>NC_051184.2:75148737-75748737 GCF_013339695.2 Rhipicephalus sanguineus | reverse complement strand
TGTGTCACAGCCATGCTCAGACTCTAGCCGCGCGCAGTGCACTTTTCTCGCATGTTGCAGGTTCGATCAGCTCGACTGAAACATGAATATCGAAAAGAATGAACATTTATACTTATGCGTTGAAGAATTCGACGTTGCGAAAATTCGTTGAACAAAAATGCCGTTCTGAAGGTACCGGTGAAGTACAGGTGAAGTTAGCAGAGGTGTGCATCGTAGCCGTAACTGGCCGTTTCACCGCTCTAACAATTTAGCTTGCGCTGGTCGAGCTCGAGCGTGTTGGCGGCATGCGGCGCTTTATAATATCCGCAATGACTTGCGCTACACGTAATTCACAAGAAAAACTAAGCTTTTATTTTGATCTCGCTCAAGGACATTATACATTAAATACAGTCAAAGTTACTGAAGAGCGTGAAAAAAACGTTAAGGCACGAGGTGACATGCAGTACAACTCGCTCGTCGTGAGCTAGCAGCTGATCGTTCAACGTCACTGTCACTCTCGGTGCTTTCACAGCCTTCAACGTCCAGTGAAAAATCCTCGTCGTCAAGATGGTTTCTTTCAAAATACCTGCTGAAATCAATCCAAAAGATTTCCCCCGCCGAGAGACTTCGACCACTCCTCGTAACACTGTTTACAATTAGAGGGAAGTGGTTGATTGAAGAGGAAGAGGCACTCTTTTCTGCAACCCTTTCGGGAGCACGGCTCAGCGCATTAAAGGGACACTAAAGGCAAATAATAAGTCGACGTTGATTGTTGAAATAGCGGTCCAGAAACCTCGTAGTGCTACTTTTTTTGCAAAGGAAGTGCTTATTTTGAAATAAAATCACGTTTTAGTGGTCCGCATCGCGTTAGCGCACTTCAATTAACCCGCATGAAAGGGGTCTTTCTCACGTCACTGTTGCCTTTACTGCGCGTGGCGTGCCTTGGCGGCGTGCACCATTCGGGCATCCGTAAACACCACATGCATGCGGCATTTTGTCGAACTTTCTGTCAGAGCAACTTTCACAAGCGTGCAAAACGCACGCGGCAGTAGGCGATAGCGAAACTACCACTGAGACGCGACCGCGTGAGCGAAGCCGGGCGCCGGGCGAAGCGCAGTTCGGCGAAAACGGAACCTTTGAACCACGCGCGCCGTTCCCCATGGCAACGCCAAAGTGGTTCTTTTTTCCATGAATCAAACAGAAACGAACAAGCAGAATTTTATTACCTCTCCTGATGTACGGAAGGTTCTTGTTTTTTATTCCAGCTAGTTATTAGTGATTAACTGTATATACCAGAGCGCGCCTGTCTCGCACCCAGGCTGCTGGTTAGCCGAGCGGATACTCTCGCACCCAGACGCCGGGCTGACCGGGGCTGCCAAGGCGCGCGTGGGCTGCACCAAGTAAACAGGGCAAGCTGCAGTTCTGAGGCTTTAAAGTGCGAAAAAGTACCCGTTCACGCCGCTTCTGCGTATAAGAGCTCGCCTGGGCACTACTGCGTCGTCTTTGGATGCCAAAACAAGCAGCGCAACAAGAGGATAATAGCGTTGTCTGCGACGATTACGACGCGCCACGGAAATAGTGCCGGTGCGGTGTTTTCAGCTTCGCCGCGAGTGGATAACTGTGATTCAAGCAAAAAACTAGGAGCCGAGTGAAAATGCGCGAGTAAGTACACTAACAGCGTGTATTTTGCAGTGTGATGCCCACATATTTCATTTTGCGAACCTAATTTGCGTGACACGCAGCTGGGTTGAAGGCAGGCGCGAGCTCAGTGGGGTTGCACTTCATACCTTTGAGCGTTTCCCTTGACGAAAATTTAGTGCAAGGTAGTGCTTTCAAGCACAAGCAATCAGCATGCTTTGCCACTTTCAACGTAGTATTAAGCTTTAGTGCTTTTGATGGCATCCACGCCTTCGAGATATCGTCTTCAAAAGGTAATAAATGGCATGGTGCTCCTCAACAGCTGGCCAGAATCCCGTGCTTTCATTTCAGTGTTTCATGTCCCCAAATTTACACGAGGCATCCACCTGCCCATAATACATATATTGGCACGTAAGTAAACAGTACTCGCGCCAGTGTCCTTTACGTCGCAGGCGTAGCTAACCGGCTTAACTAAGAGTCGCACAGTTTCGCTTGTAAAGCACCATCGTTACAAGAATAAAATAGCGCAGGTAGCTTCTAAAAGGGATCGCTGAACGATACTTCAGGTTATACTCTCTGATAGCACGCTTTTGTGAGCAAGACGCATTATTGTAAGAGCGCCCGTGAAACAAAAATTACGTTCCGCGAAACTACCCGTAAAGCGTACTCTAATTATTACGCGACCATGCTGAAATGATGAGCTTTCACGAAAATTTGTGCACAACTTGTAATATGGGGCAACAAAACATCGTTTCACTCTTTCGCGAGCTGCACTTCAATCACGATTCACGCGTACTACAGCGACAACGTTTTTTTACAAATGTAACAGCGTACGTATCTGACGAGGTTGCTTCCGCAGCCCACTCAGCACGTACTGTATACATTGTCGACTTGCATGAGGACGATGTTCTTGATGTTCCAATAAAATCAGCGAAAATGTCCAGGCTAGAAAAGACGCGAAACACGCTCTCCGACGGGCTGAGTTTCGGAGGTTTCACGTTTGCTCTGTGTAGCGTCTGTTGGCGTGGCAGCCCGCGCATGTTGTTTCGTCGCGTGTGCGATAGATGGCGCGACGCGCGATGCAAATATGGCGATGCGCATGGAACTCGCTGTGTTCTGGTCTATAGTCCGACGCTCTCACGTCATCGGGATCACTTCCAAAATGGCCCGCTCGTGGTGCATGTCGTGTGATATATTTAGCTTAATTTCTCGGTAAGTAGGCGACTGCTCTTGATATTATTGCCGTTTTAGACGTTGTCATACATTCGGCTTTCAATCTGACATAAATTGTTATTTGCCTTTAGTGTCCCTTTAATAATCAGAGAAACGTCTGGGCTCGGAGAATATCTTGCTCTGAAAGCTTTCAACAAGAAAATCGCGTGCAGTGTGCTGCCACCTATCAGCAAACGTACAAAACGAAGCGGCGTAGCACTGACTGCGAAAGCAACACACAGGTATAGTGTCTAGTATATTCTAGGCACTATAACACAGGTGAAGCACCGCGTTCAGAGCGCTCGCTCCACGATAGCCGTGGAGCGGACGCGTCCTCGAATGACTGAAACGTCGCTAGCACGATTCGTAATAGAGCTTTTCTGACAAAGAATAAAGCGCCGCATTTTAAGGTGTCGCCAATTTGTGATTGCTCAGTTATAGAAGAGCACTTCGCGAGCCCGCGCGACTTCCCGCGAACAATGTTATGGTATTCATGCACTACAAGAACACTGACGAATGCTATATGCAAGTAAAACAGGGTGAGTTTCAACTGAAAAGGCCAGACGAAAACATTTAACTAACCCTACGTGGCAATAGAAAACCTCGCGAAGCTGATGTGTGTACGCTGTGGGCTATCATTTGAAAGCACGACTTGCCACGTATTTTCACGAAAAAATCGCGTCTCGCAAGAACGAATCAGATTTCTCGTGTCACGGAGGGCGCGGTTTGTTCACTGATGCAGGAAACACGCGAAGTCGTAATGTTTCTTTCCTTGAACAATCGGACTAGCACGGCCGAACAAGGGAACGGCTGCCAGCCGGTTTGTCGTCTGGTGACCCTCCTCGTGGGGCTTCTCCTGACATCCGCTTGGTGGCGTGACAGTCTACGGTCATTGCGAATACCGATCACTTGTGGCGCACCTGACCATGGGTCCGACAACGAGGCACAATGCACTGGGTGAGCACGGACTAAGTCTGACTACGTGTGATTTTACCATGGTCTGTCAGGACTTTGAAGGAGCGGCCCTGCATTTCAGATCAAGTGGAAGTTGGAGTTGTCTTTAGTTGAATTTTTTGAAGTTGAAGTTTCTTTTAGGCAAAAGCAAAAAAAGAAAAAAAAACATGTAAGGTACAATTTGCCTAAGGGACCGGCGAAAAGGCATAAAAGCCTGACAAAGCGCCTGCCCCCTGTAAACCCAAAACCCACCATGCCTCAAAATACGGCCGTCACAATCCGGGGTCGAACGCGAACCTTTAACAGCTTAGTGCCATGTTGCTCTTTTTCTACGTTGAGGAGTTCCCGACATTTACAGAGCAGTTCGGGCTGTAGGAGAATTCAGCCTATTCAAGAGCATGGGTGCAGTATCCTAAGAAACCGAAGCATTGCGACGATGTCCTGGCCTTTCACGAGCAAGTCGTCGAAAGCCCGCTCTGTGGTTCACCGGGCCAACGTCTGCTGCGTCTAATGTAGTCGATTTGGTTACGGCCGCGGCTTTGACTGCGGCTCTGGCAGCAGCTTTTGCAATGCGCGTCTTGCTTCGGTATTCATGCGTCTGGTGCATTATTTTCTTCGGAGGTCGAATCGGACATTCCTCGACGAAGGTGCAGATGAGGGGGGTGCCGTAGGATGTGAAATACGTTTGATCGAGAAATCGGCGCTTTTTTTTAAAGCGCGTAGTAATTTAGGGGTCCGACTTGTCGTTCATCAATCGATATCATGTGGCGTGGTCACTCCCACAGTAAAGCGCTCAATACTGACCATAGCATGGCTAACAATGCTCAAAACCGGGCTAAAATAAGCGAACAAGCTCTAAAATAATATATTTAACAAAAATTATGAAGAAATAATTGCAATAATTAACTTAAAACCCATAAAACATGTCGGAAACGTGCGGCTAACTCCGGTGCCGCGCAAGAGCGGGTGCCATCGCCTCGTAGGGCGCTCGGTTTCTTCACTCGCCGGCTCTCTACGGCTCTACATCTGAACGGGGAAACAACCTGACGGAACTCGCTGCAGACGACACGTATCTCAACTGCTGTAACAATCACGAAGTCAGCAAAGCGTAGCGAAAAATAATAGCGCGCATGTGGCACACCGAGTTTGCGAATCTCCCTAGTGGGCCGCTCACGCTAGCAGCACGGCACCTCGCCGCTTGCCGTTTTCCGTTCTGAAGCTGCCGTGCGCAAAGGGTTTCGTTTGCGTACGTCAGTTGTTCTTTGCCCGTCGGAGAATATGTCCGAGACCCATTTTCGCGCCGTTCTCCGGCTGCCGCAGAGCGATGTGGCCAATCATCCACGGAGGAGCGGTTGCCATGACTACGGCGCGCCGCGTCGTCTGCCTTCGGCTTTTTGCGTCGTGTGCGTCTGCCGCGGGATGGTTCGAGCTGCTTGCTTTCTGCTCCGCGTTTTTCACGCTTGAAGTGCGGATGTCGTCCGCGTCGTTGCAGGCATGGTTCCAGCAGTCAATAGAGCGTTTTAGTCGGTCCTTCGTTAAAAGCCTCGCGTGAAACCAAATTACGTGTCCACAACCTGGCGCCAGGTCAAGTGGCGCCTGCTATGGAGGATTAGAAACAACTAACAAACGCGTAATCTATGTCCTCCGAGCATTCAGAAACGGCCATCTCGACTCGCTAAGCCTACAGCATCGATTATTTGACCACGGCTCTCAAAAACGGCGCCGAATCGGCACGAATAATTTGCTGTCGAAGCTTAAGGACATGAATCTAAAGCAAATGGAAGCATCAGTTCGGAGCTTACACGCTGCAGAGCGCACGGCGGCCACTAGATATATTCGAGGTGGACGACAACCGCTGTTGGCAGTGCGGCCATATTTTTCGGAGGTTAGCCGGCGAAGCTTGCCGTGCAAGTTGGAGAGCTCTCGCGCGTGCGGCGACGGCCGACGTTCTGCGGCACCGCGCCGTTGCGGCAGGCTTGCCGCTAGCGTGAGCGGGCCATAACGACAGCAACAGCTTCCCGTCGAGAAGGACGATTTCGCAGCATCTGCATTGACATCTCGGCTTTCTTCGTTATCATTGACGAAGCGACATGGGACTCGAGGCAATCGAGGCACCTGTGGACCATGGCTGCACAAGCGTCAGAAGCGTGAGGTTTGGTGCAGCCCGAGCAAGTCGGCGTGTTTAAATGCACGGCGCTCACGTGTCCAAGAGTCATACATTTCTGTCATTGGAGTGGCCTTCGAATAAGCGGTCGTACTGGATACCGGGAGTATTCCTGTGTAGCGGTTACGGTGCTCGGCTGCTCACCCGAAGGTCGCGGGCTCGATCCGGGCCGCGGTGGTCGCATTTCGATGCATGGCGAAATGCTAGAGGCTACTGTGCGATGTAAGTGCACTGTAAGGAACACCAGATTTTCAAAATTTCCGGAGCCCTCCACTCCGGCGTCCGTCATAATCAATCATGGTTTTGGGACGTAAAATTCCAACGATTATTATTATTACGATACCGATAGTAGCCTGCTTTATTGTGCGAGCTTACAGATTAATCCTCAAACGTTAGTTTTTACACATCTGGTTTATCCCACACGAGATACATGTGCGATGCCATTTACCACTGGCTTCTTCAGGTTCGGCAAAACTCTGCTGGAAATAGAGAAGTCCACATTGTAGATGGCACCAGTAGTGATGACACTGAGGAGTGGTGAAAAATTCTTGAATAGGGGTTATCGCTGGAGCAAAAGTTTAGACAAGTGGACTTGGCTTCTGTAAGGCAACCACTGCATAACTTATCGCGTGTGCGAGCGTATATGTATGCTTCGTACACTCTCCCCAATTGTCGAAACGTTTGCTCCCGCGACACACTCTCCTCAAGGATTTTTTACTACGAAATTTGTGATGAGATCACAACAACAGTGCCGTAGTTGTCCGCCGCCGCCGCCGCGAGTTACCGTAGCCGCTATCGCTCAAAATATCCAGGATCGGTTGGGATTTGAACAGAGGGCCTTCTGCTTGGCAATTGAGCATTCTACCACAGATCCGCGTTGGTGCTTGAAACTCCTTTGCAAAAGGACCATATACAGGCATCATGTCGGGTAAGGAATCGCGTTAACACATGTAATATAGCGTGGCAGAAGAGAAAAATAACAACCAGGCGACACACAATGCTAATTGCGCAACGAGTGTGTGGTTGAATGCTTCGCACTCGCTCCAAAGTGCCCAGCCACAATTCTTCATCGTCATCAGCCACATGTAGCATCGATAAAGTGCACATAATGCCTCACAGAAGTGTAGCGGGTAACTCGTTTATCCGCAGGAAGACGAAGAGTGGCATAGTGGGTGCTTCCTACTACACAAAAATTACGATTTATGGCGTAGTGGATACCTCGCATGTGTACTTGTATAAGTTTACCCAAGAGAGTTTAGGACGGGCTCTGGAAAGGCCGCTCTTCGAGGTTTGGCTGTGACTGTGCTGCCCATTTCGTGCAGGGCTAGCATTTTTTTTCTATATCTTCGAACGTTCATCTTGTCCAGAACTTTTGCACTGTGTAGCGTCATATAAAAGCGGGCTTTAAGCCATAAAGTTCAGTAATTTCTGCCTAATGACTTCAGTGTGGACTCACCTGCAACGTTGATTATTTGTACATTTCTTTCGTGAGTAATTTCACGCCGGTTACTTGAAATTGCATGGCCACTTCGACCAGCGCCGAGAGAGACTGTCTGTTTAGTCGCCTGAGGTCGTCCACAGTGAGTTCTGCTACAAAAATAGTCGTAATTCCTACGGTTTTCCGATTGGACAGTAGCGTTCACTTGCCTGAAAACAGGGAGTAGCCGATGTTTCTCTGCTTCGCTTTACGGCTTCGTACAAAATGAAAGTCTTCATCGGAACTACTCATCGAGGAGACGCTAGTTTCGTTGCTGTCCGCGGCGCTAAGGTGTCCAGTGCCCTTCCTGGACAAACCCACCGCTGACGCGGCCAGTCCCAGAGGGGTATCTTGAGGTCTGTACTTGCATAGTGCCAAAAACCTGGAGTAGGGGATCAAGTTGTGCAGGCAGAAATATCAATAAACTCCTGTAGCCTGAAGATTGATTAAAGTGAAGCGTAATCTGCTAGCTACATCGAGTGCTTCACGCTAAACACTAAAAATTGCCCGAAGGTAGGGACGACGTAATTAAGCGTTTAAGCGTTTCCCCGGGAATAAACATCGAAACGAAATAAGTTGAGGCAGTGATTAGACACGAAATTGTGCGACAGATACTAATTAACATTTTTTTTCCCAGAAAAGCCAGGCACTGGCCGCATTGGGAGCCATGGAGAAAGTCAGAATTTGTCTACCTTCGAAAACGGGTGCAGTTAGCTCGAGAGGTAATAATGATATATGAGCTTTTACGTATCAAAACCACGATGTGACTATGAGGTATGCCGTAGTGGAGGGCTCCGGAAATTTCCACCATCTGGTGCTCTTTAACGTGCACCTAAATCTAAGTACACGGGGGTCCTCTATCATTTTGCCTCTATTGACCACCGCGAGATCGAACCCGGGTCCTTCGGGTCAGCATCCGAGCACCGTAACCACTGTAACCGCCGAAGCGGACTATCTTGAGAATTAAGACAAACGGAGTGGATTACGAATATACTTCTGGTAATTTTGGACCTTGGGTTCACAGACCCGCGGAGCCGCTTCCTAAAGCCGAGCTTAAGGATGATATCTAGGAAGGGAAGACTTCAGAAAGAAATAACGAAGGAAAGAAAGGGAAATGAAAAATGCAGAAGGGGGATGGAATCACTTACCGGCTTGGAAGAAACGCGAACAGCGGAAATGGAAGTAAAAGCGGCGCTCACGGATTGCTGAGCACTTCGATTAAGAATTTGACATTTGAATAAGCTGGAAATTTAATGTCACAGTCGTTGGAAAGTTCAAAAGGAGTTGTTCAACTTCCAAGGAAGGGACCCAAAATAGTGATTCGAAGGAACGGCGGGAGGGCTTTCAGACAATAGTGTTTTCTTGTGTTAGATCTTCCCGCAATTTTCTTAAGGCCTTAGGGCTTACACATTCATGTCTTTATGAAAAGGGCGATATTTCAGAATCATCCCTTCAAAACCACTTTTCTCGGGAGTCTGATGAGAAAAAAAATACGGCTCATAATAGCATCGTATCTTTGACAGAAAAAAAAATACTTTGAGCAGATTATTAAGAGGGAACTGAAAAAAAAAAAAGATTACGCAAGCAGATGCGAAAGGCACCACGTCCTCCGAATTCCACGGATTTAATGCGGACTAAGCGGGAATTCCGTCACTGATTGCTTCTTTTGTGTGGCCCGTTACACGTGCGGAAGAAATGATGAGGGCCGTTCTCCCAGCTCCATTCATGCAGGAAACTTTAATGACATCGAAGGATTAGCGATTTTGAACTTGATGTTTCAATATCATATCATATCTCTGTTTCACAGTGGCGTATACAAGTCGACCATTAATGAAAGCGCCCAGCGCAATCTAGTAACATGCGCGTGGCAATATCACACCATATCATATCCTACACATCATATTTCATCTGACCTTACCTGGAACACGCACACCACATACCGAGCAAGCAAAGCTAACAGATCACTGGGTCATGTCCAACGAAATTTTCCACATGCACAACAATCCCTCAAACTAATTCTCTATAAAACACTTATTCGGCCTAAACTTGAATATGCAGCCTAAGTTTGGCACACCAGTCAGTACAAATTAATTGATTTATTAAAAAAGACTTAAAAGCAATTATACGCGAATCATTTTATGTAACTATAACAGAACCGCTAGCTTCACTTTATTGAACGCTAATGCGGAGTTACCAACTTTAGCCTCACGGCGCAAACGCGCGCGGCTCTTTTTTTTCATAGGACATATCATCACCCCCTCTCTCTTACGACAGGAACTCCTTTCGCCACCAGGTATAATATATATATATGTATATATATATATATATATATATATATATATATATATATATATATATATATATATATATATAGTCGAAGAAATGAAGGAGCGTGCACACTTACGAAAATTGCATATTTTTACTCATTTACGCCTCGGCCTTCGTCAGAAGCCACGGCCGAAATGTAAATGAGTAAATATATGCAATTTTCGTAAGTGTGCTCCTTCATTTCATCTACTACATGTGCACCGGATCTTCAAAACTTTCTTTTGAATTATATATATATATATATATATATATATATATATATATATATATATATATATATATATATATATATATATATATATATATATATATATATATAGTTGAAGGAGTGGTTGCCTTTGGTTGCCGTATAAGTATAAGTATGGAGAGGTGGCACTTCAAGAAAACTTCATTTATTACGTCGACGTTTCGGTCAGGCTCTGACCGAAACGTCGACGTAATAAATGAAGTTTTCTTTAAGTGCCACCTCTCCATACTTATATATATATATATATATATATATATATATATATATATATATATATATATATATATATATATATATATATATATATATATATATATATATATATCATCTGGCATTCATCACCAACAGAAATTTGGCGTTACATCTTGCAGATCCTCCTCCTCTCTCTCTCTCATTAACACCACACACCAACGATGACTGGAATCAGCTTCTTGTAAGTGTTGTCTGCATCAAGGATACTAACCGGTTTAAGGAAACCTTAAGCGACGTCTTGTTCTAAGTTTCTTTTTTTAGGGGCGAAGCTCCTTTGGGTGTGGGTCGTTCCCTCCTCTGTAGTAGTAGCAGTATGTATGTGGCCAGCTCTAGTTTAATGAATCGCTCACTAGATGGCGTTTCATGTATTTCATAGAGCTCTAGTTTAATGAATTGCTCACTAGATGGCTTTTCATGTATTTCTTAGAGTTGCTGTTTAAAGATGACAGATGTCGCTTGTATAATGCGAATGGCACATGCCATTCAATGCCTGCGATCATAAAAGGCGCTCGCTCTTGGCGCGCTTGTTACGCAGTAGATATTCTATTGTTTCGTCGCTATTGCACGAGTCGCATCTGAAGGCTCGCTTTCTTGGCGCGCTTTCTCTTTCGCTCGGGAGCGGACACATTCCCTGCATTTCACCGATCACAAAGCGGTGATAATAAAGGGACCACGTAAACCAACAGTACAATAAAAGTTTGATGTTTAATATATACACGGTGTTTCACACTCTTTATATGATATACTGGGCAAATTTCACGGAAGGGTTTCACGTTTTACCGATGATTCCCTCCGGAGCTTCGCCCCCCTCATCATCATTGACCCCGTGGATATGCTGTGGATTTTTTTCTTTTTTGAACTGAGCACCATCATATTATATCAAGTGCCTATCTTCATATATACACCGAATTTCGCATTTTAGTTTATAATTACCGCATCACGTAGGATGTTTTCTGTCTGTGCCGCTAGCATTTGTGTAGCTATTTGTAATATATTCGGTATTTATCCACAAATTATTGAGAATTTCCTTTTTTAACTTTCCGTTAATATTGTGTAATTTCTTGTGACCTGTTCCTGAGTTGTTTGCGATTTTGTGCATTCTTTCCCCACTCCTCTAATGCTATTAGCTCTAAGGGTATTGTACATAAATAAATAAATAGAGAAATAAATAAATAAATAAATAAATAAAATAAATAAATAAATAAATAAATAAATAAATAAATAAATAAATAAATAAATAAATAGGACGCTCTACTGCCCGGGACATTATAAAATCCTTGGAAGGTTGCAGCCCGGTAAAAAAAAAAAAAACATTTTCACAAAGACCCAGCTCCGATTTCCTTAAGCCTGTAATATCGAAACGAAGCGCCGCATCACAATAGTAGAACTTAGAACCTCAGAACGACTTGATTACCGTTGTTTTCTGCCGGCAATTGTGCAGCGCTATAATTACTTAAGTATTTAATTATGGCGGCTCCGAATGGTATTTTACCAATATCCCTCTAAAGAAAGGCATATAACAGCTGCATCTTACCGCTACTTACTCACGGGGCAGAAACCTGGAGGCCTAGGAAACAAAGGGGTGTTCATGACATCTGAGTCAAAATCAAGAAGAAATATTGGACAAGGGCAGGGCATCTAGCGCGTAGGCAACATCATAGAGTTTCCTAAAATGACCTAGAGGGAACTCTGGCGCTGCGATCGTTCAGCCACCATGGGAATGATGGGTAGTACACGGATTTGCCTAGTCTTCGTACCTGCGGGCTTCGAACGCACTTGTGGCTTTGTTTATTGCTATGTTTTGGTTTTCTTTCGGATAAAAGAATGGATCGTTGTGAACTTCGTGACCAGATTTGAATCAGTGAGCCTAAAGAAGTTAAAGTGGTGAAGTGAAACTGCTGATTTTTGCTGAAGTTCGTTTTGCGACAAAGCGGATGCAGGCGACGCGGAGCCAAACGGAGCCGAAAGAACGAAGTTTAGACAAATCCGTGTACTACCCATGATTCCCATGCTGGCTGAAGCGCGATGCATTGCAGCTCCCATAGACACTAGCGCCAGAGTTCCCGCTAGTAAGTATTGTAGGAAACTCTATGGGCAACATGACCGCTCGTCAGAGAGGATTTAAATAGAAGGCAAGCGTGCCACGGGGGAGGCAGAAATTTAGGTGGGTAGATGAGATTTAAAAAAAAAAAAGCGGGGATAACGCGGCCGCGACAAGCGCAGCACTGGGTTGATTGGCGAAACACGGGAGAGGCCTTCGCCCTTCAAGTGCTCGTAGTCAAGCTGGTGATGATCATGACGACGACGATGATGCGTCTAATCAAGAATTCAAGTACTTGAGGAACTTGTCACAGGTGAAAAATTTCGCTTCAGCGAATCAAACGTTCGCTGTATAGACGTTGGGATAAGCTTCCGATTCCCAAATCAGATTGCGACGTATCGTGCAGTGATAGTCGAAAACCCTGGGCAACACATGGGTTAATGGAGGGCAGCGTTGGGTTGTTTTGATCAGAGAAGTGGGGACAATGTAATAACTTTACTGTGTATTACTTCACGAGAGCTCACCTGTCTATCCCGTAGGAAAGACAGCAAATAAGGAGCTAAAGCCATAGACTGAATTCAGAGGCCTAACTTTCTAAAACTAGGAATTCAATATGACGGACGTCATACTAGGGAGAGTCCTTCAATCTCACATTTTGCGAAACTTCGTTCAGAAACCCCGACATGCACACAGCCGATTCCGCGGGAGCCTGCAGATTGTCGCGCCATATGGGAGCAGCAATAGAAAACACTAGGTCTCCGCGGCGGCGCCCTTGCGGTGCGCTCCTCGCAAGCTGCTCAATGCGCACGTTACGCTGGTTTTGTCGCGAGCGTTTATTAGTTTATTTTTTAATCGACAGATGACGCGACAATCAGCAGACCCCCCGCGATTTCGGTCAATAGCGCGTTCGGATTTTGATACGTGGGGCCTATGGGGAATTTCGCAACTCGTATGATTGAAGAACTCTGATATTAGAGGGCTCGGGATTAATTCTGACCACCTAGATTTATTTAAATGGGCGCCAGTGTTGCCAGATGCTATCGAGCTGCCTAGCATATATTCATCACAGACGAATGCCCGAGAGAAGCGGCGTGACATTAGCGAAGAAGCCCAAAAGAAGAGGAAATTTAATGAATTGCCCTATTCTTCACAATATTTTAGTTATAATAAAAGAGACATCGCTCGAGTGCGAAGAGGACTCTAATAAATCACTTTAATTATTTTGAAGAGCGAGAATATGTGCAACTACGAATGAAAGCATACATTTACATTTAACATTGTCTCTAGGGTAGCCTCCAATGTGTTAATGCACGTTTTCCAGTGCGTGATTAACGTCATTTGTTCATTCCCCAACTTAAACTTTTTAACTGTTTGACTTTAACACACAACTACACAAAGTCATCGACAAACGCACTATTGGGAAACGTGATGGTCACTAAAATAAGTATATTTGCCGGAAAAATGCAAATAGGCCCCAACAACGCGACAAGCGAATGGAAAATTCCACAAGCGACTCCGCGACAAAAGAAGCCCAAATCCGCTTATTTTAAGCTTATAAGAGGAATTGGCAACTCAGATGGGCACCCAAGCGTAAACATACGATTGTTCTTGCACTTGTCTCCAATACAAATGTGGCTATCATGGCCGTGAATCGAGCTCGCGTCCTCATAATCCACCACGGCGAGTACGAAACTAACGGTTCCTTCGTAAGTTCGAAACGCTTGCAGCTGTGAATGTAGAGTAACGTGTATATCCGTTCGTGTGACTCAGATGTGTGTGGAAAGCCAAATGAAATCATTCATGCCATGGCATCTAGTCCACGATATATCGCCTGTTTGCCATGCACGCATGCATGCACAATCTAGTGTACGCCATGCCAATGAAACGCATATTCTGGTATATAAATGCATGACCTGTCGTTTATGTCCGCGAATGCATCATGAGCGTGGCAATTAAATCATGACATACATGACATGCATGTCATGGTTTTCATCTTACCAACTGTCATTCATGTTCTTCATACAGTCACATCGCGCAATACCAATTTTGGTGTATATCAATCTACTGAAACTGCCGCTAGCGCATCATGAGCGTGGCATGTAAATCAGGTCGTACATGACTTGCATGTGATGATTTTCATGCTACCACGTCTCACTTACGTTCGTCATACTGTCGTGTCGCGTAACACCAATTTTGGTGTATATCACGCAAGCGAAACGGACGCGAACGCACCATGAGCGTGGCATGTAAATCATGACATACATGTCATGGATGTCATGGTGTTCCTCTTACCAACTGTCATTCATGTTCTTCATACAGTCACATCGTACAGTACCGATTTTGGTGTATATCAATCTAGCGAAACGGCCGCAAGTGCGCCATGAGCGTGGCATGTAAATCATGTCATACATTACGTGCATATCATGATTTTCATGTTACCGCGTGTCAGTTATGTTCGTCATACAGAAATGTCTCGTCATACCTGTTTTCGTATGTATCCCTTCATTTAAACGGCCGCGAGCGCCCCGAGACCATGTCATGTAAATCATGCTGCACATGACATGCGTCTCATGATTTGCATGTTAGGACCTGTCATTATGTTCGTCATGAACTCTTGCCACGCCGTACCAATTTTGGTATATATGAAATTAACGGAACGGCCGCAAGAGCTCAAAGGCCGTGGAATGTAAATCATGTTGTTCACGACATGCATGTCATGATTTTCATGATATGACCTGTTAATTGTGTTCGTGATAAGGCCATGTTATGACACACCAGTTTTGGTAAATGTCCGATTAACGGAACGGCCAGGGAGCCCAAAGGCCGTGGAATGTAAATCATGCTGTTCATTACATGCGTGTCATGATTTTCATGATATGACCTGTCATTTATGTTCGTGATAAGGCCATGTTATGACACACCAATTTTGGTATACGTCCGATTAACGGAACGGCCAGGGAGCCCAAAGGCCGTGGAATGTAAATCATGCTGTTCATTACATGCGTGCCATGATTTTCATGATATGACCTGTCATTTATGTTCGTGATAAGGCCATGTTATGACACACCAATTTTGGTATACATCCGATTAACGGAACGGCCAGGGAGCCCGAAGGCCGTGGAATGTAAATCATGCTGTTCATGACATGCGTGTCTTGATTTTCATGATATGACCTGTCATTTATGTTTGTAAAAAGGCCATGTTATGACACACCAATTTTGGTATACATCCGATTAACGAAACGGCCAGGAGAGCACAAAGTCGTAGGCGGCTAGATAGATAGATAGATAGATAGATAGATAGATAGATAGATAGATAGATAGATAGATAGATAGATAGATAGATAGATAGATAGATAGATAGATAGATAGATAGATAGATAGATAGATAGATAGATAGACACGCTCAAAGTCGCAGAAGTTCGCTAAGAAATGCTTCGCATTTAAAATTTCAGTCAGTCTGAGTCCGAGTGAGTACAGTTGAGCAAAATTTTTCTGAGTCTGAGGCTGAGTGAGCTCTAAGGGCAAATTATGTTTCATGAGTAAGTCTGACTGAACTCCACATTTTTTGCCGACCTATGGTGTATATACATATGCGTGATTCTTAAATATGTTGTTTTGACTGTTAAGCCATGTCTTGACTGCTATGCTAGAGAGAGAGAGAGAGAGAGAGAGAGAGAGAGAGAGAGAAATGTTTTAATGAAAAGCTGGAGATGTGCGCCTGGCTATTCGATGACATGCTACTCCAGGTGCTGGATGATGATTATGATATATACACTGACAACCACACATACATACATAGACTACACTGTTTACAAAGTTTCGGTCAGGCTTGTGGCCCGCAAGAAAGTCGGCAGCGCTTTCGTTGCGCGTAACGCACAGGTGCTGTTTATGCTATGTTGTATATTGTATGTGCTGCGGATTTGTTATGCTAGGAAATTTTGGACCCTATATGCTCTATGTTCGACACCTCTAACAGCTAAAGAGTAGCCGGCACCTTCTTTGAGGGCCAGCGTCTTCTTACATCATGTCAATAAAAAAAATCACACTCTAGTTTTTCTTCCAAGCTCATCCGCTCGAGCACTTCAGGGATTCCAATTTTTCAGAATATGTGTTTTAAAAAATAGGACTGGTACAAAACCGATTGTCCTGCTTCAAATTAAGAGTTACATTGGATATATATGATATCGGTGCTTAAGCTGACTTTGTATAAGGACCAATTACCTGTCAGGATAATTAATGAAGATTAATGAAATGAGTTAATTAAAAGAGCATACTTTTCTTTTTGCGAGTAGTTGGGATCGTTGCGGCAACTGGCGGAGCCGATCTCAATGTAACCTCCAATATTTTATTTTCATTTATTTTAACACATTCAACGCCCCAGGGCGTTGCAGAGGAAAGTGGTAATTGGAATAAAAAGTTGTGCATTATTGCTACGGTTGCTAGCAGCTGTGAGGTACAATAATTATTGCGGACAAAGGATTTAAGTGCACAGACAGTTCGAATGGTGATGATGCAAGTGGGCACGTGGCTGTATTGCTTGGCCGCCTTCGAAATGAATGAAAAAGTAAAGAACTGATAGTGATAAAACGGGACCTTAACTTTATGTCGAGGATTATTACGACGAGAACAATTACGACTACGAAAAAAATGTGATGACTCACTAAAATATTCGACGTTGTTTCGCTCCAAACTGGTAATGTATAAAAATAGCTCATAAGAAGAAAACGAATCTCCAGCCAAGTTATGTTTTTTTAGTTCTTCATTTAAAAAAAAAACTGGCCCTACGTTTAGATGCTGTACATTCCGTGCAGTACGAAACGCTCTCGCGGAACACAGCGAGACGGTAGACCACCGCATCAACGTCGACTCCGCCCTGGTCAACGATACGGAAGGCAGCCGCCCCGAAAGTCAATATCTGGAATCATGGCATATACAAATGACACCGGGGAAACATCAACCGGTCGACTGCTGAGCGTGTATGTACCCCCCGCCTCCCACCCTCCAACCAAAAGTTTTCGGAACGCGAAATTTTCTTGAAAGCTATATTCCCGCTTTGTCTGAGAACATAGTCTCGAAATAGAAGTTCGAGCCTGCAGTAGTCGTTGCGACCTAAGCAGCTACCTGCTAGGTTAGAAGCACCATGCACTAACAGAGTAGAAATTCGCATTTGTAGTGCCCCCCCCCCCCCCCCCCCCACACACACGTTCCGTAAACTTTTGCGGGCGGGATGTACATGGCCTTGGAAATCAATGGAGAGGGCGACGCACTGACAAGAGTGGCGGGGAGGACGACGGTGGAAAGGGGACACAACTACTAAAAACCGCTAACCTCGCCGCCAGCCGGACAGCCACTCCCTGAAGGAGAGGCCGAACGGGCCTTAAAGGAGTACTGACACGATTTTGAAGTGCAGCAAAACGGACGTTTTTGTTTTCCTTGGCATGTAGTGTTAACGCTCTCCCCACACCGCATCCGGGAAGCACGTCTAAATATTTAAATTTGATTTTAAAGTTTTCATCTCCTAGAATCTGCAAGGCAGCTTCACCGCATGAAGAGCCCTATGACGTTTCAAGTCAGCTCACTTGGTTTGCGAAATCTGGGTTCTGCATGCAGCCTAAATCACAGAAATTGCTGTCGGAGGCACTGGACGACCGTTCACTCATCATGAACCACGTTCGACTGACAGCAAAGGACAGCAGGTGCATATTTCGTGGGTTGCAGTCTGCCCGTGACGTCACGGGCAGACTTGACACGTTACTATGAAGCCGCCCTCTCGAAACCGAAACCGAAACTGCTGGTTGAAAGAAGCGGTATTAAAAATATATGCAATGCATCCCCAGGCACCAAGACACTCTTTTTAGGGTTCTCGACACCCGTGCTTTCATTTAGAGCAACAACCCAAAAATTTTTAAAATTCATGTCAGTACTCCTTTAAGCGTAGGGTCACTTCTTAAAATTAAAAACTAAATAAAGCTTAACTTGGCTGGAGAGTCTTTTCTTATAATTTTACCCAGTCAGACAGATATCTGTGAAATACGTTTACCTTTAGAAATAGCTCAGTGTGCAATGAGGACAGTGTTAGCCTACAGCAAGAATGGATAGGAAGAACAACACTCCCGAGCGTCATTTCTCCGAAATGGACAAAGTATAAAGCAGATTGTGCATAAGTGGCCCCATAATTGAGTTTCCTCGAAATGAAGCGTAACAAAGCTTAACGTGTGTGGTCACTAGATAGTCCGATACAGAAATCACAGACATTTTAGAAACTTGACACAACCAAAACATCGTTCGTGGAGTATAGGGACGCCAGCGTTTCCAGGACACTTCGTGGTATCGCAAAGGTAACTCAGCAAATTATCCTCAGGCAAACACTTAACAAAACAACAACGATAATTAGCCACCTGTGAGTCGAGGTAGTGATCCTTTAGGAGCCTATTTTCGATAGAAAATAAAAATGGCGGTAATGTTGTCGAAGTTGATATTAACGTGCCAATGCCACGTACCTCGAAAAACGAACACCGGAAAACGACCAGAAAGGAAACGAATAGAACTTCCTGTTTATCGTTTTGTGTTCGAACTGCCCCACATTTACTGCTTATCTCGCCCATTGCGCTTTAATCATTCAGCACACGTGCGTATTCTCCTGGGATTTCGCCTGATTCTGTATAGGCTCAAATCGACCGCGTAATCAACATACTACGGGCTCTCTCGTTTGCAAGAGTAATTAGGCAAATGACGAACCCCGGGGAACGCGAATGCTTAGCCTGGCTTACGGAAAAAGAACCTTCCGTTTTGTATTGTCGTTATTTCCTCCAAACTGCATCGAAACCGTTTTTTTTTTCTGGTTGTGCACGTGCTGACGTACAACGTATGCGTGAATAGCAATAATCGCTGTAGTGAAAGTAGTTGTATGCATAACTAAGTTGCGTTGTACATTCGAACCCGCATATATCAAACTCGCAAAAAAAAAAGCGAAGATTAGTCCGATATATAGGATAATTCGGTATGCAAGTTTTAATGAAGTCATTGCGATTTCGATGCCAATTTCGGTGCACAAAATGGCTTCACGACACTGATTAAAGCGGTATTGTAAGAAACAGGCCTTCATGGTAATACGACGAACTTTTTATTTTATTTTTTAAATTTTTCCGCGGTTTGTAGTTGGGAATGCTGGGTAATATACAGGGGTAGGTTATACGCGATAAATTATGGTATGGATGCAAATAGCGCCTCGAAATTTCGTACGCAGTTGTGTTTATTCGTTGGGCGTCTGAAGCGTGCACTCTGGCTAGGCCCTAATTTTGGCCTTGTGTTTGAATATCTTACTCAATGTGCTTCTTGGGATGCTGTACACAGCGGCGACATCAGACATCTGTTCTCCACATTCGACTCTGTCGGTTATCACCGGCTTTTTCGACTGAAACGTTTGCACCAAATAGTTAAAGGGCATTACAACATAGACACCTCTCACGTTATCACTCATTCTGAGGATTACGCTACCAGGCAAAGACATTCTTTAACCATAGCTTCTTTATTACCACGAAATAATTACTTTAAGTACTCCTTTTTTTGTAGAACTAATGTTGATTGGAACAACCTAACTAATAACATCGTAACACAAGAATCACTTTCATTGTTTGAAAAATGGTAAGCATAGTTCTTTGGTACCATTGATTATATTTATGTTTCATTTGTTCCCTTTTGTTGTATCACTTGTAAAATTCCAGTATCAATCCGACGAAATTTCCTCCTTGAAATGTATATTCTATCTTGTTTTTCTTCGGCTTGTTGTCCTACTTGGCATTTTACTAATTACTTCGAATTTTGTGTCGCATCCTTAGTTTCATCGTTTCAACTGTATGCATTATATTGTCCGTGTTATGTATTTTATATGTGTATATTATTTCGCCCTTTTAGCATACTATGTACGTCTGTTTCACACCTGCTATAGTCTCTGTTTGAAACTGCAGTATATATAAGTAAGTAAATAAATAAATAAATAAATAAATAAATAAATAAATAAATAAATAAATAAATAAATAAATAAATAAATAAATAAATAAATACAGTTTTACCACATCAAACGCGCTAACAAAACGATCGGAGGAGTGAACGGCGGCTCTGTACGGCGGACCGGCGGCCCGACGACGAGAAATCATGGGAGAAAGCACGTGATGGCAAGCGGACGTTTTACCCGCGCCGCGCGGCACCCCCTTTATCCTACCGCTCGCTCTCTAAAGTGCATGTGTGAAAGTCCGTTTCATGAGAAAAAGACACACATTTGTGAGGGAAAAAATTACACCATCTCCCGCTAAAGGGGACCATGAGGCGATGCGAAGCCGGAGCACTTGCACGATCGCGTTCCGTTGGCGTTCGTTGGGCATGCTACCGACCTCGCGTCGTGGAACGCGAAAAGGGACGCTACGCGCGTCGTATCTTCCATCTAGCCTGGCCGTTAATTCTCACAGGGAGAGCGGGGAACGCGGTCGACAGGCGGGCGAGAGGAGGGCAGCGTGGGAGAGGAGAGAGAAGCGGAGGGGACGCGCATGCGCTCGAGCTCATCGCGGCGTTGCGCAGGAGAGAATTTCGGAATGTCTAGCCCGCGTTTCAGAGGAAGAGTGGAAAGGGGGAGGGGAGAGGGAAAGTGGAGAGGGAAAGGGGAGAGGGAAAGTGGAGAGAGGAGGGGAGAGTGTGAGTGGGGAGGAGGTGTGTGGAGAGGGTATGCGCATGCGCAGTAAGGGTGGTCACGCCGCACACCACCACCACCGGATTGAGCTCCGCCTTAAGATACTTCGCATCTAAAACAATCTCCTTGGGGCGTTTCGCGCTTCCCGATGTTCGATATATCGAGTATTCCGGCTTTTCTCTTTTTTTTTTTGTTCGATGCAGCCTTTGATTATCCTATGCATTGACGTTAAATGATTGCCGTGTACGAAAATAGTTCGATATGAAGGATATTTCGATTTACCCGAGTTGGATACAGTCGGGTTCGACTGTATTCAAACCAACGAAAGGCAGCAATTGGCTCTAAGAAAGCAAGTGCATAGGTTACCTTGCTTCATTAAACACGTAAGCCTAATTCTGTTCTGCGCTGCATTGTAATACTCACGCAATTCTTCCAAAAACTTCAAAAATTGAGCTTGCTAAGCTAGCTGAATGAGCTACACAAGAATGACTGGTTTTGGACGGATATGTTTGTTTATGTTAATGTTTTGTGCACCTGCGGCAAGTAATCTTTCAGCCGGGTTTCATCTCACTGCACCTTATTATAACTTTATAACTGCGTTTCAACTTAAGCACGACTTTTGCTATGAATTTTATAATTTTTATACTTCTTTCAGTGACGCCGGCACCAAGTGACACTTTTGTTTCTCTTCCGAGCACTTCCGGTCTAGCACTTATTTCCGCTTTCCCGAATATTCAGATAAAACCTTCTAAAACATAAAACTGGTAGCAAATCAATGGTTCTGGTTTACGTTAAGAGCTCTATTGCATGCATATAATATCGGAGCACATGTTTACTTAATATAAGGATCAAGTAACTGCCAAAATAAAAAATGAAAATTAATTTAACGAGTTCGTTGAGAGAGCGGACGCTTTCTTTTTTTTTTGAGTAGCTGGGATCGTTGCGGCAGCTGGCGGAGCACATCTGAACCACGCGTTTCTTTGTACTTGGCCTCTGAGATCTGCTTCGGCAGCGCGACGAAAGTTAACCATAGGAATACACAGAGGCACAAGAACGCGAGGTGCAAGTGCCTTTACCAGATACCTAAGTCAAGGATTAATGTCGCGTTCAATTTGTTTTTATTTCGTCATTTAAATAGTGCCTAGAAGTTCATATTGCTGCAACCTTCCTGGTTTGGTTGTCTACCTTTTTATACAGTTTCTACTAACAAACAAAACTGAGCCGCTAGATTTGCCCTTGCAACTCACTCGTCAAGTAGAAAGGGCGTCGTCTTTGAGAGTCTTGACGTCACGAGAAAGCACACAGGTTTTGTTAGGAAGCCTAGCCTAATGCTAGGGAGTCCCTATCAAAACGCCGAAGATCAAGAGGCCGAATTATGAAAGAGACCGAACGGTAGAACGACGTAAAATTAAAATGCCGTGAAAAGTTACGGGAAAATCGTTTGGCAGCTGCTCTGGCCAACCGGGACAATGTGGACGTTCTAATTTTCCCGACGAGGCACTGCACACAATTTACCTGTATGAAATTCAATGAGCAGCAAGATATATTTTTCCTGTTTTCGAAGGCTTGAACCGTATGCCAAGGAAACATGGCAATTTGAAAAGAGGGCGAAAGCGCGTCCAGATCGTACAAGGCTGGCGGAACCTTGGTCTTCCACTATAAGTAGGTGATGTCGGTATTTTGATGTTTCGGTGTATAGACTTTTCGGCATTTTAAATTTCCGGCTTTTCATATTTTCGGCGTTGTAAATTTTCAGGTGTTTTAAATTTCGGCGTTCCGATAATTCGCCATATTGATTTTCGGTGTTTTGAATGTCACCCGATGCTAGGCGCTTGTAATGCGCGAAGCCTACAAAAAGGTGTAAAGGAAAAGGAACTGATGAAGAGGTCGATATCTTTGTCAAACAGAACCGGATGAAACCAACAGACAATGAAGCCAAGGATGTTATATAGGATATTATTTAGTGTTTAACTGTAATGTAGTAATTATGATATAAGTATAAATAAATTAAGCGGGCGAAATGACAACTTGCCGCTGGTAAGCACCGAACCCGCAACCTCAGATAACGCGCCCGATGCGCTACGAATTGAGCTACGGTGGCGGCCGTCCTCCAGTTCACATTGTTGGGTATTTCGGTGCAAGTAAACCTGGAAGTGCTAGCCAGCGCCGCTCGTATCCATAGCGGTGAGTGTGGAATACTGTTGTTTGTTTTTTTTTTTTGCCCGCTGGCGTCACGTAGCCCTTGATGCTTTTTTACACGTGCTGGCAGTTGACCAATCAACTCTCGCATACTACCTGAAAGTTTGTCTGAGGCATTCGATATCGGGACGGGGGGGGGGGGGGGGAGGCTGATTGGCAGCGGGCCGCAGGCGGCGCTGGCTGGCACTCTTGTAGGGATAATACTACACAAGCTCAGAGAATGCGCAAGAAAACAGTTGGCAGGACGACCACCAGGCTAACTGAAATCGTGACGTACTGAACACGCAAAAGGGAAGCCGTGGGTCCCGCTATTAGCTGCGCCAACTTGTCCTGTCGGACTTTCATGCGTACGCATGTATATGGGCGTTGATTTTCACATAACCAATACGTCGTTGCAGAGCGGAAACAGAACAATACAGAGTGTAGAAAAAAGAGCTCATGCACGGTTGACCAACCCAGAAACCCCGTAAAAAGATACATGAGCAGCAGAGGGGAAATACACTTTATAGACGCGAAGCATCTCCTGGCGGAGTTCAATCCGGTGTGCAGCGTGACCAACCTTACTGCGCATGCGCAAACCCTCTTCACACACCTCCTCTCTACTACCCCTCTCCAGTACCCCTCCTCCTCTCCCATATCCAACCCCTCTCCACTCCTCTCCCACTCTTCCTCTCCATTCCCCTCCTCTCGCGCGCCTCATTCTCTCCTGTGCAATTCTGCATCGTTACATATTACAAGAATATGGCAGACACGAGGAACACACAAAGAAAAAAAAAAGGCGTGTCACTGTACTACATAACGGTACTACATAATTATTAAAAGAAGTTCATTGGCCGCTTTTCTATGTAAAGTTATGCTCCGACATCATGTCTTTCTAATATACACACCCGAACCCGAACCATTGATTTCGAATATTTTGGAGTACTTCTTCTGAATATTTGGAAAACCGGAAGTAAATGCTCGACAGGCAGAGCATGGAGAAGAAACTACTCGGTGCCAGTGAAACTAATAAACGAAATCGGATTACGGATATCCTTCTAGCTTGCAGGACACCATAAGGCACACGACTACGAAACTAACGCCACTTGCTGTCACATGATTTCTTTGTCATCTGGACGCGTGACCGGGTGCTCTACGAAACGGCGATGTTCAGTCAACTCTGTGTTCATCCAGAGAAGCAACGTTATAGTTAAATAAACGTGTCTCCAGAGTGCCATGACCCAGTATGTTCCCTGGCTTCTCGATGCCCTTCTGCTCGGTCGGTTCCACACTGCCGCGTTCTTTCCGCCCTCCTCCCTAATCCCCCTAACCTGTCCTTTCCCTACAGTGAATGACGAGCATCGGTCGTGTACTGTGCGCTATGAAAGCTTTTTCGGTAATTGTTCGCGACAGATGCCCCCTGCAGCGAGCAGAGTAACGGACTGTGTACGCAGAGGCGCGCATCGCTGCTATGCCGTAAGCGGGCGCAGGTCACGGTGCGATGAGCAGCGTCTATAGTTGCGTGCATCACCGCGTTCGGGTCGCGTCTGTCCGCCGTGCAGCGCTTCTCCTGATGGCGAGTAATTTCGAAAATATGCGCCGGCTGGTCGCTTCAATGTTCAGCCACGCGACGAGGGGAAGTGACACGCGAAAATGGAATAAAAGGGCAATGACCACGCTATTCCGAAAGCATTGAAGTAAGGCGGTAGCTATTGAAGGCGGTGCCCACATGAGTAGGGGTGCTTTTTCGAACCCTCTCCGTTGCACATTCTTATTCGAAAAACTTAACGAATGCAGTGACAGTAGGTCTGAAGAACAAAAGTTTCTTCAGGACTAGTTTTACGTGTGAGATTTATATGTATATACACAGCTATACATATACAGAATATGACAGCTACGACAAGAACCCGCTGAGAACATCCATATATTCGCTATCGGAATAAACGTTTCGTGCATGTCTTAGAAGAATTGACTGTTGGGCGAGTTGGTAATTCGTTATGAGGGAAACTGCGCAAAAAAAAAAAAAAAACGTCGACAAAGGGAGAACAGAAGAGCACAGAAGAGCAACAGAACAGAACAGCATGTGCTGTTCTGTTCTCCCTTTGTCGACGTTTCTTTTTTTTTTTTTGCGCAGTTTCCCTCATATTGCATGTCTTGCACCCGCAGTTGCGAAGATGAGAAATACGTGAACACGGGATGTTACTGCAGCCGACGTTTCGGCAAGCGGACTTGTCTTCTTTAAGGCTGCAGCACTGCAGGTTCAGCCTTGAAGAAGACAAGTCCGCTGGTCGGAACGACGGTTCCAACGACAGCCCGTGTTCACGTATTTTTCAACTTACTCACGAATTTTTGAATTCTCCTAGCTTCCATCTTCCCCTGGTCGTCTGCCCTGTTTTTGGGCCATCACTTACACTGGCACTAACATGCTCGTAAATGTCACCCCCCCCCCCCGCATTCGAATTAAGAACCACAGCCCATTCCCCAGAGTTCATCTTTCACCTACTTCTACGTTGCCATTAACTTGATTAACTACCGCGTAGCTAACTTGATCCGGAAACTGATCCCCGCTTAAAACTGCGCACGACCTGCGTTAGAGCACATTGGGCTATCCTCGAAGCCAGATCCCCGTGCTGAGAGCCAGTGCACTTCATCTACACGAGAGGAAGCCGCTCGGCACTCACAGTAATTAACCGTAACGAGGTGGAGCGCAACGTCGGCCAGCTTACCTAAAGCAAGTACTGCTCGCTGCACTGCGCACTACACGCGACATCGGTTTTCCATCCAAAAGGCGCGCGCTCATGCGCGGCCACACACCATTGACAGCACTCTCACGCCAATGAGGCCCTGCTGAGAGATTCTATGGTAAACGCATGCAACAGCGGTGACTGTCGTGCCGAGTGGCGCTTGTCCTGACAGTAGTCATTTGCTGGCCGTGCGGCGCGTCTGTGTTAACGAGGATTTCTTTAATGAATGCTACTCTGGTTGCTTCTGCGGAGCGAACCTTTCTAGGCAGTGATCGCTGTCCAGTTGACCTATAATGTCTATGGAAGCCGGCTTTTTGAGCAGTGCTTTAGCGAATCGTAATTCAATTGAAGTTCGGCTTTGTATCTCGATAATGGATTCCCTGGTGCAGTGGAGGAAGAAAATGTTGAATGAGAGCTTGATGCCAGGCAGCTAGTCTTGACAATCCAGCCTGATTTATTAGCAAAGCGCCACCTTTCTGAAAAATGAGCAATCCTGTATGAGAAAATATTTGTACCTGGTAGCGTTTAGTGGTGTGGTCCCCAAAAACGGCTTTCGTCACTCTCTCTCCCTCCGATCTCTTTCCACAAACATAACCAGAGGCAATAGAAAGGTACATATTATCTCTTCTGCATCAGCCGGTGAGTGTGTACTTAGTACGTGTCTATTGTCTATACTGAGACTTGGTTGTGAAGGTTAATAAGACTGCAGTAAGGCTGGGTAAATACGGAACTCTTTATTGGGCGAGCTTGTGCCCGGGAATTTAAAACACAAATTAATAGCGATGCACAGTGCACAGGCGCGGGCACTGTTAGAGGTAACACGGTGCGCGTGGCCGCACTCCTCGGGCCACCAAGCGGGTGCCGCGCGAGGTATTGCGGCGAAAGGAAAAAATTGGCCGCGTATCTGCGTGCTTCGCTGCAAATGTCGTGTAAAGACGATAGAAGAGGCGCTGTGTGAGATATGGACGCCATCTGGCAATACGTCGGGAAACATGAGTGCTGTGTTGCGTGCTGGTAGTCCCGGCGCAGCAGCAGGCGAAGACCGGCGGTGACCAACGCGACCGTCGGGGACGCCAGCCAGCCCGAAAACGCGGTTTGGCGCGAAGCGCTGAAGCAGAGAAACGTCCGCACTCAACGAGTACTCTCCACACACTCTTTTATTTACACGTCGCCTGGGTAAAACAGGAACGCCAGAGCGGCGCCCACAGCCGGCAGCCTGAAGGCCGCCCACAACGCTGCTTTTTCATTTTTTAAATATTTTTTTCACCTTCTTGGCCTTCTCAAAACTAAAGTTTTTCAACACCAACCCATGGCATTCGTACAGTGCAATACAGAACCGAAACCGAAACACAACAATGAGCTCGTGCGAAGGGCACGGAGGAAGGCAAATTTCAGCGCAGTCGCATTTTCAGCTTTGTTGAAACAGCGCTCACTAGACGACGACGAAGTAAAAGAAGGCACAGGAATGGCGCTGCCTGTCCTGTGCCTTCTTTTACTTCGTCGTCGTCTAGTGAGCGCTGTTTCAACAAAGATGAACGCATACCAACTCGCTCAAGCTTCCATTCTTATGCATTTTCAGCGCAGCTTAAGAAACTAGGGTCCTTAAAATTACGTATGTATGCATTTTCTATTAAAGGAACACGCCACCTAATACTTACCTAGTGATGTTGCACCTCAGATATGCATGATATTTACTTTTTGATCGACAACCTTCACAAGTATGAACAGCCGTACCATTTCAAGACGGCTGGCCCTTGGGCAAGTGGTTCAACTTTGGCCGAGTGGCTGAATCGAGGGACGTGCCGACAAACAGAAAGACAGACAGAAAGACAGACAGGCCAAAATTTCTGCGTTTAAGTTCCCCAAGAAAGACTATCGTCTTTAAAAACCGTGCCCGAGGTGGAGTTACCTGCGCGTCGTCTGCTACGGTTCCTCGCACTTCGCCGCACGCTCTCTGTTTAGCTCTGTTTAAAGCGCGCGCGCCATCTAGGTTTCCCCGTCCGCGGCGAGGTGGGACTCCGTGGGAGGAACCATAGCAAACGACGCGCAGATAACTCCGCCCCTGGCATTGATTGCGCTTGCGCCACAGTACTTCGCGCGGCGTCCGTCGTGGCGCTCCGCGCCGCGCTGCCACCCGCTCCGTGTTCAGTGCCCGCGCTTGTACACTAGCTTGTACCGTCGCAGTCGTCGGCCATCTGTAATCCGATTGTCGGCGGAACGCCTCGTCTTTTATACATCAGGGCTAGAACCTTCCACCGTTAGTGATGGGCTTCCCATTAGCTCCAGCATAAACTCGACTGCTGTTGTCGTGCGCGCAGTCTTATCTGCATGGTCTCAAACAATCAAGAAGTTTCCCAAACATTGCCGCGCCGAGCGATGGTAACAGCTTTTTGTGGGTGAAGCCCAATAAAGTCAAAATGAAGAATTAAGCACGCGTGGCAATACTTTTCTAGCCCTAGGAGGCGACACTGTCACGTGACGCTTCACGAGAGAAGTTGATGAACAGGAAAGGAGGGAGGTTAACCAGATGCTGACATTCGGTTTGCTATCCTTGTATTTATGATAGTTGTTGGTGTTTGACGTCCCGAAACCACGATATGATTATGAGGGACTCCGTAGTGGAGGGCTCCGGAAATTTCGACCACCTGGGATTCTTTAACGTGCATGTGAATTTAAGTACAATAGCCTCAAGCATCTTCGCCTCCACTGAAAATGCGCCACCGCGGCCGGGATTAGATCCCCTGACATTCGGGTCAGCAGTCGAGCGCCACAACTACTAGACCACCGTGGCGGGACCAGTCTGCTATCCTTCTACCGTCGTGCTTGGTGCTCGAGTTCAGCACGATGAAGACTAAATATGGATGCCAGCAAGGTAGCATCACGACAAAAAAAATAAATAAAAGATATTGGCGAAGCTTACACTAAGTCGCGCAAGGCATTAAACAGCGAAACTGGACGATTCTGAAGTCTAATCCGGTTGCTTCTAGGTTGCCGCTAGGCTTTAGCTAGGTTATTCACGACACGGGTGTCCAACTCCAGAAGCAAATGTTCGCCACTTCTAATAAAACGAAGGACCCATTCTTTATCTCTGCTTCCTTCTCCCTCTTTCTTTCTATTTATTTCTCTCTTGATCGTTGCACTCTTTTCTATCTCTCTCTCTGCTTCCTTTTCTCCCTTTCTATATGTGGCTGTGTCTATCTATCTTTTTATGTCTTTATTCTCATTATTTCTCTCAATTTGAGTCTCTCTTTCTACAACTTTCTCTCTCTCTCTCTTAGTGCTATCAGTGGTATCAGTGAAAATAATTCCGCAGAGAACGCTGCTCGCGCATCACACGAGCAAGCAAACATCGTTCCAATTCCGCTTTCAAGGACAGACACTGCGAGGCAGATTTGGCAACTGGCCCTCAGTCTCGCACTGGAACGCGCCAATCATAAGGCATACCAGACTGCGTCAACTGAACTCTTCACTGCAACTCCGACCTCCATTCGGCCTACATACGTCGACGCGAAGATTCGCTTCTCTGTCGCCTTTGGTTGGGAGTTGCTTTTACGAAGCCATATAAAACGTTAATCGGAATGACTCACAGCGCGGCATGCGATGTTTGCGGCACCGAAGAAAACATCCAACACTTGCTGTGCCACTGCCCTCGTTTTGCTTAGGAGAGACAAGTACTTTCCAACGCACGGCGGCGGCTGAATGATCGGCTGCTTTCCATGCATGTGCTACTACAGCACCGTCCAGATCTCTCAATTAATTATTAATAATTAATTAATATGTGGGGTTTAACGTCCCAAAACCACGATATGATTATGAGAGACGCCGTAGTGGAGGGCTCCGGAAATTTCGACCGCCTCGGGTTCTTTAACGTGCACCTAAATCTAAGTACACGGGCCTCAAACATTTTCGCCTCCATCGAAAATGCAGCCGGGATTCGATCCTGCGACCTTCGGGTCAGCAGTCGAGCGCCATAACCACTAGACCACCGTGGCGGGGCCGTCCACATCTCTCGACGGCCCACAAGGCAGGGAAAGCACTCTTGTGCTTTTTGAGGACGACGGGATTTTTGAGGACGACGGGCTACCTTAAACCGCTTAAGCACTGTTAAAAAAATTGGAGCACCAGGGCCACGAGAGGCCATGCTGGCGGGTTTCGCGTTATCTCAAATTTGGACAGCTTATAAATGGTGTACGTGGGCTGCACGAAAACACTATTAATTAACCACTTGTAAATAGTGTAGTTTCTAATAAATTATCACACAGTACCAGAGCTACGATATGAAGAAAGGAATGCCGAAGCGTGAACATTGAAGTCCTGATTTTTAAACGGCCTCTAAAGAGCCTCTGAAAGTACAAAAAACGAGCGCGTTGTTCTCTCTTGGCACTCCCCGTCTTTTTGGCCCACTTCATGACGGCAGAACGGTGATTCACGTGACGTCGATAGGGTACATTCTCTCGATTGGTCCGTATACGAGAAATGTCAATTGTGAATTGTCTCCTACCCTGCTTTGCCATGCAGTCGCCCGCCCGTCCTTCCTTGTATCGCATGATATCGTCCGCGATCAACTAATTTCACCTCATTTTGTGTGTTTCCGACTGCGCAAGCGGAGGTTACAGCGTGTAGCCGACAAACGCAAAATCCCAATAGGCTCAACGCTTAGTGCTGACATTGTACACGTGCTTTCCGAAGAAATAAGTTGCGAGGAGGAGATATCACTTGTAGGAAGGATAGTGAAGGCGAGAAGGAAACCACTGCCTCGTCTTTGAAATCGAAGTGATACAGGGCCCTTTCACTCGGAAGTACTAAAGTGTCAGTGAAGACTTCACTGATCTCATTTCCGTCACGGAAGTGACACCGGTAAAGTGCGCACGAAACGGTGACAAAGAAAACCCAGAAGAAAAAAAATGCGCTACAAATCGCATCAAGCGCTAATGTCGTTCTTGAGTAGCGACTGGTGTAGGGATTGGTGTAATTCCATATCCTGTGCTAACTGCAGCTCCACTAGTGTGGCACCTGAGGAAGTGCGTAGCTCTTGCAGCCAGCAATTCCCGTTGTGGTACTTTTAGTGTCTGTTTGTAAGGGACCTCTCGCAGGAGTTAGTAACACCGGCGCCGTAGAAGCACCGGTGGGAGGAGCAATCGGGCGCATGGCGAGGCGACGGCGCCGTCTCTAGCGCGTCGCGGTTGTCAGTCGCATTTTCCGAAGCGTTTTTAGCGATTTTAAGTTGATTATTCCGATTAATTTTCGGTTTTTCTGTAAAGTAAGTTATCTTAGACTTGTTCGTTAATTTTAACCTTGGTTTTCAGCGTTGCTAGTCTTGTTTCAGGATTGCATTGACCACTTGATTGTGAGCGTGATCACGCCACGCGAGATCTACGAGTGTATGACAAGCAGGGCCCCTATAGTGCTACGCACGTAATAGTTTCGCTGATTCGGATGACCTGGGAGTCGAACCCATCCCATCTCGGTCCGCGACAATAGGTGCCGAGCGCTCTACCACCTGCGCTACCGACGCACACACACAGGCCTTCACAAACGCACCTTATATAGCTCACACCTTCTTCCTCGCATAGTGATCTTGGTTGGCTGGGCGTCGCCGCCGTCTGGAAGTCGTGACGTGAATAATTGAATCATTAGATAACGAGCGCCGAAAGAGAGCCTTTTGTTAGTTTCAGCGCGACGGATATTTTCGGTGCGTTTTTCTAACAAACTACGCGGTCGGTCTAATGCACCGTACCTGATAATTTGGTTCGGTGACGACGCAGCACGTCTTTTGCCTTTCGCGTCGTGTTAGCATGTGGCGCCTCGTCGCCAGAGTGGTGCAGCTTCCACATGCACCGACGGTGTTTCTCCGCCGCCTACTGCGCCGAGTGCGACAGCACCAACTAATAAAACTGACTCAAGAAGCCCCCCCCCCCCCAAAAAAAAAGGCAGAGACCTCGACGGGCGAACGTCGCGCAGTGAATGCTTAGGTGTAGAAAGAGACACGCCAGCGGGAACTGGAACGCTTTCCCGCGTTCACGGACCAAGCTACGAGCTCTGCCTCCGACGCACCTAAAACGCTGTGTGACATATGCGTGAGCACAGGGATAAGTTATCCTATTACTGGGTTGCGCAAACCTTGGCGTTTCTCTTATCAAATGTCGACGCTTTGAATGAACGCACATCGAGTACCGGTGTTTATGCGCTTGTTGATGCCATCTTTGCGCGGAATTCACTGTATGCTGTGTCCAGGTGTATGCTACTACAGCTACCACAAGTGCTAAACCATGATCGTGAATGTTAGTCGCCGGAATGGAGATGTGCCACCAGGCGTCAACGTGGGTGTGTCTATGTCAAATGGCGCTATTCAGAAAAGCTTGCGCCACAGGAAATCCTGGCGCGCCGTCGGCGTGACGTGCTTGGCCGGATCAGCGGCAGTGCTCCGGCACGCGCTGAAGACGCAATTTTATAAAAGGCCACCTGCTCTGCAATTCTGATCAAACGGGAAGGTTTTCCCGCTTCGGCTGTGCGCTTCGGAACACTTAATAGCACAGCAATATGCAATCACTGTCTTTGAAGGCGTCTATCTATTAGGCCAGTATTCGGTGCCGCAGCGCAGGACGTACGCAAGGGAACCCGGTATCAGCCTTCACACGTGTACGCAGGGCACGAAGCCACGTAAAGCTTCTATTGTGAAACTTAGAAATGGTATACAGCCGTCGGCTACAACTCGTGCGTGCAGCCAGTACTTCCGCGAAGAAGATTTCTGCTTCGGCGTGGCGCTACGCTGCCCGCCGAGTAGCAGGAAGCGCACACTGATGTGTTAGCGCGTGCACGTTCGTAGGACAAATGGCGCTTTTCTCCCGCAAGGAGGAAGAAGAAGAAGAGAGAGACTGAAGGGAAATGAGGTTAGCCAGTTCTCAGACCGGCTGGCTACCCTGTGCAACGCAGATGCCTGGCTGCCCAAAATTAGGTTGGTTATCTCCCAAAATCAAGTTTCCCCATCCCAGCTTTCTTTTCTACAGGGTGGTAAGTATTCTTGTCGGAAAGGTGCTTCGCCTTTTGCGTTATAGATACGATTTTGCCACCAATATTGATGGAGAAGTTACGAAAGAATGTTGCGCGATAAAACTTTCTATTGCGGTCTCTACACCTTGTTTTTACACCCCTTTGCAGTCACTTGCTGCAAAAACTTATCTGTTTTCACTGCGATTCCTAACTCATTCGATTCCTTGTCTACTACCGTCCTTTGGAGAATCAAAGGAACACTAAAGGCAAATGTTAAGTCGACGTTGATTGTTGAAATAGAGTTCCAGAAACCTCGTAGTGCTTGTTTCGTACCAAGAAGATGCTTATTTTGAAAGAAAATCACGTTTTAGTGGTCCGCACGGCGTTAGCGCGCTTCAAATCACCCGCCTGAACGGGCCTTCTGACCTAGCAGTTGCCGTGCCCAACGTTGCCCGCCTTTACTGTCCGGCCGCCGACGCTACGGTTTTTTGCGTAATAGCGGCCATCAACCTTACCAAGACGCAGCCACGGGCCACTCCGAAACTGTACAGTTAACTGTAACGGAGCTTAGCTTGGCCAGCAGCAGCAGAAGTAGAGTATCGACAGGGCGAAAATAGCGAGAGCCAAGCACACGCAGCAGTACGCGATACCGAAACTACCACTGAGAGGCGCAGCTTGGCGAAAACGGAACTTTTGAACCACTCCCGCCGTTCCCAATGGTAGCGCCAAGGGGTTCTTTTTTCCACGAATCAAAGAGAAACGAAGAAGCAGCATTTTGTTACGTCTTGGGATGCACGGAAGGTTTTTTTTTATTGCAGCTAGTTTGATTACGATTGATTAATTGTAGTCGGACTCCCTCACGTCATCGGGATAATTTCCAAAATGTCCCACTCGTGGCGCACATCATGTCCTACATTTGCCTTAATTTCTCGATTAGCAGGGCACTGCCGTTGATAATATTGACGTTTTAGACGTTCCCACACACTGACCTTTCACTCTGACATAAGCTGTTTGCCTTTAGTGTCCCTTTAACACAGCGAACGTTGTAGTGATATTTCTTCGCCTTGCACTATGACACACGTTTCGCCTTGTAGACTGCTTCTACTTCTCGCAGCAGTCGCGAAGCCTACGGCCAGAAGCTTTGATCGGTGCTCGTTTTGATGCTATAGATACTGGATAGTTCACTGAAGTGGAAATGGAGCGGTTGTAATCACGTTTAAAAAGAACGCACGGCGTATGCCCATGTTTGCCTTAGCCCCAATTGATTATTATACTTGATTTAAAAAAGAGAAGGAACGAAAAATTGCTGGCCGAGGAGACCGATAAACGGTGAGCGCCCCCGACGCCACTTGAAAAATAATGATGGTGAAACGTCCGAAAACTTAGAAAAAAAAAAGGAATCTTGCTGACTGCGCGCACAACTCAGCGTAGGCGCTAGTTTTCTTGGAACTTTTTAAGAAATTGTTTCTTAAACGACCCATTTATTTATACGGGCACACCACAGTAAGAGTTAGTGTATGTCACACAGTTCGCCCTCAGTGATTGCCTGCATTTAATGTAAGAAGTTTGTTTGGGGACGCCGCATTGCGGTGACCCCGCGCAATGAGCACTCACTGTACATGTACGTATTCGACAGATACCACCCGTAAACAATCCTCCGCTTTCTTTTTGCCCGAGATTATTATCTTGACAGTAAAAACTTAATAGGCAAAAACAGCGGGCAGACAGACGGGACGAAGAAAAGGATACATAAAACAAGCACTGATTCTCAACTGCGATTTATTGGCATAGGCATATTATTTATACAGAAACGATAAGCATGAACTTCATCAGTGGTATGTTTGTTTGATCTTCTGTCGCTCCTGCGCAGTCTCTTCACGGTATAAAAGCTTTTTCTATTTTGCCTAGTTATGGTCCCTTGCCAGCTCCTCTGCGCATGTTCTTATGCTTATCGGTTGTGCATAAATAATCTGCATATGCCAATAAATCACAGTTGAGAGTCAGCGCTTGTTCTGTGTATCCTTCTCTTCGTCCCGTCCGTCTACGCGCTGTTTTTGCCCATTATGTATCACCAACTAGCCCGACTTTCAGTCTTCCTGCAGTAAAAACTTCCTTCATTTCGAAAGTAGAAATATGCAGCAGGGCTTCCGCGTGGTGTTTTCGCGAAGCGCCGATAGCCAAACACATGAGAAGCGCGCCGGCGTTATCCTGCCTAGCACGCCAGAGGGACTCCGTAACTCCTCGCCCCCCAAGAGCTGCCCAACACCAATAGACATCCTGGAAACTCTCATACATCAATGTACAATAAACGTTCAACTACTCCAGTGAAGACACGTTTCATTTTCGTGTTATACCGATTCCTCTAACGGAAGGATCAATCATATTTCTCCTTTTGCAGCGCACTCATGACGAGCCCTGTTTCGAGACCTTGCTAACCTGCTTCCGCCATAGTTGAGTTCGATACATATATGTGCCCTCATCACCGCTAAAAACCTACGAGAAATTCTCAAACTTAGCCATGTTACTTATTAAGCGGCACATTAAATTTTTCGCAGAGAATGCAATTACCGACCCAGCTTTCTGAACTTCAAGTCATCCGTTAAGGAGTACAATAGGGCAGTAATGCCCTTGTTGTGACGAGCAATCACCATATTACCATCCATTACTAAAGTATTCGAGTGAAGATGGAGAGAACGCAAGCAGTTCTTCTGCCAAAAGGTATTTATGCCATGAGACATATCAACTTTTACAAGAGCTGTTTAAGCCGGGCATTTGTTCGTGAGGGGTGAAGAGATGATGATCTTCATGAATCGTCACGCGCCCTCTCCGTACTCTTCGAACTCCTCATCTTCAGCTTCGATCCCAGAACACATGCGCCGATTCGTCCAGCGTGGGAAGCAATAACCCTGATAGGTGACAGAACGAGTACAGAGAGAGAAAGCGAAAGAAAGAAAGAGAGAAAGAAAGAAAACGTTGTGCCGTGTCACCTTCTCGTCTTCTTCCGCGTTAGTCGCACTGTTAGCCGCGATAAATCTGCACCAACTCGCCCAGTATTCCATCCTGCTTAAATGAGAAAGACGCGAAAAGAAATAGAAACAGGAAACTTTTTGGGCGCAAAAAGTTCTTTGGCGAAGCAGGGTTCGAACCCGCGTACCCGCGATACGAAGGCGAGCGTCGTAACCACTCGGCTCTCCAGGCGCACTCGCAGAAAGACTGATAGTTTTGCGAGTTCTTTGTCCCTGTCAACTATGCGCGCAACGAATTTGACCACGAATACATACCGACTCGCTCAACTATCAGTTTTAAGGAAAATGTCATGTAACGCCACGGTGTGTGTAACGCGAAGGCAAGATACCCGTTGTTGCTTAAGGCTAACAGACTGGATACCAAGAGAAGGCATGCGTGTGAAGGGGGAGGCAGAAAGTGACTTGGGCAGATGAGATCAAGAAGTTTGCGGGATTAACATGACCGCTGCAAGCACAGGGCAGTGTTATTTGGCTATAGACATGAGAGAGGCCGTGTCCCCGCAGTGGGCGTAGTCAGGCTGATGATTATTATGATGACTGGGGAAGCGGTAAGCTCAGAGAAAAAAGTAAAAAAGAAACAAATCAGAGAGAGAGAGAGAGAGAGAGAGAGAGGAGGAGGGATGTAAGTAAAAGCACACGTACAAACGCACAGCGGGAGTGTGGGCCAGAGAAACGGCGTCGTAGGAAGGAAGGAAGGAAACGCAAAAAGGAGAAGGCAGGGAGGCTAACCATAAACACTTCCGGTTGGCTACCCTACACTGGGGGATCGGGGAAGGGGAATAGAAAAACGGTGTCGTAATTTACAAAAAAGGGTTGCATCTTACTTCACCGGTGTTTTCGAGGGTCCTCACATTGTCAGGATGGTTAATAGTGTCAAAGGGACGCATGAGCCTGCGACAGACGCAGACTTCTGCTCTCGCGAGCGTGCAGTAATTGCCTGTTGTTGCCTGTTCAAGGATATTTCTTTGCTTTGTGGCAGGGAACTCGCGGTAGGTGTCCACCTCTGTTATTTTTCTTGCTCGAAGCCCGAGGAACAGCTACCGCTGGTGAACAGGGCGATGCTATCAGCTCAAGCTAAAGGCTACTTGGAATGAGGCCCACCTACGAGCTTAACCTGGTCAGAGAAATGAAGTTCAATTCTCACTCACACTGGGCTGGCCCACGTGCACGTGAACTTACGTTAGCCCATTGAAATTCGGCGGACTTCACAAACCGGTGCCTTTTTTAGCAGTAGAGCTGCTTAAGCCGGCGTAATCTGTCTAACGCGAAAAAAAATGTTCCGCGCCGCGATGACGTCACGGCGCGCTGCCTAGCGACCGGTTGCACAGCTCTGAGCCCGCTTCTCTAGCCCACACATTGCTCCGCCACCAGCCTTCACGCCTGGACACTAAGCATAAAGCCGGCGCGTGTCGGCGGCGCGCGGCACCAGACGCAGACATGGGGAGACCGAAGTAGGTTCGCGCTGCCGATGAGGAAGCCACTTACAAGAAGTAGCGGCGCGCTGCCAAGCTAGACTGCTGGGCTCGACTGGTTCAAACTTCAAAGTAGTCCACGACGTAGTACGGCCGAAACGGCGAGAGGCGACTTTGCTAGACTCGACTGCAATTTGGCCTTACTTCGCATTACTTCGTGTAACTTGGCATCACGTGGCATCACTTCGTATCAAGTGGCATCACTTTGTATGGCCAGTACCATATAGGAATCGATCGGCTACGCTGTGCCTTTAGCCTTGCGTCACCAGTGAAAGCTACGCCCGGCTCCTTTCTCGCGGAATTCCCGCCAAGCTTGGGAAGCTTCGGCAAAGGTTACCACGATGCGAGGTAACTCATCTGTCTTCTGTTGCTTGGAGATGCATTTACTATAATTTACTATCGCAAAACGGCGTTAGAATTCCGTAAACTACACCCAGTAATAAAGCAGAAAAAAAAAAAAGAATTTGTTACGAGTGACACTCCTGAGAAACGTTCTCAGGCACCACCACTTACTCCACCTAAGCTATCGGCATATTTAACATCTCTTCTCTGTTTGGTATGCACCAACATTGACATGCGGCACTTTCAGTGTAAGCATATGACTCTATCGGTGAATATAGATTGAATAAAACATTGAAGTTCCACTTAAGTTTGGGTATAGCGATGTAAATTACAGATTTTACTGATTCGTTATATCTAGGTTTAACTGTATGCATATAAATATGTTAGCGAGGTCCGGAAACAATGTCGCATCGAAATGGTCAATCATTGTTGTATTTTGCCGTTACCGCGTATAGGCGTTTTCGCGAAAAAGTATGGGACCTCCCTATATAAAAGGGCAAAGGGAATGCCGCCTCAGCACGCGGCGAAATGCGGAAAGAAAACTTCCAGGACGACCTTGGCTTCTGGCTAACTTCAATAAGCAAGTTATCATAAAATTACGGCGCATCAGTCTACGTAGTGAATGCCGGCACGCCTGCGTTGCCAGACGGTGCTCCACCACCTAACCGTACATGCTACCGGTGCAAGTGGCTGCTGCAACTGATCGCCTTCTCGTAGATGGCGTTGCCGGCGATCAGCCTCTACTCGGTCGTCCTGGGCTGGAAAGAGGGGAAAAAAAAAAAAAGAGCGCGAAGAGCAGGATGAGAGAATGATTGGGTAGAGACGGAGGGAGAGGCGGAGGTAGAGGGAATGGCTGGGGCGACTAGGGGAGGAGACGTGCTAAGATTAACTTCGGCCGGAGGGCGAACGGGCCAGCGTTCCGGCCGTGACGCGAGAGATATTGTCCGGACGCGTGAAATATCGGTGGATTGGACATCCCAGCCCCTTTTTTTCTCTCCCATTCGGTCTTCTTCGGAAACTGGGCCGGGCATCTTCTCCATACAGTAAAATACCACTTGAACGAACGCCAGTTAAAGGAACTATTCACGTTTACGAACACTACTTAAGCTCCCAACGTAAGCGCCATTGAACTCAATACTACCTGACTTCAGTTTAACGAAATTTAGTGCACAGCGCATTTCAGTTCTGCGAACATATTTCGTGACGCCATTCGACGACTCCCAGGTCACGTTGATGACTTCAACAAGTACAACCGCACTTTTTGTAGCACAGCTTTATTATGGCCTTCGCGATGAGCTTCGGCGGCGCGCCACCGGAGCCAATCGCGGAGTCCACGACTTGATGATGACAACGGCACCTCATTACCACATGATGAAAAGGGGGCCCAAGTTGGTCTTGAAGTCGATCGACTGCCTACATATTTTCGCAGCGAGCCGGAGTCATAGCCACAGCGACACGTGCAGCCGTAGCCATACAACCGCAGGAAAGTGCATGTCTCTGGACAAAAAAAAAAAAAAAAAAAAAACTGGATGTACAGTAAACTCTCACTTGTACGAACGTCGGTTTAACGAATATTTCAGAATAACGAACTTTTAGAAAATCCCCGGCGATTTTCTTATCCATTCTATGCAAAAATCTTTCAGTTAAACGAATTTCAGAATAGTGAATTTTTCAGTTGAACGAACTTGATCCGCGGGCCCAGGCTTATTTTTTAAATCAATTCAACGAAGTTTTGTACACTGCAGCACTGGCATAGCCGATGCGAGCCGCCACTCAATCGCCCATCCATCGGCGGCGGCGCGACTTCGCTTGTGCATGCAGCGCCGCTAAGGAAAGCGGCCGTGCGGGTGACGGAAACGAGCCACGTGTGCATCAGTTCGCCCCTTCTTTTTTTTTGTCTGTCTCATCGGCATCATCGGTATTGTGCGGCCATCTTCATTTCGGGAAACAACAGCGCATTTCGGCACTTTCGTAATGAGTTTCACGAAACGGAAGCGGTTGTCTCTGTCAGACAAGCTCAAAATCCTTCAGTGTCTGGACAGCGAGCAAAGGCAAGTGGACGTTGCGAAGGGGTACGGAATTGCACCGTCGGCGTCAACGATAGTGAAACAAAAATCGAAGCTCGAAGGAGAAACTTAATTCTTTCAATCCTACCAGGAAACGACTCTGCACGGGACATTTCAAGGCAGCGGATGATACCGTTGCGGTATGGCTCCGCGACTTGCGATCCCAAAACATACCCGTAGGAAAATACGCGAAACCGCGATGTTTTAAAGGTTTCCCTTCACTTCCATGCACATATAAAAGCAACCAAAAAGCAGGAATCTCTTCAGTGGGTTGCTGCTGAGCATCAACGAAAAAATAAGAAAGGCAAAACGAAAGATTCTTTTGACTGTAGACAATTGCTCTGCACATCTTGTCGATCTCCATTTGAGCACTGTGCGTGTCGAATACCTCCCGCCAAATTGCACCACCGTGCTTCAACCGCTCGACTTGGGCATCATACAAAACTTGAAGGTCGAGTACCGACGGCGGCTTGTGCAGCGGGTTTTAACTAATATAACGATTGGGAACAATGAGCCCATCAATGTCAGGCAGGTGGCCGAGATGGTGACAGGCTCCTGGTGGTCAGTGTCACCGGCTACAATTAGAAACTGCTGGCACAAATCCGGCCTTTCTCCCATGCAGGATGCAAATGAGCAAGAAAAAGAGCACGACGAGGTCATTGACTCTGGAATGTGGACAGAGGTCTGTCAACAGCTGGACGTTGACAGTGGTGCTTCATTTGAGGACTATGTGCAGTGTGACAGTGATCTCGTCACTTGCGCAGAACTATCTGATGTGGAAATTGTTTGGAGTGTTCGTCCGGAACCAGAAGAAGAAGAGTGCGACGAGCAAGTCGTAACGGCTGAGGCAAGTTCAAATCCTGTAACTTTAGCCGAGGCGGTAGAGTATGTTAGAAAGTTGCGAGACTTCGTGTCTCAGCAACAAGCTGTGCCAGAGGCAGTGCACAGAAACGTAGACTCTCTGGAAAGCTCTGTCTCTTCTTGCGCTTTAAGGGCACCAGTCCAAATGATAATTACAGATTTCCTTTCAAAATAAATTGCACTTCACACTTTTGACTCTAATGACTGCTGTACCCAATGCTGTTCCATATTCTAGTGAATATTCAGTTTAGTGAACTTTCAGTTAAGTGAACTATTTCCTTGGTTCCCTTGAAGTTCACTCAATTGAGAGTTCACTGTATTGCGTAGAAGCATTGATGCGCTTGGAGCAACTGAAGTGCTTTTCTGGCGAGCTGAGTGTTGGGCCGAAGAAGGTTCATGAGAGCTTGGACAATGTAACTCAGTCCGCATGCCCACCGCAGTTTTAATTGGAGCAGATGTGCAGCAAAACATCACTGCATCCCTCACAAGAACCTCAATAAGTATTAGTTTACATGAAAATGAGCAGTGTATGACAAAAAAAAAAAAAACGGGATGAAATTTCGTGTGAACACCTCATGTTTTCTTCAGCCCGTCATAACAAGCTGCAACATAGCCGTTTCAATTCAGTGAATTTTCACCTTAACAAACTTTTTCGTGAGGTCCCTTCAAGTTCGTTCAAGTTACGTTTCATTGTGTATATACTAACCCCTTCCCTAGTTTCTTGCACAGAGTCGCTTGTTTCGTAACACGCTTGGCCTCCTCTTCGTCTGGGCTTGTCGAATGTTCGGGTTCTCCGGGAACAGCAGTGGCATGATCCTCGGTGCCGCCCTTTCTCTCTCTCTCTCTGATAGGATGTGCACTGTATAGGTCTCATAGCACGAGTGTTGGGTGAAGAGCCGACCGCCGCCGCGCACACTTACTGGCAGGAGAGGCATTATGGTAAAAATACGTTCAATAAACTGAAACTGAAACTGAAACTGGCCAGAGGAAACGGAAGTGTGTGCGTGTGTGTGTTTGCGCGTGCTTGCGTGTGTGTGTGTGTGTGTGTGTGTGTGTGTGTGTGCGTGCGTGCGTGCGTGTGTGTGTGTGTGTGTGTGTGTGTGTGTGTGTGTGTGTGTGTGTGTGTGTGTGTGTGCGCGCGTGCGTGTGTGTGTGAATCGAAAAGAGGGAGCAAATAAATGAATGACCGGAGAAAGGCGGGAGATGCCGGCTGGCTGGACGATGTCGATCTTCGAGCCTAAATCCCTCACATCCCCTTTCCTTCCCTATTTTGTGTCTGCGTGTGCGGAAAATCGGAACAACGCCGAAGCCGAAAACTAGCCAGAGTTTCTACTGTGTAGAAATCAAAGCTGAAAATAAAAGAGAGGAGAAATGTTCCCTCTTCTTCGTCTTTTATCTTTGCGCGTTGTTCCCCTTACAATAAAAAAAAAAAGGCTGCCTGAGGCCAATGAGAGACGGGCATAGCGTGAGACAAATGTGAATCTGAAGGAGCACACCAAACGACATGCAGAGCCAAGTGTGTCTGAGCGGCCTTCGTCCTTTTCCCGGCATTTTCGGGGTATTCTTTTGTTGTTTTGCATTTTATTTCTATTTAGAGCAGCGTTGTTCTTGACGGGCTCTTCTCATGCAGTGTCGGCCTTGAAGGGCGTCGCACAGACGCTGCCTCGAAAAAAAAAACAAAAAACTTGAGTGAGCAGGGTTGATGGGGAAGACGAGGCGCATCGGTGCTGGCGCGCTCGCCATCGATTCTGCATCGGCTCGTTTATCCCCGAGAGCATATACCCTCTTCTATCAGACACAAACCATTTCTCTTTATCATCTCCGATAGCCACTACTCTAACTTCATCGACTTTTTTCCTTGACAAAACTTCGACGCAGTGGTCCTCCCCGATTCTGAGTTGCGCAACATAATAATAATTAAAAAACCTCTGCCAAACCTAGTACATTGTACGTGCACTACTTCTCGAGTTCCTCGGTGTTTTAAAATAAGACGTATCGAAAGCCTTATCGTATCGCGTCTGGTATTGTAAGAGTGCTCACGGACGATATACGCTTTCCGTACGCATTCGGAACGACAGCTGCTTCAGTTTCTTTTATCACGCACGGAAAAGGCTTGAATAATGAATGGCTTCTAATAGATGTCGTGGTAGAGCTTTAAGCGATTGCACTTTCACACCTCTTACATCCACCGTGAAGTTCTTGTTGAAACAAATCATTTTTTTTATGCGCATATTGACCGGTTGCACTACCTGCGCTGAGACGCATAGCATAGGAAGATGTCACCAACGATATCCACAGGAATAGATACGGTAGCCTTCGTACAGTAGCCTTGAGTCAAACTGAATAAAAAAACTTCAGGCCTGCTCGGAACGCGCCACACAGACACTGCGAAAGCTGGAAGAGCGGCCTTTCTAGAACCCGTTCTAAACTCCTTTGGGGCGACTAATACATGTACACCTGCAAGGTATCTACTGCGCCAATAATGATAATCATGATTTTTGCGGAGTAGGGAAGCACCCACTATCTGCCGAGAAGCGAGGTACCCGCAGCACATCTGTAAGGCATTGTGTGCGCTTTCTTGATGCTGTGGCTGATGACGGTGAATAATTATGGCCGAGCAGTTTGTAGTGGTTGGGAAGCTTTAAACCGCACACTCGTTGCGCCGATAGCGTTGTGCGACGCTTGGTTGTTATTGTACTTTTCTGCCACGCTATGTTACACGCGTTAACGGGATTCCTTTCCCGACATGACGCCTGTATAGAGTTTTTCTGCACAGGAGTTTCAAACTCCAGTGTGGCTCTGCGGTAGAATACTCGGCTGCTATGCAGAGGGCCCGGACTCAAATCCCGCCCGATCGTGCGTAGTTTTGTCTGATACCGTTCTTGTTTTCTCATTTTGTGCGAAAACGGTTATGGACACCGGCGGCGGCGGACAACTAAAGCACTATTGTACTGATCTGATAACAGCTTTTCCTGTAAAAAAATCTGTAGGCTACCCTAATTCTCGACTTCGGCATCTCTAGTGGCACTCGAGCGTCGGCATAGGCGTGCGCACGGGGGGGGGGGGGGGGGGGCGCAATGTCAGCGCCATACATTGGCATAATTGGGAGGGGGGGCGCTGCGACGAACCTTTGCCTAAAGCCTCCCCCCCCCCTGAAGGGACGTCCTGCGCACGCCTATGCACGTCGGTGTTCAGGTGTCGTGTTTGCATTCCTTGGATTAACACTCTGTTTCAAAGCGCTGCCGAAGCACATTGCAGAGGCCACGTAGAGTTTGCCTTTACTGTGACGAAGGAACCCGTACGGGTGTCTGGACATCATTTTTAGCTCATTACATGTTTTACTGCTCAGCGAGCGTTCGTTTCATTCTTCACCATGCCACGTAGAAAGGAGAGCGTTGTTGAGATCTCCCCCGCCAGGTGCCGCCATAATGCCTGCATGCTGTGGGGAAGATAAGGAAACGACGGAGCATGTTCTGATTGAATGTGGAGACATCCACCCAGGTGTACGTTTGGGCACGAGCCTACATGAAGCCTTGGGTTTTATGGACAACGATGGAAAGCTGAACACGCCCGCGATGAAAATAAGTCATAGACGACTAGAGTATTGGTGGCAGAAAATTAGAGAGAAAGGACAAAAATAAATAAAGAAAAAAAGAAGGATGTTCTGCCATAAAGGGCAGAGAACTGGGCTGCGAATTTAGTTTTTTTTTTCTGTAGTAAGATACATTTAATCGAAGTAGATTCAATAGGCCAACATAAAAAAAAAAGCAAAAAGTTTTTTATCTGTCCAGTCAGGTGACACACTTCACTTTTCACCGTCCCGTTATAAAGGAGATGCTCATAGCATCCATCCATCCATCCTCAAAAGAAGACCATCTGCTCTTTGAATGAACATTTAATTATTATCGTAAGAGTAAATTGGTCCTTATATTAGGTCAAGTTATGCCCTGATAACATATGTATCCAATACAACTTTAACTTGAACCAGAACTGCTGATTTCGTACGAGCTTTGTTTTTTACATGAATTCTTTTGAAAATTAAAAAAAAAAACGGAAGTAAATGCTCCACCGGAAGTGCTTGGGTGAGGAAGAAGCGTGTCACTCGTTACTCGTCCCACTAATTATATTAAAGAAATCCTAAACACACACAACTTTTCCATCGCGAAATGCGAGCACAATACCCTGTGTCTAACAAGTCATAATTGAGATTCGAGCTATCTGTATACGCCGACACACGTCGGTATGACGTACGCTTTCGATTTTATTCATTGACCTCAATTTTAATCTTCTGCCGCAACACCTCCCCGCGTAAGCGTTATATGACCCTCAAATATGTAGATGTAGATCCTAAAATTCTGGCTCACACCCACCCTGGAGGATGGACCAAGAATCGGGTAGCTTAGAAAACACATTTAAAATATAGAAAAGAGAATAATTTGTCGTTTTGTTCAATAAGAATTTTTATCGTAATGGTTATTTTGAAAATAAATAAGGCGGTCGAATCAATTCTTATCGAATAAGAATTAAATTAACAACACAAAAGTAATTAAGATGGAGCCTGCGTTGGTGAATCTTTGGAACCGTGGTTATTGTGTAAATCTCACTGACTGCTTTGAAACCTTGAGCGGCCTCGCATACTTTCCCGTTCCTGTGCCCAAGGGTCAATGCGCCGAGGGATAGAGAACATGAAACTTTATTTCTGTTCCTTCCACCGCGCCGCTCTTCGACCATCCCGTTCGATTTATTTTAATGTGCACAGGGTTGACCCCATCTGAGGTGAACGCGTCATTAGAATTCACGTCGGTAAAGGTAGAACAATTATGCTACTTCACGAGAAAAATTTTCGTTATGTAACGCGTAATCTCGATGTCGACAAAATCAATAACAACTTTTTAATTATGTATTAAACATCAGCTTCTACACTCTTCAGGAAAAAAAAGGTGCCCACTTACTCTTCTTTGCTACATATGTGACTCTCCCATGTGTAACTCTCTTTAGAGAGGCACGCTGACTCTGTTTAGGAGAGTCGTGGGATGCATGACTCTCTTTAAGAAGGTACGCTAACTCTCTGTTGGAGAGTCGTACGTCCCACGAGGGCCACGACTCTCCTAAAGAGAGTCAACGTGACTTTCTATAGAGAGTTATACGTGGGAGAACCACATCTGTAGCAAAGAAGAGTCAAAAGACCCCTTTTTTTCCTAGTGTGTATGAGGGCTTGAATACACCGTAGATGTGCACGACCGTGTACAACGGTTTCTCGAGACGGCCGCGAGTCAAATCACAAGGGGTGACCCTGCGGGAAAGCCGAACGACACCGCATTGACAACTGGCGGCAATGCAAACGCTACGCCATCTCTCTCCCCCCTTCGCCTCACAATGCCCCTTTCCCTACCGCGTTTTCCATAGCTGGTTCTCCACAGAAGAAATTGTTCCTATGCGGTCCCGCTGGGGAGAGGAGAGAGACCGTGGCATGGACGGCTTTCTGACGTTTACAAATGAACACAGCGCGCCAAGAAACAGACCGACGAGGCGAGAGAAAAAGAACAAGAAAAAACTTCATTATCGCGTTCTAATTACGGCTGAGCACAATGAGCGCAGTCTCCTGCCGCTGTACCGTCCCTCTATGCTATCACGCTCTGCCTTCCTATTCCGTTTTGTAGTGACATTACGGCGCTGATTTCGATCCGTTCGTCCCTGTCGACTCCGTAATTTCTTCTCGATGTTTAATATTGTCTTTTTTTTCTCGGCTCTGTATACTGCGTATATCTTCATGTTAATTTCTTCCCCTCCGACTTTCGTAAGTCTCACACTCGCCTGAAAATGCTATGTCATCTGCGTACGTCCCGCGTTTAAATTGTCATTCTCTTTCCTGAGGAACGCAACGGCCTCGCCCCGAGTCATCGGTGTGTCTGTCGTCGGCAAAATTTCGTTGTAACGGGAGTGCCTCTGCAGACAGCACAGATACATTGCAGTAGTATGGTTGAACGAGCCTGGAAGAGCCTGAAATAGTCGTATTTTCGAGCTGTCAAAAAGGCAGAGATAGAGAGTGCGTGCGCACAAGAGAAAATGAAGAGGCAGGGCATGCGCGCGAAAGAAGCAATGGGGCGAAGTCGAACGGTCGGGTGAGCGTACTTATTGGGCAGCGATGAGGCGAGGAAATTAGCAGGACTGTGACCGCGTCGGTGTCATCGTCGTGGCTTTGGACGTCCGTGTGGTAGAGTATGCAACGAGTGGTGACGACACGCTGTAGTCGTAGGCCTTATTCCTCTCTTTTATGACCCCATGCTCGCGTCAATCGCGCCAACCTACGCGGAGAGAGGTGGCTTATGGAAATAATTGACTCCAGACGAACTGGTGAAGTTCATTCGACATCTGTTTTATATACGCATCGTGCACATTGCGGGCATCCATCTATATCGCAATAGCAGCAGGCTGTTCTCGCAAAAGGAAAAAAAAAATGTGCGAAAAGTGCCCGAGTGCACCTGTGTCTCACGATAAACCAGAAAATGCTTCACCGTGTGGCATGAGCAATAAAACTGTGCAGCAGTTCAGATTTTAAGTGCGAAGCACTTCTTAGCAAACCTCTGGCACTTTGAGCGTTTCTATCTACCTATTTATCTATCTATCTATCTAGCGGCCTACGTCTGGGTGCTCTCGTGATCGCCTCCTTAACTTGGTGTAGACCAAGATTAGTATGGGAGTGTAAGAGGACTTTACGAATATGGCTGTGTGGTCATGACATGAATAACGTGAAAATCATGTCGCGTACGTCGTCAAACCCTTTCCTCGAGACACGTGTGGCACATGCCCGTTTACCACCGGCCGCGGTGTACGGGTATGCGCCACAGGTGATTGACAGTTTATATCTACCCAGGAACGGCGAGAACAGAGGTTGGTAACCTAAATGCTAGAGCGTTAAGAAAAACCGACATCGGCAGCGCTGACCCGACGAATGGAAAGAATAAAAATCAGGATCCAAGCAGGAGTCGAACCCAAGCATTCTGCGTCGCAATCAGGTATTCTACCACAAAGCCACGCCAGGTCTACAAACTGGTTTGGAAAAACAGCCTATGCAGGCCTAATGTCGGTGCAACGTTAGTTGTGTGTGGTGCTGGGTATCTAATTTTACAAGAAAGCAATAAACACTACATATGTAGTCCTACAATACAGGTGTCATATCAGATTAACGTCCGAGATTACAGTGTTGGCTCCGCTTTTATAGCAGTCTAATAAGCATTACATTTGTATGCCTATGATTCAGCAAGCTATATTGAAGCATTGCTCGACCCCAGAAGAATACATTAACGAAAGTTACGTATGATATTCACATGGCAGCGTAAAGTACACTTAGTCCGCCAGAACGACGCAGTGTCCTCTTCATTTCTTACGAGGCTGGGCGATGGCCTCATGGTGACCAAGGATGATGACAGATTGATTGACAGCCGCTTTGTAGACTGGACTACGAAGGCCACATACGCCCAGGTAGCCTACGAATACGACATGCGCCATCCAATGATGTTGGTCTACGTAGCCCTATCCAGGCCTACCAGCCTCAACTGCCTAAACCTCGACAACGCGATGGGTGACTTCAGATTCCGACAGGCCGCCGGCTCTATATACAGAAAATTTGTTGACGAAATGACCGAGGCATCCACGATTTCTAACAGCTGTACTATAACTCATACTTCACTACACATGGACCCTTCGCCACCGCGATCGCGACCGGATCCGATAACAAATCATGACCAGCGTCTAGTGCTCACTGATCACGGTGATGATGACTTTGTTCAAGAAATGTTAAGAACCCCTTCCACGCATGTACACATGTTCGCGAAACGTGCATGCTTTCTCCACGATAACAGACAAGTATAAGCAGTAAATATCAGCTTACCGCTTCTGGTGTTGGTAATATCTACGTTGCCGTTGGCAGCGTTACCCAACTTTAAACAACTGGTTTAAAATACATATGCGGCTCTTCAGCATATATGCGTGCGCATAAAATTTATACAAATCTTTAGCATCATTTTGTAACGTTTCGCTCAGTAAAAAAGTGGGGGACGCTTAAGCTTCACCTTTAAGAGTTGAACGCGATAGCGATATCCTGCCCCTAGAGCGCACTTCGAACGCACTTCGAACACTAAGAGTGTTTAACAGAATGCGTGCACTAAGGTGTGTGCCTTAGTAATGGGTAGCATGCTTTAAACCAGGAGCAATTATGCGCGAGAAACTTTTTCGAAGTTGCGATGCACCCACTACGTGGTCTTAAGGGAATACGCGCAGTAGTGTGTGTGCCTTTTGTAATGGGTGGCTGTCTTTAAACCATCAAGACGTTATGATACTGACATGGTGTGACGCCCGATGGCAATGTAGGCTTGTACCACGCAATATTACTGCAGCATTACATCTCGTACTGTGACACCTGTATACAGGACGCGTATTTTTGTGAAGCATGAAAGTTACTTTAAGTGCAGCTCCAAGCAGAGGCGTGGCTGTGGGGTAGAACACCTGCTTGCCACGCAGACGGCCTGGGTTCGATTCTCACTCGGACCCAACATTTTTATTATTTATTTTATTTACAGCTTTTTCAATTTTTCAGTCACGGACAAGATGATGATTTTTCGCTCACAACCAACGGTGCCGACGCCGACGGCGGAATTTCTGCGATACGAGCTCTTTAACGCTATCGCGTTAAAAAAATTACGCCACAGTCACCTTCCCGCCGCAAGCTTCGCATAACGTCGACTTCCACGGTACGTGGGATCTGCCGAATCCTTTGGTCCATGTTATAGGAACATTGTGTAGAGAACTTTTTATTTTTCATACTATTCCTGGGTCATTTATTGCAAAAATGTATATTCTGAATTTTCTTTGTTTTGAATTTTTTCCATATATAGTGTTTTTATGGCTGTGTTTATCAGTTGGCAACCAAGTATTACACACTTTCAACTTTTTATATATTCCGCAATATTTTTGTTGCTCTACAACTAATGTTTTTGGAAAGAGCATTTCATTATGCATAATCCGGAATGCTGCAACACGTGCTGGAGTACTTTCCAAAGTGGCAAAAGCTTTCTTCCCGAGACATATGAAAAATGACCATTTTCTCGTGGTAACGACGGAGTTAATTGATTTTATAACATATTGTTGTTTTAAAATTGACCTGTTGAGCCCTGACCTATAAGGCATAAAGAGAACGTTTCATTGAATGGCGCGTGCTGTGTATTGGTTATTGAAGATGTTTCAATTCCGTACAATTATTTGGCTAGTGATCTGGCGATATGTGCTATTTGTTCGACTATAAGTATCTTTATTGTCACGCGCGTTTAGTTCTTTAATTTGATGTGAACGGGTATCACCTACAAAAAAGCAGTTACCATCGCTACACGCCGAAATGTTTAGGAAATTTCTCGACCGCTTTAGACGATTCTGATAAGATGGCGCGCCCGACACGAATCTTCTAGCTTATTCTGGAGCCAAACCGAGCCCCAGTGATAACGCTCGAATTTACGATCATTCGTGTATGAATCATGACGCGTTATGCCGACGATCAGACTACCGAGGACCTTCGATTGTGCTCGACGCTATCGTGCACTCAGTATGTCAACGGTTTTTCTGGGCACAGGTTCGCCCATTGAAGTGTTTTATCTTTCACAGCCTGATCGCTCCATTACTTACCGTGAAAATAATGCGACGCTATTGTAAGGAAAAAAAAAGCCCATAACGCTGCCTGTGGTATATCACAGCTCCAGGCTTGCATGTAACCCCGTCTGGTCTACGCGTACATATGGGACAATTGCCTACTCTTAGCTCTGCAGGATTACGAAGTTAAACGATAAGGTGTGCCTGAATGTTAGTGCAACAATTATGCGTGGCAGATGGCACGATTAATTTTAAATATAGAAAGCCATGTACGCGTTTACACCCGAGTTAACTTCTGTCTTGCCAGGCTGCATTATAACCCTCTCAACATACGTGTTATCCTCGATTAATTCAATTGCCGATCGTTTGAAGCCTGGCTATCCGTTGTGAAAAAAGCCATCTTAAATTTTTTTGATGAACTGCTCCACTTCTTACGGGGGGAGGCTAATCCGTACTAAGAGTCGCAATGAGAAAAGCACACGTGGTACGCTTTCATTAGAGAAATAAGGGCAACGTGTTCTAATAAGTTGATATTATCTTTTGTTATGCGACTGTAATTTGTCATTTGTTCGGAAGTAGTTGTATGGCTGCACCTGTGCCCCGGATTGTTATAGTAACGTACAAGTCTGAAGAATTTGGAATCGAAAGGCAATAAGCGCGCATTTATTTTAAGAAATACAAAGCAAAAAGGAACTTGAGCAATCGTACGTCCTCGAAAGAGGCATTTGTTCTGCCATGAGCTTGTAGAAAAAAAAAGAAGACGATTTTGAACACGTGCTTTAAGCTCACTTCACGGTTCATGTTCAATGGTATGAGTGGCATACTTAGAGGAAGAATAGATAAGAAGAAAGTGATTGTGATGTAGTCATCCAAAATATCGGCAAGAGCGCAGCATTGTATTCACACGGTAAGGTGCGATTAACATAATTTAACTTACCGAACTCTCCCGCTTTCTCTACAAACATCATCTTCATGCTTTTTTTCACTAAGCCTTAACATGTTCACGGTTGTATGGCTAAGGGAACAAGTTTTTAAAAATCCAAAAATGAAAGTTGAGGAATGTGTTTCGTTGTGCACTGGCGTCTAGAATACGACTGTGTTACATTCTGAGGCGGATAAACAATGGCTCCCGCGCGTTACAGTGTAGAGCCTGGGAGTCAAAAAGCGCTGAATGAAATTGGAGCGCGCTTAGGCGCTCTTTTTATTGCCACTTTTTCATATGGAGTGTCTGTCGACAGCTTTCGAAACACAAGGCGAAGCCACAGCCATAGCCGGAGCTCAGTCTTGCCCAGCCGGTACGGACCCAACTAGAAGCGTTTCGCTGGAGTGGCGTCTAGTGGAGCACAAAGAAAAAAAAAATACAGATCACTTTCACAGCTGGATCATTTCACGCCAAACGTCCCAGCCATTTTGGCGACTGTCCCAAATGTATTCGAAAAAAATTGCTCTGATTCCTTGAACTGAAAACAGTGAATTGCCAGAATATTTCGGAGAGAAATATTCTGGCCCAATTTCGCAGAATGTCGTCTGAGTGTTGTTGGTCAGAAAATTTATTCTGAGAGTATTGTTTTTTATTTCAATACCAAACATGGTTTAAATATTCAGCAAAGGCATTTGTGTGCTGTGTTTGATGCCCGATCACTTCAAATTGTCAGCAATATATGTCTCCAAAAATTTTGCCAAAATGTTCCATGTTTCAATATTTTTCCTTGTAATTTTGCGCTATCCATGAATACGTGAGTAGTCAGTACTTACTCTACCGAATGTACATTTTGCACTAAAATATTTTCAGACCACTGAAGTTTCAAAATTTTATGAGAAAAAATTACAAGTTTAGAAAAATCATCATTTTGGTTCACATTCAGACGCAATTTACACCACGCGGTGCTCCAATTAAAAATCAGCTTTATACCTCTATCGAAAGCGAATAAATAGTTCTCTTATATGGCAATTTTTGTTTTAAGCAAGAAAATAATTTTTGAAATTCCCCCTTGATGGCCGTCTTCCCATTTAGTAATATGGACGCTTGTTTGTTGAAGTTTCGCATTGCAGTCAATGGGGAATTTCAAAAATAATTTTCTTGCTGCGCGAGGGAATAGAGAACGTGCGTTCAATGGCTCAGAAAAAGACGTGAAACGGAGGAAGCTACCAGCTAGAGAGATGACAAGAGAGAGAGATGGAAGGGCCCGATTGAAGGACAATGAAAGATGGACGCGAGTGAGGGGTGCGTTGCGGGCGCGAGCGGCGGCGCGCTCTTCACCCTCTCCAAACTCCGGCGGGCAATGCGCGGCTGCAAATAGTGCGCTGCGAAGCGTTCGGAGGATTTCAGAAACAGCGTTGTTTGCGCACGCCAACACCTGTTTTAAGCTTTTTCTAGGCTTTAGAAACACCGAGAAAATTACACCCGGCGACTCATTCGACTTAAGTACGCTTGTGCCGACGAAAACGCGGAGCGGCATGTGTGTGAATGTGAGGGAAGCGCCTCCCATATTTTTCGGGCGTGAGGCTCCCGAGGTCCCGTTATTCAGTCGGTGCGGTTGACGGAACATTCGTTGTGTTGTGCTCCTCAGTAGAGACGTCGGGGTAGACGACGCAGGTCGCGAAAACCCACGACCGGGACCTTTCGCCCGTGATACTAGCCGCTCGGTGTTCGCGTGGGAAAACCTTCGTTCCTTTTCCTCTAACTGGTGATCATCGACTCAGGAGTTTGATCAGCTTTCAATAACTGTCCCTACCCTAGGTATTGGCTACTCCAAGCGCATAATCACCACGACGACTTTATCGCTTCCACATTCTGTATCATCTGCAGATACAACGTTGTCTTGCGCAAATGGTGCCAGAGAGAAATAATTTGTCGCCATCGATGTTTCCCCTTCCACCTCAAGCGCGCGGATGCGAGCTATGAAACGAAACCACACTCTTAAGCAAGCAAAGCCTGTACTCTCTGTTCCTCATCCTGTATCCCCATCTATACTGTTCGTCGTGCGTAGTAGCGACTCAGTACCGCTTTTGTGATTGTCTGGGGAAACATCCCATTGGATTGCGGGTAGGTTCAAAATCACTTGAGATGCTCACATTTGAAAGTTAATACGTATGCTGGTTAATGTTATTCTACATAATGTCCAGGAATCGGTAGAAGCCTCCGCTTGTCGGTAGACATTAACCAATAATGTGCTCTTATTTGTCCTTTTTATGAAACAACTTTTTGCACCAGAGATTTTCATGCTTGGTATGCTATCTCCAACTGTGAACTTTACGTTAGATTCGGTTACAACAGCCATGTCTCCTCCTTTTGATCACCGGTCTCCAGGTATCACCCGATATGAAAAGGAATCAATTTGCAATATTGTACGCCCTCGCGTAGTCTGGTTTCTGTAACTTCTACGACAGGTCTTGCTGACCAGAAACTGTTTTCAAGTAAGCTCAACTTACAAAATGTGATACGTGCCTTCAGCGATAAAGGTTTGGTAACATTAGCTCTGCGTAGTCACGTTCCGCGATGTGGAAGTCGTGTAATTTCATGAGTTTGTTTTCTTGGTGATCCGGTATTGGTCTTCACCCCAGAAAAAAATATTCCGCTTTTTTTTCCTCAGTCCCTGAAATGTCGAAGATACTTTTGCCACCTTTTGGGCTTGCCACTTCTTGTGCAGCTCCACAATTCGATATGCATGTATTATGATATTTTCAACGGTCATCAGATATTTTGGTTTGCTCGACTTTCAGCTAATGCATCTTGATAATATTTTGCATTTCCCTGTGAAGCTAAAGGACAGGCAAATAAAGGAGCGTGTCGTTTGGTTTTTGTGTGGTACCTATTCTGTGTACTCACCGGAGTTACTATATACTATCACCAAGCCTGTTCTAAGCTGCTACGTCCCAGCTTTCAATGTTTGATATTTGCCTTACGCCACAGATATCCGGAGCATCTAGTCTTAGCAATTAGGAAGCTGCTCCATCTGCACACGAAGATGGCGTACAAGATACCATTTCCAAGAACAGATGCAGCAATATAAAATTCGTGACAGCCAATGCAGGTATCAAATCCTTATTGCACAAGCCAAGTTTACAGCACACACGACTGCGCCAACTTCATCCACGATGATACTTCTCGTCGACGTCGGCCCCCGTCTGCACTCTAGACTCCAGACAACGGTGCTTTGCCTACGGTGGCTTGTTGTCGCTCTCAGCAAATCTCTTGCTTTCCCAATCGGCATCGAATGCAGTGCTGATTGCAGCCATTGCAGCAGACAAAAAAAAAAAACTATCAAACACGTTCTTTACCGCTGTCCTCACTACTGCGTGCTGCCGCTAGCGGTCGTCTTGACCCGTCTTGACGACAGGACGCTTGCCGAAACAGACAGTATTAGAATGGCCACCTAAACTGCTGTTGCACCGGGAATCTATTACGGTTTTACTGAGTTTCTTGCGCGCCAGCGACCTGTTGTACAGAGTATAGTACTCCCCCTCCTCACATTTTCTTTTAAAAGCGGAGCTGCTTAAGCCGGACCTTGGTCCCGGCGGTGTTGGCAAAAACCTCACTTATGTATGACGTCACTGCGGATTGTCAGGCGACCACCTGGGATAGCTGCGTCTAGCTTCACAACGCCGCACCGAGCCTCACATAACTTCGCGCAGCTGAAAAGGATGGGAAAGGGAAGTGAGGTGGTGGAGGAGTGATGAGAGTGAGGATGAAGGAAAGGCAAAGGGGAAAGGGTAGGTCATTGTATAGCCTGGTATAATATATTATAGCAAGTGGGTGGGAAAAGAAGGTAATATGAGGAGGAGAGAAACGGGGATGGGAGAAGGTAAAGCATTGCATAACCTGTATAGTATAATATAACAAGAAGTTGTAAGAGAAGTGGGAGTGACGAGGACGGAAAGAAGGAGGCGAGGCGGTAAAGTATAGGTCGTGGGAAAGAGAAGTGAGGGAGGGCATGAGTGATGTGAGGGTGAGTGGGATGGGAAGGAGAAAGGAAAGGCCAGTAGCTCCGCTGCTCCACTAGTCTATGTACCACGAGTTCGTAGCTACCCAAAGCTTTTCTTGTGTTGATCTTGTTTCATTTTAGCAAGCCTGCTCTTCTCTCCGCTCCCGCTTCCATCTTTCCCCTCCCCCTAGCGTAGGGTAGCGAACTGGATGTCTATATCTTTGTTGACCCTCTGCCTTTTCTTAATGAGGCCTGCTGCCTCTTAATGTTGACCCTCTGCCTCTTAAGGAGGGTCAACCTGTTTGTTAGCATAGGAACAGATAGGACGTGCGGACGTACGGCCCGTGCCTCTTTCACCAGATGAAGTCATGAGCTGTGCTGAAATGGATATGAGACTAAAATACTTTCCCAAACCATGGAAAGGGCTAAGTACTCGCCACCTAATTATTTGCTGTGGTGCGAAAGGTTATGTTTCAGCTCCGTTACCGTGCATAACGATGCTTTGCGAAATCCTGTGTGTGCTACATAAAACAGCATGAACTAGAATTGATGTATGAGCTGAACGGCACTCCGAGGTAGTATACGTACCGAGCCTGCCTGACGGATTTGCGGCAGTAGTAGGCCGCCAGCGAGTAGCGCCATCGCTGCTACACGGCACCACACGTTTAACGTGGTGATTGTTTGCAAACATAATACGCCGTCGTCATTACTTGCGCAGTCGGGAACGCGGAGTTACGTCTTCAACTTAACACAAGCATTAAAATCCCATTCAGTAGCGCTTGTGTCACAGCCATGCTGAGACTCTAGCCGTGTGTAATTCACTTCACTCGCATGTTGCAGGTTCGATGAGCCCGATCGAAACATGAATATCAAAAAGAATGCACACGTATGCTTTTCGCGACGTCAAAGAAGTTAGCCGAGAGGCGTGGATTGCGGCCGTGACTGCACGTTCCATCGCTCTAACCATTTCGCTTCGCTGGTAGAGCTCGAGCGTGTTGGCGGCATGCGGCGCTCCATAATATCCACAATTGTGATACATGCAATGCACAAGAGGAACTATGCTTTTATTTTGATCTCCTTCAAGGATATTATACATTAAAAACAATCAAAGTGGCTTACGAGCGTGAAAGAACATTAACGCACGAGGGGACGTGAAGTGCAACTCGCTCCTCGTGAGTTAGCAGCTGGTGGTTCATCGTCGTTGTCACTCTCGGTGCTTTCACAGTCTTCTACGTCCAGTGAAAAATCCTCGTCGTCAAGATGGTTTCTTTCAACATCACTGCTGAAAGCAATCTGAAGAATTTCCACCGCCGAACGACTTCGACCACTCCGCGTCACCACGTTTACAATTCGCAATGCCCATAGACTGTCGCGCCCCCAAGCGGAATTCAGGAGCGTCCTCTCGAGGAGGGTTAGTAGACGACAAAATGGCAGCACTACGCAGTCGCTCCCTTGTTCGGCTGTGCTAACCTCAGTGTTAACGCGTTGGCAAGGAAGGAACACTACGACTTTGCATGTTCCCTGCATCAGTAAACAAACCGGGCCCTCCGTGACACAAGAAATCTGATTCGTTCTTGCGAGACGCGAAGTTTTCGTGAAAATACGTGGCAACTCGCGCTTTCAATGCTAGCCCACAGTGTACGCATACTATTAGCTTCGCGAGGCTTTCTGTAGCCGCGTAAGTTAGTTATATGTTATCGTCTGACACATTCAGTTGCAGCTCACCCTGTTTTACTTGTATATAGCATTGGTCAGTGTTTCTTGTAGTGCATGAATCCTATAACACTGTACGCGGGAGGTCGCGCCGGCTCGCGATGTGCTCTTGTAAAACTGAGCGATCTCAAGTTGTCGATACATTAAAATAGGGCCTCTATCCTTTGTCAGCAAAGCGCTGTTACTAATCGTGCGAGCGACGTTTCAATCATTCGAGGACGCGTCTGCTCCACGCCTTACGTGGAGCAAACGATTTCCATGCCGTCCTTCGCCAGTGTGTTGGTTTCATAGCCAGCGCTGCGCCGCTTGTTTTTGTACGTTTGTTGATAGGTGGCAGCACACTGCAAGCGATTTGCTCGTTGGCCGATCTGAGAGCGAAATTGACGAAATATTCTCCGCGCCCAGACGTCTCCAAGTTTGTTCTAGTAACGTTGGACCTGGTTGGACGTCTCTGTAATTGTAGACGTGGTGACGCGGAGTAGTCGAAGTTGTTCGGCGGAGGAAATTCTTCAGAGCAGTGATGTTGTAAGAAACCATCTTGACGACGAGGATTTTTCACTGGACGTAGAAGACTGTGAAAACATCGAGAGTGACAGCGACGATGAACGATGAGCTGTTAACTCACGAGGAGCGAGTTGCACTTCACGTCCCCTCGTGCGTTAATGTTCTTTCACGCTCGTAAGTCACTTTGATTGTATTTCATGTATAATATCCTTGAGCGAGATCAAAATAAAAGCATAGTTTCTCTTGTGCATTGCGTGTAGCGCAATTATTGTGGATATTATGGAGCACCGTATGCCGCGAACACGCTCGAGCTCGACCAGCGAAGCGAAATGGTTAGAGAGAACGTGCAGTCACGCCGACAGTCCACGCCTCTCGGCTAACTTCCTCGACTTTGCGAAAAGGATACGTGTGCATTCTTTTTGATATTCATGTTTCGATCGTGCTGATCGAACCTGGAACATGCGAGTGAAGTGAATTGCACACGGCTAGAGTCTCAGCATGGCTGTGACACAAGCGCTACTGAATGGGATGTTAGAAACTTGTGTTCCGTTGAAGACGTAACTCTGCGTTTCCGACTGCGCAAGTAATGACGACGGTGTATTATGTTTGCAAACCATCACCACGTTAAACATGCGGTCCCGTGCAGCAGCGATGGCGCTACTCGCTGGCGGCCTACTACAGCGGCAAATCCGTCAGGCAGGCTCGGTACGTAGTACCTCGGAGTGCCGTTCAGCTCATACGTCAATTTTAGTTCATGCAGTTTTATGTAGCGCGCAGAGGATTTCGCAAAGCATCGTTATGCACGGTAACGGAGCTGAAATATAACCTTTCACACAGCAGCAAATAAATAGGTGGCGAGTATACTTAGCACTTTCCATGGTTTGGGAAAGTAGTTTAGTCTCATATCCAATTCAGCACAGCTCATGACTTCATCCGGTGAAAGTGGCACGGGCCGTACGTCCGCACGTACTATCTGTTCCTATGCTAACAAACGGGTTGACCCTCCTCCTGGCGCCATCTTGAAAAGCACGGCGCGCCACCTATAGTTCGTGGGTATTTCGAATTAGAGAGACGTCTGGGCGCGGAGAACATTTTGCCATTTTGCTCTCAGACCGTGTCGACAATCAAATCGCTTGCAGTGTGCTGCCACCTACCAACAAACGTAGAAAAACAAGCGGCGCAGCGCTGGCTATGAAACCCAACACACTGGCGAAGGACGGCGTGGATGGAAAGCGTTCGCTCCACGAAAGGCGTCGAGCAGACGCGTCGTCGAATGACTGAAACGTCGCTCGCACGATTCGTAACAGCGCTTTGCTGAAAAAGTATAGAGGCCCTATTTTATTGTATCGCCAACTTGAGATCGCTCAGTTATGCAAGAGCACATCGCGAGCCCGCGCGCGCGCGTACAGTGTTATGGGACTCATGCACTACAAGAAACACTGACCAATGCTATATCCAAGTAAAACAGGGTAAGCTTCAACTGAATATGTCAGACGATAACATTTAACTAACCTTCGTGGCTACAGAAAGTCTCGCGAAGCTGATAGTATGTGTACGCTCTGGGCTAGCATTGAAAGCGCGAGTTGCCAGGTATTTTCACGAAAACTTCGCGTCTCGCAAGAACGAATAACATTTCTCGTGTCACAGAGGGCCCGGTTTGTTCACTGATGCAGGGAACATGCAAAGTCGTAGTGTTTCTTTCTTGCCAACGCGTTAACACTGAGGCTAGCACAGCCGAACAAGGGAGCGACTGCGTAATGCTGCCATTTTGTCGTCTACTAACCCTCCCCGAGAGGACGCTCCTGAATTCCGCTTGGCGGCGCGACAGTCTATGGACATTACGAATATCTCTCTCTTTCTTTGTACATATTTCACACTTAGGAAAGGAGCGGTGCCAAGAAGAATGACTTTACTTGGGGCTGGCACACTATCGGCGATCTTGTGCATGCTCGGACCATATTGTAAATACACTGTAAAAAGTCTCTGCGTCTCTGTCTGCTTTTACGTAACAGCATGTGTCGTCTCTCACTCTGGCTTCGTGGAATATATTGTATTTTCTTTAGTAATCTTACTCAGTATGGTTCTTGAGTAGGTTAAGCTACGGAATACTATAAATCACTGGGTGTTTCCACCTTATACTTTCGTTTTCGGAGAGCCTATATAGTCAGGTGTGCAAGCTACGCCGCTTTCGTTTTAAACGATTCCTCAATTTGCACTATCTTGCTTTGTTTTTTTGCATATTTTACTTTTCATTCTCCATTGCCGTCATGCCTTGTTAAACTCTACTTGTGTTAGCGTTGATGTGAGTTTTTAAGGCTTTGGGATGTCCCACTTTTTGTTTTAAGTGCGGAGCACTTTAGGGGCCCGGCTTGTCGTCCACCCATGCATCTCATGCGGCGTGATCACGCCCACAGTAAAGCGCTCAATAGAGGCCATAACAAGGCTAGCAAAGCTCAAAACCGGTTTAAGATGAACGAACAAGGTCTAAAATGAAATAATTAACAGAAATAAACAAGAAGTAATCGCAATAATGAACTAAATATCACTAAAAACGTGTCGGAAAAGCACGGCTGACTCGGGGGCAGCACACGAGAGGGCGCCACCACCTCGACGAGCGAGCGAATGCCCCTCCGCCTACGCTTCGCCGGTGCCGCATCGCTACATCTGATGGGGGAAACAACCTGACGGAACTCGCTGTACACGACGCGTATCTGAACTGCCGTAACAAGCAGGAAGTCGATGAAGCGCAGCAATAAGTAGCTCACATGTCGCACGCCAAGTTTGCGAATCTCCTTGACAAGATTCTACTCTTGCCGGAGAAACCCTACATGCTTGCCTCAAACATTGGCGTGATCAACGCATTGGTAAACGGAGCACCGAGAACTCCACGGACCAGAATACCTGGGTACCATGCTACGCACTTCCTCATGTTTCACAGTGTCGGAGCTGCCACGCGTTTTTCTTGGTATGTCTTGTCGTCTCTGTTTTTATTCTTTTTCATGAATGTAATAGCTAAGGGGAGTTTCTTTCTTCGCCACTTTCGTGCACTGTGTTTTTTATTGTTTAAAGAGTAAAACACTGTAACAAAGATGCCGTCTGAGGTAGCCATTAGGAAGGCACTCTCCTTGTTCCTAGCAGTATAGTTCTGAAATTACCGTATTCCTCGATGAAAAAAAAAAAATGCTGCTATGGATGTGTATTGTTACGTACTCTGGAGTAGCGTAAGGGGGGTTTTTTTGATGGGCACTGAGACCGCGGAAGTCGTAGGAGCTACATCGCCGTCCTCTTTCTCTACTCGCGCTTCCCTTATTTTTCACTGACAGTGACACTTCGCATCGCCACTTTGGCTGTCGCTCGCCACTTTGGCGAGCGACAAACATTGGTGCTGGGCCATCTCGTCGATAAAAATGACATTAGACCTGACCCACAGAAGACAGCGGCCGTTGAATCATTGGAGCAACCCAAATCTGTGAAACAACTTCGCAGCTTCATCGGGCTTTGCTCGTATTTCCGGCGGTTCATACCCAGGTTTGCGTATGTCACTCATTCTCTGACGAAACTTCTCCAGAAGAACAGCCCGTTTCAGTGGACCTCCGAGTGTGATGCCGCTTTTCGCCAGCTGAAGTGCTTGTTAACTTCACAGCCGATACTTCGGCGCTTCAATCCTTCGTCGCCAACGGAGATCCACACGGACGCAAGTGGCATCGGTATCGGCGCCGCTCTCGTTCAGCGTTCTGGTAACAAGGAACACGTCGTGGCGTACGCAAGTCGTTCTTTAAGCAAGCCTGAACGCAACTGCACAGTGACCGAACAGGAATGGCTAGCTGTAGTCTTTGCAGTACAGCGGTTTCGCTCATACATCTATGGCCGCCCGTTCACCATCGTCACAGATCACCATTCCCTGTGTTGGCTGGTGAACCTTCGCGACCCCTCGGGTCGCCTCGCACGATGGGCCCTTCGTTTGCAAGAATGTCTTCACCATTTCGTACAAGAGTGGCCGTCGACACGCTGATAAGGACTGCCTCTCTAGGGTGCCACTATCTACGACATATTGTGAAGCCGATAACTTCGACCACGTTATCGCTTCGCTGTTGCCTGGTTTTCCCGATGCCGTGACTTTCGCCGCTGAGCCGCGCAAAAACCCAAGCTTGAAAGCTCTCTTCACTGCAACAAACGAGCCAATAACCGAAGGCCAATTTTGCGTCCGAGGTGGTCTTCTTTACAAGAGGAACTTGTCAACGACGGGCACCCGGTTTCTGCTGGTCGTTCCTACGTCTCTTTAAACATCTGTTCTGCGTCTCACGCATGACGACCCGACCTCTGGTCATTTAGGAACCGCACGAACACTTAGTCGCACCATAGAGCGATTCTATTGGCCTCAAATGCGCAAGACAATTGAAAAATATGTGGCCAGTTGCACGCAGTTTCAGAGCCACAAGCGGCCCATCTCAGGTCCAGTCAGTCATCTGCAGCCCGTAATGCCCCCCAGTTCTCCTTTTGAAAAGGTCGGCATTGATCTGATGGGACCATTCCCACGTTCTTCAAAAGGCAGATAATTGTATGCGCTGACTACCTGACGCGGTACTGCGAGACGGCTGCCTTACCCTCAGCCACGGCAGGCCAGGTTTCGGAGTTCCTGTTGCATTCAGTCATACTCCGGCACGGGCCACCTCGCGTGGTAATAAGTGGCCGTGGTTGCCAATTTACCGCCGATGTGGTAGAATCATTACTTCGCTTGTGTGCCTCCAAGTTCCGACATTCAACTGCTTATCATCCACAAACTAACGGTCTGACCGAGCGCACAAACCGAACGTTCATCAACATGTTATCTATGTACGTCACCTCCGACCACAAGAACTGGGATGAAGTATTACCGTTCGTGACGTACGCCTTCAACTCTGCGAAACACGAAACTACACGTTACAGGCCTTTCTATATACCTGCTCTACGCTCGCTCGCCTCGACAGACGCTGGACATTATCTTTTCTTTTGTCGTCCATGACGACTTGTCAATTGCGGAGACTTTGTGTCGCGCAGAACAGGCTCGTCGACTTGCACGCTTACGTACATTGGCAGCGCAAGACTCCTCCAAAACACGCTACGACAGGTAACACCAGCACGTAATCTATGATCCCGGTGATCTAGTGTGGGTGTGGGCCCCAATACGCAGACGTGGCTTAGCCAAAAGCTACTCGCACACTACGCCGGTCCGTTCGGAATCCTCCATCGTCGAAGCGAGGCAAACTACGAAATCGCACGTCTGACTACTAGTGGCCGACGTTCATGCAAGACCGAGCTGACGCATGTTGCCCGCCTGAAGCCGTATACACGAAGGACACAAGAATGACTCGCCCAGAGGGCTTCATCTGAGAGAGGAGGAATGATGCGAAGTGTTACTGTCGGTGAAACACAAGGGAAGCGCGAGTAGAGAAAGAGGACGACGACGTAGCTCCTACGATTTCCGCGGTCTCAGTGCCCATTAAAAAACCCCCCTTACGCTACTCTAGAGTAGAGGTGTGCGCCGCCGCGCCGCGCCGCCGCCGCTGCCTGTTTTTGGTCACGCCGCTCGCGCCGCCGCCGAAGTCCCAAGAGAGATCACGCCGCCGCGCAATAATTGCTGCGCGCCGCCGTTAGTCTCTTCTTTTAATGCGCATGGGGAATCTGGAAATAAAATACAGCTCTTCTCGATGTGACAATGTAATGAACAGTCCATTTCAGCTGCCGCTGAATAGCGGGAGCTCGGCGAGAAGCGCGCCCCCTGTTTCCGGTTCTTGTTCTGCAGCGCCATCATGACATCATGAAGCTTTCAAACGCTCTCGACACAAATGATAGGGACGGAATGCGCTTCAATGCAACGGACGAAGCCCTTAGAGATCCCATTTTCGGTGCACATGTCTTTTGATCGTGTTAGCCATCTATTTAGGTTTAATGCGGCGGCTCGTCTAACGCAGCTGTAAGGTCGATACGCATTCCCTGCATCGTTCTCAAACATTTGGGACACATTCATATGCAAGTTCAGACTTGAAAAGCTCCTGTTTCTGTGCATTTCGTCCACTCTCTTACGCTAGGAATGCGCTGGCGGTTCGGTGCGGCGACGTGGCCAAGAGCGAGCCCAGGTATTACACATGGTCTAGAAAACGTTTTTTTAGAGATAAATGGGATAAAACGGATTCTAAACCAAATTCGACGTTTTAAAAACGTCACAGAAAATCCGTATATATCCGTTTTTGATAACGTCTAGAAAACGCATTTTTAAAGATCATTTTGGCCTGGAACGTATATTTCAAGACGTTTGTTCGATTCTAAACCAATTTCGACGTTTTAAAACGTCACAGAAAATCCGTATTATATCCGTTTTTGATAACGTCTAGAAAACTCATTTTAAAGACCATTTTGTCCTGGAAAGTATATTTCAAGACGTTTGTTCTACCTTAAACCAATTTCGACGTTTTAAAAACATCTTGTTCGTGACGTCTAGAAGACGCACATTATAAGACGTTTTGTCGCCCAGCAGCGGACCGCGCGCCACTTGGCCCATGCATGCATGGGCATGCATGAACCACCGCGAATTGAAATTTGAACTCGAGCCCGCGCACGCCATCTCTCATTGCGATAAAGAAAGTAACGCGCAAAAGGATATAGGCGTATGGTGTCTACATAGCATCAGCAACAATAAAGACTTCAAAGTTCGTTAACCAGTAAACTTTACGTAATTTACTGTAATTTACTCGCAGCGATAACCGTCTAACTTCCACACGAAGGCCTTAGCGCTGACTGTATCCATCCGCGCGGCCGTTGCTTTTGCAATGTCAGTTAAGCTCGCCGATTTCGCATGGGCGGTCGAGCTCACCGGTCATGCACTCTTTTGCTATATTTCATGCTTATGTCGTGGTTCGTGGAGGCTATAAACGCAGCTGTGAAGAAACTATACTTCGCTGCGTGTTAAACTTGTGGACCCGAATGCAAGTGTGTCTCTGTGGAGCGACTGTTACGCTGACTGACGGTTAGAGTCCCGTAAGATTCTCTGTGGAAATATTCACTCATCAGCTCGCGCGCGGGACGCTCTCGCAACTTGCTTTCTTCTATGCTCGAGGGACGGGCGTGGTTACTTTGATGTGCCAGTAGTTTTATGTGGATTTGCGGATACTGTAAACCACGGGCTTCGGCCATTTTTGAAGGTAAGTTCATTTTCACTGCATTTGCGCTCAGTATTTGAGAACTGTGGCAAATGAAAAAGCGTGTTACATTGCATCACGGGCTGCATGTGCGACATGTTTCAGTAGTACGTGACTGCAGTGGACACCATTACAGCAGTACGTGATGAACATCAGCGGAAACTTTATTTATATTTGTTAACCTTATTTCAGTAAAATGACTGTTTTTCTTGGCCGCTTGATGAGGTAGTTTCAAGATACACATTAGCTTAAGCTACGTGTGCCGCGTAAGAAGCAGTTTTAGAATAGGGTACGCAAAGATAGCGTTTGTTGGGCGCATATGCTATTTCCGCCACTTAACGTGAGTACGCAAGAGGATGGCGTACGACGCATGCGGAGTAGCCAGTTTTACAATGGGATACGCAGATAGCGTTCGTTGCGTACGTAGCGTATAATGCATGCGCAATGGCAATGAACGAACGCAAAGCTTCGCGCACCCAATTTTAAAACTGCATTGTTGGAAGTTACGGCATGTGTCATCTGTTTTATTGTGTCACTGAAGTTTGTGGATGAGAGAATCTTTGCAGCGACACCGTACTGGTTCATGGTTTCTTCCACAGTACTAGCTGCATATAACGAGAGGCTGGGCACGCTTTTGTATTAGTCAGGGTGTCGGAACGGAACAAAAACCGAAACCGAAAAACGAAAAAAAAAACGATATTTTGGGCCGGAACGAAAACGTAACCGAAACTTTATCTATTATTTCGTTCCGGAGTGAAAATGAAATTTTTTCAATCGTTTTTCGGTTCACGAGAAAACTTCGCAATCCGGAGCAACTGAACCCGTGGAATGTGAGCATATCTCAGGGTACGGTATTAGCGCGTACCTCAGGCAGGAATTCCAAAAGCGAAGGTATGTTGAAAGTGTGCGAAAAACGAAAACAGTGACAACCAGAGATGTTTATGCTAACGCAAGTGGATTTTTGCGCGCCTGTCACGCAGGCCAGCGTAGAGAGGGCATTTTCGGCGCTGAAGTTTGTTACAGCGAAAGCTGTTATGAGATCACAACAGCTGATTTTGGCGCCATAGTTGCCTACCGCCGCCGGTGTCCGTGACCGCTATCGCGTGATATAAAAAAAAATGAATGAGAAACAAATTTCTAGGATCGGATGGCATTTCAACCCGCGACCTCTGCGTGGCAGTCGGGTCTTCCACCACAGTGCCACGCTAGTGCTTCTATGCTTGCGAGGATCGCTTGACAAGCGTGAGTACTGACGAGCAGTGCGGCCAGTGTTCCGTATTCGATACAAAGGCACAAGGTGCCCGAGCGGTGCACTGTTCCAACTAATGCAAGCAGATCTAGAGGGTCTTATTCCCCATTAACCAAATCTTATTTTTCTCCATATTCACAACCGCTCCAGACGCGTGGCAAAACTACTTAGTCTTCTTGCATACTACTTATGTCAGCATAAAAATACGCTACGTCGTCATTTTAGCATTAACACATTTAAGCATAAACAATATTAAAACACCACCATTCGTTCAAGCCTGCTGACCATGCAAATACTATAGGTAGCGGGAGAACTGCCCCTATGGGAATTAGTAGGGTGGTTGTACCGCAAGAGATATCTAACCAAGCTACTATCCCTTGACCTTGGTAAAATGTTTTGCGTACTATTGCAGTTCTTAATGCACCTGATGACATCAGCTTTACGGGGCGTTCATTCTTAACTCGATAAAACTATCAAGATGCCTTTCTTACGTCGAGGAATTACATTGATGGAATTGAACTGCCCGGCCATTCCCGGAGTGTGAATGGGCTAAGTTTTTTCATTCCGAGGAATTGAAAGGAATGAAATTATGGCAAGTTCTAATTCCCCGCAATGGAATTGAAATGGAATGGAGGCGCCCGTTCCGCCACACTGCTTCCCACCCACTGCAAAGCGCTCAGCAATAATTCTTTATCATGATCAGTCACAGCGCAAAGTGCAGATAATGCCTTACAGATGTGTAGCGTGTACCACGAGACTCCGAAGAATGGCAAAAATGACATGATGGGAACTTCTCTACTTCAGAAGAATTGGGATGATTTATGCCGTAGTGGGCACCTTGCATCTGTGCTTGTATTATTGCCCCAAGAGACTCTCCAGCCGGCTCTACAAAGTCCACTCTTCCAGCTTTCGTTGTGACCGTGCTGCGTGTTCCGCACAGGCCTGGCGATCTCTTTATCAGAACAGCGGTCTCGCACATCAGAGAGTACACTCAATGACGTGCTGTTTCTCACAACCTGCTCACTCCCTTGACACAAAGCATTGAGCCCACTAAAAAATTCGTATTTGTCTTTTGAGAAAATAAATACTATGACTTTGAGATTAATACTAGTTTGTGCTAGTCGGTAGAAATTTGTGGTACAGTTACTTGCGCTCCTCTGAAGAACGTATTTTACCCTTGTCCCGCTTTGCTAAGAGCAGGGCAAGTAACTACATCACAAATCCAATGTTCGTTATGATTACCTTAACTTCAAAATTTTCCATAAAAGAACCGTTACGAACAGTTACGGAACATTTTTTTTCGTTCTGTAACAGTAACGGAACGGAACTTCTTGCGATGGAACGAAACTAAAACCGAAACGAAACACATTTCGTTCCGACACCCTGGTGTTAGTTGCGAATTTCTGAGGGCATGAGAGTCAAAGACGCGTTTCACGGGGAGGAGTTCGGCATTTTTTCTCACTGCTGCCTTGACTATCTCGATGCGCTTCCGGACTTGTGATTTATGTTTCCCCTACTCTGTTAACCTCCTCCTTTCTCGGTAAAGCTTGCAGCTCTTAGCAGAACCAAGAGGTTCTCTTGCGTGTCTCTTGTGCCTGGTTGAATATAGCAGGCTCGCTCTCTGTCGCCGTACGGTGTTGTCGAATTTTCATATTTTTACAGCGTCCTATTTTAGGTATAATAGCAAATAATGAAATGATCCTTTCTCCTATTTCTTGCAGGTGGTACTTGCCCTAGATGTTGAGACGTGCCTGGTTAAATAGAGCAGGGTCGCTCTCTGTCGCCGTATGGTGTTATCGAGTTTTCAACTTTTCACACCGTCCTATAGGTATAATAACAAATAATGAAATGATCTTTTCTCCTATTTATTGGAAATGGTACTTGCCCTAGATGTTTAGAAACAAAGGCTACACCATCTAAATTATTACTGTCTTCTTTTTGACGGCCTGACTGACAAGTTTTAGTATGAAAAAAGGTGGATGTCAGGAGATTGACATTTTTCTCTTTTCCTTGGAAATTTTAAAAAAACAAAGGTCGCAGTTTGTAAAGAAGTTAACTTTTTTGAGCGTCTTTATTTTTCGGCATCTTCAAGAAACCGCACTAGGGCTATTGTGCTAAAATATATTTGACGTGGAACGCTGCCTCATGCTGCTAATGGCACAACAACTTTCGTGTATATGCTATTTGTAGTGTTCTTTGTAGACTTCCGGATGTGCCTAGTGATTTCCATCAAGTACCTGTCATGAAGCCATGTGTTCAGACTGACTTGCCACACAGTGTGATATTTTTACACTGAGCAATGTGATGTACTATGTGCAATACCCTGATCTGCCTCTGGTAATCCTGAGTTTACAGCTGTGTGCTTATTGAGTAAAAAATGGGGAGAGTCCCAATTTCTTTAGCTGATGTGTCTTATCATTATATTAATTTGTTCTTTTAGCCTGACATAGTGGGTATCATAAAAGAAAGATGTTTTTTTATCAGGCTGGTATTTTCATATTCCTAATTTTTATTTATTCATTTTAGCAAGTGGCTCATTCATTGTAATTTTCGTGGTCGTTTCGATTAGTTTTCTGTTCATATATTTTGTTTTCGCGCTACAGTTGGTTTAGTTGTGCTTTTTGTTATATGTCACTATAATTTACAGTGTTCATATTTTCTGCTAGCCATGGCATATTTAAGCTTAAATGTGTGCTCTCTAGGGATGTCGGAACATAATTTCTGTGATAAGTTTTGTACGCTGCATTTCGAAGCCTGAAACCGTTGCTTTTTTAGTGGGCGCGGTTTGAAACACGGATGCTGCATCCACAAATATTTTTAGCTAATGTCCAAAATGGCGCCTTTTGTTCCCAACGTCTAGTCTTACATCTGAAATGATGCCAGAGTTTTTTGCCAACATTTTTTCAGTGAGAAATGTTCCAACAGAGGCATGTAAGAACATTCCTAAAAGTTTCATTTTGTGAGCAATACACTTCAGTAACAGTGATTTTGCAAGCAATTTACGTTCTTTTTTCATTAGGCATTCTTGGCTGGGTGGACCAAATATTATTTTCAGTTTTCTTTTGTTATTAGTGATTTTAACACATTGGAGTCGATTTCCACTAACTGTGGTCTTAAGTAGCGCTACTGAACGATTGTTTTGAAACGAAGGGAGACACACACCAGGTGCTTGATGCATGCCTCCTTTCCTGCTTAGAATGCTGTGTTGGAGCAAGATGGCGAGTTGGGCCTGTTGGTTTACGTTCATGTTTGGAAAATTAGGTTGAAGCACACTTAAAAAAAAGACGTGGACAGTAGAAGTGGGCAGAAGTAAGCGCTGTCCTGTCCACTTCTACTGTCCACGTCTTTTTGTTGTGTTGCTGTATTGGCTGTGACTCGGTGTAGCGTCTTCTAACTCATTCACCTATTGGATTGGTAGGGCAGATTCCTCAATGTGCGATAACTGCAACTGTGTAGAGACATTCGATTATCATTTGTGCCGTTTTATGCTATTTTAAACGCATCGCCGGACTCTCCAGTGTGCCAGTGTGCCTTCAGGAGACTTGACGGTCGGCCTTTTCCCGAAGGAAAGATCTTCGGAGTCTGTCTTCATAGCACATCAGGCCAGAAAATCACACGAGCCGTCCTGCAGTACTTCAAGGCAACAAAACTGAGTGACCACCTATGATACACTCCTCTGTGTGTGTGTTGTGAAATGTCTCTCTTTCTCTTTATTTTGACTCCCTCATTCTCCTCCCATGAGTAGGGTAGCAAACCGGACGCTAGTTAACCTCCCTGCCTATCCTCTGCTCCTTCTCTTTCTCTCCTTCCTACAAGAAAAAAGTTCACCGGAAGATGAAGCGTTGAGGAAACGTTTCATCATGAATGCTTGTCTTCGTCAGGGCCCTGACGGCAGGGGCGTAGCCAAGGGGATGGGGGAGGGGGGGTTCACCCCCCCAAATTTTCAAATTTCCTCGCGTATATATACACTCACGCATACAAACGCACGCACGAACATACATAAAGTATGGTTGAACCCCCCCCCCCCCCCGAAAAAAATTTCTGCCTACACGCCTGCCTGTCGGAAACTAGTCCCCTTGTGGAGTCGTTGGCTTCAGCGACATTCCCTTTTCGACAATATCTCTTCACTTCATCCTTGCGTTTGATGAAGTAAAGCTAATGAGACGACGCTTACATATTGCAGAATCGCTGTCCCAGATCCCAAATTTTGTCATGTTGGACTGTTAGTTGTTTGACAACAATTTTGCGAATGATGAATCGTGCAACAAAAAGTGTTCTTGAAGGTTGGATAATATATAGCTGCATTATAATTACAGCGATATTTTGTGATATTTTTCCGCTTCTGAATAATATTATATAGCTGCATGCTATATCTCATTTCGTGGTTATTACGTTTCTATGCTGTACAGGAATCGTTGGTGTTTTACATAATAAATTATGATATGACCACTTTTGTCTCTGAATCTACTGAGCTCTGACTCTGTAATAATAATTACAGAATAAAGTAACTGTAATTACTATAACGAAGAGGGCTTCCTAAAAACGCGCACTGTTATAATTGCATGCGCAGAAACAAAACTGCTAAAAGAAAAGAGATCCTGCATGACGTCTTAAAAACGTTTAGAAAACGTCTTTTCAAAGACGATGCATGGGATATTTTTATTTGAAAAATGGGACTTTTTGCGACGTTTTTAAAACGTTTTCTAGATCGTCTTAAAAACGTTTAGAAAACGTCTTTTCAAAGACGATGCAATGGGATATTTTTATGTGTCTTAAAAATGGGATTTCTTGCGACGTTTTTAAAACGTTTTTAAAACGTTTCTTAGATCGTCTTAAAAACGTTTTTTTAGGTCGTCCTATAAACGTTTTCTAGATGGTCTTAAAAACGGATTCTAGCCGGTCATTAGACGAGATATAAAACGTTTTCTAGACCTTTAGCTTCTATTCCGTGACGTTTTCTAAACGTTTTTATCGTCTCGGATAAACGTTTATAAAACGTCAATTATCCGTTTTGTGCTACCTGGGAGGTGACATCAGGGCTCACCGCTTTTTTGAATCACTGAATGCGTTCTGCCGAAATGTACTGTGGACACTTCCTTTGGATGAACGCATAGAGAATAGCTCCCCAGAAGTTGTAGAATCTTTTTCTTCTCCAGAAATATCACGAGTATTGCCTGACCTTAACGCTGCCGCGTCCTCCAGCCTTAAAGGGCGACGACCCAATTCGCTGGATAGCATATTCTTGGAGTCTTGGACCTAGTACACTGTGCATAAATAAATAAAATAGATAAGGAATATGTATATCTCAGTGCGTTAGTTTCAGTGTGTTTCAGTGGATACGTTGTGTTTCAGTGGATACCAAGTCATTGCCGTATCTCCGCCAACGACCTCGCCGATGAAGATGCCAGGAAAGCAAATGTAGAGACGAACCTTGTTTCTATACCGTTATCTAGGATTGATGCGGCTCGATACCTAAGTAAGCTGGCGCAGAACATGACACTGCAAAAGTGGCAAACATCACAGTTCACACACCATCGACTGCATTCTCTCGACCTATCTCTACGACTGCGGCTACTACCTGGTCTTTCCCGGGAAGAAGATACAGTGTTGTGCCGTCTGCGTCTGGGTGTAGCGTTCACCAACGCCTACTCATTTAAGATAGAGATGGCCGACAACGCCGAGTGCAACGACTGTGCCGTTGAGGAAACTATTGAGCACCTTCTGTGTTACGGGCCGACATACGCAAACGAGAGGCTTCACCTCAGCATAGCACTAAATCAAATGGACGGAAGCGCTTTCATTGTCGCGAAAATATTGGGACCATGGGGCTGCCCATCACAGTTCCGAAAGGCAACGAAAGCGCTGTTGCCTTTTCTCAAGGATACCGGACTGATTCGCCGTTTGTGATGTCAAACGCGGAACTGTTACGTCGGCTGAAAGAGTGACCTTTCTCTTCTCCTCTCTAACTTTCCTTCCCCCTTCCCCTTTCCCCAGTGCAGGGTAGCCTACCGGGCTCAGCCCTGGTTAACCTCTCCGCCTTTCTTTTTTTCTTATTCTCTCTCTCTGTCTAGTACACTTTTTCTTTCATTCTTACTCGAGTAAATCGATGAATAAATACAGAAGTAAAGAAAATGGCAAACTTAGAATATAGCTGAGCTAGTTGGTAGGTATTCATGTTAAGAAGACATGACGTGGAAACAGGGACATAAGAGAAAAGTCGAGAGAGTGAACAACTATCTCTCACGTAGAGCACTACTCGCACTTGACTGATAGGTATGGCCTCTTACGTGAGAATGCACATATAAAAATTTGTGTTTACCATGGCTTCCGCCGCTGTGTGATTTTTCAGTTGTTAGCGGCGTTTCTGGAGTCTTGACTACTCTCCTGTGTCCGTGTTTGCACGCCATGTTTTTATAAAGGGCCTCTAACAGCCTCTGAAAATACAACAAAAAACAAAAACAACGAACGCGTTATTCTCTCTTGGCGTTTCTTGTCTTTTGGTGCACTTCGTGATGCCAGAACAGTGATTGACGTGAGATCATCGGGGTACATACTCTCGACTGCTCCGTATACGAGAAATAACAGTTGTGAATTGTCTCCCATACTGCTTTGCTATGCAGCCGCCCACCCGCTCATGCTTCTCTCGCACGACTATCGTGCGCGATTAACTGATTTCGCTCCATTTTGTGCGTTTGCGGCCGCGAAGCCGAGAGAACAGACTGTAGCCGACAAGCGCAAAATCATGATAGGTTCAACGCTTAGTGCTGACATTGTACGCGTGCTTTATGAAGAAATAAGTGGCGAGGAGATGTCTCCTGTAAGAAGGGTATTGAAGGCGAGAAAGAAACGAATGGAAAAGGCGACGGATTATATGATTCTTCCAACGAACGCACTCTTTACAGCGGAGACGATGGAGCTTTCCAGGAAAAAGGCGAGCCCGCTGGCATGTTTTTTTTAATATAATTTTTATTGCGTTAGCAATTGTATGGACACACAGGACAGGTTTTCACCGTCGCTGTCATGTTCCGCATAAACTCTAAATCGATAACATAGCTCCGCGCATTGTATGTTCTAACCGCGAATAAAAGCTTGCGAGCGTTGGCAATGAACATGGCTAAATCAGACATGAAGCAAGCTGGCTATCTCCGTCACTCAGAATAACATCAACCCGCGTGCGAGACCTGCCGTCGATTGCTCCTCAAGCAGAAGGAAACGCCCGCCGGTCATTTGCTAGGCGAAGGAGCAGGAAGGGATGTTTGGGGAGAGGGACTGCGTAACTCGAGCAGCAACTGTGAACTTTGGGCGCGGTCGAGAGCGCTGACACGCGCGCTGTTTCGGCAGACATCGCACAGCAGACGGGTCGTACACCTTCTACGCGCTGCGAGCGCTGTGATATCACTGCTTCGCGCTCGGACCACTGATACGACGAACCGATCGAAAACCGATTCTCTCACGGGAGCAGCCGTATTGCCATACACCAGCATTTTGCAGAGTTAAGTAAGATCGCAGCAAAAAGAGTTAGCTGCTAGCCCTCGTTCATGCAGCATTACAGCGTGTACAAATCGCATTCACTGCTTTGTCCTTCCCCCTCCTCCCCGCGCCGCGCCGCCGCCGGTGATTTTGGGTCCGGCGCACATGTCTACTCCAGAGTACGTAACAATATATTCAGAAACAAATGAAATTGTGTGCATGAACTTTGTTAAGCAAAGGTTAAGTTGTCGCCGACGTGTGATCGAGTTATTTTGTTTCGAAAACTTTTCAAGTTCATTCGAACACGTCAGCAAGCCCAGCTCTAACACAGCGTAACACAAGTTTCTCAAATAGCTGTAGCTCGATTTAGCACTGATAGTATTTCTTTTATGGCCATGGGTACGCATATTACAGAAGTGATGGGTTATGAGTATAGACTGGCTACAAATAAAGAGATTGAAAATTACTGCATTGATTGCAAATTATTCGATAGTTTTTACTATGGCAAGTCATCATTTAGCTATGCCTAACAGTACCACTGTACCTACTTGCTTGTGGTAGCAGGTCTGTGCTTATTAAACCGACGTAAAACAAGCATCTGACATAACGCTTTTGTAGTCTTGTTTTCATGGACCACTTATATCGTGAGAAATGCCTACGCTAATTTAGTTTTAGCAACCAATGACATGTATTATTTGCTATGAAGTTATGTGTGTGCGTGTGTGTTCCCCTCTCTTTCTTTACTCTTCTTTCAATCTCCCCCATCTCTTCCCCCTGTACAGGGTAGCATACCGGTTATGCCAAACTGGTTAACATCAATGTCTTTCCTCTCTCCCGTTTTCCTTCCTTCCTTGCAGTGTTGGCAAGCTGCTACAGGTAAGCCCCATTTCAACTTCCAATCAAGCGGCAAGTGCAGTACGACGCCGGTTGTCGTGCCACGCAGCAGACACCGAGACGTGCACGCTCAGTCATTCAAATTTGATCGTTATGTATTATGTATGCGTCGATGTGACGATTGCCAGATTTGGTGGGAAGAGGGGCAAGACAAAGGAGAAGAATGAAAAGATCGTGCTTTGGGTCTGTGCAAGGCAGTCCGTGGAATATTACATATTTTAACAGCGAATCTGTTATAGCCGGCTGTAAAATGTCCATGGTCACCAAAAAAACTGTCATCATCAACGGGTATGCGCCATAGAAGTTGCGCAAGTCCCACTGCTCACTACTGGTCCACTAAAGATGAAGAAGGGGGCAGTTAGCCCGAGAAATGGCTCCGAAGCGACGGCGGCGAGCCATGAAAAGATAAGACGACAGAAAAACATAAAAAACAGAAAAAGAAAAATGGAGAGAAAGAAAGGGAAAAAAGAGAAATAATAGAGAGACAGAGAAAGCCATAGAAAGAGATAGAGAGAAGCAGACACGAAGGAGAGGTGGAAAAAGCAGAGCAAGACAGAGAGAGAAAGAGCGAAATAAACAGAAACAAAGAAAGAGAGATAAACAAGCAGAGAAATAGAAAGAAATAGAAACGCATACAAAACATAAATAAAAGAAACAGAGAAAAAGAGAAAGAAGAAGAAAAACGATAGAAATAAATAAACAAACAAGGAAGGCCACTCAGCTGCGCTCTTCGTTCAGGCTTGACATCACTAGTGCGACGATGCCGTAATCTTTTGACAAATGCTTGGGAATTTTTTATTGGTAGCGCGTTACCTTGCTGCACAAGTGGCAGGAAGTCTGACAACTGATGCTGAACGAATCGAGGCTACCTTTCCCATCAACCCCTTTGTTGTTCCTTCTGGTGTTCGCACTGTGATATACGTTCCTGCCAGGCTTTTCCCCGAAATATTATTGCCATAGCAATTATATGGACAGTCTCGACGGGTTTTTGCTGTCGCCGTCATGTCCCTTCCTTATGAAGTCCAAATTGATAAGATCCTCCCGCGCATTGTACGTATCTAAATATTTAAGCAAATTTAACATACTTTCTCCATGTCAGTTTGGCTTTAGGGCAGGTCTTTCCTCTGATACTGCAATTGCACGTTTCACTGACAAAATTAGATCATTTATTGATAATGGTGACATCGCAGGAGCTATCTTTGTCGACTTTTCTAAAGCGTTTGACAGTATTGACCATTTAATCCTTTTTCGTAAACTGCAATACTACGGTATAACTGGTCCCGCGCTAACGCTATTACAGAGCTTTCTGCTCAATAGATTTCAAGTAGTCTCTGTCAATAATTTTACATCATATCCTATCCCCATTTACAGAGGCGTTCCCCAAGGTTAGATATTGGGCCCCTTATTATTTTTGATATATATAAATGACTTACCGCGTTGCCTTAACTTCTCTTCTTGTTTACTCTACGCTGATGACACCATTTTTTTTTCTCATCATTTGGATTCTGCGACTCTAGTGAGTAGACTTCAAGCTGACCTTATTTCAATTGTAGAGTGGTGCAACACTAATAGTTTATTGATAAATCCTTCCAAACTTGCTTTATGCTTTTTAATTCACCGAACAAAAAATTACTATTCACTCCACACCTTTTTGTCAACTCTGTAGTCATTCCTTTGAGTGATCATACATCATTTCTAGGAGTTATAATTGACACACATTTGAAATTTCACCAACATATTCATTCTGTTTGTAGAAAGATTTCATATGGAATTAGGGCACTGGTGAAGTCACGAAAGTGCTTCAGCATAAACACTCTTAAAGCATTGTACTACGCATTCGTACATAGCCATCTCAGTTATTGCATTACATCATGGGGCAATTTATATTCAGTGCACATTTGGCCGTTGAGGGTATTGCAAAAGCAAGCAATGCGGCTTATAACTTTCGCTTCTCGTCAAACGCCATCACATCCTATTTTCTTCCAGCTTGACATACTTCCCATCTCCGATCTGTATATTTATAATGTCTGTGTCTTGTCCTTTAAGGTTTTTCACCGCACTCTCATTATCGACATATTTCCTGATGTGTTGTTGTTTAATCACAATAGAACTAGATTCGCGATCCATAATAATCTCTTGTTACCTAAAGTTCGCACTAATTATGGGAAAATGAGCATTGTTTTTTCATCGATTACATTATGGAATTCACTATCACGTGATCTCAAAGAAATAATGAACATTCATGTTTTCAAGCGAAGATTAAAACTGTGTTTATTCAATGTATAACTGATGCGTTCCGTTAATTTTGTGAAATTGTGTTGTATGTAAGAAATTCGTTAAATACTGACCTGAACATTTAGTACAGTCCCTGTTGCTAGTAACACTTAAAAAAGGCTCTTGCTATTCCTTGTTCACTGTTTAGATTTTTCAATGTATTAGCATAGGAGGTCCCGCCTGCGGTTTGTAACCTTGGGACCTCCTCCTGCATATTTATCTGCAATGTATTACCTTTTTGACGTGACTAATAAAGATTGATTGATTGATTGATTGATTGATTGATTGATTGATTGACTGCGGGTAAAAGCGTGCTAGCGAGGGCGACGAACTTGCCGAAAAACGAGCCGGCCCGTTTCTGTCGCTCGGAGTGTGCATCCAATAACATTACCCCGCTCATGAGGCCTGCCGTCGACGCATACAGGAAACGTCACGCCCTTCTTTAACGAGCATGAAAAGACGCATGCACCCCCGTCGCTCGGAGGGTGCATTCGCTCGGAGGGGCGGGGGGGGGTGAGGGTGTTGTCGCGCTGGCAGCAATTTTGAACTTTGAAGCTAAGGGCATGGTCGCGATCGCTGGCGCGCGTGCTATCTCGACAGCGATCACAGCGGGCCTCTCGTATGCCATTCTGCGTGCTGCGCTCTCAACGCGACGTGACTTCGGAGCATCTCTCCCTGGAGCGGCCGTATTCTCTTATATGAGCGTTTCGTAGTTACGAGAGATCGGGTACAAAACAGTTAGCTGCCAGCCTCTGTCAGTATAACACTACAATTCGTTGATATCGCATTCATTGCTTCGCCCTTGCGGTGAAACTGTGACTTTTTTTTAAGGGAAGGCATTTCGAAACCGCAGGGGGGTGGGGACGATATTCAATAATCTGAAGTTTTAATACTTTCTCTTTCCGACACACCTCCCTATTTGGTTTAGGCCGTGCATTTCTGCCATATATGACGTACATAGAAAACGGAAGCAAGGGCGCAGATGGTCTAGCACTGGCGCAGGAATTGGCGATCTTTGAAACCACAAGGCCTCCTGCTCCGACTCCTTTTACATAACTAGGTGGCGAAAGGCACGACTGCCTGCCAGCACTACGAATACATCACTCTTTGTCGTAGTCTCGGTCCCTTGACCTTCCGCTAACACATTCCGGCGTGCTCCCAGAAAACAACGCCAACGAAGACGACAGGGCCGGGTGTGTGCCTACTTCACCACGTTGCTTCAGCCCGCAGTCCATGGTCATGACCATGGCTTTCTCTGCCACGGGACTCGTGTCTCCGCCCTTTGTAGCCTGGCTTTCCGTGGTGTTCTTGTCCCCTCCTGGAGCCGCTGCCGGGGCCTGGTCTACTGGTAGATTCGCAACTGGAGCCTTCACGTCGGCATTACAGGCGCCGCAGGTCTCGTCCTCTTGAGCCGGTGTGAATTCGCGCCCAACCGGGGGCGCCGGCCATCGTCCGAAGTCCATCGTTGGAACCAGCACGCCCCTCGCCGCGCAATAGGCAGCGGGCTCGGCGTGTCCGCTCACCGCACAGTGGACTTTGGAGGCCACATCCAAGCGCTTCATGGTCTCCAGCATTTCTGTCAGTGCGGCCTCCATGGTTGCTGGCAGCAGATGCGGTCTCCATGGTTGCTGGCAGCAGGCCGTCTTGCTTCCAAGGAATGACGCTCTGCAGGTTCAAACTCTACAATAAACCTTTAATAACAATAACTCAAAACACTGCAAAAGAGGTGCACGATAAAATTACTCCCGGGCACACGCACTGGCCCATAACCTTTGTCCCGGCGGGGCACACCCCTCACGCGTGCACAGCTGTCCGTTGCCGACACTCCGGGCAGCCCCGTGCACGGCTGCCGCTTTTGAAGCCTGCGAGTGGGCCACGCACATCGCCACTGCGCAGCGCGTGGCGTTATGATAGCGGCCTGGCGATGCGAGTGGCCCTCACAATGTCGAGATTTTGGCACGTAAAACACCAAATCTCTTGCCTCCAAATTAATAAAAGCACCGAACCTTTCTTAAGGACTCGGTGTAACTATCGTACGTACAGAAACTTCTAGGTGTCCTTAGCTATATTTAAGGAACGTAATGGCGCTAGTTGGGTCAAGTTCCTGTGATGGCAACTCTGTGTGGAATATAGAGTTTCGTTAAACTTTGAAGACCTCATATATGAAATTATGGGCTCTGTGAACGCGCACAGTCCACTGAGGCCTCGTTGCTGACGTTCTTTTCTGCGTCCATATTACGCGAATGGAGCGAACGCAAGCCAGCACAGGGGCGCACACGTCTTCCTCCTACGGGATCCGGCCAGCGACTGTTGACATCTGTGAAGGGGTCGGTGCAAGTGAGCGCCCAACGAAAAGGGAGTAGGCATAGGAGCAGGGGAGGAAGGAAACGGCGCGACGCGAGTGCCATCATGTTGGCACAGCGAGACGCGCACGTGACGTAAGCGCAGTGGAGCGTACGTAGGTGCAGCCGTCGTTAGCGAGCGAGCGCCCGTACGCGCGGGCGCAGACATTGGCGTCACCCTTTCCGTTACCTTCAACCGAGATGAAGGGTACAGTGCGCTACAGTAGCCTATTGTTTTACATGTACGGTGCCGTCCACTCTTAGGGCGAACACGGCTGAGCGTGGCTGCGCTCCGCTGAGCGCCGGTGCACCCGGTGCGGCCGCGCATCCGAGCACGGGGACATACGGATGATACTTCGCGTCGTCTGCTAAGCCTGGAGCTCGCCGCTCCGTAGTAGCTGTCACGGCCGTGGCATCGCTCTTGGCTGTAGTACAGCAAGAGCGGCGCGCTCGTGTGCGCCTGCGCCGCTTTGATTCGATGCGCGGCCGCCCCGGATGCAACGATGCTCCGCGGAGCGCGGCCACACTGAGCCGTGTTCACCCGAAGAGTGTGCGCCACTGTACCTACACCCCAAACACCTTCGTCCCAATCTATTTGTAGCGGAGCTATAGGCATTCGACGGTCTCATGAAACCCATAATTTATCATAATTATATTATACACGTGGTAAGTATACTACTTCCTAGGCCGATACTTGGTCAATACGTACCCAACAAGGATATATTCCTGTGCTTACCTAAAGTGTACCTATGGATACCTTTCTGTGCTTTCAGCGTCCAAGTGGTCTTTTTATTTTGGTTTAACGAACTGTCTACGGGGCGAAGTAAACTTTTTCTCAGCAGAAATTAATTCTCATTAGCCTATCTATCCTATACGACTATTAACTAGGACCATTACTATGTTTTATGAGAATGTTTTACTTTCGCGACTTTTGTTACACCTTATTTTGAGGTCACGAAATGTCCACCTCTGTTCTAAAGCCGTATGGCGCTAGCGGCTAACGCCACAAGTGTTAATTTCATTTGCGATTTTACTTTACCTACTCGAAGAGAAATGGAACAAACAAAAGGCTCTTAAACTGCATATGCGGGTCATGCAGGCAAATGCATAATCATTTCTTCCGCATTATCTTCGCCCTTTCGACCGACTTATGAGCCCGACATTCTTGATGACAACCATGGGCCATTAATCCAGGGCTGCACTCCAATATCTGCGCCGCCGGACTCTCCACTCTGTTCGGACTCGTATTTCTTGCGTCTGTAAGGCTCGTTCAATATCCTGGCTCCGTGAAAGTAGGCCTCAACTGTCGTTTTTCTATTGTTCTGCATTTCTTGGTGTGCTCTGGAGACTGCCTGTATTGCCTAACACATATACTTGAGAGAGACTGCGGAAGTTGCCGCTGAGGCAGAGATGCTCCATACATTTCCTTCAGAATGCATTGTCTTCAGTGCTGCTCCTGCGTTTGGTGGTTTAGATGCGAAAGATACTTCTTCAGTGCGAAACCTGTACTCTACTGGGGTGACCTTAAAAGAGAAAGACCACGTGAGGCCGTGTCAGAGGTGTGCCTAAAGAAGACTGTTACGTGATTTCTTGTGAAAATCAATTATAACGTCGAAAAAGTTTCTGTAGTTAGGTCAGAATTATCTATGAGACTACATTTTCGTTTACTGCAACCCTGCGCAACATTATATGCTATTTCTTAATAGACGGGCGTTTTTAGTAGTAGTTCCGAAACTGATTTATATGGCACCAATATAATGTGCGAATTTGAAAACCCTAATCTTTCAATAATTCCCTGGGGAAAGCTGTCCTGGTCTTCTAATACGTCCACAAGCTTTATTGAATTGAACGCCTTAACTGCCATATCCAACGCATGCCTTGAAAAACATGGCATGCGGTACAGAAACCTATTTGATCTTATTGAGTACAATAAAGGTCAGATAAAAAGAAGGGTTCGAGCTGGACGCGAACCCGAGTATTGTGCGTGGCAGCCAAGTTTTCTAACACCGAGCCACGCCACTGCTCGAAACCGCTTTGGATAAAGATTTCATACGGTCGCCATGTTGGGCAAAGTGCCTAGTTAACCGGTGCTATATTTCTTGGCAGAAGCGTTAAATTGCACCAGGCTTCACACCATGTGAGCTGCATGGAGAGTGAGTGATTCATTGTTATGCACGCATTGGGTAGGGATCAGCTATAATTAATCAACCTCATCATCATTCTACATAGCATTACCACAGTTCGTCTATTACCTCAGACGCGTAGACAGACGTTTATTAGGTTCGCCTATTGCCTTACAGACGCGTAGTGTGTACTTCTTTAAGATCGGTAAACTCAAGTGACCTCTCAAGCGTGTTCGAACCGCTTGAGAGGCACGCTTTGCAGAGTTTTCGTGACTTAAGAAATATGAAAAAAAAAAGACACTAATGTCACGTGAGCGCGGCAGCTGCCCGTTGACTTCGTCTTTGCGGCTTAAAGCGCAGGACAAAAGCCACTCTCTTAGATGCCTCTTACGAAGGACCCAATGATCGCGAGAATTGCTTTATTACCACGGTATATACCCGAATAAGCAATGATGACAAATACGCAGCAATAAGTGACATGCACGTGATGTACGATATGACGAAAATGGCATAAATTACACGATACCATTGCAGCCATCTCTAGAGCTGAGTTATCTAAATATGCATATTGAACTTGAGAGAGAGTAGAGGGAGAAAGGAAAGACAGGGAGGTTAACCAGAAGCAGTCTCCGGTTTGCTACCCTGCACTTGGGAAGGGGAAAGGGGATGTAAAAAAAGAAAAATTGTACCACAGTTATTCGTATGAAGCAAACAATGTTTAGCCAAAATCGGGCTTATGTAAGGGGCAGGCCCGTAGCCAGGGGGGGGGGGGGGGGGGGCTCCCCGAAATCTTTATACCTGGTGTTTTATCAAAAATAAATAATGAAAATAGGCGTTTTTCTCAAATAGTCAAGGTTATCAGCACGTGCCCCCCCCCCCCCCCCGAAAAAAATTCTTAGCTACGAGCCTGATACGGGGGCTAGTGTGGGTGAAATGTTCACTAGCGCTGCTTAATTCTGGCTAACTGGTGGATAACGCTTGGCCAGTGGTGGCTAACGCTTGGCTAGTGTGCGCTAAAATTTGGCTTGTAGTAAATAACTGTCGCCTATGTTGGCTAGTATAGAGTATTTTCACTAACTCTCAGGTAGTGGTAGCCAGCACATGCTATAAGTTGGGTTAGTGTTGACTACAATTGTTTAATGTACTTGTACACACTGCAGCCTATGAAGGGCTGTTGAGGGAGTGGGATTGCTTATATCAGCTTATATGCGACCAAAAAAAAAAACTTCGGTCTGTTCCACGCCGTGAAAACCATCGGACAGTGAACATGTAATCATCCTCACCATCCTAATAATAATAATAATAATAATAATAATAATAATAATAATAATAATAATAATAATAATAATAATAATAATAATAATAATAATAATAATAATATTAATAATAATAATAATAATAATAATAATAATAATAGTAATAATAATAATAATAGTAATAATATTAATAATCAGCAGCAGCAGCAGCACCACTCCGAGCCTAATGATTACTTCGTTTTGTCATCATCTTCAGGGAGGAGAAAAACGGTGGTCGTAACAGTGAAAGATGAAACGAGTTGCCTCCCTTGGAACGGATTGTAGATTAATTTTGCAATATGGCTAGTCAAGCAGCAATGTTAGTCAAGTGATGGCGGCTGTTGAGTAGCGCAGGCTAGCGCTCGCTAACGCTCGTTACTCGTGAGTGTTGGCTAAAGTTGGCTTGTGGCGGCTAACTATTGCCTAGAGCTGGCTGGTTTCCGCTTACTTTTGCTTGTGTTGGCTGTTGCTTAATAAAATTAGCGTTGTCTAACTCCCAGTTTGCGATCGCCATATCTAGCTAAAGTTGGCTAGGACTAGCTGCTGTTGGTTCACTTTTTAGCCAGCTTTACCGAATACTGCCTGCAGTCGCGTAGTACTTAATAACCGCTGTATAACAGTAATATTTACGCATGGAGCACCTTGACTCTGCCACACTTGTCAACTATTGCTGCTGGATTCTGCATTAATGCGCCCCGAAAACTGCGTAAGATATTTAGTTAAGCACGCCGTTGCGCACAATGCCTCCTTGATTGAATGGACGCCTGCGGTTGAGCATGAGCGCCGACGCTCCGCTGTGCTGTAACTACATTTCAGTCATCACAGCACTGTCCGTGTGTCCAATAAACTTGCTTAACGAGCACAGCTAACTACTCAGTTTACTCAGACGTCTATCCGTCTTGTAACGCTTGGTTCGATGTCAAACAATGCGCGAAAGCCTGCCCCTCGCTAACTTATTCGCTAACAACACCGACGCCCACAAGGCGGCTCCTCCCTTTGATTTCCCGTCGTACAGCACGTGGCAAGATACCCCGGCGGCGAGCGAGACTGCGGAGTGGGACCACAACCATCTTGCAGTAAGTGGTAAGACAAGTAAATCCACATCAAAGGCTGCAATGACGGCCATATAAAAGTACACAATGTGCAAGGTGTAGGTTCTGGTGTAGAATATAGACGAATATTTCAAGCGAGGCAAGTGGCACTTTTATGCTCTAAACATTTCCTATGAAAGAAGAGCAACCATCTTTTATTTTTCGTGTTCGTCTAATCTAGAGCGAGCTTGCAGAGACGTGAACGCGGTGACGTGCAGGCGAGTGCAGCAGCCCTAGCGACTAACTCCTCGCTCTTGCTTTCTCTAGATGTCGCGGGATCGAATCCCGGCCGCGGCGGCTGCATTTTCGATGGAGGCGAAAATGTTTGAGGCTCGTGTACTTAGATTTAGGTGCACGTTAAAGAGCCCCAGGTGGTCGGATTTTCCGGAGCCCTCCACTACGGCGTCTCTCATAATCATATTGTGGTTTTGGGACGTTAAACCCCACCTATTATTATTATTATTATTATTATAATATTATTGCTTCCTCTCCATGGTAGCATAGAGGAAAAGGTGTCGTGCTGTACAATGAAAGACACAGTTTCGATTCCGGGTTGCGAGAATGCACTTTGTTGCGAATGAAATATGGGAACGCTCATGGGCTTAGTCGAAAACGCGTTCTCGGACTAGCTGGTGCATGGCTTGACAAAATTTGTAGGCACAAAGAAACGAAGACAATGGCACCCGTCCTGTCATTTGTTGTCTTCGTTTCTCTGTGGCTCCAAATTTTTGTCAGTCTGCTTAGTCTTAACGCGCATGTGAAAGAGCCTCGGGCTGCAAAAGTTATTCCAGATTGCCAACCTGAGGCGTACCTCGTATTCATATTGTAGGTTTGGAAGGCAAAACATCAAAATATAATTTTTTACATTGGTTTGCTGGTCTTCAACAAGCCGATCTCTTGACGCCAACTGCTAGTAGTCCAAGGGTGCGATAAGTTGATATTTCTTCTTGTGTCTGTTGCGCCGTGTTTCTTTTACGAATATAGAGTAATAAGTACTTCCCTGAACATTACTGATCATATTACAAAACTTTATTCATCTTGTGTAATATTCTGCGGTCACTACCCGTTGTATAGCGAAAGCTATTGAGCTGATCTTGCTCATCAACAACAGCTGATCTTGCTGGCGTTGTTGTTCGCCGCCGTCGCCCTCGGTATTCGTAGCCGCTATCGCGCGAGATGAGACGCCAGGCCTGCGCGGAGCGCGCAGCACACTCACAGCGAAAGCTGGAAGAGCTGCCTTCCTAGAGACCGTTCTAAACTCTCTTGCGGAAAATAATAGAACTACACATGCCAGGTATCCACTACGCCACAAATCATTATTTTTGTAAAGTAGGGAAGCACCCACTATGCCATTATTCGTCTTTCTGCGGATAAGCGAGTTACCCGCTACACTTCTGTGAGCTATGTGCACTTTGTCGATGCTACATGTAGCTGATGACGATGAAGGATTATGGCTGAGCACTTTGAAGTGGGAACGAAGCTTTAAACCGCACACTCGTTGCGCAGTTAGCATTGCGTGACGCCTAGTTGTTATTCTACTCTTCTGCCACGCTCTATCACACATGCTAGCGCTATTCGTCGCTTAACATGACGCCTGTATAGGGTCTTTTTGTAGAGGAGTTTCAAGCACCAGCATAGCTTTGTGACAGAATACTCGACTACCACGCTGAGTGCCCGGGTACAAATCATATCCGGTCCTGGTTATTTTTTATTTATTTCATATTTTCTTATTTCGCGCGATAGGGGTTACGGACAACCACCCCCTGCCATTGTAATCTGATAAAAGCTTGCGCTGTAAATGATATTCATGATCGTATGGGATTTAGATCTGGGCCCTCTTCGTCGCCGTCTACTAATGTACTATACCACAGAGACGTGTCGGTAATTTAAGTTCCTTCGCAAAAAGACCATTTATAAGCGTCATGTCGGGCAGGGTATCACGTTACCATATGTGATATAGCGTGGTAGAAAAGCAAAATAACAAACGGGCATCACACAATGCGAATTGTGTAACGAATGGCAGGTTTAGAGTGTCCGACACATTACAAAGCACTCATTCATAATGCTTCATCGTGACCAGAAACAACATCAACAAAGTTCACGTAAAGCCTTAGAGTTAAGCAGCGGGTACCTCGCTTTTCCGCAGAATGGTGAATAGTGGTCTAGTGGATGCTCCCTAGAATGGCGCAATGCTCCTTCGCCTTCAGTTTTTTAATAGGCAGCGGCGTCAATCGAAAGCTGTTTTCGGGCTCAATCGGCATGGCGTCTTTCATCTTCCCTCCAGCGTTCTGCAGCCTGTACGATGGCCCAAAAAAGGACCATCACGCGATCATGAAAAGAGAATTCAATTTCCTCAAAGTCAAAATTTTCTTGAAATGTGCAATTCCTCACATAGACCTTACGCGTTATCCAGCAGATTGTATTTGGTCCTCCAACACAGAAGCGCCCACAGCACGTGTACTGCTTCCCAATTTATTTTGTGTCGTTGGGAGAACACATTCCTATTTTTGAGTTCAGGTCACATTGGGCAAGCGTTGGCGCGTGTCCAATGTGACCAAGGCACTCGACTTCAGACCGGCGGGACCTGGTTTCAAGGCCCCGGCCCTGTAAATAATATGTGGGATATCGGAGTCGGTGAAGGACGGATCCCAACATAAAACACAACGATGTTTATTAACGTATTAGCAGCAGCAGGGCAAGCATGCCGATGCTGCGCTTCGGAAGGTTAGAGAAACAAACATAAAACCAAGCTTGGTAGCTTGGGTTATATAGCCAGCGGCGGTGACGTAAGCCTCCGACGGAACTGCGTGGCGCTGTCTTTTACCGGAAACGTGTTGTAGCAGGTAGCTGTGTCACGCCGGGCTAATCAATGACGAGACGGAGGCTGCGTAAGTCTGTGCGCAGTGGTCGCCACAAATATGTAGTTTGATGTATTATTTGTTTGGTGCGCGAGAGCTGTGGGTGAGGTGGATTTTAACACAAAAATGTTGTATGCCGGAGTCCACTAAGACTTCAATGACGTATTTCCGTCACGGAAATGACGTCGAAAAAAGGTACACGAATAGATGCCAAAAAAAGGTTCCGTCAACGGGCATCGAACCCACGACCGCTCGATCCGCAACAACAGATGCCGGGCATGCTATCCACTGCGCCACGGTCACAGACCCTAGAGACTTTACAAACGCGCCTTTTATATCTACCAGTCTCCCGGTCAGAGGGGTGGTGCCCTCTGGGAGCGGTAAGGTAAAGTAATTCGTCATTACTATGGCCTCCGCGATTAGTACCTGCAACGCGTTTCACGTCCATCCCATTCGGCGCGTTTTCAATAGAAGTTCAATTTTGTCAATGCCTTAACACACCGCGAGGTGGCGAGATTGGCCCAAGCGTGGTAAAAGCGTCGGCCTCGCTCATAGCATCACGCTAATCCAAACCAAAAATAGCTCTGCGACGCGCGCCTGCCACACCTGGCTGTAACACCGCGTTCCCCGCTCACGCGCTCGCCCCGAGAAAACTCGCGGCCGGGCTACCAGGGCGCCACGACAAGCTTTGCGTTTCCCTCTAGTCCGGCCGTGGTGTTCAATCACATTTTAACATGGCGACCAAGTTCTGCGTCGTACAATAAGCGACGCTCTTCTGGCTATCACATCTCCTTTGGTTACGCTTTCACCGCTGACTACTACGGCTACCACAAGTGTTTGTTTGGTCATTTAACATGGACGTTAGTCGTCGGGATGGAGATGTACCACCTATCATCAAAATGGGTGCATACACGTTAAACGGTGCCATTAGCTGCCAGACATCAATATACATTTTACAAGCTCCCCTTATATCAAAGTACAGTAAACATTCAGATACTTCTGTAAGGGCACGCTTTACTTTTTTCAGAACACCACCAACGCTAGCAATAAAGGATAGTTAATACAAGCCCCCCCTTGAAAACTTAAATGTTGAAACTCGGCTGTCACGGATGGCGAAAGTGGCGATGACAATAGCGCTCATTGGTGCCGCGGCAGAAGGCGTGTGAGGCGCTAAGCGAAATGGCTCTGCAGGGCCGCTAGTTCACGTGATGGCCGTCGCGTCCACTTCGGGGACCGAGCATCGATGTGGACCTGCGAATGTCAACTAGTTCTAGAAACGTGTTCAGAAAACGTACGCTGTCGCACTGAACATGAAAGCTGTAACAAGTGGGGAGCAGCGATTCGCTTGACCTTCAGCGCCGCTCGCGTTCACGGGCAAGGAAGCGCTGGCGTTCCAAACGTACAACCTAGAAACCATCATTTGTGATGCAGTGGCGCCCTCTCCTGTCCTTCTTTCCCTCCTCACCCGCACATCTCTCCTCCTCGCCCTCACTTCACTTCTCCCTCCCTTGATATATAGCACTATATAGGGCTATGCCATGCTCCACCCGCCCCCTTCTCTTCACCCTCACATCGCTGCTCTTCATCCTCGATGTCCTTCCCCACCCCTTGCTATACTGTAGTATGCTATGCCGCACCCTCAACCTCACCTTTTTCCTCCTCCTCACCCTAACTTCCCTTTCCCGCCTTCTTGCCATGCCATACTATATGCATGAGTGGGCTATACGTCGTTTTGCCTGCGTAACGCCATACGTGGCTCTGCTATAATATACGGCTATGCTATGCTTTGCTCTCTGCCGTCCTCCTTTCCTTCCTCCTCGCCGTTTACATCAGTCTCCCGCAGTCCGTACCCTTTGCCACCCGCATGGCTATGCTGTACCTGTTTTTGTCTGCGTGACGCCAAGCGACGACATGCGGTGACAGGATACGGTGTCAGCATGCACCCTTCCTCCTGTCCCTCCTCCTTACCTTCAGATCACTACTCCTCAGACGCACTTCCCTTTCACCACCCCGTTGCTATACATGGCTATGATATATATGGTTCCGCCTGCCTGACGCCAAGCGACTTAAGACGACGACGACAGCATACGATGGGAGCATACGGCAGCGTACGACAACCAGTTCCCCTAAAGTGCCCCGCACCTAAAAACATCAACAATTAAAATTATTGACAATAGCTATAAGCCGTCCCCGGCATGTTACAAAGTTGAGAATCTGCGATCAAAGGAGTTCCGTACTGCACAAAAGGAGCCGAAGTGTCCTATGAAAAGCGGTTACATCCTTTGAAACAATGCCGCCCTGGGTACCCGGGTTTCAGAGTGCAAAGCTCTGCACGCATTATTCAGTGCCACTGTTTGCGGTGAACGACGATGTGCCAGGGTTGAGTCAAAGCATATACAGCTTATACTTATTATGCCTCGTCTGTTTAAGAATGTGACTTCTTTCAATTAGTCATTTATACCTGAGCTTTGCAATGCATACGAACAATGTTCCCAGAGGAAAGCAAGAGTATGCGGTCTAGTGTTGGATGTATCCAATTAATGCAATAACTTAGCGAAACTAAATGCGATTAGCATATTGGTGAACGTGTATTAGCAATATTTTCTGGAATTGGAAACCAGTAAACCACCGACATAGACTACCTACAATTATTAATATCGTTTTTTAACGGTTGATTACAGCTCGAAGCCGAATGCAATGTATTCACGGCTGGGCAAAGACAATATGAAATTGTATCGCAATAAGATACAAGACACTCAGGCTAGAAGTATTTAAGATACAGATAAAAGATACTACAACACTGATTGCATCCGATACGATACATTCCAGTTGTATCTTAAGATACTTCGATGCATTCGCAAATTTGTTTTTATATATCTATATAACGTTGCACTAACTGTCTATGCAAGAAAATGTTCGCTTGAAAATGTATTAACTGCGACCAATTTTGTTTCATTTGATTGAATGTGTGTTAGTATCTCGAACGTGTTGTACTTCTTGCTCAAGGTTTATTAGTTTCATTCCTAAACAGCTTATTGGCGTTGCTTTAGCTGCTTAACATGACAAGACTTAATATTCTTCGATGATAGAGGTTTTGCTTGTCGCTTTTGTAATCGATAGTGTTGTATGCGTTACCGAAAAAAAGTAACTAAATACGTTACTTCTTAAGCTAAAGAAAAAGGAACGCGTTACCGCCCTGCGTTACCCATAAACAAAGTTAACGCGTTACCGTTACAGTTACCGAAAAAAAGTAACGCACGTTACTTCTGACGTTACCCCTTAGTCAGAAATCTTAATCAGTATGTCCTCGCTTCAAGAACCTACAATAGCAACTATATAAAACCCATACTTATATGTCACATTAAAGTGGTCACCCAAACAAAATTTTTACCCGAAATACTGATTAAACGAGAACAATTCGCACAAATATGCCGTATCTTCGCAGTACTATAGAGGCCTAAAGCTGATTATATAGTTACATGTGATGTCTTATAACTCTGGGGCGCATGGGGAAGCTATTTTTCAGAATGGGTCAATCAACACAAAAGGATCGATTTCATCACCAACGATCTCAGCAATTGAAACATCACTGAACAAACTTGCAGTATTTATGGCGGCGTGCTTCTATTACCAAAATAAGTACGCGAATTTTGTAGCAATAAAGGAATGCTTGAATGGCATAATTCTGGAGAAAATTATTTGCGCATAAAAAGAAACTTGTTTTTATGCGCAAATAATTTTCTCCAGATTTATGCCATTCAAGCATTCCTTTATTGCTACAAAATTTGACCTGTGTAATTGCCGCAAATATTGCGATGCGTATGTGAAAGTATTCAAGGTCAGCCTTGCTTGCTTAGGAGTTCAATAATCAGAAACGTAGGCGCAGTTGCAAATAGCAAGAAGCAAAACTAATTTTGAATACGAAGTTTATAAACAGTGCTAGAGTACTGCAGGAACAGTTTCCTAATGTAAGAACAATCTGCTGAATACAACAGCTGCGTTTAAAAACTTTAATCGGACAGCTTGATTCGCTGATTAGCGAATACGACCGCACCTACGCTAAACAGGAGCTCGACGGACGCACTATATGGTACTCCTGTATTAACTTTAAGGCTGGTGAACGCGCGGAAAGTTTTCCTTCAGCCCGCTCATGGCGATGACATATGGCATCAAAGGTACCGAGACAGTCGCTCTTCTTCAGTTGGCGAGAACATTCAGAAAGCATTTCCGAAGAAGTCATTCTCCTTAGCGCGGGAGCTCACACCGAGTCTTGATGTCCACAAGACGAGCAGATCTCGACAGCTAGCTTTTGACTGTTACGAGGACCGCATCACACTTCGCTTCATCGACAATCAACGACAACTTGAACCTCGATAGCAAGGTAGCCGAAACTATAGCAGATACATTTAATAAGTTTCAGCAATTTGCTCCTCATTGCAATTTCCTCCACGCAAAAAAGGACCCCGTGCGGGGTTGCTTTGTCAACGCTTGGAGGGCCCACAGCAGTCTGCCGCAGCGACAAAATAACGTCGGGGCGAGCTCTGAGAAAGGCTCTCCTAGAAGACGAATGAATTTTGTCGAAGACTGCGAGCATAATTGCAATGAAAAGTAACGAGTAACGGCACACCTCACGTTACTGAAAAATGGTAACGAAAGTACGTTACCCGTTACAGTTCCAAAATAGTAACAAGTAATTACTAAGTTACTAAAAAAAGTAACGCGTTACCGGTAACGGCGTTACTTGTAACGCGTTACCGCCAACACTGGTAATTGATGGGAGCCGCTGCTGTGCTTGCCGACCAGCTAGCGGCCTGTCATGTAATCATAGGAACTTTAATAAGAAGCCTCCGCGCGATGGTGCAAACACTACTGTGGAGTTCTACCTTGCCCGTAAACGTATTACGGCTTTCGCCATAACGGATCGCTGGACAGGTGCACGTCACAATGAACATGTGCCGCCCAGAAACGATTCAGATGTATTGTACAGTGGCTCAAAGCACCACAGGGCACCACCGCTATTCAGACTAATGCCACTTATAGCTCCGATTACCTGGTGATTAGTAACAGTAATAGAATTTAAGGAAGCCTTAACAAGGAAAATAAATATATCTAACTAAAACAGAAAAGCAGTAGCGTATCAAGCACAACGAATAAGAAGAGAAACACGATACAGGCAGCACCCCCAAGAGCTAATAATAATTGTTGAGTTTGACGGCCCAAAACCAAGATATGATTATGAGAGACGCTGTAATGGACGGCTCCAGAAATGTGGACCACCTGGTGTTCTAAAACCTGATAAGCACACGGGCCTCTAGCATTTTCCCTCCATCGGAATGTGGCCGCCGCGACCTTTAGGGTCAGCAGTCAAGCACCATAACCACTAGACCAACGCGGCGGGTAACTTCTAATAGCTATGAGAATTAAATTAAGTACCAATAAAAAATCGCCAGGCCTGCGCTGAAACCGCAGCACAGTCACAGCGAAAGCTGGAAGAGCGGCGTTTCTAAAGCACCGTTGTAAGCTCTCTTGGGGCTACTAATACAAGTACACTAGCAAGGTACCCACTACGCCATAAATCACATTTTTTGTGAAGTTCGGAAGCACCTACTAAGCCATTATTCGTCATTCTGCGGAGAAGCGAGGCACTAGCTGCACGTCTGTAAGCATTATGTGCACTTTGTTGACGCGACGACTGATGACGATGAAGAATTACGGCTCAGCCCTTTGTAATGGGTTGGAAGCTTTAAACTCGATGCAGTGAAGCTCTCATTTGGGCTAGTTGGTGCACAGGTGAACACATAGTGTAGGGTTGCGTCCGTCCTGTCCACTTCCCTTCGCCCTTGTTCTTTCGCGCAACCCTACACTATGTGTTCAGCTTTAAACGACCCACCAGTTATGTAATTTGCATTAGGTGACGCCTGGTCGCTATGTCCCTCTCCCGCCATGCTGTATAACATACGTTGACGTGGGAGAGAGAGGTGGGGGGCGAAGAACTTTACTGAGACCCCTAGGAAAGGGATAATGCGCTTATGGGCTTCCTTGGCAACCAATACAAGTGCACTTGCGAGGAACCCACTACGCTATAAATCATTGTAATTTTTGAGAAGTAGGGCAGCAGGCACTGTGCCATTTTTCGTCATTCTACGGAGCGCCGTGGTACCTGCTAAACGCATGTAAGGCATTATGCGCACTTTGTTGATGCTGTGCCTGATGACGACGAAGAATTATGGCAGAGCCCTTGTAATAGGTTGGAAGCATTCAACAACCTTCTCGTTGCGCAATTCGCATTGTGTGACGCCTGATTACAGAATTCGCGTTGTGCGACGCTTGGTGTTTATTTTACTCTTCTACCACGCTATATTGCATATGTTAAGGTGGTTCCTTCCCGACATGAGGCCTGTATAGGACCTTTTTGCAAAGCAGTTTCAAGCACCGGCATGGCTCAGAGGTTGAATACTGGGCTCCCACGCAGAGGGCCTAGGTTCGAACCTCGTTCCATCGTGGAATTTTTTTCTTATTTCGTTTTTTTTTCTTATTTCCAGCGATAGTGGTTACGGACACCGGCGGCGGCGGCGGCCAAAAACGGCCGGTGAAATGATCTCATAACAGCTTTCGCTGTAAAATAGCGTAAAACGGCTCGTTGGGATGCTCATGAGAAATTAATGCTCACAGGGTGAGCAGGGAACGCGGTCAACAGGGGCGCGAGAGGGGAGCAGCGTAGGAGGGGAGAGAGAGGGGGAGGGGACGCGCATGCGCTGGCGCTCATCGCGGCACTGCGTAGGAGAGAATTTCGGCATGTCGAGCCCACATTTCAGAGGAGTCAACCGAAGCAAGCGCTGGACTGAACGCGCGCAGCGCTCTACCAATTGAAGGAGAGGAGACTAGAGGAGAAGAGTAGCGCATGCGCCGCGAGAGCAGAAGCGAGAGCGCAGGAGAAGCGCAAGCAGGTGCCAGTGGAGAAATGGAGAGAGTAACGCGCAGCTTTTGGAGAGAGGGAAGGAGGAGGGTTGCGCATTCGTAGTGTGAGTGCGGACTACCAGGCCGACGCTGAAGGACTTACCCCCGAGGAAGAGATACCTTCGCATCTGAAACGGAGCATTTAGTATAAAAATGTCTCTCGAATACCTTTGCTAGCTTATTTAAAATGGCTCCTAATAATTTGTGTTATTACAATGGAAACTCAATTTCGCGATTTTACTTAGTAGTATGCAGAAGTTTTGTTACTGTATACGTCAGGCGTGCCCGGATTAGTATGTATTTGCTCCGAACATCGCTTTTACATAAAAGTATATTCAAAGGGACTATACATATGTAAGCAGTAGCAGAAATGACGTAGACAGTTATATGCAAGAATAAATAAGAGAGATTGCCTTGGCTGTACGTTAAAGGCATGTTGCAGTAAGGAGACCAGAAAAAACTATGTAGAATTCATATGTAATGTATTGGATAAAAAAGGAAGGACAGCTAAGAAAAAACTTGAGCGAAGAATGAAATTACTATTTTAAAAAGTCTTTGAATAAAAGGAAAAGAGACGTGCGCCAAGATAGCGGTTGCTATGTGAATGCTTCTTCTGTTAGGTCCAGCATCGGTACCGGTGGTGCTATTGTTGGAATATTATTTGCATATAAGCTAATCTTAGTGCATGTAAGTCAAACTTAGATCCTCGAGATCCTTGGAATCGACGAAGTGTGAAAGCTACTAGACGCAAAGCAACCCCGCCAGCTTGCATTCTTCAGACTTCATAACGAAGCACCGCACAAGTGAAACTTCGATAACGGCACTACAGCGGCATCACAATGTGCGCGAAAGACTCCGCGCGCATTGGAGTGCGCGGCAAAGGCCAGTGGCTAAGTGCCAAGTGTCATGGCACTGTCACAAGTAAAAAGAAAAAGCGATAAAACGAAAGGTCGGCTGGGCGTACGTTCGCGCGCCTTGTCTATCGAGACGATGCAAGTGCCCCCACGTGACTCTGCTCCACCAATAGAAACGCTCATATATCATCGCCTATCTTCGCTGGAAAACTCTGGTGGAAAGATAAAATAATGTCATGGCCTTCAGTTTTATTCTGGTGACTTACCAGTTTTATTCGGGTGGGGGCGCTTGCTCGGCATTTTACGGTAGTGGCAGCAGTATCAGCTTCAGAAGCGGCGTTCAGCCAACGCTCATTGTTTCGCACGGTGGTGGTGCGATCGCAGTATATTGTATCTTAAGATACATGATACATTCTTCAATGTACCGGAAATACAGATACTGATACACGTGTTGCGAGACGCATCGCGATACAGATACAGGATACCCAAATAGTACCTAAGATAGTATCTAAGATGCAAGTATCTTTGATACTGCCCATCACTGACTTTGTTTCACCACAGCGCCAAAAAAGAAAAAAAAAACCCACGCCTGCATGGAACTCGCAACAGTGTCAAAGCGAAAGCTGGAAGAGCGCCTTTTCTATAGAGCTCGTTGTAAACTCCCAAGGGTTTACTATTGTACATATATGCAAGGAATCCGCTACGCCACAAATCATAATTTTTGTGAAGCAGGGAAGCACCCACTATGCCATTTCTGCGGATAAGCAAGGTATCGCTGCTACAAATCTGTAAGGCATTACGTGCACTTTGTGCTGCTGCATGGGGCTGATGAAAATGAAGAATTGTGACGGAGCATTTGTAGTGGGGTCGGAAGCTTTGAACCACATACTCGGTGCGAAATTAGCATTGTGTGACGCCTGGTTGTTGTTTTACTCTTCTGCCGCGCTACATTACACATGTTAGCGCGATTCTTACCCGACAAGACTCCCATGTAGGGTCTTTTTGCAGCGTGGCTCTGAAGTAGAACGCTTGACTGCGACGCAGAGGGCCCAGGTTCAAATCCAATCCGATCCTGGATATTTTTCATTTATTCATTTTTTTCTTATTTCGCGCGATAGTAGTTGCAGACACCTGCTGCTGCTGCGGCGGCGGCGGACAACTACCCCCTGCCATTGTGATCTGATAAAAGCTTTCGCTGTATATAATATCCAGGATCGGATGAGATTTGAACCCGGGCCCTCTTCGTGACAGTCTAGCATTCTATTCTGCTACATAGACATGCCAGTGCTTGGAAGTCCTTCGCAAAAAGACCCTGTACAGGCGTAATCCCTTACAAAAATGGATTTAGACAGTCTATAGAGTGTCTGTAGACTTCTTGTAGTCGAGTTCGTTTTTATGTAGATTTAGTATTTTGCCTAAAGAAAATCCTTTGACAATCTATAGACTAAAGTTTATAAATGCGTGTCATCTTTTGTCTAATTGCGTTCTATAGATTGTCTATAAACAAAAGTTTTAAAAAGCGTATGGTTCTTTTTTTCTATTGCTGGTCTATATACAATCTATAGACAAAAGTTAAGTTGATGAAGTTTGTGTTTTGTCTAATCCCAGTGTATAGATTGTCTATATACAAAGGTTGATAAATTGGTGTTATTTCCTATTGTCAAATCCCAGTCTATAGACTGTCTAAAGACAGAAGTTAAAGTGGAGTTCTTTAATTTTTTGCTGAAAATAAGGTTTTTCATTGAAATTTTATCAGACGTGTGTACTTTATGCAATTTTGCTACCTTTTTCTTTATATAACATCTAAGCATGCACTCCTTATTGCCCCATTGGGCCCTAGCTGTAAGGTATGTTAAAAAAGAACTTGGGGGGCTCATTAATTAATTGAACCACAATGTGAAATTGAGCAGGAATGCGTTTTTGTATATCTCATTAACACATTCTGGCGCACATGGCACATATATATTTCCCCTCGTAACTCGCATGCTCACATTAGAACTAAAGATGTTTCCAGTAAGTATGTCGCACTCTATGGCTCACCGACTGGATGTACTGCAAGGACTGTGTGGTTCTTTCCGCCTTCGTTGCTACAATGCAAAGGGCAATGTATTTCGTCGAACACTGGAAATCGCAGCTTTGAAGCGAGACGATGGGCAAACAGTGAACAGAGTACAACAGCTCTTTTTCAAGACAAAATAGCAGGGCCCACTGCAGTGCTTTCATTTTTGTTACTATTCAATATATAGTATTTCGCCATTCTTTTCATATACGAAGCACTGTGCCCAGAAACCAATTTTGTTAAAAATATTTTGCGAATTAGCTGTGGCCCTTTCGCTAGCTCATTATATTTGTTCATTTTCACGACATTTTCAGAAGGTAATATGTTAATTAAGATGTTCTTCAACAAATATGCATTTTTCTGTTTTCATTACGACGACGTGCAATGTAATATTAAATCGTGTTTCAGTAAGCGATTTCAAATACACTTGCTGTCAAAGGCTCAAGTTTTCCACATGCTTGTGATCATACACACAGACACGGCCGTGAGGGCAACAACTGTTACAGATAGTAGTAAAAACGGACCGTTCGTTACATATCCTGTACACGAATGGTCCACGAACGGTATGTTTAAACAGCAAGCACTGGAAATACAATTGAAGAATCGCTCAGAAGCGGCCTCCCCACTAAGAAGTTGCTTTTTCGTTCAGGCACTGCCGTGAAGGCCAAACCCCATATACGCGAAAATGCACGCGACAGCGACGAGCGACGCGACGTAGATCGTCTTCGCGCAAGCGGTCGCTTCGATGAGCAAACCCCATTCACGCGACGCCCTCGGCGAGCGATCGCCACTGTTGCTGACATGAGGGCGTTTACTCATACCAAAAGTGGCCCGTTCTCAGCGGTATGCAATGTAAAATACGATGTTTTGTTGCATAATGGTACATAAAATGTTTATCATTGTCTTCCAGCATTTTTTTCGATCCCATCACTGCTGCTACGTGCTGCCAAGCCGCGTCACAGACGGCGCAGGTCCCAGCGTTCGCGTTCAACAACGTCAACATTGCGCTCGTCGCCGTTGGTCATGTTGATGAACGTTGTTGTTGATGTGCGTCGATAAGAAAGTGGCGGCAATCAGCAATACGTCACTGATGCATCTTATTCCGGTGTTTTGCTATTGGCTGCTTGAGCACAGCACTTCCGGGCGACGAGCGACGGACATGCGACGGATTCCAAATCTGAAAAACCGAGCGATCGCGCGAAATCGACCACGCAACACGTCGCGCGAACGGTTCGTTTCGTCGCTCATAGCATCGCTCGTCGCTGTCGCGTGAATTTTTGCGCATATGGGGTTTCGCCTTGAATCGTAAAGGCGCGCGAGCGAACAGGATAAGGAAGGGGAGAAAAGCGAGAACCGGTGCGGCAAACGGACGCAAGAGGGCGCGCAGCTGCAACTCAGTTTCAAATCGCTCGCTGACCGAGAGCCAATCAGTTCAAACCAGGGGGCGCGCAGGCGCACTGACGTTTAAGCCGTTCAGGCAGTTGAGCCAGTTGAGCCAGTTGAGGGTCGTTGTAAAATAAGTTCTCGCAGCGCTGTGTTTAATGCCGAAATAAGTTCGTTGCGCGCGTGTATTTTTACCGCGTTGAATAATATTACGTGCCGGTATCGTCGCTGGAAGTCGTGGAATGGACACGTACTTACACGGCGTGTCGGGACGGACGCATCGTTGTTTGACATGGAATCGTTGACGGCCATGTGTTGTCGTAGCCCCAACGAGCGCGATGTTTTGAACAAGATCACAAGCGCGCGCCTTTTGACGAGACTGTCGCCACAGCGAATATCGCTCTTCGGTGAGTTCAAGAACGTTGCCAAATTGCGTGACTGTGCATGACGACTTTGTGTAGGTAAGATTGCCCGAGCGGCAAGCTGCCATAATAGAGATGGTGTGCAAGAGGAAGTGTTTGATAAGAAAGTATGCCTTGTACTAGTGTCTCTGCCTTCTGTGGTGTTCGTTATACGCTTCCGCGGAGGCGTTGCCGTGTGCGTCGATTAGAGCTAAAAACAGCCTGAAGAATACGCGTTGCATTGCGCGATGGCAGGCCTTGTGTTGTTTCGCCCTTCTTCCTTGACTGTATGCAATGCGGCATCCTTGCATGAAATGACGTGCACATGCCTTGTCACTATAAAATTGAGTCTGCTTTTAAACATTACTGGTCGCCCCGTACCCTTTCTGTTGTGGAAATGCAACAGACGTTATCGTTCAATAAGCATAGTTACCCGCCACGGTGGTCTAAATATATATAGTTGTTAAGGTGCTCGACTGCTCACCCACAGGTCGCGGAGATCGAATCCCGGCCGCGGCGGTCGCTTTGCTTGAGGGCTCGCGAAGTGCTTGAGGCCCGTGTTCTTAAATTTAGGTGCCCGTATAAAGGACCCCGGGTGGTCAAAATTTCTGGAGCCCTCCACTACGGCGTCGCTCATAATCGTGGTTTTTGGATGTTAAACCCCATCAATTATTGTTATAAGCATGGTTATAGTTAACTAACGTGCAAATCAACTTTATAAAAGTAGACGGGTGTGCAGATAGAGAGGCACATGTACACACACGGCGCGGTCATGCATACGCCATGCTGCTCAGAGGCTATGTGTTTGTAGCTGCGTCGCCGTCTACGGTGCCGCGCTCGTTTTTGCAAAGAATGTACGTAATTGTTCTATATTAAATATTTTAGTCTGTCTTTCGCAGATCGTAGCTCTTGGGTGTGTACAGACACAACCAAATCAATCGATTAGCCAAGGGAAAGCACAGCGGACTTTAATTGTTGGCTTTAACTGTAGTGCAGTAATAATGGCCTAAATTGAAATGAAATAAAGTGAACGGAAAATCTCCCTTTGCGTTGATGGTATCTAAACGCCCGATGCTCAGCCGATTGAGCTACGACGGAAAGCGCTTCGCCGTACTCTTTGCTGCTGGGCATTTATGTATGTGTAGTCCCTTGGAGTGTTAGCCAGTGCCACTCGTACTCAAGGCGGTGAGTGTGGAACACTCTTCTTTGCCAGAGTTTGTCACGTGGCACGCGATCTTTCCATGAGGCGGCTTTTTCCATGAGGGGATTTTTGGAGAGCCTCGTTTCTTTTTTATACACAACCAAAACGATCGAAAAGATCCCATTCTTTCGTAGATTCAGCGTGGGCGTCGCCCCGGTAGACTTAAAGCATGAAGTTAGCATGCGAGGGTTTATTGGTCAGCTGTATGTGGTGCTAATTAAGACCCCGCCGCGGTGGTCTAGTGGTTATGGCGCTCGACTGCTGATCCGAAGGTCGCGGGATCGAATCTCGGCCGCGGCGGCTGCATTTTCGATGGAGGCGAAAATGTTTGAGGCCCGTGTACTTAGATTTAGGTGCACGTTGAAGAATCCCAGGTGGTCCAAATTTCCGGAGCCCTCCAGTACGGCGTCTCTCATAATCATATCGTGGTTTTGGGACGTTAAACCCCAGATATTATTATTATTACGTGATGCTAAGATCAAGTGCCACGTGATGCCCTCTGTCAAAAATGAATGTTCCAAACTCGCCACCTGGGCTACGTGCGGTGCTGGCTGAGACTCCTAGGGATAACAAATACATAAGTACCCAACGAAGTAAACGGGGAAGCGCCAGACGTGTAACTAGAAGGTTGTGGATTCAGATCCCACCGACGGAAAGGGTGAGTTTTCGTCCACTGTAATCAATTTCAACGTACGCGATTATTGCTACACTACAATTAAAGGGACACTAAAGAGAAACAATGAATCGGTTTAGGTCGCTAAATTGGGCTCTGAGAACTCTAATGTCGTTAATTTCGCCACCATAGGTTTATTAATAGAGGAGAAAACCAACGTCAAAGTTTCATTTTTAAATTTCGCGCCGAATCTTCCCGCGTGACGTCACTGATTTCAAAGTGTATTTATCTTATTTTGGCGCCATTTGCTCAATAAAATTACCCCAAACTTGGTATGTCAAGTCTCTGGCCCCCTGAGAGGACAATGTACTTCATTTTTACCGATTAAGAACTACGTAGTCCCTAGTAGGCGCCGTCAAAACATGTAACGTCACGGCGAATGGTGTGGAAACTTCAAGGTGGCGTCGCCACCCACATTTTGTTTTTGCGTATTTTCATGCTTACTAAGCATCTTCTCGCAGCAAGCGTGGTGGTTTTGGTATCGTGAAAGAGTAATTTACTAATATGAGAAAAATTGTTTTGCTCTTCAGTGCCTCTTTAAAGACGACAATTAATGTCCGCTATGCTTTCCCTGGCTTAATTGTCTGTTCGATTAATTTGGTTGTGTCTAACAAAGAAACGAGGCCCTCGAAAAAATTCCCATTCGCTCGTTCATTAGGTTTGCACACGAGGCTCACTGTAAGGCAATTCATTTGTCTGAAACACGTTTTGAACTGGTAGTAACAGTAAGTACACACATACAACTACAAACTTAATTCATTCGAAGTAGCACACCACGTATATGTAAATTATCGTTGGTGGATGTGAGCTTCAGTTCAATTAAACTTGTTAAGCGAGTGCATGCTCTCCTTGTTGCTGTATCTGTGTGAGAAAAACTGGGGCAAATATTGGTCCTGCCACTCCATATTTTCATTGTTTGATGAACCATAAATTGTCTGTCTAGTAAAAGTTCTATTAACAGAGAAGTAGCTTCGTTACATTGTATGCATATATGGGTCTGCATTAGTTTTTCGCGCATGCTTTGTCGCAAGTTTTTATATTTTTGTATCTTTTTCTGATTAAAGCTCTGTTGTAAGTCAGCGCTTGTGCTTGTCATTCTTTTCTGTGTGCTTTGCCTCGTTTTCTTTTCCAGAATTTATTGGGACAAATTTATACATCACTAATCTACAGGAACTGCCTCTAGGCAATCTGTAGACCACAGTATATTTGTGAGGTAATAAGTCCGTAGACACTCTATATACTGGGTCATAGGAATAGCCTATGGATAATCTACAGACATTTGTCTGTGGATATTTTATAGACAAAAGTAAACCAAAGTAGATTTATATGAGCCTATAGACTTTTGTTTATAGACATTCTGCAGACATCGGTTTAAACGCATGAATTTTTATTAATCTACAGACCTTCTATAGCCAATCTATAGACTTAGACTTTCTTGTAGATTGGTCTATAAAAACGAGTGTGGCCACTATTCCATAGACTGTCTATAGACCAGTCTAAAGAATTCAGCTATAGAACGTCAATTGATTTTATAGACAGATGTCTACAAACTTTATATGGACTATCTAAACATATTTTTGTAAGGGATGTCGGGCAAGCAATCACGTTACTGTATGTGACACTGCGTGGTAGAAAAGTAAAACAACAAAAACGCGTCATACAATGCGAATTGTCTAACGAGTGGGTGGTTTTTCGTTTCAATGCGCAATAGATGCAGTTATTAGTGGTATTTTACTTCACAATCTGTTATCACACTTTCCCTAAACCACAGTATATGCGTTTTCCCTACTTTGAACTGGAATTCTTGTTTAATTTCCTTTTGTGGGACGTTTATAGCGTGAGAACAAGTAAGGTAAACTTCTAACTCGCTTCCAATCAAGTCGTGTAAAATAATGCCTCCATAGCTTATTGGTCTTGCACGTCATTTCACGAGAATGACATAGCCATTGGACTCCCACTTTTGCTGTTCATTGAGCGCTGTCACGTTTGGTGTTTATTGGTCCTAGGACTCCGGTCTGGAATGTCGTGCTAGTTCCCGTGTCCTGCAAGATTCGGCAACGTGGAATAGTGTGTGCTTTACTAAGTACCGGATCCAAGTACAATTTCTCTGCTTTCTCTGTTTCTTCAAGCTTTTTATACTGGGGCTGTGCTGTCCGCGCATACTGTGCTGTCCGCGCATACCGGGCCCGTGCCCCCCCCTCCCGAAATTTTTTCCCACATAGGATAGAGAGCGCAAGATGACACTCGACCACACTTATCTGCCCAGACCCCATGTTGGATCGAGCAGGTGCCCCTTCCCTCCCCCGAAAAAAATTTCGGCCTACGCCACTGCATTTCAATGCTTGTTCTGAAATATGTGGAACCATATCTGAAAACTCAAAGATGTAGATTTTTAAATGCGAAGCATTTCTCAGCAAAACTTCCGCACTTTGAGCGTGTCATCTACGTATCTATCTAGCCGCCTATATCTGGGTGCTCTCGTGGTCGCCTCCTTAACTTGGTGTAGACCGAAATTTGTACGCAAGGGTAGGAGGTTTCGACGAATATGACTCTCGGGCCATGACATGATTAACGTACGTCGTCAAATGCTTTCCTCCACACACGTGTGGCACAAACCCGTTCACGACGGGCCGCGGTGTACTGGTATGCGCCACAGGTGATGGAAAGTTATTATCCACCTAGGAATGGCGGGAACAGATATTGGTAATTTAAGTGCGAGAGCGTTAAGAAAAACCAACATCGTCCGCATTGACCCGATGAACGCAAAGAATGAAAATTAGGATCCCAGCAGGAATCGAACCCAAGCATTCTGCGTGGCAGTCAGCTATCCTACCACAGAGCCATGCCAGGTCCAGAAACTGCTTTGGAAAAACAGCCTATGCAGACGTAATGTCGGTGCAACGTCAATTGTGGTTGCGGTGCTGGCTATCTAATTTTACAACAAAGGAATAACACTGCATATCTACTCCTACTATTCAGGCGTCATGTCAGGTTAAGTTCTGTGGTTTCAGTGTTCTGTGGTTCCAGTGGGAGTAGATATGAATGCGTAACTTTGATGCCGGTTGTGTGTTTCAGGTTGAGACAAACGCGTGGCGTTTGTGACAGTGCGTAAGCGTTTGTTCTTGGCTTGCCTTTTAAGCGGTTCTTTTGTATATCCCGCAGAAGTTATGTCATGCAACGTCACAAACAGTTCGATTTTCTTCCTTTTAACAAATTCATCGTGGTTTCTGTCCTTGTGCAGAAAATTTTTCGACGGTTCCAATAAATTTACGCAGCAAAGTAAACATCAGATTATGAGCGCCATTGCTGTGTACAACACGTGCTTTTTTTTTCGATTTTGTCAATTCTACGTCGTGGTTTTCTTTCTGTGGCTTTTGAATTGTACTTTTCCTGAAGTTAGGTCGTCGTCATGTTCAGATGGTTACATGTTTATTTGTCAACAATTTCATTGTTTTTCTTGAATAGTAAACACGCTACGTAGACGGAGTGCTGCTAAAATGCTGTGCAATGTTTTGCTGTCTAGCATTCCTACGGTCTATTGGTTATGACTGGGAAGAAAGCAGCAGTCTGACTAATAGAGAGAAACCGTTTTATTGTGAAAACTTGAGGGCAGCAAGTGATACACGCATTGTATAACGAATATGGCGAGCTCAGCTGGTCATTGGTCGTCGACATTGATCGTAGATTAAAGGAGTCGCCTTTTGTACATGCAGATTCGAAGGCTCCAGCGTAATCGTTGGCACCCCCGTTAGGTCCAGAATAAGCTCCGCAAATAGGATCTTGCACGCTATCTCATCAGAGAAGTCTAAAACGCTCGCGATGGTTCCTAGACGTTTCGGCGTGGCGTGTCCCGAGCGGTAATTGCGCGTGTAATAGACTGGTGACACGAAAATACATAAAGAAGCCCGTGTTACACTATTTTTCATGGTGGCCACATGCTGTTGTTACGAATTGTTATTTCGCTGTTCTCTCATATTACACTACCATGAATCATGAGCAATTCGATCATACCTTATTGTACATTTCAGAGGGTGTTGAGGTGAGCTCGTTGGTACGGACCGATTAGTATGCAGCGCCTAAAGAACACAAACACATGGGGCGAGAACGAGGACGGGCGCTGACTGCCAACAGTTGGTTTATTGTGCGTTCCAATTATAAATAGGGTGAGAAAAAGAAGGGAGGGGGAAATGGAAGGAAGAACGGTTATGCACATGGATGTGACGATGACATTATACCAAGATGCTTCTGATTACTGCTTGAGATATCGGAATTCCTTGTGTGTAAGGGTGAACGAAAGGGCACTGACACAATCCGTGCCTTTACACATCATGGTGTACGTTTCAAATATCATCGTCACACGCATGCGCATAACCCCTCTTCCTTCCATCTTCCCCCTCCCTTATTTTTCTCGCCCTCTTTATATATGTAAACGCAAAGTAAACCAACTGTTGGCGTCAGCGCCCGTCCTCGTTCTCGCCCCATGTGTTTGTGCTCTTTAAGCACTGCATTCTGATTGATCTACATTTCAATAAGCTTAATCCATTGAAAAATCTAGAGGGAAAAGAATTCAAGCGTACATGATTTACTGCATCATGGCATATTATATCATAATCAGCTCCGTGAGTTTGCGTATGTCCGCAAAAGCTCACGCATTGAAAAAAATGTTGCTAAGGAACATTTGAAAAATAATTGCTTTAGTGCATGTTTACTGTCTCACCACTTCAAGCATTTTTACTTATCGTCACCCTCAGCCTTCTTATGCTCGCGAAACAAAGGCCTTTCTTAGCTGTCTATAACAGACATTTTCCTGCAGCGGCTGCTTCTATCCTGCGCTGCCAAATTTCATACTGCAATCACATCTAATTCTCTGACATCGACAGCACTTCATTCAATTTTGTCATCAGACATATTACGCCTTATAGCCTTTCGGCAAAATGTATATTGGGCAAACCAGAAGGTGTATTAATGGCAGGTTCAGAGAATATCATAGTAATGTACAGAGGAAAGCAGACGGACCCCTTGCCATTAACTGTGACACGTGTACCTGTTAGACCCAGTTTGAGAATTGCCGCATAATTGGGAAAAGTCCAGGCGCACATACCCGGGAAATTATCGAGGCAGCAGCGATTGACCGCTGGGATGAGCCACGCATAAGCGTAAGATCATAGCACTCACCAAGAAAGAGTTAAACTATCGCATCAGAGCACGTATCGCTAACGGTAATTGGCTAGGCTTTATCTCTTGCTGTGTTACCATGTTCTTTTTGTTGTTGTTGTTTCCGCGTTATTTTCTTCATCTGAGCCGCATGTACGTGCGCGCTTCTCAAGAAAATAAACTAGTTGTAAGTCAGCGTCTTGTGTGTCCTCCTTCTTATCGCCCTCGTATCGGTAGTTGCGCTGTAGTTCACCATAGCTCCGTTTGCTTCCTAGCTATCATAGCTCCTATGGCGCTTTGGCCGGTCAATTATTAGTGAGCTTGTATCAGGATGGGTATTGCTTGTCCCGCTACCTTCTGACAAGGACGTGTGGCGTAATAAACTGCACAAAGTCTAGTTCACCACGATCCCTTTCCCTGTAGTTCATCTCTGTTCTTTCTTTCTCTGACATAGATCGTCAGGACACAACCGATCCTCCGAGGCGTGACGCTTCTTTGGGAGCAATCGAGTAATGTCTATCTCTGTAGGCTACTCATGTATCTCTCCGCCGATTTCTCGTCCACACTAATATCCTATAGCACCTTAAGCTACATCCTAATTAACCAGACCAAATTATCGTCGTGAACATAAAGTTACACGGGGACATTGTCACCGAGCTTCGTCGAGCACTCGATACCGGACACCTTGGTGCGTCCCGAACCTACGAGCGCCTCTACCACTTTTCGTCAGAGCTTGCCCATTGTATATTGATTTGGCTACATGCTGGCAGCAAATCCCAATCTAGCCCTTCTTTTAAGACCCTTTCGCTGTTTACAAACACAGGTCCTGAACATCTCCCGGTTTTGTGCGCCGGCGTAGCATAGTAGCACTGGCGGGGAATAAAAGCCTTAGAGAGCAGCCCGCCCATTTTCCACACTTTTCTCCTTGTGTCTGGCCAAATATTTGAAGTAAATATTGTGCTAAGCTACACAGAACATTAAAAGAGTTAGACCTTAACATTAAGCGCCCTTTTTTATTGAAATGATGAAATAGGAGAGGTTGGTGCCTTTATAGTGGCACCGGCTACTCCTTCTCGTTTAGAAGACAAAATATGTAGTAGCAAAAATAATAAGGGCACAAAATGCAATACAGTAGAACACATAGGAAAATACGCACAGCCGAACATCACATGGCAGTTCATATACGTCTAATAGGTTCATACGTACACAAGTGTTGTATGACAAGTTGAAATGGGAAAAGTCAGTTCACATGTATACGTTCAAACACAAATATTCTGTATTGCTTGACATACACAGGAAAACACACTGACACAAATGATGACACATAAAACCAAACGAACTATCACAAACATAACACAATTCCTTCAGTATTGTCACGTGGTCGTGACGTCGACGAAGACAGCAGTCGGCGTTTGCAGAATGAAACTGTTTATTTGGCCGAACTTGTGGCCGGGAAAATGAGAACTAGGACTACAGCAATACACGCTGTACAATGATAGCGGCGAACAGGGCGTCGTCCGTCGATCAACTGACAAGCATTCAAGCGCGTCGGCTTTTATACAGGCGCTATCGAACTTTCCAGCGATATCGCTGATGGCGGCGCTATCTCTCGACAAAGCTGGAACATTCTCGTGCGGCGCGCAATCTTAACGGATTGTTCCAAAACAATCGCGAAGCTTCCTACACATCACGGCGAGGCCTGCGCAGCGCGTTGCCCACAGTCTTTGTGGGTGGAGCTTACACTCATGAAATATAAGACTCGCGGCAGTATGAAGGGGAAGTCGACATCGTGTGCAGTAGGTCAATATTTCCATAAAATATTTGATTCTTCAAAAAACTTCTTAAAGGCAACAAGCCCTCTTTTCTGAAGACTTGCCGTTGGCCATGGACCTAGCATTTTCTTCAATGTGAAAGTCCTTCTATCTAAAAGTAGCAGACTTGCTCGTAATACTTTTCGCTGTGATTCATATTTTTTGCACTCGATAAGTAGATGATGTACATCTTCGTCAGGGTGGCCGCAGGAACATTCTGTACTAGACGCACGTTTTATCCTGTGTAGGAAGTGTCGCGTAAATGTTGTGCCAAGCCGTAGGCGGTGGACTAATGCTTCGAATCTCCTATTTTTCTCAAGTCTGATGGAAGGCATAGTTTTATGCCAGGGTCTATTAAATATAAGTCCGAACTTTTAGACTTTTCATCGAACCACTTGTCTTTAGTGAGGCTAGAGGTTGTCTGTCTCAGGAGTAGGCGGATTTCATTGTGAGAAATTGGAAGGCTAATTGTCTCTTCGTTATTGTGTGCCCGATTTGCCGGGGCGTCCGCTGCAGTGTTTCCTGGAATGTTGCAGTGACCTGGTATCCATTGGAATGCGATCACGTAATTCATTGCTTTTGCTTTTGCGTGTTCTTTTAGGGTTTCATATAATATGGAAGAGTGTAGAGAACCTTTTCTGGTACTTTGTAGAGACGCTAGAGCGGCCTGTGAATCGCTAAAATGACCCATTTTTGCTCGTTTTTTACTGATGTTATAAAGCGCAACGCGGATAGAATTGCGAAGAGTTCTGCAACGGTTGAAGACGTCACTCTACATAATTTAAATGCCTGCTCTACTGCCAAATGCGGAATGACAAAAGCCGAAGAGGAGGAATTTGCATGGCGAGAACCGTCTGTATACGCGTGACTATACTGTGGATATAGGATATAAATCTGGAATAGTGCCAGCTGCTGCGCGAATATCATGAACAGTCCCTTTTAGATATTATTCCCTCAACCGACAACTGTATTTTTGGTCTTGACAGCATCCAAGGAGGGAAATTAATATCTACTCTGCTTATCTCATCTCGGTACACTCTAAGAAAAAAAGAGTATGCGTGACTCTTTTCGGAGAGTTCTGACTTGCCACGTATAGGACTCTCTTTAAATAGTCACGGTGACTCTCTTGGTGGGTCGGGGTCGGCTCGCTCTAGGAGAGTCCCCTGACCCTCCAGGAAGAGTGCAAAGACTCTCATCGGGAGGATCACGTTACCACTCATAGGAAGTCAGACGACTCTTGCCGGTAACGCTCCTAGGGGGGTCAAGGGACCCACACCGAAGCATCAAGCGACTCCACAAGTATTTTAAGCTACTCATTTGATCCTTGCTCTACTTTTGCGCGACTACTGTTGAAAATAGTGGAGTATTCATTTTAAGCAAGTCTAATAATACTTGCCGTTCTGCCCAGCGACTGTAAAAAAAGAATAGTTCAGTTTTAGCATTATTTTAATAAAACTCGTCAAAACAACATATACTTTCCAACAAAGTTATATAGAAAGCGCGAAAAATGGTCTGTGATTTCCAATTAAGAAGTTTCGGTATTTCTCATTTACATGCTTCTATGAGTATAGCCAACTAAAGTGTGTGACTGTGATGTGCACAGTGTCATATGGTGCTAAATGAACAGCAGAAATCGCCATCATGTTTCCATATTTATTCCTTCTGATTAAGAATAAATCAAAAAGTGGTGACGGCTTGAGGCATCAGACTTGTGGCTTGCTAGGTTGTCGCTCCTGTCCAGCGTGAGCACCATGAAAAACGGTATCTGAAAAGCAGAACGTGATATATGATGAGAAAATGAAATTGCAGTAAAGGTCTGCAAAACCTACACAATAAGTGGTTCACACAGACATAATAAAGGCTAACAACAAAACAACAAAGCACATCCTCCGGCAGCCAGGGGCATGCCGTGAACGGTTATTGACCGCACGTTTTACAAACGTAACCCATCCTTAAATACTTAGATAAACAGATGCGAGTACTAGGGCCCGAACGACACCCAGCGCGTGCGTACGCCGTCTACGTCGAGATCAGACATATGCTAGAATTAGCGCACATAACTCCCACAATCATGTACACTGACTCGATTCTGTTATAGCGCCCAACGTCATCGCAGTGTATGCAAACCACGAAAACAGCAAACAGAAACGAGGGAAAAGAGTGCACGCCGGCGGCCGCAACAACGCGCGCCGTCGAAAGTCTAGAGCTTTTTCACTTTACCGGCGAGGCGTGTCCAACTTGAATGACTACCGCGTACATTCTGGAAGCCACCGTACTATATCTGCACCTCAAACAACCATCCTGAGAACAGAATGCAGCGTGGTGGCAACTGTTTTCAGTCATGCGCGTTGTGCGATCACTGGAACGCAGCCAAACCATTCACGGAATTGGCGTTGCGAATTTCCGGCTAGGTGACACGATCAGACTTCCTCAACATTTGTCCTAATTTGCGTAAACTATCCATCTCGCGCCTTCTACTGATCAGCAAGCTAAAGAAAAGGCTTTACCAGCGCTCCCGCAAATATGGTGGCTCCGTCTATTTCGGACCTTCACAATGACTATGACTTGGTTTTTTCTAAGATATCTTTCGTATACAAGTCCTGTGCTGATGATAGTGTTGAATATTAGCTGTATTACCCAGTGCACGGAAACAAAAACTCGAGATTACATCTACACACTTTCCTTCGTACGTCGGGCACCACTATTAGCGCGTACGCCCGTGATACCACCGCGCCTAAGCCTCACCCTTGGCTTATGACGTCATAAAGCTATCGCTAACCTCGCTGCACTGCTCCACACCGCAATGGACACTTTTTTTGCCTGGACTGCTGTTGCTCCAGTGGACCTCTTGCCGCTCTATACGACTCTTTAAAAAGGTGTTTATACTGCGGAGCAATAAATGGAACATTTGCTTGGTTTGTGGCGCCCATCTGCACCCGTCCAAGAACATGAAAAGGAAATGTGAGCTCCTCCAAGAAAGCGATGACATCGCGCAATGACGCCATCATGTGATGTCATCATGGCATCACAGATCCCCAAAAATTTTGGACATCATGACGTCGCAAGATGACGACATAAACTGACATCGTTGATCGGTTAAAGTTGGTGCCATTCCGGAGGCAGCGTAACTGGTGCAACCGGTTGTCTGATTCCGAGCCTGTGCAGAAAACGTCTCCATTTAAGTCGCCTGTATGTTGCCTGTATGTCCTTGTTCTCCAGGACGTGCAAAGACAACGCTTTAATAAAAGGGCAGCGCAAGCGAACCGGCGCTATCTATGAAAACAGCTCTTTTCTTGAGTAGTCGTTGCCAGATTAAGGTGCCTTTAAACAACAATGTGACTGACTTGGGTCCAAGTCTAAATAAAACTTCTTATCGACTTGTAACGCCAAGCTGGTGTGAAGTGAAAAACGACCCAGTAACTTTTCTACAGGCGCCGAAAAAAAAGTACGCCCCGGCGAGTTTCATTCCGAGTTTTCGGTCGACGTCATTTAGCTTTCCGCTCTTGCACGTCCAAGAAACGCCATACAGAAGGAGGAATTCCGATCACGCTTCTGGTCTCGCACCACTCTCTGGCTTCCTCACTCACAGCACGTAGCACGTGCGCAATTCACGCAATGGCCAAATTTCAGAGTGAGCCGCCGAAAAGCGGTGCTCAAAAGGTCGGGCTGTGCTATACGTGCACCTGGAATGCGAAAATTCATTTAGACTCCTTCCCTCTTATCATTCGACGAAAAGCGCCAGAGCGGAGTATGGAAACCAGGCAATCGTCTCTCGTCGCATTCTTCTATGGCCTTCGTTGCGGGAGAATGCATTAAGAACACCCGCCTGAGGTTCGCGGTGTCACCTCGGCCGGAAGTTGTAATCCTGCCTTCGAAGAGGACAACAACAAGGCCTTGCTATTCTGTAGATGTTTCTCGGGAAGGAGTTCTCACTTTGCTCCTTCACGCATGCCTGTCTGCGTTCACTATTTTGATCACTTACGAAACTAGCAGTATTTGTTTTTCGTGTGCTGCTTCTTGTCTCTGCGCAGCAGTTTTAGTCGCAACGACTGAAGCACGTAAATCACTTTGCGGGTGCTGGTGACACTTTTGTTGAACGAAGTGCAGTTTTCTCAAAGTCTAGCGTATTGACGACGCTTCCGACTTGCCGTATCCGTGCTTTTGCGCTTTGTCCACTCATTTGAGCTACCTGCTTTTCTTAGTTCTTTCTCCTGAGGCTCTGACGTACGATCCTTCCTTTGTGAAAACTGTTTCTTCCAAGAGTTTTTGAAGAAGTACGCTTACACATTGTTGGAGTCAGCTGCTGCGTGGTTGTACCTCAACAAGAGAGAGAATAAAATTTTATTCTGAGCAAGCACAGCCTGCTCCCTACGTGGACGGCCTCCCTACTTCATGTAGCCATTCGCCATAAAGGGGCAATTCTTTTATTCCGCTGCACAAAGACATACCGAAGGAACTTTTAAATGAAATCCTCCCATTAAAGAGTACACAAGGTGTACCTGTTCTTCTTGTTCTATATGCCTCAAATGTGTAACACCTGTATTATATTGTGAACATTGTTGACATAAACAATCGAAACAAGCGTCGTGCAAGCACTCCGATACCATTACTTAGGAATTTGCGAGAAAGTTCACTTTTGACCACCAGCTTAGGCACCTTACCGGTTTTGCTCAGTTTTGACAAAATAAGCTATTTGTCTCGCAAAGTTTGCTACCGAGCTAAGCAGTTAACACATTTATTGGTCGGTCAGGCAGTTATATATTTAGGAAGTTAATTAAGAAGATAAAGAACCACAGATGGTCAAAATTTTCGGCGCCTTCCACTGCGGTGTCTCTCACAATCATGTCCTGGTTTTGGGGAGTAAAACACTAATAACCATCATTAACATAAAGCATAACATTTATAATGAACCTGAGCCCTTTTTACTGAGAGTTCCACTGCTGCACTTTATGAAAACGTTAAGGCACACAAAAAAGAAGGAGCGACGTTTGGGAGAGGACGTCGAAGACGTTTGCGAAATCGCATTCGCAATCCTCTCTTGTTTGCTCGCTTCTTATTTACTACTTTCTTCGCACTTGCTGCGGTTTTTTGACGGAAACAAAATCTTCGCCCTTTAAGCTGCTGTAACAACATCCCCGCAGTATTTTTGCTCCCGTAAATAAAGCTGCTGATTGATTCTCGCGCGCAAACATGTCTATAACGTCTGTGTAGTAAGGATGAATGGTCAATTGATCTACGGATTGAGTGTCCCGCAATACATTTAAATAAGGCTCAAGCCCGACTTTCGTTTAATCGTGTAATTCATAGATCCTATTCGATTATATGGTTCAGAAACATGCACAGGAGCGGCGCCGAAATTCTGAAATCTTAATAGAATGCTGTGGCAAAGCTACGACTGTGACGCTGTGGCGAGTGCATGGTGGGCGAGTGAGAGGGACGTTGAATAGTCGAGCTCCTTGTTCGACTCTGGAGTGTTAAATAGCAGTTCGAATTAGTTCGGCTATTTTTCATCACATCAAGTCAACGTCATAGTTTGGAATTTCCCTCTTGTTAGGTTTTATTGCGTATGGTATTAGTGCCGTCACAGATCACTAGTACTTTTGATATTTAGTAATTGGAAAAGTAAATGTTATTATTGATCAGTTAATACATTACGCACTTGTGTTTTTCATGTTTGTTCGACGAACCAAATAAATAGGGTCGTGCATGAATGCCAACTTTGTGTCAGTCTTTTTGAAAGCGCATCGAAAAAGAAAGCAGATTAATCGAGAAAAAAAAAGCCGCTACGATAGTCATTATTGGCTAAACCTGTAAGCCGATAATCGTTACCCGATCGATAAAGCCAGCCGCAAGCGGTGGTGCGAAACTACGCAAGCGGCAGAATCTCCCACGAGGCATTGCGGATCCTAAATACAGGCAAAATTCATGAGGCAGACAAATGCGTACAAATACTCTGGTTCCCTGCCCACACGCCCCTAGGTCACCAGGAGGTCAATCCAAATGAAGTGGCGGACAACGTGGCTTGAGGTCTCACGTTCCGGGCCGCGTTAGAAGAAACAGCCACCCGAATGGACTCTTCCGCGGCTGTATGGGAATGGGATGATCGGCTCACTAAATTCTGTGACATCACTCAGCATTACCGAATGCAGAGGCGGGAGTACCCTCCGCCACACCCCAAGCTAAATCGGGCCCAGTCCGTTCAATGGCGGAAGCTACAAACACGAACATACACGAACTCCGTCATCATGCACCACATATATCCTGAATTATACCCAACTAATCTATGCCAGTATTGTAACATCAGAGCCACGCTTGGGCATCCTATGGGCGTGTCCAGCATTAATCAGCAATACTAGGGTCGCGACCTCCAATGAAGGCCTTCGGGAGCGTAGGCGGACTACGCTGCTCAGTTCGGGCCTGGACAAGCAACTCTGGGCGATCCAGCAGGCCGAGGAAGCTGCCAGGAGACACGGTGTCTCCGTTAGCTCCTAGGTGGGAGCCCAGCCCAGCAATCTGCCGCAAATGAATAAAAGTTTTCTTCTTCTTCTTCTTTTCGTTTTGCTTTAGAAATATCTGGCGTTCTTTCGTTTTGCTTTTAGAAAACATCTGGCGTCTTTCGTTGGTTTATTTCATCAATCAACGGCGTTTTGAACAAAATTTTTATTGTTTAATCACGCACAGGAGAAATCTCACCAGGCACTACCTTGGAGGTAAACAATGGCTGCTAATGGGAATGAGAGACACAAGTCGGCTTTTAGCTAACACTTACACTTCTACTTCTACTAACGTTTCCTACTGGAACATGCCAATGGCTGCTAATGGGGAATGAGAGACAGAAGAATTCGGCTTTTAGTTAACGCGCACGCTGCGAATTTTTTATTGTTCAACAACGCACAGGAAAAATCTCCCACCGGCACCACCTTGGAGGTCAAGATCTGGTACTAGCGTTACGACTGGTTACGCACTACGACTACGACAACTACGAGGGACGAACGGGTGCCGCTTTAAGGAGCTTCGCCCCTAAAAAATGCGATCGATTTAGAGTAATTTCTACTCTACTATGGGACAGCTGTATGAAGCTGTCCCTGGCACGATATGCGTAATCAGCATCGCGCTGAATTGTTCGCGATAGTGTGAAGGAGCCAGTACAATCGGTGGAGCCAAAATATCGCGTGCACACCGAGGTTAAGTCATCGTGAAAAGCCTGCCGCTCTATCAGGTTACATAGAAGAGTTATGCTGACTTTTTAGGTAGCCTTACTGAAAACCTGCGGAGGCAAAAACGCTTATGAAAGGATCTTACCGTCCCTCTTTATTCTTTATACAAACGACAGCAAGATAACGAAAATAGCTGGAAGGGTACGGTTAAATGTCTGCTACGAGTTACTTACCAAGGTAGGGGCAAGACCACGGTGTAAGATATATACACTTTAGGAGAGGACACTCGCCAGACGCCATCGACCAGATAAAGTAACAACGCTGAGCACCCGTCGGTCCGCTGACGGCAGCGGATACCTATCGGCGGGATGACGCAACTTCAACACAAAAACGCGTTCGCGTAGCAACTGGCGCTTCGCGGGAAATCTGAATTTCCTAGTCAGCGAACGCGGCCATGGTACGCCAGCAAGTAAAGTTAGAAACGCATACTGCGTTTTTCGCGAGCAAAAAACGACACATGCGGCGGACGCCGGCGTTGCCGCCGACCACGTTGGTTGCTATAGCAACGGTGCAGAAAGCATTTTTTCTCCTCAAGTTGCGTCTTCCCGCCGCTAGATACCCGCTGCGGTCACCGGACCGACAGACGCGCGCCGTTGTTACTTTATCTGGTCGAACGCGCTCTGCATGCAAGCCGAGGAGTGTCCCCACCTAAAGCGTATATATCTTGCACCGTGGGCAAGACAAACCAAAGGAAGCACTTATAGTAATGAATGAATGAATGAAAAAAATGGTTGATCCCTCCGTCATAGTAATCGGAATAACACGAAAGTAAACGTGCCCTTACAGAAGTAACTGAATGTTTGGTGTACATTGATATAAGAGAGTTTGCACAATGTATATTGATGTCTGGCAGCTATAGCACCGTTTACTGTGGATGTTCCCACTTTGATGATTGGTGGTCTCCATCCCGACGACTAACGTCCCTGCTAAGTGACGCTAAATGGGTTAAACAAACTCTTGTGGTAGCTGTAGTAGTTAACGGTAAAAGCGTAATCAGAAAACTAGTTGTGATAGCCAGAAGGGCGTCGCATATTGGACGCAGAACTTAGTCGCCATCACGTTAAAATGTCATTGAACACCACGGCAAGAACACCACGGTCGGCTGCCGAGGCGTCGCGCCGCCTCGGCAGCCCGACCGCGATTTCGTGAGCGGGGAAAGCGGTGTTACAGCCAGGTGAGGCGGGCGCGTGTCGCAGAGCTATGATCGAGGCCGACGCTTTTACGACGCTTGGCTAAGGTCGCCACATCGCGGTGTGTTAAGGCATTGACAAAATTGAACATCTATTGAAAACGCGCCGAATGGGAGGGACGTGTAAGGCGTTGCAGGTGCTAATCGTGGAGGCCACAGTAATGACAAATTAGTTAACTTTACCGCTCTCAGAGGGCAACGCCACCCCGCCGACCGGGAGAGTGCTAGATATAAAAGGCGCGTTTGTAAAGCCTGTGGATTCTCTGACCGTGGCGCAGTGGATAGCGTGCCTGGCATCTCTTGTTGCGGACCGAGCGGTCGTGGGTTCGATGCCCGTTGAGGGAACGTTTTTCTTTGCCATCTGATCGTGTATACTTTTTCAACGTCATTTCCGTGACGGAAATACGTCACTGAAGTCTTGGTGGACCCTGCAATAAAACACGTTCGTGTTAAAAAAATTGGCGAAGCCTGCACTAACCCGCGCAAGGCTTGAGACAGCGAAATTGGACGATTATGAAGACTAATCTGGTTGCTTTTGGGTTGTTTCTAGGCAAGGTGATGCAGGTTGCTTCGAGGTCATCGCTAACATTTAGCTGGTTGATGATAGGTTGTTTCTACGTTGATTTTCAGCGCAGAGAGCTTCGAGTTAAACCACAGACAGTCACAGACTCAACACGGATGTCCAAATTGCAGGGACAGAACGTCGCACTGAAACCAAGCGTTCGCACCTCTCATAGATCTACGGACACGTCGTCGTTGGCGTAGGCCTTCCATCGCTTGAATGCCGCCGTCGCTTCGGCGTCATTTGTTTGGCTAACTGTTGCCTTCTTTATTTTTAGAAGACCAGTGATGAGTAGTGGGATTTACCCAATTTCTGTGGCAGATACTTGTTTATGATTCGCCGGACAAGGAACGATTTGCTAAACAGCATAGCTGTTGAAAAATTGCAACCATTATGCACTAGGTCGCGCAATGCTTAGCACAGCGAAGCCCGAGTTCGTCGCCGCTCGTACTCCTCGCCGACCGACATGTCTATCTTCGCGATGCTCGGCCTCCTTCTCGGGAGTACGCAGCCAGGCTATGCACATTAGAGCGGAGGTTGCGCGCGATGTCCTCGCCGGTGGCTCAGCTACTGCGCACGCGCGGCTTGGCCAGGTGGTGCGGTATCTGGTCGCCAGATGACGCGATGCTTGCTTCCTCTTTCTTTCTATTTTTATTTCTCTGTCTACTTCCTCCTCTCTCTTTCGTTGATCTTGTCTCCCTCTCTCTTTGTTTTTCTGTCTGCATTTCTTTATTTCTATTTCTCTCTTTCGCATTCTTTCTGTGCTACACTTTACTCTCTCCCCTCGTCGTGTCCCTGCTCCTCCCCACCACATCTCTCCCAACGCTCACTTCCCTTTGCCATCCCCTTGCTACACTATACTATAAAAGGCTATGCTATGCGCTTTTAGTGTTCCTGGATGTACCGTTGTATCGCGCAGTCTATGAAATTAGATCCAAAGGGGATATCCTAAAGATGATAAAGAAGAAGCTAGTAAGATCGTCAACAAAGTCCTTCTTTTAAATTCATAGCGACACACTTCCTGTCAAGCACTGGCTGGAGAAAAAAGGACTCTTCGAACCCTGGATTATAAACTGTATATTACGCAACAAGCCAGAATCGATAGATCACATATTTTTGGATCGCTGAGGCGCAGTTTATTCATAGGACATTCTTCAACGCACTATAAAGAAATAATTACCATTTACTGCCTATGGTATTTGCTTCCTTCTTACAGATACAACAGGTTTTCCCTGTGACATATGTATGCACAGCATATGGAAAGCGAGAGTGGTGGTAGAAAATGCTGACCCAGAAGCTCGTTCCCCTATAGAGTATTTCATCGAATACTCAGTATATATAAGAGAAATACATCGAGTTCAAGAACAACCACCAATATGGATGTTTATGTCCGATGACCTGGTTTCATGGAAGCGGTTTGAAATCTGTGACATCTTGATCTTTCTGCATAGTACCATCGTTGTTGCGCGTTTTTTTGTATTTTGTTTATTCCTTCTGTATGTTAGTGACTTGAAATTGAATAATATAGGTAAAAATGAAAAAGAAAGCCTTGATATTCCAGTGGTTAGGGCGCTCGCCTTCGGATCGATGGTACGCGGGTTTGAATCCCGCCTCCTGAACAATTTTTTGGAAAGAGCTTTTTTCTTTCTTTATCTCTTTCTTTCCGTCTTTGTTTCTCTCTTTTTTCTCTCTGTACTCGTTCTCACGGTTATTACAGGCCACGCCTTAGCGGTGAGTAGCGGGATCTACCCTAATTCTGTGGCACTACCCGTTGATGATGATGATAGTCTCCATTTTTCAGGTGGTCGTGGCAGGAAGGCTGGTAAACACAAAGTGGGCGAACTTGAGCACGGAAAATGAAAAGTCAAGGTACAAGCATTGCACGCCTGTGCATTGATAGAGGCGATAGCAGTAGTCGGCCGTCGAGTAATGTCATCATCGGCTGAACGCGCTCTCTTTCGTTCAGCAGTCAGCGAACCTTTAGCACTATCGATAATGCTCGCCTAAGCTCTCGAATAAACTTTAGTATTCGCGTCCAGCGTGCAACCTTGACAGAATTATCTCAACCAATCGTGAAGCTTCCGAAACATTGCGACATGGTCTGCGCCGAGCGCTGCTAACAACGTTTGTGGCTGAAAGCCGAATACATCAAAATGAAGGAATACAAGCGCGTGGCAACGTGGTCCATTTCACGAGCTGGTTGCCGCACTGTGGGGGCTACGGGCCGCTCAGCCAATACGAATAGAGAAAATGCCTCACGATGTCGACACCCGCACCACGTCGCCTGCTAGGCTTTTCCATATCGTCGGCGCTCACGCGTAGGGCCAGTAAGGGGAGCACAGGGCAACAACCAACGCTCGTAAGGGAACAGGGTAGGCCCTATACCTGCCATGTATTTTAGGCGATGTTTATATACCTTTTTCACCACAGCCATAGAAGTTACAATTATTTTATCATTATTGTGATCAGAAGCCTTTCCTCGTCTTACTGAAGCAGACTCATCGGTGAAACTTGTAATCCTCATTTTTTTATATTTTTTACATCACGTACCTCATTATCACTCAGTAGTAAGTATTACATGCCTTCTTGAACAAGAGCACTTCCCCCTACAATAGTAATTCCGCTTCAGTATATTCCCTAGTGCGTTGTCTAAATACTGGTCGAAATCTATGCTCCTAGATACTGCGGTTTCTGAGATAAAGGAACAGAAGTAGAAAAAAAAATGTTTTGAGATAATCGCGTTTGAAGTAGAAAATGTGCTTTATTACAAAAGTACAGCGAAATAACGGCAAATGGAAGAAACCTTTCAATAGGAACCAGCCAAATACTCGTCACCAATATCATGCTTTCTTTTTTGTATTGAGACGTCTTTCCTGGCGAGCCTCCTTTGTTACCAGCTGTGCAGCCCTATTAGCGAGGTACTGTCGACGCAGGTCAAGGACGCGTAAGCCCTGCACTGGGTAGCGCCCTGGTGAAATTCCGAAGGAGTTCAGCACATTGACCGGTGACATAGCGCCATCATTAAAATAGAGCACACCATCAAGAGTGCATATCTTCATCCTTTGGTGTTCCACGCAAACGATTTTTGAGCGCGCTTCCACACGACATGATTGAACGACTCGTTGGGGTTTTTAGTTTTCCCATGGAGGCATTTAGCAAGTAATTCTGGATGAGATAGCTGTTGATAAATTAGCTTCACAGCCTGAAAAACAGATTCTGGAAGGTGTTCCTTATGGACGTGTGGTTCACCATTCATCTGGGCTTTGTTAAATTTCCACCAGAGGCCGGCGTCGTTCGGGCAAAGACCGTGGGATGGATAGGTATCCTTTGATGGCATATGAAAATATGTGGACCAGACAGCTTTTCACGTGTTCTCCAAGCTGGCAATATTTCTTCCAATGGCCAAACCATAAACGCTTTGGAGCTTGTCAATGATGGCATCACTAAGACGTCCCCGACCAGAGGTATATTTCCCATCAGAAAGCTTGATGTCTCTGCTTTCTTTAGTTCTTGCAGTCATGTGCCCATTCTTTTCTTAATGCGCCCAACGCACTCCAGCTTGCCAGCTGTAACCTCCCCGTACAAGGTTGATGCTTGAACTGCAAGGAATCCCTTGCAACGTTAGAATGGGGGTGTGGCAAGCCGCCGCACAAGTTTGGAAATATGCCATATTTAGACAAAAAGAAGTTCCACTGAGACAAACAAATGACTGATTCTGGTTAAGAAGAGGCCGCAGATTTCATATTGCACAAAAAGAATAAAAATCATTGTTTTTCAATATTTTTGCTTCCCCTGTCCCCTTAACGTTGGGCAGCAATGGCAGGGACGGCAAAAAAGCAATATGAAGGTACCCATCGAAGCTGGTTTCTTCCACTTCGAATTGACAATGTCATTCATCGTCTTGCGCTGTGTGACCAATACGTTCAAAGTCCACGCTGGTGTTTGCGTTGTATAGGTGTCCTGAGGCTTCGACAGTGATTTATTAGATGCGAAGCATCCTATAGCGGAGTTCAAACCGTTGGTGGTGGTGTGCGGCGTGACCACCCTTACTGAGCATGCACACACCCTCTCCACTCCTCCACTCCACTTCCCCTCTCCCCTTACCCCTTCTCCACTTTCCCTCTCTCCTAACTCTCTCCACTTGCCCTCTCCACTCCCACTCTCCATTCTTCCTCTGAAACGCGGGCTAGACATGCCGAAATTCTCTCCTGCGCAACGCCGCGATGAGCGCCCGCGCATGCGCGTCCGCTCGCCCTCTCTCTCCTCTCCTACGCTGCCCCGCTCTCGCGCGCCTGTCGACCGCGTTCCCCGCTCGCCCTGTGAGAATTAACGGGCAGTCTAGAAGGAAGACAAGACGCGCGTAGCGTTTCTCTTCGCGTTCCACCACGCGAGTTCGGTAGCATGGCCAACGAATGCCCAAAGAAGGCGATCGTGCAAGTGCTCCGGCTTCGCATCGTCTCATGGTCCCCTTAGCGGGAATTGGTGTAATTTTTGTGAAGATTTTGCACTGTTTGCAATAGTAAGTCTCAAGTTCTCGGGCAGGCTTAGCAGGCGTGGCTGAACAAAGAGCTGATCTCAATAATATACACAAAACATGCCTGCCACTTTGACCTGAGTATGAGATCAGAAATTGATAGGCGATTCCACCTTTTATTTATTGCTGTAAGGGCAGTGGGCAACTAGTAGGGGCGATATCTGTCAAAGCCGGTGGTCGGTCTGCATAGGCGCTGACCTGTTTAACGCTGACCTGTTTAACTGACCTGTTTAACGAGTGGGCTAGGGTGCAGCAGCAACAGCACGATGCTTAATCGTTGCTTGCTTTTCATGCAGTGCCTCGCTGGTCTTGCTGATCACAACTTCCGGGACGTCATGAGCTCTGACACCGGTTCGCATGGCTCTGCCCAGTCATTTCTGGCTGGGCACGTGGATGTCACCGAGTGTTTGCCGTGGGACTGCCATATCAGTCCGTTATGGGACGGCGCCGGCGCATCAGCCTTCATGTTGCCGCAAGTCAACGATCGTGACCACCCTCTACTTGACCAGCCATTCATCGACAACTGCGGGACCGTGACGTCATTCACCCGAAGAAGTATAAAGCCACTGCCCGAGGATCGTCTCTTCAGTGGGCTAGGGTGCAGCAGCAACAGCACGATGCTTAATCGTTGCATGCTTTTCATGCAGTGCCTCGCTGGTCTTGCTGATCACAACTTCCGGGACGTCATGAGCTCTGACACCGGTTCGCATGGCTCTGCCCAGTCATTTCTGGCTGGGCACGTGGATGTCACCGAGTGTTTGCCGTGGGACTGCCATATCAGTCCGTTATGGGACGGCGCCGGCGCATCAGCCTTCATGTTGCCGCAAGTCAACGATCGTGACCACCCTCTACTTGACCAGCCATTCATCGACAACTGCGGGACCGTGACGTCATTCACCCGAAGAAGTATAAAGCCACTGCCCGAGGATCGTCTCTTCAGTGGGCTAGGGTGCAGCAGCAACAGCACGATGCTTAATCGTTGCTTGCTTTTCATGCAGGTATGTTACCTTCCCAATGCTGAATGCATTCGATCCGATGATCGCTTTCTGCTGCTGTTTCCTTGCCCACGTAGACTTGTATTTTTATGCTTCCACGTGTTATATTGCAAAAGTCGTCTCGTTCTAAGCGGTGATGTGGAACTAAATCCGGGGCCTCTGAATAAGTCGGTGAATACCAGTAAAGGCAATACTTCTGGTAATAGACCTGTAACCCGAAATGCAGCTGGTTCCAATGCTCTCGACGAGGTTACTCATGCACCGTCTACTTCCGTTCCTATTGACACTGGCTCTCCATCTATCTCTGAAATGTTTTCTAAACTTTTGGAGGGGCAAACTAAGCTAGCTCATGATATTGCCGACATCAAATCATTTCAACAGACGATTGCCTGCCGTTTTGATGATTTAGAATCACGTGTTAATGCATTAGAACAGGCTCCGAAATCTAATGAGCGTAATTCTGTGAGTGACTTACGTGCTGAAATCAATTGCTTAACCTCTAAGATTAACGAATTGGTCTTAAAGAACGATGACTTAGAAAATCGTTCAAGGCGAAACAACCTGATAATACACGGTATTTCAGAAGGTCCGAATGAAAACGCTAGCACGCTGTTGTGCAGCGTTACTTCTGTGTTCACAAACAGCCTGAAAATTACCTGCCCTCAAATCGAGCGCGTGCACAGGCTTGGTAAATCACGTACTGGCTACACACGACCCATTATTCTGAAGCTTTCAAACTTCGGGGAAAAATCCGTTGTTCTAAAAAATGCATCTAAACTCAAGGGCTCAAACGTGTTTATTACAGAAGATTTTTCTTCACGGATTAGACATATTCGGAAAAGAATTTGGGAGGCGTCACTTCCTTTTCGCAACGATGGCTCTGTGGTGAAGTTAAAATACGATCACGCGTTCATTGACAAGGTTCGTTACAACTGGGACGACGCCTCAAACACATTAGTGCAAGTCTCAGATCAACCCCGTGGCCCCCGCTCATCTGTCCCCACATCCTCAAATCCCTCTTCATCCACTCTCTGACCTCATTATAACCGTCAGGAACACCTTGTAGTTCTAAACGTTAATGCTCGTAGCATAGTTAAGAAACTTCCAGACCTATTGTCCCTTGTTGCAACTTATTCCCCTCATGTTGTTGGCATCACTGAGTCTTGGCTGCATAGCAACGTTTACGATTCTGAGTTTACTCCGCCCGGTTTTATTGCCATACGTAATGACAGGGCACATGGCATTGGCGGTGGCGTCGCTCTGCTTATCCGCTCAGATATCCGCTTCTCGGTGTTGCCATCACCTCCGGAGACTGAATCCCTGTGGTGTAAGATTTATCTAAATAAGCAATGTATTGTAGTTAGTGTTATATATCGCCCACCTGGATCCTCCCTTGATGTTCTTCATGCTCTTTCCAATTTCATGTGCGATGTTAATATAGCTTCATCAAAATTGATCTGTATGGGTGATTTTAATGCTCCTGACATCGATTGGCCTTCCCTGACTGTAACGGGTCGCGATGCTGCTATCTGTCATGAATTAATAAATATTTCTTTGTCTTTCGGGCTTACTCAAGTTGTTTCATGTGCGACTAGGTTAAATGCTATTCTGGACTTAGTTTTTCTAAGTACAGATTTAGCTGATAACTTTTCTTGCGAGGTAATTGACGGATTATCAGACCATAAAGGTGTCTTGTTATCACTTTGTTGTGCCACATCCAAATCACCCTATACATTTACTAGTTTCCCTGATTTCACTCGTGCGGATGACAATTCCATTACTGATATTCTAGCTGATCATTTTGATACGTTTTGTGCACTTTCTGACAGGCAGGATATAAATTACCTCGTTAATTACTTTGAGGATCTTGTTAAGTCATGTGTCCGAAGATTTGTGCCACTTAAGACAAAGAAAAGCAATATTAATCTTCCTTGGATCAATCGTGACATTTTGCATTTATCTCGCCGTGTCCGTCGACTTAGGCGGTCCAGAAGAACTAACGATCCCGTTAACCTAGACAGATTTCAGAGGGCGAAAAGTGAACTTAACTCCAAGATAAAAACGGCGAAAGATTTCTTTTTTCGCGTTCAGTTGCCGGGTATGTTAAGCACGAACCCACGCAAATTTTGGTGTTCGATTTTGCCTCATGATGCCTCACCTTCTTCTTTCAGAATTGATAATGACGTTATTAGTGACCCGCAAGCAATATCGAATGCTTTTAATAACTATTTCCAGTCTGTGTTCGTTTCTGACAACAACTCCATTCCTTCTCTGGCAGGCATAGCTCGTTCTGAACCAATCAGTGATATTGAGACAACGAGTGAGGGCATTCTGAACCTTATCTTAAAATTAGATGTAAAAAAATGCACTGGCCCTGACGGGATACACAATGCATTCTTAGTTCGCTACTCCCTATGGTCATCCAGATATCTGACGGTCATATTCAATAAGTCTTTATCTTCTGGCACTGTTCCATCCTCATGGAAGATAGCAAAGGTACTCCCTCTTTACAAATCTGGCGATAAGCAGTCCCTATTGAATTATAGACCGATATCATTGACTTCTCAATCATGCAAGATGTTAGAACATATCATTCATAAACATATTATGCTCTTCTTGGAATCGCACCAACTACTATCTAACAGGCAGCATGGGTTTAGGCGTGGTTTCAGTACCACAACACAATTAGTCGAATTCACGCATGATATTTTTCTGAACCTTGATCTTGGCAACCAGGTTGACGCTATATTTATTGACTTCTCAAAGGCTTTCGATACAGTACTGCATTCTAAACTCCTTGCTAAACTCGATGTCATACTAAACAATCCTCATTTGGTTAGCTGGATATCTAGCTTTTTGTCATACCGCTCTCAGTTCGTTTCTTACAGGTCATCCAACTCTACTGCCATTGATGTAACGTCTGGAGTGCCCCAAGGGTCTGTTCTTGGGCCTCTGCTTTTCTTAATTTACTTAAATGATTTGCCTGTTTGCACCTCCTCTTCCATTCGTTTTTATGCCGATGATTGCGTCTTATACGAGGTCATTAAAACACACGCTGACCATTGCCGCTTGCAGGAGTCTTTTGCTGGTTTTTGTAATTGGTGCAGGACCTGGCAAATGAACATTAACTTTAAAAAACCGTATTTATGTCCTTTTGCAATAAATCTCCGTCTGCTTTTGATTACTCTTTCGATAACCGTGCAGTAAATAGGGTTTTCGAGTATAAGTATCTAGGGGTCATTTTTACTCATAATATGACATGGTCCAAGCACATTGACTATGTATGTAACAAAGCATTAAAAAACTAGGCTATCTACGTCGCACTCTATCTAAATCCCCGAAGGAAACTAAGCTTCTCTTATTTAAATCACTCATTCGTCCAATACTAGACTATGCATCTGTCGTTTGGAACCCGTACAAGCAGTGCGAGATTAATAGGTTAGAAGCAATTCAGAAAAAAGCGGTAAGATTCATATGTCATCGCTATGACCGTGACTTTTCACCCTCTTCTACTCTTTCTTCACTGAACTTAACTTCGCTCTCTTCGCGTCGCCGTATAGAGTCATTAAAATTCTTGCATAGCATCGTGACGTCTTCAGTTAAACTATCAAATGAAAAGGACTACATAAACTTTGCACCTCAGTCAACGACAAGAAGCTATCACAGCTTAAACTTAACGCCTTACTTTGCTCGAACTAACATGTTCAAGTTCAGTTTTTTTCCCCGTTCTATTGAAGACTGGAATTCATTACCTGGTTGTATTCGTTCACGCCCATCGCCCAATTTTGTAGCCGACATCCATGACATGCGTCTGTAATATACCCTCGTCTATTTGCTGTTGGTGTGATCTCTTGAGTAGCATTGTTTCTTTAATCTATTTTCAATCATGTTCATCACATGTTTGTGCACTTTTGACCTTGTATAATCACACATCTGTATTAGTTTGCCTGTTTACATAATTTTCATTGATGTTTGTTAAAATTCCGCGTATCTTTGTATACCCACTCCTGCCATAGCGCACTTAGCGCTGCAGTATGTGTAAATAATAATAATAATAATCAGAGTAAGCGGCGGTTACGAAAACAATATTTCAAGGCTATGACGTACATGGCAATTGCGATTTCTGTAGCACGTATCGCTGTGACCTAGTACGTGCCGAACAAAGGCAGTTGTCTTCTTTTGCGAATTACATTGCTATTATAAAGAGAACAATGTTTTGCTGAGCAAGAATGTGGCTGTCTTACACCTCGTAGTTTCCACCCTGCTCCAACCAGCTTGTCAGATAGTATATAGTACAGTTGTTAAGAGACCGCCTCTCACTATAGTGAAGTCACAGTGTGGCCTACATTCAGCAGACACAAGCCAATATTAGACATCACTTAAATTACACTAGAGCTTGGATGGCGTGGATTTGTAGCGGCCTCTGTAGCGGCTTTCCCTTTGATGTAACGCGGCACTGCCACATTCAATGTAACAATACATGCGTCCCTTTGGCCAGCAGTGCATTACCGCGCAGACGCACAGCGCCTTTTTTTGGACGCGAAATTCGGCTTCAGTGCTTAAAAATATCAGAAAAAGTACGGCGAAACGTAAAGAACGGGAAAAAAATTAGGAGCACTTCCCCAGTGGGGGAAATGGGGGCAAGAGAAGCTTGGCGTGGGCGTGTCTAACCTACTGCTTTCCTTCAATTGTTTTTCTTTCTTTCTTTCTTTTAGATGCGAAGCATCTGATAGCGGAGTTCAAACCGGTGGTGGTGATGTGAGGCGTGACCACCCTTACTGCGCATGCGCATACCCTTTCCACACACCTCTTCTCCACCCCCTCTCCACTCCTCCTCTCCACTCACCATCTCCCCTACTCCTCTCCATTTCCCCTCTCCCCACCCCTTCTCCAGTCTTCCTCTGAAACGCGGGAAACGCGGACGTGGCATGTGAACTTATTACGAGGTGACAGCTGACCAATCATACTGCCAGCTCGTAATACCTGCAATGACCTGCCAGCTCGTAATAAGTTCACTTGCCACGCGACGCCAACAGGCAGAAGAAGAGTGTTCCACACTCGCCGTCATGGCTTCTGGTGGCGGTGACTGACACTCCCGCGTTTAAATACACATATATACCCCATAAAGTGGACGAGGGCATGGCCGCCGCGGTAGCTCAGCTGGTAGAGCATCGGACGCGTTATTCGAAGGTCGCAGGTTCGGTCCCTGCGGCTAGCTATCTTTTCGTCCACTTTTCTTTCTTAACATTTACATTACATTTACTACTAATATCCCCTATAGCTTCCTTGGCATTATTGTCTGTTAGTGCTCACTAATATTAGACATGAGAGAGGACACGTAGAAAGGACGGGCGCTAGACATCAACTGACTTTACTGCAAGGAAACACACAAAAACCCTTTCGACAGGCGCACACGCGCGACATCACACTACGAGGGTCTCTTTTTTTATTTGTCCATTTTTTTCGCTACCGAAACTAATGCCAGCGGTCCCAACCAACTAGCCCGCATTACCGCCTTAAACTCTGACCCGTGCAGTTTAAACTACCGCAGCTGAGATTGAAGTATGGCGAGAGGTTGAATTAGCCAACACTTTGCTTACTGACGCCACTAGATATCATCTACCTGCGACCAAGGCGTGACAAACAGCCAGGCTGCCATGGAGAGGAGCGAGTTGCTGCGCACTCAGAGCCCGTCTGGGCAACGATGATCTGGGGCACTTTGTTGATGCCGCCTACAGCATTTCACACCTTGATTGCAGCCTTCACCTAGCATTTTCAAGGTACCAAGGCGGCGACAGCAAGAAAGGTTAAACTTTTTCTTTTCTTCATCGCTTCTCACATAAACGTGTGTGATAACAAATGATCTTAGTCGGATGTTTGATAATATACGCCCGAACACCCATCTTGTAAAGTCTAACGCAGAGCAAATACTACTGATAAGAATGCACTGCATAAAAGCATGACATGATTTTTTACACGAACCGTCTGTTACAGTAGCGTAAGCATGAGCATGAATTCAGGTAAACACGCAGCATAAACACATATGCAGAAGCAAACAACGTACTGAAGAGAGAATATTACTTGCCTGTATGTCACATTTGCTACTCCCTTCGGCCAACGTAACAACGGATTCAACACGCTCGAGGATTGGCAGTCACAGACAAGCTAAGAATCAGCAATGCAGCTCGTTCCAACGGCCGCGCAGCGCACCGAACGTCTCTGTTGCATTGAATCGTGGCTGATTTGGGGCAGATCGCGCACGTTTTCGAGTGCCATTCATTGCTGTATCACCAGTTAGACGCCACTCACGCGCAAAACACGATTAGGCCACGCACGCTGCCAAATACGGAGTGTAAAACCTGGTTAAAGTGGTGAAACAAAGAGCAGCACAAGCGCAACTTCAACAACTGCACCGACCATCTTGCATTCCAACACTCTTTCCGGCAGACAACTCTAGCTGTGCAACGCCTAGGAGAGATGACGGCGCTCCTGGTTCGATAAAGTTAGGGTGCCTTGATGCGCGTTTTGTTGCGCGTTTTGTACACACATCGAGGCACACTAGATAAAGTTGAAGCGACGCCTGGAGGATGCCTGTTTATAGGGGCGAAGCTCCTTAAGGCGGCACCCGTTCGGCCCTCGTAGTTGTCGTAGTCGTAGTGCGTAACCAGTCGTAACGCTAGTACCAGATCTTGACCTCCAAGGTGGTGCCGGTGGGAGATTTTTCCTGTGCGTTGTTGAACAACAAACAATTCGCAGCGTGCGCGTTAACTAAAAGCCGAATTCTTCTGTGTCTCATTCCCCATTCCATTCCTGTAGGAAACGTTAGTAGAAGTAGAAGTGTAAGTGTTAGCTAAAAGCCGACTGCTTCTGTCTCTCATTCCCATTAGCAGCCATTGTTTACCTCCAAGGTAGTGCCTGGTGAGATTTCTCCTGTGCGTGATTAAGCAATAAAAAATTTTGTTCAAAACGCCGTTGATTGATGAAATAAACCAAAGAAAGACGCCAGATGTTTTCTAAAAGCGAAACGAAAGAACGCCAGATGTTTCTAAAGCAAAACGAAAAGAAGAAGAAGAAGAATACTTTTATTCATTTCCGGCAGATTGCTGGCCTGAGCTCCCACCTAGGAGCTAACGGAGACACCGTCTCTCCTGGCAGCTTCCTCGGCCTGCTGGATCGCCCAGAGTTGCTTGTCCAAGCCCGAACTGAGCAGCGTAGTCCGCCTCCGCTGCCGAAGGCCTTCATTGGAGGTCGCGACCCTAGTATTGCTGATTAATGCTGGACATGCCCATAGGATGTGATCAAGCGTGGCTCTGATGTTACAGTACTGGCAAAGATTAGTAAGGTATAATTCAGGATATATGTGGTGCATGATGACGGGGTTCGTGTATGTTCGTATTTGTAGCTGCCGCCATTGAACGGACTGGGCCCGATTTAGCTTGGGGTGTGGCGGAGGGTACTCCCGCCTTTGCATTCGGTAATGCTGAGTGATGTCACAGAATTTAGTGAGCCGATCATCCCATTCCCATACAGCCGCGGAAGAGTCCATTCGGGTGGCTGTTTCTTCTAACGCGGCCCGGAACGTGAGACCTCGAGCCACGGAACCAGAGTATTTGTACGCATTTGTCTACCTCATGAATTTTGCCTGTATTTAGGATCCGCAATGCCTCGGGGGAGATTCTGCCGCTTGCGTAGTTTCGCACCGCCGTTTGCGAGTCGCTGATGATATAGTAGGCATTCGTGTGGGCTATGGCCATCGCGATAGCGACTTCCTCCGCCGTTTCTACGTGTCTTGTGGTAATTTGCTTAACGAAAGACGCCAGCTGTTTTCTAAAGCAATGGTTTTCTAAACAATGAAAATTCACAGCGTACATGTAAAATTAAAGTGAGCTGCAAGTCGTCATAACTCATCGAACCTTTAGTATAAACGCGCCCGAGCTCACGTTGGTGATGATGTACTGGGCAGAATTCACGGAAGATTCACGGTTTACCGATGAACCTCCGCAGCTTCGCCCACTCATCATCATTCACTCCGTGGATATGCTGTGATTTTTAGATGCGAAGTATCTTAAGGCGGAGCTCAATCCGGTGGTGGTGGTGGTGTGCGGCGTGACCGCCCTTACTGCGCATGCCCATACCCTCTCCACACACCTCCACTCCACCTCTCCAATCACCCTCTCTCCTTCCCCTCTGCACATACCCTCACCCCTCCCCCTCTTCACATACCCTCTCCTATACCTCTCTCCACTTCCCCTCTCCCCTCCCTCTTTCCACTCTTCCTCTGTAACGCGGGCTAGACATGCCGAAATTCTCTCCTGCGCAACGCCGCGATGAGCTCGAGCGCATGCGCGTCCCCTCCCCTTCTCTCTCCTCTCCTACGCTGCCCCCCTCTCGCCCGCCTGTCGACCGCGTTCCCCGCTCGCCCTGTAAGAATTAACGGCCAGGCTAGATGGAAGATACGACGCGCGTAGCGTCCCTCTTCGCGTTCCACGACGCGAGGTCGGTAGCATGCCCAACGAACGCCAACGGAACGCGATCGTGCAAGTGCTCCGGCTTCGCATCGCCTCATGGTCCCCTTTAGCGGGAGATGGTGTAATTTTTGGCTCACCGCGAGCTCACACATCTCTCTATGAGCCATCACTGGAGCGGCTGTCGCACGCTATTTTTTTAGCTTAGAGGTAACTTTTCTCCTTTGTTGGCGAACTGATAAAGCTGCAATGGGCAACCCCAAGGCGAAACCGTTACCTCGCTGCAGATCGTCGGGCTCCTACCTTTGTCGCTGTCGGGGGCTCGAGTCAATCGCCTTGCTAACGTCTGTGGTTCGAACGCTTTCTTTCCGAACAACCACGTACACGCCCGCGATCGTGACGTAATGTATGTCCCGATTTTCTGCCAGGGCTCTCAGGCGACAGCGGGGTCGCACATTGAGTCAAAAGTTTCTGCGACATTACAATAGAGGTGATTTATAGCACTATTTTCTAGCTCACTATAGTACTATCGTGTGCTGTGCTAGGCAACTATGGCACAGTTACATTAGTCACTGAAGGCTGTCTTGAGTTTCGAAAAATGTTTGAAGATTATTAGTACGTGTACTAAATCTACTAAATACAAAAGAGCACAATCATGTTCAAGTGCTTAGAAAAGATGTGATCGATTTACAATAATTTCTACTCTACTGCGGGATAGCTGAATGGAGCTGTCCCAGGCAGGATGTGCGTAATTGGCATCGCGCTGAATTGTTTACAGAAAAAAATTATTCCATCTACATTAGGTCTCGGCGTAGAAGTAATTTCGGTTAGACGCCGCGCCGACGCCAGTAAATGCACGCGCCATTCTACGTCTATTATTCACTAGCGATCAGCACGCTTTCTATTAAGGTATATTACTTTGTCTCAGAAACTGATAGTGCATGGATGACCAGAGCGGCGAATGGGATACACTTTCGATGGAGCCAAAACTTCACGCGCACAGGTAGGTTAAGTCATCGTGGAAAGCCTGCGTGCTCTATATGGTTATATTGAAGAGTTATGTTTCCTCTTTAAGTAGCCTTAATGAAAACCTGCAGAAGAAAAGTGCTGATGAAACGATGTTACCGCAACTATTTATCCTTTAAACAAACGACTGCAAAAAACGAAAATGCCTGGAAGGGACGGTTAAATGGCTGCTACGAGTTACTTACCAAGGTAGGGGAAAGTTTAACAAAAAAACACTTATAGGAATCGTTGATAGAATGAATGAATGGTAGAATGAAAAAAAATTACACCATCTCTCACTAAAGGTAACCTTGTGGGGATGCGAAGCAGCGCTGGGTGTTCACTTGTGTTTCCATTGTTGTTCCATTTGCATGCTTCCGTGTATGTTTCATTTGTGTATGGAATTGTGTATATGTATGTTAAGCTTCGCGAGCGTCCATAGAGCCTTTGCGAAGGAGAGTGCAGCACTCGCCGGCGTTGCCGTTTACGTTCAGCTTCGTTAGCGTCCTTAGCGCCGTTGCAAAGGAGAGTGCAACGGGAGGTAGCGCGCGCCGCATTATATACGAGCGCACAGCTGTGGCCGAGAGAGAGAAAGGGGAGAGGAGAAACGAAGCGGAGGCAGTGCTCACGCCACCTCCTCGCACCTTCTCGTGCTCACGCGAGAAGAGGGGGAGAGTTTGCGAATGTGCAGAGAGGGAGCGGACGCGTGAGGGAAGCACGGACACAGCCCCGAGCAAAAGCTGCTTCGCATATAAAAATTTGGCGAAGCTTGCACCTACCCTTGGAGGGCTTGAAACATCGATATTGGAGGATTCTGAAGACTACATAATCTGGTTGCTTCTAGGTTGTTGACAGGTTAGATGAGGCAGGTTGTTTCTAGGTTGCTTCTAGGTCATTGCTAGGCTTCAGCTAAGTAATACTAGGTCGTTTATACGTTGATTTTCAGCGCAGAGAGGCTCGAGTTAAACCACAGGCAGTCACAGGCAGTCTCAGACACGACGCGGATGTCTAAAGTGCAAAGACGGAACCTCGAGCTCAAAGCAAGCGTTCGTACCTCTCGTAAATTTACGGCCATGTCGTCATTGGCGCACGCCTTCCAACGCTTCGGGGTCTTGTCGTAACCGCAAGAGGATGCAGGCCCTTGCTACGTTGCGCCTTGGTCGTTGCTAGGCTTTAGCTATGTGATGATAGGTAGTTGCTACGGTGATTTTCATTGCAGAAAGGTTCGAGGTAAACCACAGACAGTCACAGACACAACACGGATGTCCAAATTGCAGAGACAGAACCTCGCACTGAAACCAAGCGTATAGATAGATCATAGATCTACGGACACGTCCTCGTTGGCGTAGGCCTTCCATTGCTTTAAAGCCACTGTCGCTTCGCCGACATTTGTTTGGCTAACTGTTGCCTTCTTCATTTTTAGTGGACCAGTGGTGAGTGGTGCGATTTACCCAATTCCTGTGGCACATACCCGTTTATGATTCGCCGGACAAGGAACGATTTGCTAAACAGTTTCGCTGTTAAAAAATTGCAACCAGTATGCACGAGGTCACGCAACGCTTGGCACAGTGAAGCCCGAGTTCGTCGCCGCTCGTACTCCCCGCCGACCGACAGGTCTATGTTCCCGATGCGCGGCCTCCTTCTCGGAAGTACGCAGCCAGGCTATGCACTATAGAGCGGAGGGTGCGCGCGATATCCCCGCCAGTGGGTGAGCTACTGCGCACGCGCGGCTTGGCCAGGTGGTGCGGTATCTGGTCGTTAGATGACGCGATGTTTGCTTCCTCTTTCTTTGTAATTTTTTTCTTTGTCTACTTCCTCCTCTCCTGTTCGTTGATCCCGTCTCTCTCTCTCTCTCTTTGTTTTTCTTTCTGCACTTCTTTATTTCTATTTCTCTCTTTCTCATTCTTTCGGTGCTACACTTTACTCTCTCCCCTCGTCCTTTCCCTGCCCCTCACCACCACATCTCTCGCAATGATCACTTCCCTTTCCCGTTCCCTTGCTACACTATACTATAAAAGGCTATGGTATGCTCTACTAGTGTTCCTGGATGTACCATTGTATCGCGCAGTCTATGCAATCAAATCCAAAGGGGATATCCCGATGAGGCGCAGTATATTTATGGGACATTCTTCAACGTACTATAAAGAAAGAATTACCATTTACTCCCTATAGTACTGGCTTCCTTCCTACAGATATGACATGATTCCCCAGTTACATGGTTATGCTCGAAAGCATGCATGAAAACGAGAATGGCGGTACAAAACGCTGATACAGAAGCTCATTCCGCTAGAGGGTAGTTCATCGAATATGCAGCATTAATAAGAGAAATCTATGCAGTTCTGGAAGAACAACCAATATGAATGTCTATGTTAGATGACCTGGTTTCATGGCAGCGGTTTTAACTCTCTGACAGGTTGATTTTACTAAGTAGTACCATCATTGTTCCGCGTGTTTTTTCTACTTTGTGTGTTCCACCTGTATGTTTGTGACATGAAATTGAATATTATAGGTAAGAAGAAAAAATGCCTGGATATTCGAGTTGTTAGGACGCTTGCCTTCAGATCGAGCGTACGAGTGTTCGAATCCCGCCTCGTGAACAATTTGTTTCCGGCAAGAATTTTTCTCTTTTTTATGCATTTCTTTCGATATCTCTACTTCTTTTTCTCTTTCTTTATCTCTTCTTGTTTTTTCTCTCTTTCTCTCTTTCTTTCTTTCTTTCTTTCTTTCTTTCTTTCTTTCTTTCTTTCTTTCTTTCTTTCTTTCTTTCTTTCTTTCTTTCTTTCTGTGTGTACTTGTTCTCAGGGTTATCACAGGCCGCGCCATAGCGGTGAGTAATGGAACCTGTGCTAATTCTGTGGCACTACCCGTCCATAATGATGACAGTTTTCGGGCACGGTCACACACTTTACGGCGAGCTAGAATAGCTTAGCTGTTCAAACATTTATCATGTGTACACTCGCGGTGGCTGAACCATATGTTGCGTGCTTTCAAGTAGCCCGGGCAGACCGCTCAAGATTAAAATGTGCTCCTTAGCCGAGACACTTACCACGCTTGCATGCGGCAAGTGCGGTGTCTCGCCGTCCTTATATTGTCTGGTGGTTGTGATAACAAGGCTGGGAAATACAGAACTATTGAATGGGCGAGCTTCTGCGCGGACAATGAAAAGTCAAGGTACAAGCATTTCACGCTGTACACCGATAGCGGCGAGAACAGTCGCCGGCCGTCGAGTGATGTCATCATCGACGGAGGGCGTCGTCTTTTATGCAGCAGTCATCGATCCTTCCAGCGCTATCGCTGGTGCTCGCGTAAGTTCTCGAATAAACTTTGATATTCGCGTCCCGCGCGTACCCTTAGAAGAATGGTCTCAAACAATTGCGAAGCTTCCGAAGCATTGCGGCGAGCTCAGCGCCGAGCTTTGCTAACAGTGATTATGGCTGAAACCCGAATACATCAAAATGAAGGAACACGCGCGCGTGGCACCATAGTCTATTTCACAAGCTGGTTGCAGCACCGTGGAAGCTACGGGGCCGCTTGCCCAATACAAATAAAGAAAAATCACACCATCTCCCGCTCAAGGGGACCGTAAGGCGATGCGAAGCAGTGTTTCGGCATGTAGAGCCCCGGTTTCAGAGGGGGAGTGGTGAGGGGGAAAGCGGAGAGGAGAAAGGGAGAGGGGAGGGGATAGGGGAGGGGAGAGGGGGAGGAAAGCGCAGGGGAGGGGGGAAGTGGAGAGGGTTTGCGCATGCGCAGTAAGAGTGGTCACGCCACACACCACCACGACCACCGGATTGAACTCCGCTGTAAGATGCTTCACATCTAAAAATCCCTCACGATGTGTTCACCCGCGCCGCGTCATTTGCTCGGCGTTTCCTCTGCGTCGGCACTCACGCGTGGGGCGAGCAAAGCGAGCACATGGCAGCAACCAATGCTCTTAACGTTGGACAGCAACGGCAGCGCCGGCAAAAAGCAACATGGAGGCACCCGTCGAAGCTTGTTAATTCCGCCTGGAATTTATAAAGGCGTAGTCGTGGGCTGTGCGGCCAATAAGTTTGAAACCGATGCTGGTGTGTGCGTAATATATGCGTCCTGACGTTTGACAGTGGTTTATTCGTGAAGATTTTGCACTGTTTGCATGATTCAGTCTCATATTCTAAGGAAGGCTTAGCAGGCGTGGCTAAACAAGCAGATGATCTCAGTAGTAAGGGCGAAACACACCGGACACTTTGTTCTCAGCAAGAGATGACACAAAGCGACAGGCGATTAAACCGTGTACTTATTGCTGTGAGGGCAGTGGGCAAGCAGCAAAGTAACGGGTGGTTACCAATGCAATAATTCAAGGCATATGACGTACATGCGAATTGTGACTTCCATGTCACGTATCATTGTGACTTAGTACGTGCTGATGGAACGCAGTTTTATTTTTGTGAATTGTATTGCTAATACAAATAGAAATATGTTTTGCTGCGCAATCATGTGGCCTTGTTTACACCTCGTAGTTTCCACCCTCCTGCAACCAGTTTGTCAGATAGAGTATAGTACAGCTGGTAAAAAGGCGGGTCCCCTCACCATAGAGAGTGGCTATGATCACTATGTGCCCTACATTCTGCAGGCGCAAGCTAATATTTGTCATCACTTATACTAAGCTAGTGCTTGGATGGTATGGTTATTTGTAGCGGCCTCTGCAGCGGCTTCCCTCTTGAAGTAATGCGACAGTGTCACAGCCATGTGAGAATGGTAGGCGTGGCTTAGCCACTGCGCATGCGCGACATGGCCAGGTGATGCGATATATGGTTGCTAGGCGATGTGATGCTTGCTTCTTCTTCTATCTTTTTTCCCCTCTCTCTACTTATTCCTCTCTCTTTCGTTAACGTTCTTTCTGTCTCCTTTTTTCTTTCTGCATTTCTTTCAGTATTGCTCTCTTTCACATTTTTTTTTCTGTGCAACGCTTTACTCTCACCCCTTCTCCTTTCGCTCCTCCTCATCATCACAGGTCTCCTTCTCGCACTCAATTCCCTTTCCCACCCTCTTGCTAAATTATACTATAAAATGCTATGCTCTGCTATTCTCTGTTGTCGTGCCTGGATAGCCGAGTGGTTATGACACTTCCCTTCGGATCGAGGGCACGCGGGGTCGAATGGCGCCTCGCGAAAAAAATTTTTTCGACGAAAATTTTTCTTTCTGTATATATAATTTTTTTTTCGTCTCTATGTTTGTTTCTTTCTTTTTTTCTTTTTCTCTCTCTCTGTACTGGTTTGCAGGTATACAGTGGCACATACCCGTTAAGATGATGATAATTTTCTGTGATCGACTCACAAAGAACGGTTGCTAAACAGCCTCGCTTTTAAAAATTGTGTCTTCGCATGCAGGAGCAATAGCAGCGCAGCTGTGTTCGCGTTTGTATTCGCGTTGGTGCTGTAGGCGCCTTTCCGCCTGTAGCTCCGGCTTGAGCGCACTGCTCTGTCTCTCTACCTCCAGTTTTTCGCAGTGCTCTACGGATGCATGGAGAGACGGATGGATGGATGGATGGTAAGAGCGTCCTTTTCATAACGAGCTAGAGAGCTGTGCATCACCAAGCTCGAAAAAAATCAGGTTTTTTAAATCGGCTTGATGCCTTGTCTACTTCAATGAAGTCGTTTTTCCTATCAAGGGGTATAATAATAATATCTTTCCTATGAAAGGGAAACAACAAAAACCAGAAACAAATCACAGCCAAACTTCCCGTTCGTTACGGTAGAATGCCTTTATTTTTCCCAATATATATTTCTGCACTTCGTACTTTTCCGCCAATGTTAGTCTCAATCCTTATTATACTGCAGCAGCGCCACCACATTATACCCATGAAAGTGCTGACGCCACACTTCTTCGCACGCTGCTCAACCAGTCTTCATACCTGTAAGCATCATAGCAGATATGGACGCGGGCCACACTATTTTTAAATGCGTGCGTCATTAACATCGATTAATCGACGAAAAAACTTGCATCGATAGGGATTCATCAATTAACGGCTGCTGTGGTGGACGATAATTCGTTAATCGAATAAAATGATTAATCGACAATCGCTAAACTGTCACCTTACAGGCTGTGCAAACAAGCTAAGAAAAATTTGGAGCAATTTCGAGATAATGGTAATGAGATTTTAGGGCTATATAACTTTCCAAAGGTCACGGATCTCAGTCGTTTGACCAGGGTTTTAATTGCTTCGAATCACTTCTTCCACTGCCTCTCAATTTTGAGCCTGTAATGCAGTTAGTTCTCTTGCTTTATCTTCAAGCCACATTGACTTTTCTACAGTGAGCTCTTTCCACTTCCCTGTCTCTTTTTTCTTTTCTTCCGCCGCGCCTCTTTACGTTCGCTTCGGAAATAGCTTTTCAGTGTTTTTCTCCCACTACTTCGATGAACTCTCTGCATTACTTCCAGAAGCAACAAGTTAGAACAAAAGAAGTGTGGCTCTAAGAAAATTAGTGAAAAAAGCACAGAAATAAGCAGGGCTGTGATAGGAAGAGGCCTTAATTACCCATTAACCCGTCAGTGGCTCCGAATGGACCAGCGAATGCGATCGGTTCTCGCTCGCCCAGCGAGGTACAGGAGCGAAATAACACTGCGAAGGCCGGGAGCTGGAAAAGCTGTTCGTTGAGGGAGCGGCCGCGCCGGACTGGTCGCAGAATAGAAGCGCTTGATGTCAGGGGAGAAGTTGACGAACTCAATATTTTACGACACTTAGCACCTTTTCGGAACATCGGAACGCGCTTCTTTTCGCACTTATGCGCTGCATGAAGCTTGCACGCTGCTCGTTGTTGCAGTAATTGACATTGGCTCAAAGATAAATGTTTCGATCTCAAGCCAAAATTTTGGTAATGCGATCCAACTACGCCAAAATAACGACTTTTTTGGTGCCACTGTTAAATTGTTCACCCTCCGCCACTATCGCTTAAAATGCAATAAGTGTGCACCTACACCATAGTGAGGATGGAAGTAATTTTCACTAATGGGGTGCTTAGTTGGTCGTATGAGGGAGGGATATCAATGAAAAGTTGCGGTGCAGATATTCCACTGAACCTTCAGCTCTCGGTGTTTCTGTGACCTTCTGTCTTTTTGGAAGAGCTTTCGACACAACATATACAGTTTGTTCCTGTGGAGATGTTTAAATGCCACTTTCAACGCGCGCTGACGCGATAAAACAGGTGACCTTGTCTGCCGTTTCAATAATTTTCATTGGTGGCAGCCAATCCCTGCCGAGTCAACTTGCACTGTAATGGCACGTATACTTAACGAACTGCTACAGAACTCAGCCCATGGTGTTTTAATTTTCGGATATCGGTGCAGTTTTTGCAGAGACCACAAACGCTGTTTTATTAACATGTGCACTAACTGACAGCACACCGTGCCATTCTGGCATAGGTATTGTAAACAAAATGTATAGTAGCCATTGTAATAAAGCTACGCATTATGATAAATGCACATACACACTGATGTTCAGTCACATCAGACTCCTGAAGTTTCCAAGAGCCAAAAAAATACACATCGTGAAAGCCTATCACATCGCTAAAGCTGAGGATATCTGTGTCAGCGCAGCGCCACTCACTTTCACTACTCGTGATAGACGCTTTCTAGACGGATACCTGTACGCTTAGTACGCCAGCGCATCATGTTACATCATTCATAGCGTTTTCTTGAAATGGTATAAGTTGGTATTCTTTTCAATGCAATTTCAGTTGGCAGTTCCCCGCTCTTCTCGCTTCATGTCCTCGTTTATTACTTTTTTTTTTCGCGCTGCTTCATGTTATACGCAAGATGGACCGGCCCACCTAAAGGAACAAGTTCTTGCCATTGAGGCCATTTCAGTTTTCGTTCTTCGAACTGAGCATATACACTCACTTGAGTATCACGTGATTTTAACGACTTTTATCAGGCTTTTTTTGTCATTCGGGAAGACTCGACCACGCCAAGTCACTCATTCTCTTAACTCATGAGACATACAAGGCTTTCGATTTAGCAATTTAAGAAACAACTGGTACATTTTCATGTTATATCGTGCAACAAGAAAAAAAAAAGTGGAATTTTAGCAACATATGTTGTACTATGTCTCAAAAGAAGTGTTGTTACACGGAAGAGTTAAAACAGAAATAACAGTAGAAAAGTAAATCCCGCTTCAGGCACCGCAATACACGGTCTTATAAGATTTATTTCACTCTTAAGCGTGGTCAGCGATGGGGCGGGGGGGGGGGGATAACGCACGTATCGCTATTTATCTGAATTTGAAAAAAAAAAACGCTTTCACTGCACGCTGTGTGTTTATCAATGTGCTTAAGCAAACACGATGTCGATATAACACACACAAGACCGAGTCCTGTGCTCATGTCATACACAAATGCTGCTCAATCTCCAACACAAACAAGGTTAGCGTCAGTGATATTTATTTATTTACTTGTTTATTCACAATACTTTACAGGCCCCTTATTTGATCACTGTTTAAAGGGGTCCTTACATCGTAAAATATAATGTAATGCATGCGCGCGTGTGTTACATGTGCACGCTGTTTCTTGCTTATTTCTTTTTGAAATAGAGACTTAGCGATATAGCTAAATTAAATCAGTGATCGAGAACATTTTATTGCTTTGAGAGAGCGCTTTATTCCTTCTTTCCTGCTTCAAGTTCTACCCTTTTTAGTGTTTGCCACAGAGGAAAGATTAAAATGGGGCTTTGGTAACCCCCTTGAAGGTGACATCTTTATACGCAAAATAAAAGCGTTCTTTGCCGGCGTAGCGTCACCGGTGAAGAAAGACTACCACAAGTTTGGAACATGTAAATGCCGCAGCCATGACAACCTAAATATCGACTATGACTATCTCGATGGTTAGAAATGATGAACCTGCTGCATCGTAAAGATAAACGACGGACTCACTATTACGTTAACACCCGGCAATATTTCGGCGTGCTGTGTGGAGTTGCCAGAGTTAAAGAATTGGCCCATCTACAATTCCCTAAACGTCACCGCAGTCCACGATGTAGCAAACAAACCGACGAACGCTATGCAAATATCGCCGCTGAAAAAAATGAGAAAATATGCTAATTTTCTGGAAATACATACCATTCATTGCATTTAGGAGAGGGAATAGGGGAAGCATCGCCCACATCAGAGCAAAAACAGAAATATATTGGCACAAAACGTACATGTCTCACGTAAAGTTTCGTAGTAGTTTTACCAGACAACCACTACATCTTCGGAAAAGATTTATTACGAAGCGTTTCGTTGCACTTTTCTGCATAATAATTGCCTGTGAACAGAATAGGGTCTATTTCGTCTTCATTTTACCAAGCAAATTTTAACACAAGAAAAAGCCGCGATTGTGATGAAAAGTACTGACTGATCGATGACATACATTGGTACAACATATCAGCAGTGTTGGCAGTAACGCGTAACAAGTAACGGCGTTACCGGTAGCGCGTTACTTTTTTCAGTAACTAAGTAACGTACTCGTTACTACTTCGGAACTGTAATGGGTAACGTACTTTCGTTACCATTTTTCGGTTACGTAACGTTACTCGTTACTTTTTATTCCAGTTATACTCGCAATCTTACACAAAATTCACTCTTCTTGTAGGAGTGCCTTTCTCAGAGCTCACTCACCCCGACGTTATTTTGCCGCTGCGGAGGACTGCTGTCGGCCCGCCAAGCATTGACAAAGCGGCATCGCATGGGCGGGTCCTTTTCTGCGCGGGGGAAATTGCACTGGGGAGCAAATTGCCAAAGTTTCGTAAATGGATTTGCTATATCTTCGGCTACCTTGCTAACGATGTTCAGGTTGTCGTTGATTGTCGATGAAGCTAAGTGTAATGCGGTCCACGTAACCGTCAAAAGCGAGCTGTCGAGATCTGCTCGGCTTGCAGGCATACAAGACTCGGTGTGAGCTCCAGCACAACGGAGGATGACTTCTTCGCAAGACCCCTTCTAAACATAATCGCGATGTGAGGCTTTGGTGCCGCATGGCATCGCCATGAGTGAGCTCGAGGAAAACTCTCCGCGCCTTCATCAGATCTTCCTAAAAGTGTATGCAGGAGTACCATATAGTGCGTCCGTCGAACTCCTATTTAGTGTAGGTGCGGACGTATGCGCTAATAAGCGAGTCGAGCTTTCCGATTAAAGCTTTGAAAGGCAGATGTTGCTTTTATTCAGCGGTTTGTAGTTACATTACAATACTGTTCCTGTACTATTCTAACACTGTCTATAAACTTAGTATTCAAAATTAGTTTTACTTCTTGATACTTGCAACTGCGCCTACGTTTATGATTACTGAACTCCTGAGCAAGCGAGGCTAACCTTGGACACTTTCACGTGCGCAGTCGCAATATTTGCGGAAATAATACAGGTCAAATCGAAAAACAGAAACTTGCTTGTGTGTGCATATACTTTTCTCCAGATTTATGCCCTTTAAGCAGTCCTTTATTGCTACAAAATTTGTGCATTGATTCGGCTAGCAGAAGCACGCTGTCACAATCACTGCAAGTTTGTTCAGTGATGTTTTCATTTCGAAGAGCGTTGATGATGCAATAGATTACTTTGTGTTTAATGACCCATTCCGAAAAACGGCTCCTCGTGCGCCACAGAGTTAGAAGCCATCACATGTAACTATACAGACAACTTTAGGCCACTATAGTACTACGAAGGTACGGCACATTTGTGCATATTATTCGCGTCTAATTAGTATTTGGGGTGACATTTTTCTTTGGGCAAGGACTTTAAGGTGATATATAAATATGAGTTTTATAAAGTAGCTGTTGTAGGTTCTCGAGGTGAACACTCACTGATAGAGATTTCTGGCTATGGAGTAACGGCGGCAGTAGCGTCCGTTACTTTTTTTAGGTAACGGCAACGCGTTAACCTTTTTTATTTGCAACGCAGGGCGGTAACGCGTTCCTTTTTCTTTAGCGTAACGAGCAACGTATTTATTACTTTTTTTTCAGTAACACATACAGCACTGCATATCAGGTACCGCTAAACAAATGGCGGGGAAGTGCAACACTTGGTGCACTCATCAAGAAGCTCATTCTTAGTTTTTGTCTACCCACGGCATTCAAAACGCCGCTTCGACTATTGGTCGAGTACGAGTAGGTTCAAGACAGCAGACATCTCGGCTAGTATTTCGTTTCGTTCGGCTAAAGCTGGAAGCCAAAAAGTTCTACATTAAAAACGCTGGGACGACAGCCAGGAACGAAGAAATATCTATTCCACATCCGCTTTCAAGCCACGTATCTCCATTACCACTGTAGGTCGTTTTATTTCTTCACATTGAGGCCCTCGACCACAAAGAAGCTCGCTTATGCTCAGAAGTTTTGTAACGCTCTCATTTTTATCTATTAATTTATCTACATCTCTCATTTAAAGTTTGAACAGGCTTCTTTCAATACCGATCGTGAGTCGAATGTCGAAGAAGTCAGTAATGACCTTTCTCGCAAGGAGATTGCTAGGCATGAAACGGATACCAATGCAGCTTCTGACTGGCGTTGGATGGCTGGCTCTGACAACCGTTATATTGGCTTCGGGGACGACCTGAGGTTTACACGAGCTGTTCCGTATATTTTTGAAATTATTGTTCCTTCGTTTCCACCATCTCAAAGGAAGGTACTTTCGCCTGCAAAGCTCATTGGCAAGAAAACTTGAAAAGAAATTGTTTTATCTTCGCCGAAGCTTTTCTCGTGCTTTGTCGTTCAGCATTACGTGAGCTGTCGTGCTCTGTGTCTTGTGTTTGCGTGTTACCTTCCTTCGGTAGAAACTGCATTCTCATATCTGCCTCAGTGGAGAGAGAAATTTCTCTTTTCCTGCAAAAATACGTTCTCCGGCTCACTTTTGGATAAGTATTGCTTCGAACAAGATGAATTTTCGTGAACGCTCAAGCATACGAACCGTATTTTATGCGTTTGGTGAACATGTCGTATGCAGGTTGTACATGTATCCTTCACATGCATGCTTCTCAAATCGACGCTTGTCAAGTGTGTCAGAAGAAATTTTCGGTCTGCTCTTTTAGATGCAACAGAGTCTTGCACACCTTGATTCTTTCGATGATCTTTAAGGTACAAAACTGCTTCCTGTTTTCGCATTAAAAAAAATGTTTATACGACCTCGTTGAAGGTCACATAGAATATTCAAATGGAGCTACGACACATCAATACGTGCACAAAAAAAAACTTGCTAACCTAGCTGTTCATTCTCGTTTGTATGTCATATTGAGAACCTGATAAGCGCTGTAGTTATCAGAAAGTATCTCTATTAGCACTAAGATACGTTTGTGGTTAGTGTGTGGCTATGGCTGTGGTCAAGGTATGTCGTTATTCCGAGCATTTAGCCAGGCCAATTCATTGCCAAATTTATTTCGCCGTCCTGGAAGCAGGCATACAAAACGAATTTGTCACACTTTCCGATGCTCCGACAGCGTATAAAAATGTCAAAACGAAACCCAGCGGCGCACTGGAATAATACTCCATTGCGGCGGGTTATGCGGGTACGTTGCAACGTAGTGCCTTTCCGCACACGTAGGATTCGGTTGATAACGTTATGTTTGCTTAACACATCACACAGCTGAAGTCAAAGGAAACCCTCAGTTTCAGAGACGTCTCTATGCGACTTAAAGTGAGGCTCACGACCGTACTGAAAAAGGAAGAGAAGAAGAAAGGATGTAGTCATGGCAAGCTCAAGCCTCTATAGTGTGACAAACAGTTACATTATGTGCCCTGAATAGAAAATGACGCACATCTGAAGATAACGTTTCCATCAAAGGCGCCCCGAAATAAAGGCAGATCACTGTTTACGCCTGTTCGGTGTGCTCCGGTCTCCTTATTGTGGGCACGTCTTGTATAAACCAGCCGGCTCACACGGCCTTCAGACACGCTCAGCAGCCCTGCGCAGAGAAGCACGTATCCTGATGGATTGCCGAATATTTGGTGTTTGACCATGTGTCAGCCCTTTCTTCGGTCTATGCGAACACTCCGAGTGCCGGAGCACGTGTGTGCAGCGCTATCAGAAAGAAATGATAAGAGATGTCACTCTCATACGACTTTCTTGTGTCCTCAAAATGTGTTCGTTACTTTGAACGTTGCGAGAATATGGCATCGTGAAATTTTCAGTCCTCTTTTAGGTTTTGTGCTGCCCATTAGACACAAAATGAATTGTACAACAAAACACGTTTCACTGCGGTTGTAGTTCGCTAGACTGAAAAATGTGTATGACTCTTTTGTACATCTATAGCTTCATTTCATTACAAGAATATTATTGGTGTCGTCATCGACATTACTATGTCACCATCGGACAGGCACGTCGTGCATAGTTATATCGTGACTGCTTTGTGTCGAAAAAAAACCAAGAAGGTTGTATGACATTGCAGAATCACAACCCCACATTTCGACGAAGCTGACCGTTTCTAGTCATTGCAGTTTACTGTATATCAGTCGCATACGTTCACAAGATGTGTAGAAGTTTACACTGATACATAGTAAATTCGTATACATGTAGCTCTTTCTGCAGATATTTTACTTCGCCTATACACTCAACATTACGCCACGCTCCATTTCGTTCTTTTTATTTTATTACAAATCTCATCTTCGTTACATTCGTAGTTCTCTCTGGACAGCGGTAAAGCACTCCCTCGGCAATAAAACGCACATACTTGTAAACGTAATTTCCAAAGAAGGCTACTATTAGTACACCGAATTAAAACTTGTCCTGCAGATTACTGATATCTCTCGCCTCATTTACAAAATTACTCCAAAGAAAAAAGTGTTTTGCATGGTGTACAGTAAGCGCGAAAATGACATATGAATTTCGTTCTCCTTGATTCCTTCTTTCTTTCTTTATTGGTTTGTTTAGGGAGACATTGAAATTGTCCCAGGGGACACGGCTAAAGACACGGCTAAACAAACATTGCCTCACTGGGCCGTGCCACACATACAGCAGCAGCGGAAAGACGACATTGAAAAACATAAAATCACACATGAAAACCAATCAGTGCACTTGTTTTATGCAGATGAGATCTACAATTGATGAAAATAAACGCAACAAAATGAAAAGAAACAAAAACATCAACGTTAAACAGTTTGCTAAGCACTTGCTCAGCACTTCAAAAGTAGAAGCACAAATATATAAAAAAGACTGCACATATAACTGTGGAAAAAATTTGAATGAAAGGCAACCAAAAATAACCTGATAACTCTCGCGAGCCAATTGCGGAGCAAAAAAGTAACATCGATGCCGAATAATATCTGTGGACGTTTAACTTTAGTTTTAGTCCTTTGAAAGTTATAGTTCTTTTACCGTTTTCTTAAATGTTCGTTTGGAAATGCCAGAATGGAGGAGGTCTGTAGTTAAGGGAGAGTCGTTGAGCAGGTTAGGAATTTGCGCTGCGAGTCTTTATTCACCATACTTTGTTCCGCTATGCAGTAAAGCAACCAAACTATTTCTGAAATTACATCCTCGCGTTTTTACACGGTATTTACTTTGGAAAGAACGTCTGTGAATCCGAACTTGCCGCAGATTATTGAGGACTAGCTTATATGTCTGAAGTTTGGACACCGTTGGCATTTTGTATTTGCAATATTACGATTTTGTTTTGATCCTACATCCTAAGTCTTCTATTCTCCGTAGCGCGTGGTCTTGAAGTGTGTGAAGTCATCTTGAATTACACTGAGTAATGGTCGACCAATTTACGAAACAGCATTTAATCGGGAATGTATTAGCGCTATAAATATGGTGCTTCACGTTTGTTGGTAAAATATATCGTAGTTTTTTAAGCACAACTGCAGCGCGGGCAATGCTATTTCTGAGAGAGTCTATATGCGGTGATCGTGACATATCTTCATGAGATTTAACTCCCTAGAATTTGGCTGTTCTTGCCTGTTCGATGTTTACTTTTTAAAATTGCTGCTGAAGTTGGGAAGGCGCGGTCGTTATATTTGATTGAAAGATCAAGTATGTCGCTCTACTTATGTCTCCATTGAAGTTTATTTCCATATAGTCACAAACCAAAGTGTTGTAACTGGTTGTTGGTAAATTAAAGAAGATTCTGCATTTGCGTCCTGAGAAGAGCACGTTGGTCTCATCGACAGGCATTATAATCTTAGTGTAGCCTTGAACATGTAATGTATGATTAATATACAATAAAATAAAACGGGTCCTAGGGCAGGGCCTTGTGGTACACCATATTTAATAGCCTGAATTTCAGTTCGAATACTATTTATCATTGTGTAGTGCATTCTAGCCGTTAGATAGCTCTTTATTAAAGATAACGCGACGCCACGAATTGCATAGTGGCCTACGTTTGTTAAAGAGACGTTCTGTTGCGCTCTACCGAAGGCTTTTCCAAAATCAAGATACCGATCGGTTAGCATTCGGTTTCCAATGCTGTCAACAACAATATGTCCTTTTATTTAAGGTAAAGCTGTTTCGGAAGATTTATTACTAGAGAAATTATATAGCTCTAGTGCTATTATTTTGTGTATATTTTAATATACATCACAAGTATATTTTCTAAGAGGACGCTCTCTTAAAGACACGCCTAATATGAACAAGGCTAACGTTGACATTTAAATTTTTCTCTCAGAGTAGAGAGCATAAATATTATACTGCACATGCAGTTAAAATGAGGTGCCTGGGTTGGAAAGAAACGCGAACAGAGCAGAACATTCTCTGCCGTTTCGCATTTTTTTTTCAAGCGGTTGTAGCCCGGATGGCAATAAAATGCCACTAGAGTCATACACGATACAATCAGGAATCATGCAAACAGAGCCCGGTGCTGCTCGCATTTCTGTTTATTTCCACACCCCCCTCCCCCCCCCCCCCCCCCCCGTACATGGCATCTTACCCCATAACCCTTGATGCTTTTTTCTAAATATTATGACATGGCTAGATAAATGCAAAAAAATACGCTAAGACTATATGCCTTTCCGAATTTAAAATTATTTAAAGTAACGTGGGCCTACCACGTTCTAAATAATGAATGATTTCGTACAACTTGCTGCTTAAACCAAAGCACGTCGACAGGTGTTTTCAATGACAACTTTTATGGCATAGGAATGCAAATATTTCCTGCACTCTGAGTTCGGAACAATGTTAGAAGACTTATAATGCGAAGACACAACATAGCTGTAAGCAAACACAATTAAACATAATGCATCGATGCAGTGAAGTAAATTGATTTTATCAGTAAAATTTTTAAAGGTAGCATTACGCAAACCTTCGACGTGCTGAGGACCACAGCAAGCCAGTACGGTAAGTGCAACTATAAAAGCCTGCTAAAGTGTAAGCGAGCTGCTGAAGCCAGTGGGAGAAACAGTAATGCTTCTCTGAGAGAAAGCAGCCTCCATTACCATGAACGTAGCTGAAAGCCCCTGAAATATACACTCTAAGAAAAAAGCGAGTATTTGGGGAGTATTTCTGCTACACTACAATAATCGTCATCTGGCTTGCTCGCGTTTCCTTTCTTGAAAACCCGGCTCTCGTGACTTTCCTATCAAGAATGCTATGTCACGCTCATAACGCGAGCGCCGTTCGTGACCGGCAAGTGCCGGGACCGTGGTGATAAGTGAGGAAAGTACGCGAGGTGGATGACGATTATTGTTGTGTAGCAGAAACACTCCCCAAATACTCGTTTTTTTTTCTTAGACTGTAGTGTCACAAATAAGAAGTCACACCCTTAAGTAACGAAAGATGGAGAACATAATTGCTTGACCCTTACTACTCTTGATCCTTGATGCACATTGATGCATGCTTAATTTACTTTTCGTGTGCGCGGCAACATGAAGTGAACTTCCAAAGTTGGGATCGAAAAACCAAAAGAAAGTTTACAGAGACAGAAATGATGCCAATAAAATTGAACGTCATGTTGAAGATTAACTAGATAGCTCAAATAAAAAAAAAGACTGGATTCAGAGACGTACATACGTCAGTTAAATGGGCAAAGTAAGCAGGCTGAGCGGTGTCGGTGTCGATCATTGTGCCCGATGTGTTTGTAATTACTGTGGGGCTTCAGGACAAAGCAGGGGATCTAAGCAACCTCCAACGAATGTGAGGAGTTCTATCGTCGTTGATAACAGAGCTCGGCTTAACTACGGCAATGTCTGTCAGCAACAGGGACTCTTTCGCAATCGCGGCACGAGCCACCGTATTCCTCTTCCATGTACCAACAAAAGCACTGGCAGCGCATATGTTTGAATAAAATAGACAGAATAGAGCGAGAGAGATCGCTACAGATATGTCTATTAACCTCATAATGCGAGTTATCTGTAAGGTATTTTTGTGAATTTGTGATTTTGCAATGACCGATGGTCCTGAAGGTCACAAAAAGCGAGACGGTAAATAAAAAAATCTCGAGGCAATTCTAATTCTGGACTTATGTGTCCGGTAATGGCACTCGCACATCGGCGTTCACGTGCCATGATGCATTTCTGGAGTTGACATTGTGTTTCGTGCACTGCCGTAGCGTATCTCAGAGGCCACTAGAAAGAAGCGCGTGGTTCAGACCTGCTTCCTCAAGGGCCCCAACCACCCCATATGCTCACAATATTTCAGTGTACTCAGTCAATTACATTTCATTATTTATCCTGATAGCTAATCGGCCCTTTTTTTAGGTAACGTTATCCTTCGATGTCATATGTATCCAATATTATTCTTCACTTTCACCAGAACGAAAAACTTTTAGGAGCGGAGCTCCTTATAGCATCACCTTGTCGGTCGTCGCTCCATCCGGCGTGCCCCCACCGTCGCGTCTCCCGTATCATTCAATAGATGGCGCTGCCCATAGAAATGCATGCAAACTGCAGTTGGGTGACGGTATACTAGATGGCGCTGTCCCATAGAGATACCAAAAAAGTAAAAAATAAGAGAATAAAATAAAATAAAAAAATAAATAAAAAATAAAAACCTAAAAAATAAAATATAAAACAAAAAATAAAAATAAATAGAAATACTAAAAAAATAAAAAAAGCAAGAAAAAAAAAGGGAAAAAGGAAAAATAATCAAAGCGGCGTATCGCTTGGATTACTGCTAGGCGAAATCACTGAACATTTCACGGTGTTACCATGATTGAATTCAGGAGCTTCGCCCAATCTCTTCATCATTATGCTTTTTTAGGGGCGAAACTCCTTATGCCGTGGGTCTGTCCGTCCTCCGTTTGTAGCGTTGTAGTAGACACCTCTAGCTCGTGAGAAGCGCGCGTTCTGGTATGCAGTAGAAGAAGACGACGTTGACGAGTGAGACTCTCGTGCGTGTTCGCCTGTGTGGCATTCTTTCTTCTTTACTGCGCGCGTTCTGGTATGCAGTAGAAGAAGAAGACGACGTTGACGAGTGACACTCTCGCCGCGTGTTCGCCTGTGTGGCGTTCTTTCTTCTTTACTACGTCTCTTGTTTTCAACGACACCCGAAGACAACATTTCAGAAGTAACGCGCCATGAGGCTCCCTCTTGGCGCGCTTCCTCTTTAGCTCGGAGTCGCCAGATGGAAGACAAGGCTGCGCAACGGAGGGCACGGAAGGCGGCGGCAGCGCGCGCTCGCAGACAGAATCCTGAGGTGAGAGCCCGCGAGGCCGAAGCTGCACGTCGACTCCGCGAAGAAGATTCCGCCGTTTGAGCCCGCGAAGCCGAAGCTGCTCGACAAGCTGCACGGCTGCGGCGAGAAGACCCCGCCGTTCGAGCCCGTGAGGCCGAAACTGTTCGACAAGCTGCAGGGCTGCGGCGAGAAGACCCCGCCGTTCGAGCCCGCGAGGCCGAAACTGCTCGACAAGCTGCACGGCTGCGGTGCGAAGACCCCGTCGTTCGAGCCCGCGAGGCCGAAGCTGCTTGGCAAGGCAGCGAAGACCCCGCCGTTCGAGCCCGCGAGGCTGAAGCTGCGGCGCGAAGACCCCGCCGTTCGAGCCCGCGAGGCCGACGCTGCATGGCTGCGGCGCGAATCGGATCTTCAAAATGTGAAGGACCGTGAAGCGGCGGGAAAGCGCGCGTACCGGCAGGCAGAGCCCGAGGCTGTGCGAGCACGTGAAGTGGCTGCAAGGCGGGCTCTGCCCGAAGGCGCCGACGCGCGCTTCCAGCGGGACTTCCTTGATAACAGTTTCGGCCATAGTTGCGGTGTGTGCAACAGATTGTGGTTCTCAAACAATCTAGTCACAATATCTTCCATCAAGAAGGACCACGCTCGCGCCGATGCCATCGCCGTGCTGCAGCGCGAGTTCGCTTCGCCCCACTCATCATCATTCACCACGTGGATATGCTGTGATTTTTTAACGGAGCTTCTATGGGTTGCAGATTTTGCGGCGGCGCGGCGGCAGAATTCGCGAAAAATTCGGCGCCTGCGTGTGAACAGAAATGTGACAGAAAAAAAGTAAGTTTTAGATGCAGTGGTTCAAAACTAGCTGGTTGTCGTTCCCGGTAGAAGGTGCTTTGGATAATGCCAGTAGAACTTTTCGGCAGGGAAACCGGAGCGCCTATGGTTGCCTTCTTTTATAGATTGTAATTGCTTCTTTTGTACGTACTCTGGCTCCATTTGCACCCTGCTCCAATCCCACGGAGTGCCTAGTTCCAAATGCGCCACTTAAGGCAGTCTACGCTGTGAAAGAATAAATGTAAAAAGGACAACAATGCCTGGCTGTAACTACTTCTGTTACACAAGTGTAACATGAGAAGCATGTCATAACTCACAGACTGGTGTATTGGCGTCATACGCGAGAAATACGACACCGGCGAGCGTACAGAAGTGCTGCCCTCGAAGGCATATTCTTTCTTAACACTACGCCAGAGGAAAATCTGGCGGTAGTGTCTACGGGAGTTTAGGGTGCCTTGATGCGCGTTTTGTTGCGCACACATCGAGGCACACTACGGGAGTTGCAACGAATAGCGCTTAAGACAGCATAGGAATGATGGCCGTACATGCATTTGCCAAAGTTTCGTTCTTTCAGCCCTGTGCGGCTTTTTACGTCGGAGCTGTTTAACCTTGGGAAACCCCTGATTCGCCTCGACATATATTATGATCATGAACGACCGCTGCCTCATATGGCAACTCGCGTCGCCTAGTACCAGGCATAGCTGCGCCTAACGCGTGCAACGCAATACGGCTGGCGCGCTCTCTTCGTCCTCTTCTTCATCTTCATCTTCGCTCCCCGAAGACGTGCGCACGGCGTGCGCTGTCCCGCTGCTCCGATTGGTCAGGCGTGGGATGCAATAAAACGGATGGGCGAAGAACGAGTACGTAGAGAAAGAGAAAAAAAAAACGAGAGAAAGAGAGAGAAAGGAAGAGAAGAAAAATAGAAAGATAGAAGGGAAAATAAAGAAATAGACAGCGAGAGTTATATATAGAAGTATGCAGAGATAGAAAGAAACAGAGAGCACGATAGAAAGAAAGAGATAACGAGGTAGAAAGAAAGAGGAAGCGAAACTATATAGAGAGAAAAAAGATTGTTGATCCCTCCGTCATAGGAATCAGAATAACACGAAAGTAAAGCGTGCCCTTACAGAAGTACATGAATGTTTACTACACACTGATATAAGAGAGGGATGCACCCACTTCGATGATTGGTGGTACATCTCCATCCCGACGACTAACGTCCATGTCAAATGATTAAACAAACCCTTGTGGTAGCTCTAGTAGTTAACGGTGAAAGCGTAATCAGAGAACGAGGTGTGATAGCCAGAAGAATATCGCATATTGGACGCAGAACTTGGTTGCCATCCCGCGGCATGTTAAAATGTGATTGAACACCACGGCCGGACTGGAGGGAAACGCAAAGCGCGTCGCGCCGCCCCGGTAGGCCGGCCGCGATTTTTCTCGGGGCGAGCGCGTCAGCGGGGAACGCGGTGTTACAGCCAGGTGAGGCAGGCACGCGTCGCAGAGCTATTTTTTGTTTGGATTAGCGTGATGCTACGAGCGACGCCGACGTTTTCACGACACTTGGGCTAAGATCGCCACATCGCGGTGTGTTAAGGCATTGACAAAATTTAAATTCTATTGAAAACGCGCCTCATGAGACGGACGTGTAACGCGTTGCGGGTGCTAATCGCGAAGGCCACAGTAATGACGAATTATTTTACTTTACCGCTCCCAGAGGGCAACACCCCCTCCCCCTCCCGCCGACCGGGAGAGTGGTAGATATAAAAGGCGCGTTTGTTAAGCTTCTACAGTCTGTGACCGTGGCGCAGTGGATAGCGTGCCCGGCATCTGTTGTTGCGGACCGATCAGTCGTGGGTTCGATGCCTGTTGACGGAACTTTTTTTCTTTGTCATCTGATCGTGTAAATTTTTTCGACGTCATTTCCGTGACGAAAATACGTCACTCAAATCTTGGTGGACCCCGGCATAAAACACTTTCGTGTTAAAAGAAAGGGAAGAAAGAGAGAAAACGATAGAAATAGCGAGAAAGAGAGAGAAATAAATACACACATTGACAAAAAAAGAGATATAAAACAGAGAGAAACGGATGGAAAGAGAGGAAGAAAGAACTAAGGCAGTTTAGCACCATTGGTGCCCAGCGTGAAAGAAGTGCAGAGCAGGGATGCCTTGTTTCGCTTTATTTTTATCTTCCTTTCACTCTCTCTCTCTTTGTCATTTTCTCTTTCCTTAGATATTTTCTATCTCTCATTTGTCTGTTTATTTCTCTCTCTCTCTCTCTATCTTTTTGTCGCTCTTTGACTCTTTCTTTTTCTTTATTTCGTTTCTTCCTCTGTTTGTCTCTCTATCTCTTCTTTCCTCTTTCTCTCCACCTCCTTCTATCTCTGTTTCTTCGATTTTCTCTCTCTTTCTGTCTTGGTCGCTCTTTTCTCTCTTTTTTGTACGCTTCTCTCTATCTCTTTTTCATTTTTGAATCTTTCTTTCTCCCGGTACTTCTTCTCTCACCCATCAGGGTTATTGCATCACACGCCGGACAAATGGGCGCACATATTGTGGTAGGGAAGCAGAAGATGAAGAAAATGAGGAACGAAGCACGTGCCTGTTCATGATGATGGCTTTCTCTCGGCTCTGCAAGGCATCACGAAGAGCTTAACAGCGCAGCTGTAAAAAAAAATTAAAAAAAGAATACGCCAGGTCTGCGCGGAAAGCGCAGCAGAGGCACAGCGAAAGCTCGATGAGGGGCATTTCTAGAGCCCGTTAGAAACTCTCTTGTGGCTACTAATACAACTACACTAGCAACGTACCCACTACGCCACAAATCATAATTTTTGTGAAATTGGGAGGCAGCCAACACGGCATTACTTGTCATTCTGCGGAGAAGCGAGGTACCATGTGTGAAGCATTATGTGCATTTTCTTGATGTGACGGCTGATGACGATGAAGAATTATGACTGAGCCTTTTTGTAATGGGTTGGAAGCTTTAAATGACCCACTAGTTACGTAATTCGCATTGCGTGACGCCCGGTCGTTATTTCACTCTCCCACCACGCTTTATAATATACGCTAACGTGTGAAAAAGATCGAGAGAGGGGAATTAACTTTATTGAGCGCCTGAGGAAATGGATCATGGGAGTCTTATGGGCTTCCTTGACAACCAATAGAAGTGCGCTTGCGAGGAACCCACTACGCTATAAATCATAATTTTTGTGAAGTAAGCAAACAGCCACTACGCAATTTTTCGTCATTCTGCGCAGAATCGTGGTACCTGCTAAACACCTCTGAGGCGTTCTGTGCACTTGGTTGATGCTGTAGCTAATGACGATGAAGAATTATGTCAGAGCCCTTTGTAATGGGTTGGAAGCGTTCAACAACTTACTCGTTGCGCAATTCGCATTGTATGACGCCTGGTTACAGAATTCGCGTTGTGCGACACTTGGTTGTTATTTGACTCTTCTACCACGCTACATTACATACGTTAATGTAGTTCCTTCCCGACATGAAGCCTGTATAGGGTCTTTTTGCAAAGGAGTTTCAAGTACCGGCGTGGCTCTTTTTTCTTATTTCGAGCGATAGTGGTTACGGACACCGGCGGCGGACAACTACGGCGCCAAAGACGGCCCTTGTTGTGATCACATAACAGCTTTCGCTGTAAAAAAAGAAGAAAAACTTGGAGTACGCTTGAACTTCGCCTTCAAGCGTAGAACGTGATATCTTCATCAGGCCCCGTGCGCATCGCCTTCTCAATTGCTAGCCTGCCTGCGATTCTCGGTGGATGCCTCAACCGTGCCATAACGGCATAAGTCTTCCTTTTGTGAATCAGCGCAGGGTCCACTACGCGTCCGTAAGGCGACACACGAGTAGCCGAGGCAATATGGACCTCAACCTCTCCACAGCAAAACAGTTATGGCGAATTCCATTGAGAGAACAGGAGTAGGGGCGCCGCGCAGTGAGGAGTGGGGGGCAGAGCACTGAGAGCAGTGTCACTCGATCTGCCACTGGAATGCAGCACGCTTCCAGAGAGCAGGTGGGAGGGAGTAAAAAAATACGAGTGAGGAGAAGTGTTATGCATCCCAGCATCCTCTGCTGCGAAGCACGTGTGATCTGAGCCGGGCCAGCCGGGTGGTCGGGGAAAGCATATGTGGCAGTGATCGGTAGGACGCAGTCGCTTGCTCGCCATCCTGCAAAGTTGCCGCTTCCTACTATTACATGATGGAATCGCAAGCTCAGCGCATCCTGCTTTCTTTGATGCAACGTCAGCCACCGTCTACTACAGAAGTTAAAGTGAATTTGATTGCTTTTTTGCTTGTTTGAGCGCGCACGTCGCACATGCATTTCTGCGCGCGCGGCCACGCGTTTAGTGATTGTTTGTAGGGACCCTAGCCCACTAGTCTTACCGTAAAATGCCGAGCAAGCGCCCCCCCTTACGGGGAAGGATAATCCGACCAGATTTGAAGGGGAGGGGGGGGTCTTGCTTGTCCCGAACCGAAATTCAAGATTGTCAAGTATTTCGGCAAGACAACGACGCTTTGCTGCCACCGTCCCCCGTGCATTTGACGACAGGCAAGGTAGACGAACACTACCAGAATCTACCGCAACGACGTCAAAATTGTTGGAGCCAGAGCACCACACACGCTTCGTTGCCGCCATTGCCGCCGTACACGAGCAAGCGAAATACAAACAAGTGAGGAGGATTGTTGGGAGGGTATGAGCAGATATGACGTTAACAAGTCACGTGACTTCCTGCGTTCTCCGCTCACTCCGCTTTTCAACGGGGAGCCAGACTGAACTGCTCTTCGCTGCTCTCGGCGCAGCAAAAGCGCTCTCGCTCTACCAATGGATGACGGTGTTCCAACTCCTGTTCGACCACTGAAACACGCCGGCTCTGAAGAGAGCACTTTCAGCGTGCTTTTGAGTGCTCCTGCTCTCCCAATGGAATTCGCCATTAGAACAGAACAGAACAGAACAGATCCTACGCAGCTGTTCACTTTGTTGATGCTCTTATGATGATGATGATGATGAATAAATATGATTGAGCGCTTTTTAGTGGGGGGGGGGGAAGCTTTAACACTAGTTTGTTGCGCCATTCATATGTTTTGACGCCTGGCGCGATTCTACGCTTCTGCCGCGTAATATTACATGCGTGAAGGGGACGCCTTCCACTACGTGACGTTCATGTGGTGTTTTTTCCCGGAGGACTTTCAAGAAAGAGCGTGGCTCTGTGGTAGAACGTCTGCTTGCCACGCGGACGACTTGGGTTCGATTGTCCCTCGAACCGAAGTTTTTTAATATTTATTTTACTTGAATCTTCCTCTATTATTTGGTCACGGACTAGATGATGATTTTTCGCTCACAACCAACGACGCCGGCATCAACGTCAAGACCGACACCGAAGCCAACACCAGAACGTCAGCGAAACGAGCTCTTCAGCGCTCTCGCTTTAATAAAGAGAAGCATAGAAGGCCGCCCAGCTGCACTCTTGGTTTCATCCTTGCACTATTAGCACAAGCGACGCTATTTTTTAATTTTTAAAGAGATACATTTGTGGCGCATTCAAACATCCAATAAACACGACGTGCAGAGAGACCCCTTGCATAGACACGTGTAAAAAAGATATCATCACTCAGAAATTTGGTACAATTTTGCTAAAGTTTCTCTGTTGTCCTTTTGCTGATGTCTAGATGAAGCAGCAGTTTCTGGCTGTAAAATCTACGGCACTTCATATTTTGTCATTTGCAATAGCGACGTTCAAAAGGGAGGTACAATTGATTATTATCCTCCGACGCTGACAGTTGCTTGTCTGTGGTCTTTTCAACGACAGCGGTCAGTGAGTTTCGCGGCGCAGGTTGTGTTCAACTTCGTTCCAGAGATGGCGCCACGCTGCGTGACCACGCCGACAGCGTCCGGCGCGACACGGAGGGTGTTTGACCGAGACGAGACTTCCAACTAGGTTCAGTTTAAAACGGGTTCAGCCAGGTTCAGCAAGCCTTCAGGCCTGTGTCTCGTCGTGGCCATCATTAACACTCTCTCTACAGTAATCTGCGACGAATCTGTTTTTCAAGCTGTTTTTGTAGATCCCAATAATTGGAGACTGTGACTGTGGTAAAAGGTATTAACTAACTCTCACCTATCTTCCTAGGGATGGTGATGATGAAATAAACTTTTAATTGGCCGAAACAGTGGTCCCAAAACGTGATTATTAAAACGGCAGTAGATTTCTTTGCGTCTGTTTATAGATTATATCAGAGAAATGAAGAAGAGGCAACGGGAACGAGTAACTTCATGCAAGTGTTGAGAAACTACGCTGAAAGACAGTGCTAGACTTCATGTTAAAAATCAATGAGTTAGAGAACATTCTAGTGAATACAACTAATAACCGTAATGCTTTCAGTGAGTTGTCGACTGAAATGCGACGACTGAAATGCGTAGAAATCTTAAAGCAGCAGCTGTGCAATAACGCAAACTAGCAGAGTATAAAACGTATTGAAACTGCCTGCGCTACCATATCCCTTAGAGCCCCCCTAAACCATAACTCTCGTCTCATCATCAGACAGGAAAACAGAAATATTGACAGTCATGTAAGCCGAAGAGGCCACGCATATTTTCTCCCGTGGCTCAAAAGGCTCCTATTGGACACTCTAGCAGTTGACGTCACTCGCGTCAGTTGCGAATAGCCTCTACTAAGCGGCTCATAGATTAATGATATCGCAGTTTCGTCGCAGAAGTTTCGTGAACTTGCCCGGAGTTTGCAAACAAGCCTGTCACTGCAACTTGCGCGGGCGCCGTCGGGCAAAACGACATCGCGGATGGCGCTTGGAGCGAAGAGGGAGCGCTAAGCTGTCTCAGCGTCGCCAGTTGCCGAATAAAAAAAAAAAAACATATCGCGATGACTGAACTGGGCTCTTTCCGGCCGACGTTGGCATTGCCTCTATCGAGGGTGAGAAGTGAAGGATGGCCAAAGAGGAGGGCACGGCGGCATAAGGTCGCGCATTGCCGGGACCTCGAATGATTGCGACGGGGTCGTGTCGCCTTCGGATCCCGCGGAAATGCGTTTATGGTCCATTTGTCAAGGTTATGTGGCCAGCAATCATGCCGGTGACCCCAGCCGCATCTCTCTTCGTTTCCTTTTCTTCCCTACGTCTCACAACCTTCTTGCTTCTTCGAAGACTGCTTCCACGTTTTAACGCGACGGCCGGCGTTAAAGAGCTCGTTTCTCAGAAATTCCGGTGTCGGCCTCGGCGTCGTTGGTTATGAGGAAAAATAATCACCTTGTTTGTGACTGAAAAATTGAGAAAGATTCAAATTAATTAAAGAAGAAAAATCTTCGGTTTCGACTGACAATCGAAGAACCCAGGCCTTCTGCGTGGCAAGCATTTTACAGCGAAAGCTGCTATGAGATCATTTCAGCGGCCGTTTTTGGCGCCGTAGTTGTCCGCCACCGCCGGCGTTCGTAACCACTATCGCTAGAAATAAAAAAAAAAACGAAATAAGAACAACTTCCAGCATGGAACGAGGTTCGAACTTGAGTCCTCTGCGTGGGAGCCCAGTATTTGACCTCTGAGCCATGACGGTGCTTGAAACTGGTTTGCGAAAGGTCCTATACAGGCATCATGTCGGGAAGGAACCACATTAACATATGCAATATAGCGTGGTAGAAAAGTACAATAAGCACCAAGCGTCGCACAACGGGAATTCTGTAACCACGCGTCACACAATGCGAATTACACAACGAGTAGGTTGTTGAATGCTTCCAACCCATTGCAATGGAATCCCCATAATTCTTCATCGTCATCAGGCACAGCCTCAACAAAGCGCGTAATGCCTTACATGCGTTTAGCAGGTACCACGGCTCTCCGTAGAATGACGAAAAATGGCATAGTGCCTGCTTCCCTATTTCTCAAAAATTACGATGATTTATAGCGTAGTGGGTTCCTCGCAAGTGCACTTGCATTGGTTCTCAAGGAAGCCCATAAGCGCACGATCAATTTCCTCGGGGTCTCAGTAAAGTTCTTCACCCCTCCTCTCTCTCCCACGTCTACGTATGTTATACAGCATGGCGGGAGAGGGAAATGGCGACCGGGCGTCACGCAATGCAAATTGCGTAACTGGTGGGCCGTTTAAACCTTCCCACCCATTACAAAGGGCTGAGCCATAATTCTTCATGGTCATCAGTCGTCGCGTCAACAAAGTGCACATAACGCCTTACAGACGTGTAGCTGGTGCCTCGCTTCTCCACAGAATGACGAATAATGGCTTAGTAGGTGCATCCCAACTTCACAAAAGTTGTGATTTATGGCGTCGTGGGTACCTTGCTAGTGTACTTGTATTAGTAGCCCCAAGATAGCTTACAACGGACTCTAGAACGCCGCTCTTCCAGCTTTCGGTGTGACTGTGCTGCGGTCTCAGCGCAGGCCTGGCGTTTTTTTTTCTACCACAGAGCCGCGCTATTTCGTGAAACTGCTTCGGAAAAAAACACTAAATGAGTGTCATGTAGAGGAAGAAGTCTCCTGGACGCATATAATATTGCGTGGCAGAAGTGTCGAATTGCACATATGAATTGAGCACATATGAAAACATATGAATTGAGCAACGAGTGGGTATTTTAAAGTGCTCTCGCATATTTATTCGTCATCATCAGCAAAAGTATGAACAATGTAAACCGCTGCGTTGGATCGCGTGTTGCCTTACGGACACGCAGTGGGCCCTTCGCTGATTCCCGAACGGAATAATTATGGCGTAGTGGGCTCTTGACAACTGTACTTGCAGTAAGCATTCTAGCATACTTTGAAACGGCCAATGTTACGTGCGCACCTCTTCGTTTCCTTACGGCATGGTTGAGGCATGCACCGAGAACCGAAGCCAGGTTACGAATTGAGAAGGCGATGCGCACGAGGCCCGATTAGAGTATCGTGTTATACTCTTGAAGGCGAAGCTCAAGCGTCCTCCAAGTATCTTTTTTTGCCTGTGTTTCGAAAACCACGTCCACTCTTGAACCACGTAGTTATCGTACTCTTCTAAGCGTTTCAAAATGAAGACAAAGCTATTGGACCTTTAGCACTATATTGGTTTCTTGTTAATAATCTTGTATTTCGCCGTTTCTTTTTTTTGTTTACATTCTGCTCGGTACTTTTGCATCACAGCTCGCACGTTTGGAAGATATTTTTCATCTTCAGACTTATTAGTTGGGCGGACAGCACTTACTGTAGTTTTGTATGTGAAATACGCATACCGCGAAAAGTCTGAAGGTTTCCGTGTCTGCCAAAGTAATAATGAGAAGTAATCATGGGGAGCTATTCGTGATACACGTGAGCTTGTGTGTTACTATATATTGCCACGTGCGTTTCTCATTATCACATTTGCTGTATTCGGTTTTCGCCCACAAAGACTGGGAGCAACGCTCAGCGCAAACCGCGCCTCATTGTTCGAGAAGCTTCGCGATTATTGTCGATCGTTTTGTTAAGATAGCGCGCAAGACGCGAACACTCGAGCTTATTCTAGAGCTTTCGCGACAACCAGCGATAACGCTGGGATATTCGACGGCACATGTATAAATGCCGACGCGCTTCACCGCTTGTCAGATTGTCGACGGTCGACGCTCTGTTCGCCACTATCAGTGTACAGCGTATATTGCTGTAGGTTGACTTTCCGTTTCACGGCCACAAGCTCGACCAAATAAAAAGTTTCATTTTGGACACGCCGCCTGCGTCCTTCGTCAGCGTCACGACCACGTGACAGTACACACACACACATATATATATATATATATATATATATATATATATATATATATATATATATATATATATATATATATATATATATATATCCCTTTCCGACCCAGTGACCAGTGTACTGGACATAACAAAAAAAGCGGAGCAGAAAAGCAAGCAAACCCAGAATCGAAGCCGAAACCACTTTGACAGCTTGTGTAAGAGGCGAGAAATATCTTTTTGAATGTAGTTCCTTCTTCAGCCCCATTTTCTTATGGGGGCGCATCAGAGTAGTGGTGTCAATCAAGAGGAAACGCGCACGCATGGTGTGCTCAAGCATAGACAATTATTTGAGGAGTTATCTTCGCGCAATTCAAGTAACTTAAATCGTGCGAGCTGATTTATGCTCTCTTGAAACAATTTTGCAAAAAGGTAGCTTTTGTAATCAGAAGTTTGCTCGCAATGCGAGATTGTATTCATGTCCAGTGCACTGGACACCGGGATGCAATTGGCGCTCATTGTGCTAAACATGGAGGAGAGAAAAGAAACTAGGAAGGACGTCACGTGTAAATCTTGAAACCCAGTCATAAAAATTGAACCAGGAGCACGGTGGGAATTCTATCAAGAGCCTGGAGCACGAGGAGGCAGCGGCGTCGGAGGACGTTGGCTTGTGGACGCTCAGCGCGTTGCCTCCTAGCTTCTAATCCCTTCGTGGTGCTGATCGCTATGCACGACAGTTAACGATAATTTTTTTCTTTTTCTCAAGTCAAAACAAACCATTTTTATGTTTTAAAAGACAATTAACTTTGTGACAGGAACAACAGCAACATTTTTTCAAGGAAGAAAGCAGAATGTGTGTACCCATAAGTGGAACAAATGAATCCTAGTGTCCAGCATACTGGACATGATTCTCCCGTGAAAACCATTGTACCTACGGTCTCCCTTATTTTCTCGCATGCTTTTCAATAGCCTCTTAGCTAGAAAGGAGGACTGAAAATTTTCTTTTCTACGCTACGAAAAATTCGGGACTGGAAGGGATATATATATATATATATATATATATATATATATATATATATATATATATATATATATATATATATATATATATATATATATATATATATATATATATATATAGTGAGGAAGATCCTACGTGAGAACAGACACAACGGAAGTACCCTAATTACTGATTAAGACCAGACTCTGGCCGAAACTGTCGAAATAAACACTTCCGTTGTTACTGTTCTCACGGAGGATCTTCACTGTTTGCCACGCTACGGCCACTTTTAGAGCACTGCACGGGCTGTAATTCTCGGCCCGGACCCGGCCCAGGCCCGGAACTCGTTCAAATTTACCCGCCCGAACCCAGCCCGGTGACTCAAAATGAGACCCGGGCCCGGCCCGTGCCCGAGAAAAAATTTCGCCTACCCGGCCCGGCCCGGCCCGACCACACATCAGGCCCGACTGAGGCCCAACCCAGTAATCTAGGTGGTGTTGCCCGAACATGGAATCGACAGCAAGGTGTTTTAAAAATATCTACGCTCTGTTGGCGTATGCTTCGCTAACAATTATACTTAAACATACGGTAATTTCTTGTTAAAAGGGGCTGACGGTGCAAACAGTTGAGTGGACATATTGGATACAATGATTGTTTGTTCGGCAGTGGTATACTGTACCCATTTTTTCTGCAATTACACCGCGATTCATGAAGGGCGTTTTGTAGCAGACATTGTAGCAACGAAAGTGATTTGCAGCACGAGTTCAGTTTCGATAGAGAGCGCAATAACAACAAAGGATGGATTGATGGATGGATAAACTTTATTATGGTCCATCGGGACTCGCTCTAGCACGTTGCGGGCCGCTGCGACATCGGAACAGAAAGACCAAGTCTCTTTGCTGCGTCGCAGGCCCGTTGGACTGCCCATATAGCTGTTCTAGCGCGGAGATGGTAATAGAAGCCGCCCATTTGGACGGCGTGATGACTTCGCCGCCACGTAACACGGAGCACCGCCAGAGTATGTGTTATAGATTGGCTTGGCAGAGAACAAAACGCTCACTTCACTTTGGTTTTATTGCACTCTATAGCCTATTGAAATTTATAGCATGCTGCAACCACAAAGGCAATCGTGCACACTTCTCACTATAAGAAGCACCTGTCTTCACCATTGTAGCACCTTGCCACAGAGAGAAGCAGAGGGACAAAAAACAAGTTTGTATCCGTTGTTGTAAATCCACTAATCTAGGCAAAAGTTATGGAACCGCGTGCCTCACGTGTATGCGTATAAGCAGCCGAAAGGAAGAAAAAACTATTTGTCATAGCATTATTTTCATATACCACACCACTGCTAGTATATACAGTATATAAGTTTCTGATGGCATAGTTTATCGTTTACTTCTTCAGATGTTATTGTGCGAAAAATCAAAGTATCAAGATATTCCTGCTTTAAGCACACCGTGCGATGTTGCATCACGTATCATGCCGCGCTAAAGCTTCTTGCACTGCTCGCGCTGGCCGCACGGGCGCGCCACATCTGCCTTGCCAATTGCGAAGGCGTCGGCAGTCGTTGTTCTTAACTTCCACCACTGGAGCAAATCTAGGATGTCTCTGCACAATGACCATAGCTGTCCAGTTCATCCCTTCACTTCTCTCGTTCCCGAACGTCGTACCACTCTTCAATGTCATTTATAAACCTCCTCTTTGAGGGCTTCTCCTTGCAATTTTCAGCAGTGTATGTTATGCACGCTTTTCTCCGTGCTCGTTTTTTCCATATTATAATGGCTTATGCCTTCCCAGCGATGTTGTACCGGTAGAAGGTGGCCATTGGACTACGCGGTTAGCACTGGCAGGAGGTGGAAAAAGCGATTTCGATATATTTTCGGGGTTCGTTCGCGTTTGGTAATAAAGGCGCGACTAAGCTTCTCGAAGCTTACTCATTGGATGCATATGGTTCCAGGTAAGGGGACATCACACTTTTTCATGCCAGATATTTCGTCAAGAGAAGACGCCTTGTTGAATACACCCCACGTCTTGTTTAATGGTGTTCTGTTCCTGCACATTCCAACGCAGTTGCGGCAGTATCATGTAGCTCTCGCACTATATAAGGCACTATACAGTACCTCAAACACGCGGCTCGCGGACCTCTCGCTAGCGGCCCGCCGCCCGCACATGACTGTCTTCATCCCATTTTTTTAACACGAAAGTGTTTTATGCCCGGATCCACCGTGACTTTCATGACGTATTTCCGTCACGGAAATACGTCTGCAAAATGAACGCCATCAGATGGCAAAGAAAAAACAATAAGAAAACGTTCCGCTGTCGGGAGTCGAACCCATGACCCCTCGTTCCGCGACGATGGTTAGCGGGCGTTTAGCCCACTGAGCTACCGCCAAACGCATTACGGAGGCTACATGAACGCGCCTTTCATCTTTCACACTTTCCTCTCACAGCGCTCTTGAATGGATGGATGCTATGAGCGTCCCCTTTATAAGGGGGCGTTGCCAGGTGTGCCACCAGGCTCGAAAAAGCAAAAAACACCAAACGCGCCGTTGCTACGACCGTGCCGTTCGGCGCGTTTCCAACAGAAGTGTAATTTTTGTCGACGTTTTAACACAACACGACGCGGTGGCTTTAGTCAAAGCCTCGCTCATAGCATCAATCCATATCGACAAATAGCTCTCCTACGCTCGCCTGTGGTTGTCGCACCGCGTGCGCTGCTCGCCCTGTTAGAATTAACGGCCAGGCCAGGCTAGAGCGAGCACACGACGCGCGTAGCGTTTCTCTTCGCGTTTCACGACGCCTTGAAGGAGTGCATACCGAGTATCAGTGTTTATTATGTGCTTGTTGATGCCATCATTTCACGGAATTCACCATACGCGATGTCCAACTTCAGATACCGCAACGCTTAAATTATGATCATGGGCGTTAGTCGTGGTTTCGAAGATGCGCCACTGGCGTCAACGTGAGTGCGTCCACATCAAGCGGTGCTATATCTGCCAAAAAAATTCGGCAGATCCCACTTACCGTGGGAATCGGTGTTATGCGAAGCATGCGCGGGATGGTGACTGTAGCGGAATTTTTCAAATTGAGCGAGACGTTACGGAATCGCGCTGAGAAATGTGCAAGTGGTATACGCACACTCATATGTTGAAGAGTGGCATGTGTATTATGTAACCAGTTGTTTACAGTTGCCTAATCGTGTTAACAGCAACAAGGGTGTTATCAAGACCACACGCGGTAAGCTTATATGTAGTGTTTATATTCATCAATACTGGACAGCGCGAAACCGAGCAGGACAAAGAAGGAACACAGACGCACAGGAGAGGCGTAACTCGCAACTAAGCTTCATTCAGGAAAGGTTCCCTAGATATATACACAGCCGAACGGCACGCGCAGGCGCACTGCACGTACGTTACAGTCACAGTTACAGTTGTAATGCTTATACTTGTCCGTTATCACCGAGAACGTACACACGTTTCACGAACCCGTGTGTATGTGTAGAAGGGGTTCTTGACAGTTCTCGAACAAGGTCATCATCACCGTGATCAGTCAGCACCAGCAGCTGGACCGGACTTCTTAATCGGATCCGTTCGTGATCGCGGTTGTGAGGAGTCTAAGTGTAGTGTAGTGCGCGGTATAGTACAGCTGGTGGAATCCTGGATGCCTGTTACGATGAAAGGATCTATGATGCCTCCTGTCCTGGATGTGCCAGCGAAGTCTTTTGATGCCCTCTCCACATCCAATCCGTCTTTCACGCAGCATAAGGACCAAGCATTTTTGGGTCTTGATAAATCAATGTTGAAGACACCGGTAATGATGAGAGGCCTGGTTCTCACAGGAGATTTATTGTAGGAAGCATTGACGCCGGTTTTTGCGTAATCGACGTGGTCCACGTTGCGGATCATGTGGACGAGTGCATGGTAGTTGAGCGTCTTCGAGGAGTGTTCTGTCTTCAGTTTTCTCACTTTCCTTGCGTTCGCCACGGTGGTGTAGCGGTTAAAGTGCTCGGCTGCTGACCCGAAGGTCGCAGGTTCGATCCCGGCCGCGTCGGTCGCATTTGGATAGAAGCAAAATGCTAGATGCCCGTGTTCTGTGCGATCTCGGTACATGTTAAAGAATACCCAATGGTCAAAATTTCCGGAGCCATTCGCTACGGCGTCTCTCACATAATATCGTGGTTTTCGGACATAAAATCCCAACAATTATTATTATTATTATCACTTTATTTGCGTGTCAATGTGTGTGTTCGCGGTTATTGTGTTGTTTGAGACTCAGTATCACCTGTGGCACATACCCGCATAACATTATCTCTGCTTTACGGGTATGTGCCACACGTGACTGAGAGAAAGGGTTTCATGGCATACGCGACAGATATTTTGCGTTATTCATGTCATGAGCAGTGAATCGTGTTCGTCATACACTGATCCCCTGCTAGGCCAATCGCGGTGTATTACAAGTTATGGAGACGACCAGGAGAGCGCCAACACGAAGGCGGCTAGATAGATAGATAGATAGATAGATACGTAGATAGAAACGGCGAAAGTGCCCGAGGTTCGCTAAGAAATGCTTCGCATTTAAAAACAGTAGACATTGCACAAACTCTCATGTACCAGTGCACTATAAACAATCAACTACTTGTGTGATTACTCGTTTGACTTTCGTGTTATACCGATTCCTATGACGGAGGGATCAGCCATATTTTTTCTTTATAAGTATGTTCTTGAGATACACAGGCATCAAGATCGAAAGGATATTTTTCGAGAGGCACCCCCTGCGGTCCCCGTGTGTTGATACATAACCGTGAAACAAGAGCTATATTTCAGAATCCGCGTCCAGATTTTAGTCATTATGGGTGATACGAAATGACTGGTTCCCCAGACGTGAAAGAGAGACGTCCATTTAAATGTCGAACTGCTGCGCCGGCCACGCGCACGTGCCCTCGATGCCCCTCAGTTTCCTCTTCTTCGATAAAGTCTGGCACGCTCCAAGTTGCTCCGTTCCGCATTATTTTGAAACAATGGGTATCGATATGTTGTTGGACTCCTGCCGCCAAATTCCCTTCAGAAATGATCCCGTATATGACATATGAGAAAGGTCTGCTGTGAAATGACGGTAGTTTTAAAACCTCTTCCCCTCCCTCCCACGCTCCTACGTTCGTCATTGCCCTAGCCCTTGTGGGAGTAAATTTTCGTGAATGCGGCCCGTTATCTGAGTTGAGTTTGAGACCCCTGATGTGGCGGAACAAGACGAAAGCTCAGACATTAACAATGTGGCCACAAAAAGCAGGTTGTGCATGTCCATCTCGCGCCACATGACCACTGGGAGCCGTCACAGAGACACAGAAAAAGAATGTGTCTTTAGAGGGATTCTATGTATCAAGACTCCGTGCAGTCCTTTAGTTTTAGAGGGGGACTCTAACTTTCAACCACGTTTCCCCGCTTTGTAGCTCTGCGATCGCTCTTGCGATGACATGTCACAGGTATAATTTTATTATATTACATTTATTACTGCGATTACAGAGTAACATTTGGGGTATAAAATCAAACCAAGGCAAATAAAGCACGGAATAGCGAGATGTTACATATAAGCGGCTGGTCTATCTACTTTTAGCTCGCCCGCTTCAGATAAATGAAGTAACTCATATGCAAGAAGAAAAAGCAGTTCAGTACTTATCGTCCAGCAGGCCCGCGAGGCGGCCGGGAGGCGAGGCCTCGACGTCCCCACGTGGGAGACCTAAAGCCCAGTGGGCGAAAGCTCTGCCGGACCATCAATAAAGTTGTTACCAACCAACTTATCCCTCACAAAATTCTCCAAAGAGCTTACCCCACATAGAAAAAGCGCTTTTTCGAGATAAAATTTGCGACTTATATGTATGCACAGCGTATGCGGAACAAGCCAAATTGAAGAGAAAAACGATTTCTGTGTTATCAGTAAATTACTCTTTTACCACTCTAAGAGCACCACGCTCACAGCGACAAGACTCTTGGTAAGATAGAAAACTCGCAGAAAAATGCAAGTAACGACGCCAACTTGAATTTCATACATTCTGCCGGCATCTACTGGGCCCTACGTAGCTTATAGTGGGTGAAAATGAAGTACATTGACCTCAGAGGGGCCTTAACAGACTTGACATACGAAGTTTCTGGAAATTCCGTTGAGCGAAGATCCCCAAAATACGACGAATACAGCTTAAAATACATGACGTCACATGCAGAGAGTTCAGCGCGGAATTTCAAATGGAACTTTGACCTTGATTTCTCCTTATTACTAAAGACTCATTGGGGTGATATTAAATGACGTTCGGATTCTCAGAGTACACTAATAGGTCTACAACGATCAGTGTGTCACTGTAGGGACATTAAGAACGGGACCTAAGTCCAAGCCGGCACTACCCGAGCCGGGTTTCGGGTAGCCCGAGCCCGTGGAGATGCTTATAGCACTTCGCCACCATGCTGCCTAGATATTATATATTCTATATAGATATATATATATCATAGATATATTATATATAGAATATATAGAGCTATATATATTACACACACACACACACAAACACACACACACACATGGTCTGCTCCAAGGTAGTCACAGATAAGCACACGCCATGCACTGGCCGGACACAGCTCAACGCAGTCTGCAGCACATCTTGTGCAAAGATACTCCAACAGCGTTTACAATACCTGCCATCACACTGCTGGTGCATTAGAACGCGGAACACATCAAATCCACTTAATAATAACCTTAGTTGCCACTAGACATGAAGTCAGACAGACTCAAACGGGACTATAACCTCACGCGTAAGACTCTAGCTTAAGTAATTCAACAATAGGAAAGGAAAGAAAAATAAATGACTGACGGTGTTTAATGGAACACTTTTCCTAGAGATAGCGTATTTTCGGGTGTCGTGGCCCGCATCGTGCCTCTGACATTATTACCACTCGGTGTTTCCAGAGCGTCTTCCTAAACACGCTTTTAATACCACCGCTTCGCATGACTTCATTAAAAGTACGCACTTTTTCGCCATCGTGCTCCCATCAACGCCATCAACGGGAATCCAGTTTACCTGAAAGCCCTCGATGGTGCAACCCTTTATGTCGCGAATGGAATGCTTTCGACAAAATGGGATTCCCGCAGCAACAGAAACCTCTATCAGCGAAGCGCCCCGCTCTAATCGCACCTCATGGTGAAACCGGTGATGGCCATCATACGGAAACTCGGAATATCGATCAGCATTCAGGAACATTTTCTCGGCAAATGAAGAGCGCCAGTTGCTGCTTCTCATACGAGAAATGCTACGATATCTAATAGCTGAGTTACACTATTAGCCCGTTTTCCGCTTCATTACTGCTATTTCGTGAAGCCAGCATTAGCGTCTGTGTCGTCCCATTTTGCCCCAGGCAACAGTGGCGTTCATGCCAAAAGTAAACGCACTGAGAAGCCCCAATATTTTTTCCTGTCTTCGCTGCCGTCGCAAACCCGTCTTTGATACTGTCGTCCTAGTATTCTGAATGCAGCAAGCGATAATGTTGCCCCATTTACCGTTTCAACGATAACGTGAGTTCTGGGTAGTAGAGCACAGCAGGGCTACGGCGTATACGAGGTGCGTTTGAACCAAACACTAAACTGGTGAAATTTATGACGCAATTTAGATGATGGCTTTTCTGCGAGTTGATGGGCAGCAAAGCATCGTGCAAGAAGTCACTAAGCAATTAACACTCTAGACATGTCCTACCTCTTCCGCGGTGATCGATTATATCATTCGCTGCAGTTGACGAGCCATGATTCATGGTAGGCCCATCAGAGTGGTGAGAGTAAGGTTTGCATGAAAGTGACGTCGGTGCCAGTGCTTCCGTATTGGTCGTCGACCGTTGACCAAATTAATGTGGAGGTTATTCTGATCCTTGATCTCGGTGTCTGGTAGTGCTACTCGCACGCCGGCGTTTGTGCGCCCTGGTGTATTTCTTGGGCCCTCGTACCTTGACCCTCATGTACCTTAGGCTAGCGTTGCGTTTCCTTGCGCCGCCGAAACGGATCTCGGAGGCCACGCAGAAAGAAGCCGGTGGTTAAGACCAGCTCTGCCTGGTACCGCAACGACATCCTTTTTTCACTAGAAAACGTCTGTTCTTTCAATGAAGTCACTCCTTTAGGTTCCATTAAATATTATAGCAGTTAATTGGCCCTTCTCTTAAGTAAACGTAGTCTCTCATGTCAAATGTATTAATAAAACTCTTACCTTCGACAACAACTATCGATTTTTAGCAGTTTGAATTTTCTGAAGACTTTTTCTGAACATTCGGGAAACGGGAAGTGCTCCACCGGAGGTACTTGGATACGAAACGAAATTGTCACTTGCTTTAGGTGTCACAAATAAGACAGGAAGCTTCCAAAGTGAGGAAGTGATGTTGGGATATGGTAGTTTTGCTTCAACTTCATAGGAAGAGGTGAAATCTTGCGGGCTATCTCTAGGATATGCGCACGGTTGCCCATGAAAAAAATAGGCAAGAATCGCCGAGATTGCTGTGACTACAAGTACTATGCTAGGTTGAGGCGGTGGCGTTTCTTTTTTGGCGATAGCAATTATATGGACAGTCTCGGCTGGAAAATATCCGTCCCCGTCGCCGTCATTCACCGTATATGTATAAGTATGTATATATGTAGAAAAGCCATAAAGAAAAATAATTCAGAAATTCTTTCCGACGCGCAGAATCGAACGGGCGACCTCTCGCTTTGCAGCCCGCCGCGTTAGACGTTAGGCCACGACAGCACCGTCTTGCAGCCTGCTAACGGCGCGCTATTTATATACACCATGTAATTCAGCATGCTTTCTTAGTGGCTACATAGATGGCGTGACGTGCGCGCGCCGCTCCTGCGATCGCCGTTGCTCTTCGCTCTACAGGGCGTGGTCGCTTTCGTGCGCTTATCTCGAGGAAAGAAGGGGCGGCCGGTGGGGTGCTTCGCTTCGCTCGCTGCAGCGGCCGCGTTTGCGAGAGGAGTGCGCTGTTTAAACAGATATAAGTAACAAAAGTGACAATTAGTTCGCGCTCGTCTTGTGTGTACCTGTTCGTTCGTTTCGTGCGTCCTGCTTTATGTTTCAGCAGTGCGCTTCAAAGTGTCGAGCTGTGATGCATTAGTTCGCGCTCGTCCTGTGTGCGTTCTTTTCGTGCGTCCTTTGGGCTCGAGCGACGCGCTGGCAATTTCGAGCTGCTTTCCATTCTTCGCGTTACATTACAATTTATTGCTATCGCATTCATTGCTTCGCCGTTGCGGCGAAACTGTGACTTTTTTTAAATTTTAGCAAGAAAAGGCACAAATGGTTAATGAAAGGCGAAATGTGTGTTGCCATAAACGTACTGATATGTACGTAAAGTTTTGAAGCCGGAGAACTAGGTATCGAACGTAATGAACGACAAAAATGAGAGCTTTAATTCAAAACATAGATTATGTGTTTGTTGCCTGACCCGCAATCAAAGAAGTAATTCAGTGCTGAGAGTTGATTAATACTGAATTACTTTAAGGTACAAAACCTGAAACGTTCCTTGATAATGCCACGAATCAAATCAGTGGAGCTTACACTGCACGCAAATGCGCACGACCGCGAGTTTCAAGAAGCAGAATCGTAGTTATGCGGCATTTCCAAATATTCAGTCTATAACTTCATCCGGCAAGCTGTGTGTCCCATAACAAAAGCAGCTGTAACGCCACTTAGCCGAGGTAACTAACCATGTCGGCAAACCCAGCGAACATCTCTATTTTCAATGAAGGATAAAGTGAAAAAAAAAAAACAGCCTGTGGTAACTGAGTCTTACTGCATGCGGAATACAATATTCAGCGAAAACTACGGCACAGAGCTCACCTAATACGGCCTACAAAAGTACGCGCATGCAATCAAGGGGGCACTGGCGTGTCAGCAAAACAGACACCAAGCAGCCATTAGTTCTGCGTAATAATTACTCGACACACTAATTGCGCGACCTTTAGCTACGCACATTCTCATCCCTGCACTTTCGCCTCCTGGGACTTGTAGCTGCGCTTTCATTTCCAAGTGTCATTGTGGTCGGGAAAAACGTAAGCAGTGACGCAGTGTTAACTTGTGGGTTAGGCTGAATCGCCCGACTTTAGGGTTCGGGGTTGCAGATGCAAAAGGAGTAAGTGGCGCTCAGACATCGCATTGACCGTACGTGCATTCTGTTGGGGAATAGCGCTGATTGGGGATGACTAGTGTAAGAGAAGAAGAAAGGCAGTCGCGGAGAAGGAGAGGAAAGTGCAAAACTGTGGAGTGCCACTGAGCCGTGGCTTATTTCCTCGCAATCCTTGTCGGAGCAAACCGTCATCAATAGAAATCAGGTTACGCCGAAAGAAAATACCTTGAACAGAGAATGGAGGGCAATCAGTCCGCCTTCATCTGTGGGTCTCATGATAACGAACGCCCTCGCTAACTGAACGCTGTGCGTATTCGTTTAGTAGAAACCACGACGCAGCAGAAAAAAAGCAGATAGAGTAAGATTATTGTTACCAAGGCATAAGCTCCAATGAAATATTTGGTGTGCTTTATATGAACATGTTAAAAGAAAAAAATATTCACTAGAATTCAGCGGCTCTTCCCTCCAGGGATACTTATTACTTCACATAGCATTGTTACTTCTTCTGTTCCTACATACGTACCGTCAATCTATCTAAATTCAGTTCTTAACGTGCATTTGTCTTGTGTTCGACATTCATTACATTTCATCTGTGTAAGCTCGTATTGTGTCTTTTCCTAATGATTTCCTATTACGCATTAGTGTTGCACATACGTGCCAGAAATACTAACAGCGCAAATACTTTCGAGGTTTGTGAGGAAGAAAAGTTAATGTCATTGTTCCTAAAAGTTAATTCTAGTTATCTAACATAACAGAAATAAGAACTCTGCAAATTCTTTGCTGAATCGCATGACTCCCTGCCTGTTCTTTAATGAGCTGCATGCTGTTCACGATTGAGACCAGGTTTTCTGTTGCTCCAATTTTATTTCCAGAGTTCCCTAGTAAGTTGAATATCACATTTCTTTTGTTGTTCAGGAAGAACATAAGTTTCAAAAATGCAAACAGTTTCGTTGTATATTTGCGAGCTTAATTGCTTTATTCTGAAGGACACAATATCCTTTTGCACCACGGAGTTACGAAATAAAGAAAAGATAGGAAATAATACGTAGAGCGCGAAGATATAAAATCAAGAATACACATCCAGTTCTTATTTTCGATTCAAGTTCAGCAAAAAAAAAGAACTATACTAGGCAAATAATCAGCTTACACCTTGGCGCCTTCTTTTACAGCGTCCCCACCCTACAATGAAATGTGTGCGTATCGTAGTGTCCCCTTCATGTACGCTTTGCCCTAGTCATTTCATTCAGGCCATTGTTAGTGTCTCCACGGAAAAGCTAGGAACATAGACACATTAGTGTTTCCACTGAACAAAACGAACATAGGAGGACAGTTGAGGGAAGCAGGCCATCACCGAATATACATTTTTTTGCAGACATTGCGAAGCTTCTTTCCTTTCGGACTAGACCAATCAAATGAGGGGGGGGGGGGAGGAAGAAGGGTACTACGGTGAAACTTCGACCCCCCTCCTAATGGAGAACCCTGCGGACGCCTGTGTTCATTGCACCGGATCCGCAGCCCCCGTTCCACAGGTAACTGCCCCCAACAAGCGATTGATTTCTGGACCTCGTTATGCACCTAGACTGTTTCGCACAATTGGTCAATTAGTGGTAGAGGCAGTCCCCTTCCGCACTAGCGAAATACAGAAATGCTCTTTATGTGTTTTCATTTAAGCCCACCCGTTTTAAAAACAAACTGGAGCGTAGAATCGAATCGCACAACCGTCTGATACAACGCCTATCGTAACTCACAGTACCGGTTAAGGAAACTACAAGCATTTCTTTTTCTGATTGCGGAAAACAGTCAACAAAAAAGGCTATTCGTAACGAGAAAATGGTGATCGTACGGAAGATAAAAAAAGAACAACGCCCCATGTTTTTATTTTATTCTCAATTACCTAATACCACATTCAATCAGCTAAAATTAAGGTGCTTCGATCGCGAAGGTCCTCCAATGTCTTTCAATTTCTTCTTCCTAATTCGGAATCCTCGATGTAAAAGCACTGTAATTTGACAGTCAGCGGGCAACAATTAGGTTTTACTTTATTTCTTTGGTTTTGTATTGCCGTTGTTAGTGTTAGCTTTGCGTGTTTTATCATTATTTTACTCCATTAGTAGGACAGCCATCTGATTATAGCGCGAACTATTTTTTAAGTTGAATTCGTGTTCATTACTGGTATTGTGCTACAGATCGGGGCCTTTTTTTTCGTTTTCTTGTGTTTCGATTCTTCTCAGTGTGTTAATTCTGGCATCAATAGACACAGAGAGAAGAGTAGCTCTACGCACTTCGTTGCATATTGCCTGGCTGTGATTGCTCTCATACAATTTAGCATTACATTATACCTACTGGGTAATTTACGAAAGATGAAAAAAAAAATTAAAGAGCAGGAATTTTCCATCAGCTTCGAGATACCCTGCTCTGTTTTTAATGACCTCTGCGATTATCGGAAAAGCAGAATGAAACGAAATATAAAGCTGAAATAATTGTTAAGTAATGAGTAATCCAAAGTGCCATCTTATGTTCTTTTTCTTGGAAAAGTTCTTACACGTGCGTTTTCTGCAGCATATCACGAGCAAAAAAGCTTTTCTCTCCTTAGCTTAGTGTAGTTCAACTTCCACGTTGAATATCAAGCTATGCGACCCGGAGAGTTTAATATTTACTTGTTTCCATAAAAAAATGCAGCGAAATTGTTCTTGCGCACGCCCCTGTTAACATCAATTTCACTTCCGAGCAATGAGTGGGGGGAACCCACTTCTCGGAAGCCATGTTTGTTTTGTACATAAATCTCTGAAAGCTACATGACGTCGTAAGCACCCTGCTTCGTGCATAACTTCGAGTTATAAAGCTGAGGAAACCAGCCTAGTTTTTTTTATTATTACTGTTAACCCTAGAAGGGTTATTACAAGGGTCATTAGAAGGGTCATTCTCTTAAAAACGAGAGTAATAACATTTTCAAATAAACATTAAAAAGAGCCATTCTGCCAGTGGTGACAGCATATTTTGGTGCTACGTATAGCGTTCACTTCGTGGTGTCTACGTGAATTGGCAGCAGGGACAGCATAGGAAGGCGTCTTCTTCGCGCTGTTTTTTAACCATGGATTCTTACCAACTGGCTCGCATTCACTCGCTTTTAAGGATACGCTCATTGCTGCTGTTTTCCCGGGTGTTCGAAGCGTACTGCGGCCGACTTCAAGATTGATAGCGGACCGTGCTGCATCCAGCGCCTTGCAAGAGTGCTACTTTTTTTGCGCCCGACACCCCACCACGTGACATCGACCACCCCGGGTCCTTCAAAAAGACAGTGGCAACGCCTGCCTCGGTCACTTGGCAGCAGGAACAGCATACGAAGGAGACGCTCATTGCTGTTGTTTTCTCAAGTTAAGCATTTGCCCTCCTGTTTTGTATAGTTCATCCGCTTTTCTAGTGCTGTCTCTGTTCCCAAGTTCTTAATTCTGACTTGTTTTGCCCAATGTTGAATCTGTAAACTGGTCTTTAGTTATGGGTACTGAGTTCGCGGACTTCAAGCGCGACATTCGGAAAGAAATCAGAGAGTTAAATAAAAGCCTCGACTACATGAACAAAGACTACGAAATCAGAGAAGAATAGTGTGCTGAAGTTAGGAAGGAAAACGCTGCTCTCAGGACGTGCCAAGAGGCAATGGGACGTGAGATAGACCGTCTGAGAAAGCTGGCGCACGAAAATTCCACGCGCCTAACTGCTCAAGATCAATACTCTCGAAACAAAATTACAGAAAATAAAGGGATATCCCTCGTGCCCCGAATGAAAACCTTCTGTCATTGCTTGCCAAAGTTGGTGACGCCTTGGGGGAGCCAAAAAGTGAACAGGACATAGAAATATGCCGCCGTTTGCCAGCGACGAGTGCCGCTTCGCAAAGTAACACAGCACCAGACACAGGAGTTGCAAAGAGCAACAAGGTACGCCCCCGTGAAAGCGTTGTTCCCGATCGGTGCAGCAGAGCAAGCAGTGACGCCCCCCTGAACGAAAACATCGCGGTTGTTTTCAGTCGCCGAGCTATGAGGGATGTCATCGTTAAGAAAGCTCGGAGAACTAGATTCACAGCTGAGGAACTGGGATTCACAACTAAGCAGTCTGTTTTCGTAAATGAGCACCTTTGTCCCCAACTGAAAAAAATTGCTGGGCATGACGATTGCTCGGAAACGGGAAATGAAGTGGCGCTTCGCGTTCGCAAGTGGTGGCAAGATATTTGCGCGTGAAACGGAAATATCTCTTGGAGTTCAAACCACATGTGCAGCCGACTTGCAGAAGATGCGCGCGGCCGCTTCAAGCAGCCGCGGGGCATCTAGAATGCCGTAAGCTTATCTGATTAGCGCTTTCGTTTTGCGGCGCGAGCCCTTGTTTTAAGTGCGAATGCACTTTATAAGCGACCCTGAATCCGCCGTCCCATAGCAACGGCGCGAGGAAAGGAGAGGAGCGTCTGTAGCAACGGCGCAGCGACGTCACACCCCACGTGACTGCGCGCGCTCCGCCTCCCCACCGCGGTTCGCGCGGGCGCGCGCCGGCTCCGCACCGCTCTTCTAGGTGGCATTGGGTGCAGTGCTTCGCCGCTCCTTCTCTCGCCGTTCGCTCTCTCTCCTCCCTGCGCCCCACTCTCCCGTCCGCTGGCTGGGCGCCTCTCGAAATGTGTGCTCGAGACGCCGCTGTGAAACGCCAACGGCGACCACAAGGCTGAGATTATGGCCGTCAGGTACAATGACAACACAAACAGGTGCTGATGAATGTGTAAATAAATGGTTACGGTACAAATCCATGTCTCGTCATTAATTTACGCCATTAAAATTACTGCGCCGTGTACTCTCGGTGCAAGAAATGCATTCGCATTTCCTCACGATTCCCTTCGGGGAGGTGGGGGCATTTTTTTACTTTACTTTTCTTCCTTTCTTTTCTTTTTTTTTCCTTTTGTGAAGATGGAAGTGGCTACTCCAGTGTACTAGGAACAATATGCAGTAGGCTTGCTTCGCGTAACGCCGTTCCTCATTTTTTAAATCGTGCGGCGTAAAAGATCGGACACCATAAATAGCGCGCGGCGCATGCGTGAGGCATTGTTGAGTTGTGTAATGCAGCGGGCTGAGAAGCGAAGAGTCGATGGTTCAAATCCCCAGTCGGGCGCTTTGGTATTTTTCGTCTGTTTTATTTTTCTTTGTGCCTTTTTATATATATGCATACGTATATATGTCCGGGACATAATGGCGATGGCGAAGGCGACGGCAAAAATTAGCCGAGAGTGTCTATATAATTGCTATCGCAAAAAAAAAACTGTCTGCAGACAACATAGACGTGGGCGTCCGTTAAGGAACACAAATTTACGCCGGGAACGTAGAAGAACGTAAGTAAAAAAAATCTGTGGTAAAGCTTTTCGTGTGATTTCTTTTGCAAAATAAATATGAACTCCGCAATTATCCGCAGATACGTTTTTCGCATTTTGCAATTGCAGCTAAAGGGTCTCAAGAGCGATTAACCAAGTTTAACCATAGTGATTAGTGTTAAGTTTGCCCATAAGGTTGAAGTAATATGCAGACGTGACCTGCAGAGTGACCTGAGCAATGACGGAGGGTTTAGGCTACGCTTTGTCGGCAGTGCCGACGTATATTTGGCTCCATTGGCAGCAGTCCTCCGTCGGTCTTCAACCTCACATATAGTTGAATACACTATGCCCCAAATCTCTTCTGTTCACATCTAGCTTGCTCAACGTGGAGAGGTTGATGCATATAGCACCTCGGTTACTCCATTCGTACACATTCTGGAGCACGAATAGGTATGGCTAACCAAAAAAATCACAGCATATCCACGGAGTGAATGATGATGAGTGGGCGAAGCTGCGGAGGTTCATCGGTAAACCGTGACTCTTCCGTGAATTCTGCCCAGTCCATCATCACCGACGTGAGATCGGGCGCGTTTATACTAAAGGTTCGATGAGTTATGACGACATGCAGCTCACTTTAATTTTACATGTACACTGTGAATTTTCATTGTTTAGAAAACCATTGCTTTAGAAAACATCTGGGGTCTTTCGTTAAGCAGCTGGCGTCTTTTCGTTTTGATTTAGAAACATCTGGCGTTCTTTCGTTTTGCTTTTAGAAAACATCTGGCGTCTTTCGTTGGTTTATTTCATCAATCAACGGCGTTTTGAACAAAATTTTTATTGTTTAATCACGCACAGGAGAAATCTTACCAGGCACTACCTTGGAGGTAAACAATGGCTGCTAATGGGAATGAGAGACAGAAGAAGTCGGCTTTTAGCTAACGCTTACACTTCTACTAACGTTTCCTACTGGAACATGCCAATGGCTGCTAATGGGAAATGAGAGACAGAAGAATTCGGCTTTTAGTTACCGCGCACGCTGCGAATTTTTTATTGTTCAACAACGCACAGGAAAAATCTCCCACCGGCGCCACCTTGGAGGTCAAGATCTGGTACTAGCGTTACGACTGGTTACGCACTACTACGACTACGAGGGACGAACGGGTGCCGCCTTAAGGAGCTTCGCCCCTAAAAAGTCCCGCCATCTCCCCGTAAAGGGAACCCTGAGTAGTAAGCAAAGTATCCATGAGTTGACTTACATTTCTATAAATGTTTTATTTTCTTCATCACTGTTCATGGTCCTTCTATTCGAGGTTCCCCTGATGTTGCTACTCGTCGTATATGACTTTAAGCTCAGGGGAACGTTTTCCGTTGAGTGTAACGGCCTTGTGGTCCGTAAAGTATAAAGCTAATGGCTCTTGCTGCAAAGGTTGCAGCTTGAAGTTAGAGAATGCGATGTCAACGCGCACGTTTCGCTTCGGCTTTGCGAGCCCGCCGCTCCGCTGGCTACGTCGACGCGACGCCGGGGAGACAGGCCTCGTTCATAAGCTGCTTCACATCTAAGGGTACCTTGCATCATAGAGTTTCCTACAATACTTACTAGAGGGAACTCTGGCGCTAGTGTCTATGGGAGCTGCAACGCATGACGCTTCAGCCAGCATGGGAATGATGGGTAGTACACAAATTTGCCTAGTCTTCGTACTTTCGGCTCTATTTGGCTCCACTTCGGCTGCATCCGCTTTGTCGAAAAACAAAGTTCAGCAAAAGTCAGCAGTTTCACTTTGCCACTTTAACTTCTTTAGGCTTAGCAATTCAAATCTGGTCACGAAGTTCACAACGATCCATTCTTTTATCCGAAAGAAAACCAAAACAAAGCCACAAGTACGTTTGAAGCCGCAAGCACGAAGACTAGGCAAATTTGTGTACTACCCATCATTCCCATGGTAGCTAAACGATCGCAGCGCCAGAGTCCCCTCTAGTTAATTTTAGGAAACTCTATGCCTTGCATGATATATGACGTAGTGGGTACCTTGCATGAATGACGATGATTTATGGCGTAGTGGACACCTTGCATGATTTATGGCGTAATGGGTACCTTGCATGAATGACGATGATTTATGGTGTAGTGGTACCTTGCATAATTTATTCTAGAGCGCGCGCCGCAGTGGAGCGAGCGCTCTATCGCACGTCCATATGTCAGGCAAACACTCCTTTCTTCACAAGGAGGGAGCACGCCTAGCGTTCACAAGCCAACCTCATCTGAAGCCGCGCAATCCTCCTTTGAAACCGCGCCAACCTCCTCTGAAATGCTTGCTCCTCGCGTTCGAGGCTCATTTCCCATGGTGCTCCTGTTTCATTTCCTTTTTTGGTGGGCTCATGAACGAAAAACAAAAATTGACGAGCGCGCGCTTCTAGCGTCCACAAGCCAACCTCCTCGGACGCCGCTTCCCCCTCTCACCGCTTGCCTATCACGTGAGGGTGCTCATTTCCCAGCATGCCCATGTTTTATTTGTTTTGGCTGGGCTTCAAAAATGTCACGTGACGCTCCCTCCTGGTAACATCATGCGCGAGCTCTCCGCTCATGCGAAAACTTCGTTCTCTTCTTTCTTTCATACATCGAGTGGCACGCTGGGCACTGGTCACGCCGGGGGGACAGGCCTCGTTCATAAGCTACTTCGCATATAAAACTAAAATGTACAATTAAAGAAATTAGGAGCCCTAACCCTATCGAGAAGAGCGGGGCAAGCGAAACTTGGCTTGTTTGCGCCTGACGTACTACTTTATTTATATCAATCGCATTGCGCAATGCTACATCCAAACTATTCTCATCCCCCATGCAGGGAATCGGACCGTTATCCAGGTGCTTAGCAGAGCCGCAGCTTCAATGGCTACTGGTAACAACGACGCTCATGTGTTCATATCCAGGTAGCAGTGAAATGTGGTAACGTAAAATGTCAAATCACTTCGATTAAAGATGAGAGTGCCATAACAGAAACGACTGATCGCCCACATGCCCACGATCGAGAGAGCATCATTTATTACAAAACGGCGCTCACAAATACGTGACCGGTGCACCTTGGAGCGCCGCATTTTTGCCCACTCGCCAGCGCCGTATTTTTGGCGTGCGATGCCGCGATCGATGTCGATGATTTCTAACGAACTTTGCTTGATAAATCAGCCCCAAGCGCTCTGCAGAGATGGTTGAACAGCGAAGCTGAAACGAGTGGGCCTGGTATTTATACTTGAGCTGCGAAATTTCCTCAACCAATTTGTTTTTCCCAGATGTTAGCATAGCTGATAAGTCAACAATTGAGAGGGCTTTGTTTTTGCAAGCATGAAAGAGATGTTTCGACATGTGTTAATGGTGTTGATGTTTTGCAACAAGAAACTCACGCTGTTGAACCACAATGGCATACAACGAATTGTCAATATTATTGCGTTTTTTGACGTTTGCTCCTAATTCATCCTCTTTTCCCGAAAACAAAACTTATTACTTTAATCAAGAACATTTCGGCATTTATATAATATTCTTCTGAGTGAAAAAATTACCAAGGGGGCTGCATATTGGCAAGCTAGCTTACGTAAACTGGCGAAAGGTTTCTCCTTATTATGGTATTCGGCGTTTGTGTTGCGTATCATATCCATATCCTGTACAACGCAAACTATATTGAAGGGACCTAACGAAGTAAATTGAGGCAACGTAAATGCGTGCACTTTAATCAGATACATGTGCGTTCCCCTGCTTACCGAGAAATCTTAGGTTTAGAAAAAGAAATCAGTGAAGTCAGCTGAAAAGAATACAGTAAACTCTCACTTGTACGAACGTCGGTTTAACGAATATTTAAGAATAACGAACTTTTTCTATGCATTCTATGCAAATATGCTTCAGTTAAGCGAATTTCCGAATAATAAATATTACACTTGAACGATGTTGATTCGCGGACCCGGGCTCATTTTTCAAATCAGTTCGACCAAGTTGAAGACTATGTGCAGTGTGACAGTGAGCTTGTTACCTGTACAAAACTATCAGATTTGGAAATTGTTTCCAGTGTTCATCTGGAGCCGGAAGAACAACAGTGCGACGAGGAAGTTGTAATGGCTGAGGCAGGTTCAAATCCTGTATCTCTAGCTGAGGCTGTTGAATATATCAGAAAGCTTTGAGACTTGTCACAGCAGCAAGCTATGCCAGCGGCAGGGCACAACAGCGTAGACTGTCTGAACAGCTTTGTCTCTTCTTGCGCTTTAAGGGCGCCACTCCAAGTGGAAATTACAAGATTCTTTTCAAAATAACTTGCATTTCACTCTTTCCATGTCAGCTGTTCCCAGTGTCCTCCATATGCTAGAGAATATTCAATTTAGTGAACTTTCAGTAATACGAACTATTTTCTTGGGTCCCTTGAAGTTCACTCAATGAGAGTTCACTGTATTGCGGAACACCGAAAGCAGTTGTGACAGGTGCGCGAAATTAGGTAAGCAGTGCGCAGGAGAGTGAAACTCGTACTTTCCACCGTCGTTCTTAGCAGTCAGCCGCACTGGATATTGCATCTGAACAGAGAGAGAGAGAGAGAGAAGAAACATTTATTTATGTCATACCTGCCTCCATAAGGGAACGTAGTGCGTAAGCACCATTCCTGCACGCCATCGGCACCGTTCTTTACTCGCGAGAAAAAAAAAATATTCTTGAAGCATTCAGAGATAAGGAACGCAAGCTGCCTTGGCGCGTGGGAGTGGCTTGTAGAAACGTGGAATGCCGCACGACGTGCAATGTAAAAAAAAAAAAGCAAAAGAAAAATGTGCCTTTTCGGGCGTCTCGGGGGAAGTTTATTATGAGGCTACGCGCACGACCTAAATATGCACTGAAAAAGTAATGAATTATTCAGCGTAAAAAATATGTGGCTGTCTTCGCCGACTGCTACAATATATGTCCCGACTGCCTACATGAAAGAAAACTTGTCGCATCTAAAGCCAATCTCATGCAAATTGAGAGCCGACGTGACAACGCAAACCAGACCAGGTGTGCGCGACAGCGGGGAAAAAAATATCTACTTTCGTGAAACTCGGAGCTGTTGAACACCTAAAGGCAACCGCAGCATGTGAAAGAAAGAGAACATTCGCCAACGTCAGAAGTTATGAAATGCGTCAGGAACGATGTCGTTCCAGTGAGCGATGTACTGCGTAGTACAGGCGCACTCTGGACATAAATGAAGGCAAACATCTTACGACTGAATAAATTATGCATGCTGAAAGCACCGCACGGGTGGCCTGAGAGGAAAATGTCAGCGTTCTGCGCCTGCGGCTGATAAACAAAGACGTGTCGCGGTTGCCATTTCTCTTGCATTTGGCGGTTTCACTTTAATAACACGAAAAGTTCTAGAGCTCTTTACAACAGGTGTATGTTGGGAAAACACGCATTTAGCTCGTATCGCTCGAGCAGCTTCTCTGTCAAGATAATTTTCGCGTCGTCTCCGAGGTATACATAAAGAGGTAGCGAAGGCACAAACTGCCGAAAGTACGCCTTGAAAAAGACAAGGCCACTTGTCGAAACGTTCGTTCTAGTGACCAACCATGTTGAAGAATATTCATCTCTTCGATTGATGTGACAGTCCAAACCAAACTCTCCTAGCAACTGGAGTGAACTACTTCCTTGATTTGTTCCTACTATTTATTATTATTATTATTATTATTATTATTATTATTATTATTATTATTATTATTATTATTATTATTATTATTATTATTATTATTAGTATTAGTAGTAGTAGTAGTAGTAGTAGTAGTAGTAGTAGTAGTACTATTTGCGCATTACTTGGACTCTGCTTCACCTCCGCCGTGGTAAAGCCCAGTAACGCTTAGTTTTGCTACTGTTGACGAACGGACAAAAAATCTATCCAAGCCTTGCCGTAGACAGCTTCGGTGTAGAAAAACATTCGACGTAAATATGTTTGATGATGAATAAACTTTATTGAAGAATTAGAGTACGTGGCTAATCCCGGGTGGAGCCCTCTTGTAGAGCCCCACTGGCCGCGGCGGCTCGCCGGGCCTGGTCTAGGGTCACCAGTTGGCTCCCCAGTGCCAGCTCGGAAAGCCGTGCCTCCCAAAACCACGTTGTGAGTATTTGTAGTGAGCGCACCAACCTAGATACTGCATTGGCTGGCCACTCGGTACATTGGTAAGTGATGTGTGTAAGTGTGGCTGTGTGGTCACTACACCAGGGGCATACCCCTGTTGTGTATACTTGTGGAAAAACTGCGTGTAGTTTGGATATTTGGGGATATGTGTTCGCTTGGAGGCGGCGCCAATCCCGGGCTTGTTCGCTGCTTAAGTTGGGATGTGGAGGGGCGTACTGGCGTCTTCTAAGGCGTTGGTTTTCCAATATCTGCCTGCTTGTTACACTTTGTTCTTCATGGTGCCCTGTGAGATGTCCGGAGGAGAGTCCTGCGTCTCGGCCAGTAAGTCCGCGAGCTACGCAGTTTGCCTCCTCGTTCCCCCTCAGGCCGTCATGCCCTGGGCACCAAGTGACGCCATGTGCCTCCATCAACGTGGGCCCCAAAATATCAGTGACGCATCTTGGAAGTGTGCCTCTAAGGTATAAGCGACATGCAGCTTGTGAGTCTGTCTAAATATACGCTGGGCACGCCCTTCTTTCGGCTTCTCTAATTGCCAAGGCTATGGCTGCTGCCTCTGCCGTGGCACTTGATTTGGTGGGTAGGAACGCGCACGCCACGAATTTGCTTTGGTTAGTCACTGCGAATGCATATGTTTGTTTTCTGGGGCCTTGTGGCGGCGCTGGATAAACACTGGCGTCGGTAAAGTAGGCGTCTGGATCGCTACTTCACTGCAGGAGTTTTCGGGCTCGCGCTTGACGGCGCTTTTTGTTGTAGAGCGGGTGCATGTTTTTTGGAACTGGTACCACGATGATTTGATCACGTATTTGCTTGGGTACAATGACCGTATCATCGCTACAATATTGAGGGGTGAGAGGGTATCCCAGCCTCTGTAGCAGTTTTCTTCCCTGGTGCGTTGTGGTGAATCGTTCACGCTGTGCGATTAGCGTGGCGACTGCCAGTTCTTCATACGTATTATGCATGCCGAGTCCCATTTCTGTGCTTGTGCTGTTCGGAAGTCGCAGTTCTGAGGAGCAATTCTGAGGAGCCTGTCAATCTGCTCTATTTCGGCCTTGCGTGTTGCTTGAAAGGGAAGAGCGAGCGTGACTCGGCTGAGAAGGAAGGCATGTACAAGGTGTACCGTGTCGGCCTCTGTCATCCCATCATTACTTCGCGCAATTCTAGCTATAAGGGATGCAATACTCTTTACGGTAACTTTGAGTTTGCCTATTGGAGTCTTTGCGCTGTTGTTTTCTTGCACGTGCATGCCTAGTATTCGAGCTAGTTGGGTCCTGTTGATGATCTGTCCGGCAATTTCCAGCTGCAGCGCGGGTGCGCGGTTGGACTGAGTGCGTGGGGGCCTTATTTGCAAATATTCCAATTTGTTAGGTGCGCATGACATGCCTTAGCACCCTCTGCTGCGTCGCAGGTCTGACCGCCGCCTTGGTCAGTTGGTTCGCAGCCGCTGGGGACTGAGGGCCGAGGGTTAATTGGTGTATTCATGTGGGAGGTAGTGGCCAAGTACTACACCAGGGTGGCCAATCCTGCTCTGGTGAGGGAGTGCATTGCTGGCTGTGGTCGCCAGTGAGGCTGCACCCCAGGCCTTTTACACAATTCCATCATCACGCGGATTTTTTTTGCGCATCCACAGCCACTATAGTCCTTCATAAAGAAAGCGACAGAATCCCAATAAAGAAGGGCGTACGACAAGGAGACACGATCTCTCCAATGCTATTCACCGCGTGTTTACAGGAGGTTTTCAGGGCCCTAGATTGGGAAGAATTATGGATAAGAGTTAATGGAGAGTATCTCAGTAACCTGCGATTCGCTGATGACATTGCATTGATGAGTAACGCGGGAGACGAATTACAGCTCATGAGTACTGAACTGGATACGGAAAGTAGAAGAGTAGGTCTGAAAATTAATATGCATAAAACTAAAGTAATGTGGAACAATCTTGGCAGAGAACAGCGCTTTGCGATAGGTGGCGAGACGCTGGAAGTTGTAAAGGAGTACGTCTACTTAGGACAGGTAGTAACCGCGGAGCCGAACCATGAGAGTGAAATAACTAGAAGAATAAGGACGGGATGGGGCTCATTCGGCAAGCACTATCAAATCATGAATGGTAGTCTACCACTATCTCTCAAGAGGAAGGTATATAACAGCTGCATCTTACCGGTACTTACCTACGGAGCAGAAACCTGGAGACTTACAAAGAGGGTTCAACATAAACTGAGGACGACGCAGCGAGCGATGGAAAGGGAAATGATAGGTGTAACCTTAAGAGATAGGAAGAGAGCAGAGTGGGTCAGGGAACAAACGGGGGTTAAGGATATCATAGTTGAAATTAAGAAGAAGAAATGGATATGGGCCGGCCACGTAGCACGTCGGCAGGATAACCGGTGGTCATTAAGGGTAACTGACTGTATTCCAAGAGAGGGCAAACGCGTGAGGGGAAGACAGAAAATTAGGTGGGTAGATGAGATTAAGAAGTTTGCCGGTATAATGTGGCAGCAGAAAGCACAGGACCGGGTTGATTGGCGGAACATGGGAGAGGCCTTTGCCCTGCAGTGGGCGTAGACAGGCTGATGATGATGATGACATGCCTGCTGCAGTGAGGTAGCCCTGAATCATGTATATAGCGGTTTGCAGTACATCTTGTCGTTCTCCATAGGAGTCCTTTGTTGCCCATAGCATAATATCGTCCGCGTAAAAGGCACAGCCCAGGTTTCGTACAGTCTCCAGCTGGAGGACTAGTTTCTGTAGACCGATATTGAATAAAAATGGAGACGAGATGGAGCCCTGAGGTGTGTCTTTCAGTGGGAGGTCGTATGGTGATGATTTAGTACCAGCCATGCAAATCTGCGCATTGCGATTTCGAAGAAAATCAGAGGTATAGTTGAATATGTGTTGTCCACATCCTATGGTGGCAAGACCATCTAGTATGGTAGAGTGCGCAATATTATCAAATGCTTTTTCGATGTCGAGTGCAACGAGTAGATTGTTGAGACTACCTGGCGCTGGGTTCAGCTCTTGCTCTATGAGCAATAAAAAGATATCCTGGGTAGACACTCCTCGACTAAATCCGTACATAGATGTTGGTAGAAGCCCCCGTTCTTCTGTGTATTGGTCAAGGCGAGTGAGTATAACTTTTTCAAAGAGCTTGCCAATGCATGACGTTAACGAAATGGGTCGTTGCTGATCAAGGCTTCGCCGTTTACCTGGTTTAGGTATGAGTACAACCTGTGCCAGTGTCCATTCTGTGGGTATCTTCCCACACGGTGTCCAGACTTCCTGAATAAAGTGGTCCGTGATGGCTTGTACTGCTTCAATGCTGAGGTTCCGTATCATAGCATTTGTAATGCCATCCGATCCGGGCGCTGTAGTTCTTTTGAAGCTTTGCGCCGCTACATAAACCTCCTCAAAGGTTATGGGTGCGTGGAGCTCACTGTTGGGTTCTCCATTGTATTCTTGACTTGGTGTTGGGCTAACGTTTCGCTTGCGTTCTCCTGTGTAGCGTTGTTTCAGGGCTTCTATTAACTGATCCGGATCCCTCGAAATTCCCCAGGTAGCCGTTGAAGGGTAGCGTTTCTTTCGGTTCTTGTTGCGGAGGTATCCAAAAGACTTCGTAGGATGTTCCACGTCTTTTTCGTGCTAATGTGCCTTTTAAGGAATCACAGAAGGTGCGCCAATTGTTGTTGTAAAGTTCCTTCGAGTATGCGTTTACTTCCTCCGTGATTTTCGCTATACGGAGTCTGAGTTTCTTATTTAGCTTTTGTCGGCGCCACCGTTTCGTGAGGCCTCGACGAGTTTTCCAAAATGCGTCAATTGGGTGTCGATGGCAGGTGCGTCGGTAGTTGTTTGAAAGATCTTGGTGTTCTTGTCATAGAGACCCTTAATGTAGGGTGTCCATTGGGCTATGGTTGTTGGCTTGGGCCCGTCTACTTCCTTTTGCTCTCTATATTTAGTCCAGTCAGTCAGTCTGGCTTTTCCGAGCGGGCGTCGCAGTCGAGCTGTTTCATATGTCTTTGCGCAATATTGTGATCGCTGCCCAGATTGTCGTCCAGCACACTCCAGCGCATGGTCGCGGCATTGTTGGTTATGGTAAGGTCGGATGTGGTGTCGCTGTTGACACTGTTTCCTATACGAGCCGGTATGCGCGGTGTCGTGAGGAGTGTGTAGTCGTAGCACTGTATCGCTTCTAAAAGTCGCGTACCTTTGGGTTTGTCTGTGCTATAACCCCATGTGGTGTGCCAAGCGTTGAAGTCCCCAGTGATGATGAAGCGGTCGCGTGGTTGAAGCGTGGTGTTCAGATAGTGGACGATGTTGATGAATTATGCTTTTCTGTCTTGTGGGGGACTGTATATGTCACATATAACCTGCCTCGGGCGTCCTTTCTTCGCTGGCCAGAGCGTTACGATAAGGTTTGCGTCTCTTCGTTCGGTGCCGTTATGCATGTATCTGCCAATTCTTTCCGGACGAGTGTCGCAATCTTAGGTGTGTTTGGATCTATGTACAGTTTGTAGCCAGAAACTGTTTTAGGCCTGGCTCCCACCTCTTGCAAGCAGATTACGTCAGGAGGGCCCGTCACCGCCTTTATGTATAGAGTGAGTGTAGCATGCTTGTGCAGGGAACGAGAGTTCCAGGACCATATAGTAAGATTCTCGTTTGCTATGCGTTGGTTAATTGCCATGGTGCGAGGAGGTCGGTGTGGTTTCAGCGTCCGAGGTAAGCATGATTTTGGCGTCTGATTCCTGGGACCGCTGTTGGCTATGCTTACGTCGACGCTTGGGTTCTTTGTTGAGGCTTTCATGAACGTATCGCTTCAGGTCATGAAATTCGACAAAGAACTGTTTCATTTGGGCTTCTGTTTGCTGCAGTATGTGCTGTTGCATTAGCTGCAGTTGTTGTTGTAAAGTGAGGTTTGTTGCTGTTTGTTCTGTTCCTATACTGACTACAGGATCTCTTGGTGGTGTCGATTGTGGTTGGATGTGCCCATTGTCCCGCGACTTTTCGCTTGGGTGGCTAGGTAAATTTTGAGAGGCCTGGATTGTAGTTTTCGGGTAGTTTTGGCTGCGCTTTTCGTTGTGCCTATCATTCTGGCAGTGATGATCTCCACACCGTGCGTTCTGACACGTAGGTGCGCCATGAGAGTTTCGGTTGAGGTGTTCATGGATACGCCGTGAATCACCCCTCTCAGATTATAGTCTCCATTTGCGGCGTACGCACGGACAGCGTGAGCCCTGCCGTAAAGTACAAGAACGCGTATCTGGCGCACTTTGTCCGCCACTTCCTCATATTTGGTCGATAGAATCGCTATGTTTGACCCTGGATTGATTCTAAGGATGAACTGAGCATCTCTGATGCCAGCTTGGCATGCCTCGATGATTGCTTGCGCAAGCGTTGGAGTCAAAACGTTTCTCAGCGGGAGGCCCTGGTTTGGACGGATGACGATCTTGTAATCGTCCTTCGGCAATAGTGGTAGCTTTGGCAATTTCTTGAATGTTGACGTTCCTGTCTTAACTTGGTCCTGGGGCCCTGCGCTGCCGCGCCTCCGCTCCAGTGCCTCTTGCTTGCGCTTCTTCGTGGATTTCGCTGCCTGCCAGCTAGCGTCCTCTTCTGCATGCGACTGAGTTGCCGATAGCGTCTCGGCTCACCGTATCCTGGTCGCCCTGGAGTTGGTTCATTTGGTCGTCTGCTGTGCCATCCTGGTCTAGGAGGTTGTATTGTTGGTCGATCGCCGCGTGGAGAGCCATAGCTAGATGAAGCTCCGACGCGGGCGTCCCCAGCGTCGGCGCAGCTGCCGGCGGCTCCCCGGGTCAGCGTTTGGTGAGCGTCCTAGGGGTGACGAGCTTTCTGAAGTCTTTTGGTACATCCAAGTGGCAAGAAATTCCCTGGAGTGGTGCCTAGGCGTTCCTCGGAACTTCTTTGAAGCTGATAGTAACGTTTCCGGGTGGTTGCAGACGGCAAAACACCACTGAAAAACCATGAGAATCCAGAGCGCGAAGCGAGCGCGTCCGCACTACTTCGAGCCCCCTGGCGGTCTGCTAAATATGCTTAAAAATCACTTTCCAGCAAGTGCAGATGATTTCAGTGCCTACAGCTAGTTTAGTAAATGTAATGTAGCAGCACACTGCGCTAGTCCAACTCAGTATGCTCCCATATTAGAGACCCGGAGGAGAGGCGTTGGCCTTGTAGCGTACACGATATTGCGAAGCGATGCAGATGACAAATCTGATAGCGATTCCTATTCAAAGTGACAACATAGTTCGGTGCCCGGTCATGTAGACACATCTAGATACGACTCCTACTGACGGTTTTAGAGGTGTGGTTAAGAGGGCGGTGTCCGTATGCGCGACCGCTTTTCTCGCCTTCAAGTTATTAGTTGCTGCCTAAGCTGCAGCGAATGTCGGCCGGTCAGTACTCGTCTTTCGCTTATGTTCTCATGCCGCATTTTTATCGGCAAGTTCAATTTAATATATTTTTTTGTACAATAAGTCTCACTACTGTGCCACAATGCTTCAACTTCTCCTTCCTGATTGTGAGGACAGCGAAGTGCGAAAGGGATAATTCGTTTTGAAGACGAACGCGACCAGAGCTACAGCAGGGAGCTACTGTTCACCGTTTCCTTGAAGCCAGCTACCACTTCCTGTCAGCACTCCCTCCTTTGTTCCCACCTGCAGCACTGCTTGAATAACAGTAGTTAACAGTAGTTAACAGTAGTTATCTTGTTTTGGGTTCCTGCGCCGACTTAAAGACACTAACTTCATCTCTCATTACTCCTGATAAGGGTAACGCAGCTGAGAAAAAAGGACCGGTTTCAAGCTATCGCCAGCTAATCGAGGATAAAGTTAGTAAACTTAGACTTCTCTGATATCAAGTTGACCAGCGGTGCTTGGCTAGTAATTTGTCAGCGAACAGACTGAAAACCTGTTGCGTTTAATAAGAAGTATATTGGTACAGCAGTAAGTGTATCTTGATTCTAGCAAGCAATCATGATCAACACATGTTCGTCATGTTGCGCAACAATACATAGTTCAAGCAACAGTAATAGCGAGCAGGTCGATGAGCAGACAATGTGCACTGAATATAGTATAGGCAGATATAATGTGCCTTGGAAATGTCTCCCGACGTTTTGATATGTTGTTCTATATTCATCACTTCTACTTAGAAGAATATACTGTTGGGAGAGTTGGTGATCCGTGATGAAGGACAATAGCGCCATAAAATGTAGGACGAGCGGAAGAAGCCTATAGCACAAGCGCATACTAACTCAACGTTTATTATAAGGAACGAAAATATATAGGAAGGCCCAAACAACGTGTTCACCATGAACACCGTGTTTCTTGCACGGTGTTTCCCGTCGCCTCAAGATTGGTGCTACATATGATATTGGTGTTGCTTTTTCGGCTAAGAATAAGCTTGGTAGAGTACGCGCCGCCGTTGAAGGGAATGTGGACGGGACTGCGCAGAAATGGCATGAATGTAAGGTGAAACACAGAGACAGCCCTTCGGTTTGTGGCAAGGGAGTTGTGCATCAGGTGCCTTTCACGTGCGGTAAATGCAATATAGGGCAGACAGGCCGTTGTCTGAATGCTCGCCTGCAAGATCACCGTCGATCTTTGAATGATCAGCCTTCGTCAAATTTGGCCATGCACTGCTGTGAGTGTAGGTGTTCTCCTGTCTTGTCTGATGCCAAAGTGCTCGCACGTCATAGGGACCAGATGGCACGTGAGCTCGTTGAAGCTTTTTTCAATGTTGAAAGCTGGAGATAACTGTGCGGAAAAGCTTTCCTTTGCGTTAAATAAGGCAGAGATAAGGTACCTGGATGCGCACATTTGAGCTTTTGGTTCTGTTTGTGGTGAACATCTGGTTTGGGCTTCCTATATATTTTCGTTCCTTCTAATAAAAGTTCACCTGTTAGTATGCGCTTGCGCTGTAGCCTTCTTCGTCTCGTCCTATGTGTATTTCGCTCTATTTTCATTCATCACTTCTACTGCGATAGCAATTATGTGGACACACCAAGCGCATTATTGTCGGTGTCGGCATCACTGTCGGTGTCTCCGTGAGGTTCCGTATAAGGACTGTCGATGTCTCCTGAGGTTCCGTATAAAGTGCTACCTGCGAAGGAAGTCATGTGAGTGCAGATGACGACCGCAGATGAAGTGGAAAGGAAACGTGCCAGCCGTGTTTCTTCTCCGCTTTGGAATCTGACTGCTTCTGTTAGCCTGTATCTTTTGTCATTCCCTGGTCAAACAAGGCGAAAATGCTTCAGGCCAATGTGCTTATATTTAGGTGCATGTTAAAGAGCCCCAGGTGGTCGAATATTACGGAGCCCTCCACTTCATGGTCTCTCATAATCAGATTGTGGTTTTGGGACGTTAAACCCCAACAATTACTATTATGGTTAAACGAAGATGTTTGCTGCACCGAAACCGAAGTAAAAAGCAAATAAAAAATCGTTTAAACATCTTTGAAAGTTCCGTACGACTGCGCAACAGAATCGAACAATTGAGAAGGATACACACCAAGCGCAAACATTCAACTAAATTTATGGTACTAATAAATATGTTTATACTCTGATGCCTAGTTGATTACGCGTGCGTGTACACGGTTACATATTGATTCTTAGCGACTGTTTTGTTATAATGCTTAGACCGTGACATTTTTCTTCAAGTGTAAGGCCCTTCGGTTTTTAAGACATTTAGATGCGTTGATGACTTCCTTATATTCATTGACTGCCCTTCAGATTGATTTGTTTTGGTCGCAAGGAAAGCGTTACACCCGATTCAAAAGTGTCTTGCAACCCTTCAAGTTACACGTGAGTTGCCGGTTGAAGGTTCTATTCACTTCCTTGATCTTAGCCTAAGCTTTCAAGATAGCCACACGTGTTGGGTGTACGAGCCGCGAGCCAGCAAACCACCTTTGCCATGCACGTCCGCACATTCTAAGCTTGTTAAGCGGGTCATTCTAAGTTTGTGCTTTAAGAATGCTCACAGAAAGTCCTGCTGCCGCCTGGTGGGGTAACTTCTGAGAAGCAAACTGAGCGTTTCTCCTTGGCAGGGTATTCTAAACTAACGCTGGTGTCTGTCGCAGAATGAATTTTAGGAGAAGCGTGACCCTGGGCGCAAAAGTCGGCTGCTGATGTTGCTTCAGGCAAGCGCCCCAAAGTAGGTGTTGCACCCTAGATGCACGGGATATCCCATAACTTGAAGGAGACAGCCCAGAAGGCAAACGTAAAAGTCGTGTTTTCCGCTCCCCACAGGCTCTATAAACTTCGAAAGCTGACGAATCCATATGCCATCCCCACTGAAAATTGCACTAAGTGGCACCGAAACAGATTCGTTGAGTGTGCTGACCGAGTCGTGTACAACCTCCCAGTTTCGTGCGGGAAGCAATATATTGGGCAAACCGGGCGGTGCCTGAATGACCGGGAACCTGAACAACACAATAACGTAAGAAATGGCGCCGCTTGTGTCTTGGAGATTGATGATCGGCATTGAGGCTGCCAACCTTCATTTAATCTTTGCACGATTCTATCCCGTGACAGGACACTGCTGATTCGCGCAGTCACAGATGCCGAGGCGATTGCGAAATTGGGCTATAAGGGCGTTAGCTCAACTTCACTGGCTCTCACAGACAAAGAATTTGTGTTCTTGGCAGCGGCATCTTCCAACTCTTAACTGTTTTATTCAAGCTATACGCATGTGTAGTCTATATTGAATGAATATATAATCATTTACAGGCTTGCGTAGTCGATTCTGCGTCAATATATATGAACCGATTCAGAGGAAGAATAAACTGAGTTGAAAATTTGCGCTTGGTGTGACTCCTCTTCTGTTGTCCTTGCTTTGTTATTCTTGTTTTTTTTGTTGCGCTGTTGTATCGAAGTAATGGAATACCAACTTGTCCAAAATGCTGGTTTTATCATTAAAACCTTTGGCAACGTGTTTTCGAATAATACTTTCTTCAGAGATGTTCTGTTGTTCATCTGAGTGTTCTCCTTCTTTTGCTACATTTAAACATCTAAGTATATTCATGCTTGCATTATCGTATTCTAATGGCAAGATTACAGTACCGTCACTCCTAAACCATCGGCATTGTTTCGTGCTATAACCTAAATGGTTCACCAGCCCATTCTCCTATTCCTGAGCTTTATGGCATGACGGCGTCACCTTTAAGCATAGAATACAGTTTCATTGTACAAGGCAGCGATGTACCGAAATTTCTTGTCATATAGCTGCTCCCAGGCAAGCTTGTTTTGAGCACTTCAGTTCAAGATCCTCGTTTCTAAAAAATGGGCGCGTTTTATGCTCATCCTTAATGGAGCCGCGTCAAGAAGTCTGCTTCGCCGCTTCGCTAACACTCTCCCAATTGGATGCCACTGCACGGCTCGCATTGTTTTCAAGCCCGCTTTATTCGAGTATTTTCTTAGTGCATAATGGAGCCCTTCTCAGGCGCTACCAGCAGCTTGCTTTGTTTTGGAGATACAAGGCCACTGGTGCCTCGCAATGTACGAGAACTACGAGCACTCGTCGGCCGGTTTCGAAATGGCCCCGTCGCTTATTTATGCCACTTCTCTTGCATACACTTCACCATCCCGAAAAACCTCTTGGCACTTAGCAAGAAGTTGGCTTTTTTCATGGTCCCTCTTTCTCTTTTGTCTACGACCACTTCTGGCACCATGAGTATTAAACGCAAACTTTATACACTGAGCTTTGAACTTTATTGGAGCTCAAAACATAAAAGCGGAAGCCTTTCCACATGGCGCCACTTGTCAAGTTCTCGCACTTACAAAGTGTACAGCAAGTGTGCAAGCATTTTCGCGTAGCGTGAAGCTAGTGAGTAGATAAGTTTGTCTAAGCTTTGCGTGGAAACTGATGCTCCGCTGACCACATATCAATTTATTGTCTTTCGCTTTGATTAGGGCAGCTGGCTATGTGGAATACATTCGCGAATTTCACATGGCTCGGAATTTATGAACTAGGTTCTCTAGCGACTTAAGTTATGTTGTGTTGCTGTTACATCATGCAGGCAGCCTTGAAAGCACTGTTTTCCGCATTGCGGGTTCATCTGCAGAGAAGCCTTCTCTGGTCCTGCTCGCTATCAATAAACGACTCGTAGATGTGGTAATAATATAATTCCAAAAGTAAATTTGTGACGTTAAAAATATTGGGTATGGCTTCGCGTCCAAATCGCAAAATTAAACAAAGAAGGGTCACGTCGCCACGTCAAGGCCTTAACACTCCAGATGTGCAGTGACGACACATCACACGTGACACGAGAAGCCACGGAATAACATGGCAGCCTATTTTCTTGGCCTGGGCAAATATTACCCTTGTGGAAATATTTCGTTCCTACTCAGAATTTCGCAGGCATTTGAAGCAGTGATCTAGCAGCGCACTTGTATGTGAAACAACACTAAGAAGATGTGCATGTTTGTCCATGATCTCTGGAAATACAATTCTTCTCCAGTAATAAAAGGACGATATCTGCATTGACATAAATGCATGGATGCATTACAATGAACGCTCGCTTTTCTTCTTTCCTTTTTAGGAAGTATGCTTGAGTTTAACTGGCCTTGAAAAAGCTGCTCTAAGAAGCTCAAGTTATCACGACAGTGCACCAAAATCGCAAGAAAAAAGGTAAAAGATTTTTTTTTTTTGCTGGAGGATATTCCGCAGGCATCAAATGAGACTTCTACATTTTGTAGTGTGTTCTGCAGTTGAAATACTAAGAGTAAACTGCCGCCATTCTTCAGCTCATGGCTACTAAGAAGCGCCGCCGAGAGCCCGGCCTATCTCGCAAATCCATCTTCGCACTGAACTCGATCATCACTCACGTAAACCTCGTTTAAGCCTTCCCTGTCGGAGCTTCTCCACCACTTTTCTTTTCGAATCGATAAACGGCATTTAGGACACGCAGAGCTTCCAGCGTGATTTATTGCACCACGACGAAAGAAGATACCGAAGTTATTACCCTTACGGTGCTTTTTCATTCAAAAATGCGAGTTTTCGTTCTCTGAAGAAATGACTACGCAAGCTGTAACTACAGAACCTTAATAGTTCATCGTAATGTTTCTAGTGAAACTCACTCCCCGGACACTGCTCGGGCATTTACTTCGGTCAGCGTGAAAAATACGTGGATGAATCATTTCAATGAGAAATTCAGCAAGCTAAGCGCATTCATTATGTCGCGTTCCCAATACTTGCGAACAGGTACAAAGCAGTTCATATTGTTTTGGCTTTGCATTGTAAATCATGTTGTCGTGATGAGCTTCAAAACTAATCTTTACATTGGTCGCTTGATAACCAACAAGCGTGTTAACTTCAAGAGTAATATGGGCTGTAGCTTGTGTTCATCTAAGTGAGTGATCGACGTAACGATTATCAGTGAGTCTAAGAATTGCTTAATGACTATACGATTTTACACGGGCCTCAGAACCTGCATTCGAAGCGAAACTAGGGTGAGTTGTGGGTAATTAATCATGGGCAGGTTGCAGTGCTAATTAGACGCGGAAAGAGCAACACACTCATGTCAAGCTCGTGCCGTGATCTTTTCTTTGTCTTTACCTAATTAGCGTTGTAGCTTTTCAATGCATATAAGAGGTATAACTCCGTTTTTGAGCTGCTTCTGAAACAAAACCCCTAAGTGAGAGCCCCCGTAGCCTTATTATTACGACTCAGGCAATGAGCGCACTTCAGACTCCTTTTTTAGTCCATATTTGATTTCAAAATAAATGTATTCACCGAGAAATGCCATCCACATAAAAACCTGTTTCAAATATAGGACAGTGTCGATGAATGTCGCCATTCTTGTTGTGAACCTTAACATTCTAATATTGTTGCCGTATTGAACACACGCCCGTGCATTTCAAGGGTGAAGCCAAGCAGAAAACTGGAAAACAATACAGCTGAAAGATGTGAGGGTGTGGTGAAGAAACCTGCTGCGCAAGAAAGAAGTTCAATAAAATTTCACAGATACGCGTTGATGTTGGTGCGATATCTCACAAGTGCATGCCTACCAGCGCTGCCATGAGAAGCTCAGCCGAATCCTCCCTTCGTTAGCGCCTTTTGTTTTATTTACAGGTTTAACCTGAATATCCTGCTTGTCTCTTTTGTATTTCCTTTTGTAGTTTTCACTAACACGAGGTGTAGTTATTCCATACGTACACAAGTTGGCACACAACCTAAAGCACGTTGGAAATAGATACAGCGTAGACGTGAGGTTTTCGGCAAAAACCAAACTAGCAAGCTTGTGTCCACGTGTTAATAAGCCCATAGGTTCGAAAGCTTGCTCCGTAAAACACAGAAACATGTTCGTGAAGTGCGTAAAGGGAGTGGTATATATGACACCTTTTTCTTGTGGAAAAGTCTACATAGGCCAGTCGGGAAGATGCGTGAACGACCGCCTTAGAGAACACCACGCATCTGTTAAGGCATCAGGCAACTCTCATCTTGCAGATCACTGTAGAAACTGCGGATGTTACCCCGTGTTTAAAGAAACAGAAATAATATTTCGGCATAAGGATCAGCTAACACGTGAGATAGTGGAATCTTACCACATCCGAAAGAGGGGACTTGATTGTGTTAGCCAAGCTACGATTGTACTGCACGATAAAGAATACGCGTATCTCGATACTTAGGTTTTGCAAAATACTAGATGACAAATAACAGGGACTATTATGTAATCCCGATACGAGTGGTTTCTGTTGCACCCTGTTCTGTTGCACATGCGCGATGAGCCATGTAACCGCTTTAAATACCTTTTAGGGGCGAAGCTCCTTAAGGCGGCACCCGTTCGTCCCTCGTAGTCGTCGTGGTCGTAGTAGTGAGTAACAAGTCTTACGCTTTGACCTCCAAGGTGGTGCCGGTGGGAGATTTCTCCTGTGCGTTGTTGAACAATAAAAAATTCGCAGCGTGCGCGTTAACTAAAAGCCGAATTCTTCTGTCTCTCATTCCCCATTAGCAGCCATTGGCATGTTCCAGTAGGAAACGTTAGTAGAAGTAGAAGTGTAAGTGTTAGCTAAAAGCCGACTTCTTCTGTCTCTCATTGCCATTAGCAGCCATTGTTTACCTCCAAGGTAGTGCCTGGTGAGATTTCTCCTGTGCGTGATTAAACAATAAAAATTTTGTTCAAAACGCCGTTGATTGATGAAATAAACCAACGAAAGACGCCAGATGTTTTGTAAAAGCAGAACGAAACAACGCCAGATGTTTTTCTTAAAGTGTAGTAGTAGTAGTTGCATGTAGCCACCTCGCCCGATCGTCAACGGGCGAGGTCGACCGGCAACGGCGCGAGGACCCTAAATGGAACCATGAGGCGATGCGAAGCCGGAGCACTTGCACGATCGCGTTCCGTTGGCTTTCGTTGGGCATGCTACCGACCTCGCGTCGTGGAACGCGCGTCCTGTCTTCCCTCTAGCCTTGCCTTTAATTCGCACAGGGCGAGCGGGGAATGCGGTCGCTCTTGGCGCTCTTTCGCTCGGGAGCGGACTTCTTCCTTGCATTTCACCGATCACAAGTGATAATGAAGGGACCACGTAAACCAACAGTACAATAAAAGTTTGATGTTTAATATATACACGATGTTTCACACTCTTTATATTATGTACTGCGCGCATTTCACGGAAGAGTTTCACGGTTTACAGATGATTCCCTCCGTAGCTTCGCCCCACTCATCATCATTCACCCCGTGGATATGCTGTGATTTTTTCTGATTAATAAAACTTCAGTTGTGAGAGCAAGCGCTGTCCTTGTCAGTCTCTTCTGTCCGTCTGTTTTTTAGTGCGCTTCAACAAAATTTTCAATTATGAACGTAATCCAACTGGCCCAACTTGCCATCTTGCTGCTAACACGAGGTGCTTCACCGGGAAACGCTTGCAACTCTAGTGACAAATAGATATGTCTGATACTTAGTGATTATCAGAACCTCTCTTGTTCACATTAATAAAAAAGCTAGTGACATTAGATATACTGCCTGTTATCTGCCACTCTTGCGATAACGTAGTAGAATGATAACCGCGAAATTTACCACCGTCGCAATGTAGTAAATTGTGTTACTTGGAATATATTCAAGATAGCTAGCGCCAACAACGCAAGTGACAGAAGAAAGTAGACGATGCAGATGCTTTCTGTCAAGTGAAAGCTCAATAAAGAAGCATTAAATATTTGAAGTAACAATGAGGCCCTGGCCCAATCTTATCATTCCATGCCTCTAGCTTCTCAGCTGAAAGTTTATAAAAAGCATGGACTATTGAACAAAAAAAGGGGGTACTCACACAATCTTATCCTTCTAGACGTTGCTTCTTAGATGATAGGTCTGGAAGGATAAAATTGTATCAGTGCCCCCGTTTTTGTTCAAATATTCCAGGGTTTTTCATTAACATTTCATTTGATAGACAGTCTGTGTCGTGTACTTTCTGCTGTCTCTAGTATTGTTTGCGCTGGCCGTCACGAGTACCCTAACGTGAACTTTACATCGTATCGATAACGTTTTAGTATGGCAGAATTTTGTGAAAGGCAGTAAACGTTTTCATAACTATTAGCTTGTCGGTGTTAGCAAAAGTTTACACTCGCGTGCGCGACGTGTCAGTGAACTTTAGTACCTCTTATGACCGTAGAATGTAGAATTTTGACAGTCTCATGAAAAATTCCGGCAAACTATGGTTTGATTTTCGTCAAGTTACATGCATATAGTTACATGCAGAGAGGGAGAGAAATATTTTAATGAAGAGCTGGAGATGTTTGCCTGGCTATTCGCCTGATATGCTACTCCAGATGCTGGGTGACGATTAGGATATATACACTGATAAACGCATAACACATACAGCCACACACCCGTAGACTTCACTGTCTGCAAAGTACAAGTAGTAAAGTGTAAGAATCTGGGCACAAATTATGACATATACGTCTCACTTATTGGTTGTTCAGCGGCACTACATGTGCTACCCGAAAGTAGAGTTACATATAGAATTAAATTTACACAGTTTATGTCGATTAGAAGCCTTGATATTCTATGCGTGCGTGTATTTCTATGTGAGTTCTCGCTCATTGTTCATCGACGCCTCCGTATTTACACAGTTGTCTGAAAATGTCTTTGTGGTGTGCACCTATCAGGGTAATCACATGAAGAAGTAGGTGGCTATTGATTAGCGTAACAAGACAATGACGTTTCCACTACGGCGTCTATTACAGCCTGAGCCCCTTTGGGACGTTAAATTTCATAAAGCAACTAACCATACTGTTTCACCTTTTCGTTGAGATCATGCTTTAGTAATAAATTCGACTCTTTATGAAAGTGCAAGCAACACGTACAAAGCAAAAACGTGAAAAGCAGTTAAGTAATTGTAGTTAACTTGTGTTAGTAAACGGACTACCAATGTAAGGATTGTCATGGTGGTAAAGTTACAAGCTTTCCATTACTACTTCTCTGTAGGTAGTTGATGTAAGTAGTAAATGTCATGGTAGTAAAGATGGCAGTTAACACCTAAAGTTACGTAGTAGGTGCTGTATGTTGTAATAAGGATTTACTACCTGAACTTTAAAAGGCGCCACCACTCTTTTACTAGTGTGTACCTCTTTCCTGTATTCTGACTTCAAACTACAATCGCACTCCATTGGATGCAGTTAAAACCAGGCTTATTGCGCACCAACTTGTCTCTATTGTTATGGCAACGTTCTAATCTAGAAATATGTCTACTTTCGTATTTTTATTCGCTATGTACTTCGTAGCTAGTAGACTTCTATTATTGCTCCTTTGGTTTTTGGGCCGGTATGACCATGTGAACAAAGAAATTTCGGAAATAAATATTAAAAACGCAGAACCATTCCAAGAGATATCTTCAAGTACCTATGCCATCATACAACAACGTTTCCACTGAGTGAGTAGAAAAGAATATGTGTGGCCACCAAGCGAAGTGTTTTATTGCTTGAAGCACTAACTTGCACCTAAACTGCAGATGAGCGTAGATGAGTAATTGATCTATTTCGACATCGACTTGTCCCGTTAGTAGCGTAAGCTACTTTTTACGCATCAGTGTACATACAGTTCATCATATTCAGTCACTACAGGCAGCATATTGCCCCATTTACGAAACGAATGGCTTCACATGCACAGGAAGAAAGTTGGTCGAAACCAAATGAGAGTTGCCGTGAACTTGTCAAGCTTTCGCTGTCGCTAGTTGGACTTTTGTCGTCTAGGTGACGCTAATGCCCAGTAATTTCGAGCACGACCGCAATAAACGCCTCTAGACGCTGCTTTCTGTGTCCTTCAAGTACTCGTGTCGTCTCGTCTGCACAAACTCCGGGTCGCTCTGGCACTTTTGTCTCGATACATTGTAATCATACATATTTAGGCCTCGCGCGGAAGCGAGACGCTTCTTTTCGATATTACGTTCATAGTCTGCGTGTTGCTGCGTACATGTACAGCACATCCGGAGCCGCGAAAATAGATGGCATTTTACGCAAACTGTACGGTCGTCCCCACTTGCCTCGAAAGCGCTCAAACCCCCAATGACTCTGAAGACAAAGATACTCGCAAAGTAGCGACCTTGGTTTCAAGCTATAAAGCCTCCCCGTATGCGTAGCTGAGGTTAGCGATAGTTAATAATACACCAAGTTAATTTGCCTGCTTCGCGGGAGGTGGAAGATTTATGGAAGCTGTACTGTCTTGCGGTCAGCGATGATTGGTGAACATTATCACTTACGAACTATTCTAGCGTGATGAAAATGGGAGATTTCCATCGACGCGTTTCTAGCCAGAGTTAAAACGAATTGTCTACCCATTTCTCAGAAAGAAATCAGAATTTTAAACTGAGAAGTCTGTTTTCCAAGAACTGCTTAAGAATTTCGTTGTAGCTTGCAGTACAATCGTGTGGATCACATTTTGTCACTTTCATGAACATTCCCAAACCTCGAGAGATTTCACGGGACCGATTGACCAATTATACTCTAATAACGTCATTGTGAATATGCGCCAACGTCTTTGTAGCTTAACGATTGGGTGTTGTAGTGATAAACTCCAGACAATTGTTTAGATTACGGACATGTTAGCCACACTAAGATATAGACGAAAAAAATGCACACTCGTGTGTTTAGGTTTACAAGTACAGTTGCCAGGTGCCCACTATGCCATAATGATAATCTTTTTTCGAAGTGGAGAAGTAGCGTATACCTTCTGTAAGAAGCCTCTAAAATCGACGCTTTCTTTTCCTCTTCCCTGTGGTTCAGTCTTCTTCGTCATTTCCTCGCCGACAGTGTGACGGTGCATATTGGCGCATTTCGCCATTAGGCATGGAGTGGCTACGCTCTAAAAACTAAGAGAGTACCGGGCACTCTCTTTGGGAGAGTATATTCTTGTCCGATATTTAACTCTCTTTTCCAGAGAAAATCATCGCTTTTTGAGGCAGAGTATAGTAATGCCCGCAGAAAGGGTTAGAGTACTCCACCTCAACGGAGTAACATAGCTCTTGCCGAAACAGAGCATGTGTGCCCCTTCGAAGGGAGTAGTAGTATACCTCAAGAAAAAATAGCATAACTCGGGCCAAGATTGGGCCTTAAAATTGCTTTTGACAATTTATTCATGCGTAGATCGTGATAATGACATAATAAAGAGCACTACGACAAAAAAAAAACCTTAGAAAAAACATCATGCGCGAGAGAGGTTCGAACCAGTCACCTCTTCGCTCACCTCAGATTGCGAGTAAGACAAGCCACCGCAACGCCACACTGGAAGGCGGCAAATGCGGTCTTTTTCTTTCATATTGTCAGTGATCACATCAGTCATCTGTCTTCATTTTCTTCTTTATAAACGCCGGTTTGAGTGCCTCCGTGCATGGGACAACTAAACAGAAGGTAGCTCATTTGTTTGTTTTGTGCTTCCCGGTATCAGAACGTCAATGCGGCACGTTTCTGAGTGAACAAGAGTAGCGTAACCGAAGATATGTACGGTATTCGTATTGACTCGCTAAGCGGTTAGTTTATGCTGTGTAGAAAACGTTGCACTTCTGAACTGCACACTGAACACTTCAGTTTTCGTCACCCCCTTGGCCATATTTTCGAATATTGTTCACGTTTCGTGACTACAGCCTAATAGCCCACTCCAGCCGTATGGACCATTTAGCTTAGTGCAGTGTACTCCGTGCGCGACGCTCGTAGCGAAAAACATGGATGTTGAAATACGATGAATTTAATAATCGTTCGAATGTAGTTTCAGTCGTGAACGACTTCATGAGGTGATATTCGATTGTTTAATTACAAAAATTTAACGCTAAACACGCGGATATTAGGCCTTATACCAGTGCCTTCTAGTGCACTGGGAACCGCTGGACACGCTGCTTTTGAACACGAAAGTGTTTTATGCCAGGGTCCACCAAGACTTCAGTGACGTATTTCCGTCACGGAAGTGACGTCGAAAAAATATACACGATCAGATGGCAAAAAAAAAAAAGTTCCGTCAACTGGCATCAAACCCACGACCGCTCGGTCCGCAACAACAGGTCCGGGCACGCTATCCACTGCGCCATGGTCACTTTCTTTTTCTTTAATTCATCGAAAGATGACCCGTTATAGCAGTGAGCCACACACTACATACTTCTTCACATTAGAATTACCTTAACATGCAGAACACCCACATTGTTGTCTACAGTAAGAGGCTGTTCAAAAGTCAGGCAAGCACACACAAGCGTTCAGAAGTGCAAGCCACTCCGGAACGGGCTCAAAAGTATCAACAACACTGCGCACTTGAGCAGCTTCTTCTCGGAAGACAGACCTCGTCGATCGTGGTGGCTCGGCGTGCCACGGTCACAGACTCTAGAGGCTCTACAAACGCGCCTTTTATATCTACCACTATCCCGGTCGGCGGGGTGGTGTTGCCCTCTGGGAGCGGTAAAGTAAAGTAATTCGTCATTACTGTGGCCTCCGAGATTAGCACCTGCAACGCGTTACACGTCCCTCCCGTTCGGCGCGTTTTCAATAGAAGTTCATTTTTTTCAATTCCTTAACACACCGCGAGGTGGCGACCTTAGCCAAGCGTCGTAGAAGCGTCGACGTCGCTCATAGCTCTGGGACGCGCGCCTGCCTCACCTGGCTGTAACACCGCGTTCCCCGCTCACGCGCTCGCCCCTAGAAAAATAGCGGCCGGGCTACCGGGGCGGCACGACGCGCTTTGCGTTGCCCTCTAGTCCGGCCGTGGTGTTCAGTCACATCTTAAGATGCCGCGGGGTGGCGACCAAGTTCTGCGTTCAATATGCGACGCTCTTCTGGCTATCACGCCTAGTGCTCTGATTACGCTTTCACCGTTAAATACTACAGCTACCATTAGGGTTTGTTTAATCATTTAGCAGGGACGTTAGTACTCGGGATGGAGGTGTACCATCAATCATCAAAGTGGGCACGTCCACGTTAAACGGTGCTATAGCTGTCCGACATCAATATACATTGTGTAAACTCTCCTATATCAATGTAGAGTAAACATTCAGTTACTTCTCTAAGGGCACGCTTTACTTTCGTGTTATTCCGATTGCTATGACGGAGGGATCAACCATGTTTTTTATGAGTTGTCTCCAGCGCCACGACGAATGCACTGCTCTCTACTGTATATACGTGTGCATAATAATGAATAATCATCGCTCGCGGTATGCCGGCATATCGATATGCATATGAGGAGCCGGAGTATAACTGCGTTTTACTCTATCACGCCAGAAGAGTATATGGACATTCCACTCTCTCAGAGAAAGGTGGAGTATAAGCCCATTTCACTCTCTCCTTTGGTACAGAGTGAACGTGCATTTCACTCTATGCGATGCTTTGCGAGAGTGAAACAACGCTCTCAAGAGTAACTCGGCTTTTTTACTCTTGCAATACCCTAACCAGTTTTATGGTGTATGTTTTGCCACGTAGGAAATCTGGCCAACAGGGGTGTGATCCCGAATATGTTCTTTCCTGATGACAGTGCACTGACCTACACAACATGGGTAAGACACAAGGCATAAAAAGTTTATTCACCAGGTATATTACACAATGTGCGTAAAGCGATAGTTACGGTGGCATAAAACATGAATATCGCATCTTGACAGGTCCCTACAATGTACGCGAAATATAATAGCACTGTAACATGGTAAATCCTGAAACTACAACTTTTGGTTATGTGCGACTGGTTATACGTCCATTCTCGGACAATAACCCAGACCATACTCGCCACTTTCATTTCAGAGTTATCGAGCACAAGAGGCATTTTCACATGGGTCATACTCCTATGACTTATATAGACCAATACACAAGTGAAGATGAAGATGGGGCGTTGAAATCAGGGAGAAGTTGTCAAACAAGGGAACGAGGGATGTTGTCATAACCGACATTTTGCCAAATGAATTACAACTCTAGACCGGTACCTATAATAAACAATTCCTATATACAAGGAAGCTAAAGATATGGAAGCGACCGTAATCCTTCACTTAGGCACCTGGTTGTGGCACGTGCTCGTCGGCGTACGTGCGCCTTGGTGTATTCATTGGATTAAATTTCTGTTTCACGCGCTGCCGAAGCGTATCTCAGAGGCCGCGTGAAAAGAAGCGCGTGGCAAGGATCTCGTTGAGAGCCGCAAGGATCTTAACCGCTCACGAGAAGAGCATGTGCTCTTTCAATGAACTCATTCAATTAAGTTTAAATAAATATGCTGCCAGTTATTTGGCTTTTTTTAAATAAATATATGCTCTGGTGCCATATGTATAAAATATAACTCTTAACTAGAGCCAAAAGCAGCGATTTTATACCAGTTTTATTTTTTTATGATGTTTTGGAATATTCGAAAAGCCGGAAGTAATTGATCAACTGGAAGTGCTTGAGAGATGCAGAATATTGTCGCTCGTTGGTGGTGCTACAAAAATTGCGTTAAATATATCAGTAAATGCGAAGGAAATCTATCATTACGTCGGTAGATGGTGCACCAGCGGGGTCGAGCAGCTGTACGCTATAAGAGTGATCAGCAGCGCCATCACTAACCAGTGGTGCAGGCCTTGCACTTTAATGACGCATCCGCGAGATTAGAAGAGTATGGCCAACCGCCAGTGTGGAAATGCGCTGATAGTCTAAATGCGCTCTCTTATGCGTAGCAAGCAACAGGCGCTGCAGAAAAGGACGCTTTACTTGCATGAGAGACATCATCAAAGGCGTTCCACTCCACCTGGTATAGTATACGTTGTGCCGTTGTGATTAGAGCATCAGATTTAAGCACCAGAGGCATAGAGCTAAAATTCCTCCATTGGGACATTTACCTTCTTATTAGTGCCTTAAGGTGAAGACATATTCTGACTTCTGCAACTAATAGGAGTTCTTGGTGTAGCGTCTTGGGGAGCAACGTGTGTTAAAGATACAAGACAGCGTGAAGGAGTGTCCACACTCTCGCGATTAGCACGAACACCACAGAACGTAAGGCGTCTCCCGTAACACTATTGTTTAATTTGGTACATGGGTATATCGGCGACATAAAGCTCTTTATTTACGCAGAGTTTTGATTTGCTCTTGAATGTCTTGCATAATTACTTCACCAAAATGTCCCTTTCCTGTATTTAGTAATTTACTACGATGTTCATCAATTGTTCCTTTTATACCAAAGGTTTTCTTTCCCGAGTACTCAATTCATCATGTATTTATTTTTAGAGTATCATAAACACGCCTAATGTGCGCACAACTCGGCATTTCTGCGAATTCCGAGCGCATATACATTGCTTGCATATACATTCCAAGCGCATATACGCTTCCTGGATGCTACTTGCTTCACAGGTGCATGAACTTCTGCGCGCAGGCGTCTTTCTTCGACGAAACTTTGGCTCTTCCGACCGCCCGGCTTAAGAAGTCTCTTACTGGTCTCTCGGGAATGAAGCAGCGCATGATGTAGTAAGACCGAGTACACCTGAATACGGGACGAAACTTCGATGGCGACCAGAGCGAAGCCTACTGTGAAAACCCGCAAAGAGGATTATCTTCTTATAGGAGGAAGCCCATCTTCCAGAGAACGTCGCCTACATTCCGGATATCTTCTTTCTGCAGGCCGACTCTGAGAAGAAACAACCGAGCAGGTAAACCACCGCTCTTGTGCATCGGTATTGCGCCGCTTTTATTTTGATTTTCCTTTTTTTTGCCTCTGAGTGCGAGAGGGTAACTAAGCTAACCGTATATATAGATCAACAGTATTGGCAGTCTCCCGCTAGAAAAATACACAGCAGGTTCTTTCAACGGCGGCTCTCTGACGCTAAGCCTTCGCTCAGGCTAGGCCCTCTTTGATAGTGGTATTTTTAACCAGAACCAAAACAATTCGGTCAACAAAACAGGAAACGCCATTAATGCGCATATCCAGCAGCTTCGTAACACTGTGGCCTCCGTAAGGTGTAGCGTCCAGTCCAGTACACTTCTCACAGGAGAAGCTAATCACACGAAACAATCTTGAAGGCAGGCGCAATACGTTCGTATGCTACAACTCTGGTACTGTTTGAAGCGCCTTCACAGTGCGGCAATTCACATCTCTTTATTTAGCTTGTTTTCAGTAGGTGACACTCGGCGCTTCGAATAGCCACCTAATACTCAGAGCGTTCCCTGTTACTTGCTGCTAAGCAGATTGGAAGCAAACAATCCGAGAATAAAGATATTTAGAGGAAGCATGGCTCCGCCATGCAACGAAGTCTGTAATGCAAAGGCAGGCACATCTCGGAAAAGCTAAATACTAATGAAGAGCATCAACGAAGAACATTGCGGGCAGCCATATTTTGTGGTTGGATGAAGTCTAGTTTGGGTGGATCAGGCCGCTTTTGTAGCGTCAGCTACACTGGCCTAGCCGAGCCAGTTTCGCGTGGCTCCTCAAGAGCCGTGCTGCGCATGCGCGAGGATCAGTGATGTCACACAGCTGGCGCATCGGAGCCGGCACCTCCCGCGCACTCCGCCGCTGCCATGCGCGACTCACTGTCGCCGGTCTGCGCTTTCCAGAGGACTGACGCCGTAGCCGAGGTAGACGTACTGGCGCAGGGACCCGCGCGCAGCTATTCGCCTTCGCTGTGCAGTCACCGCCTGACACTGCGCTGGAGCCGCTTGATAGGGCCTCTGACTGGCGTTTGTCAGTGTGGTTTAGCCATGGAGGAGAGCGCAAATGCTCCTCAACGGCGCAGAAGAGCGGAGAAGCTTAACTCATCGGATTCTGAAGTAGTTGCCTGCCAAAATAAATATACATGTGCCACATAATATGTATACCATGTGTGTGTGTCATTGGAGCAGCAGTAGCATGATAATCAAGCTAATCCTAGACAATCAGGTAAGCTAAGAACAATCAGCTGAACCTTTGCTAACGCTACGTTATCCTGGCATAGCCGAGCTAAGCCACTGCAACATTTTTTAACACGGGTCAACTCAATTCGGGGAGTCAAGTTTGCAGGCAAGCCACCAAAATTTCGGTGGTGGGCCAAGTACATTTTGGGAGAAGGCTACGGCGGTGTCGAGAACCCCCTGAGACAATTTTGTGCATGTGCAAAACCAATCTTCGCCCAAGCACAACTACACTTATCAATGATCAAACTCAGCCAAGGTCATGACAAATCCAAGTTTCGCTTAGCCATAACATTTCCTATACATACCTGATGTACTATGCCATTCACTGCCATCTATACCCTGCAGAGTCATCGCTAATTATTCATTGCTTTTTGCGTTTCCATGCCTGTGCATTAGTGCATTATGCCAGTATGTCCAGTTGAAGCAACGTGTTCTTTCCTGACGTACGTGTAATCTTGATAGGTAAGGCAGAAGTGCTTTCGCACTAAAGAAGAACATGCAAATAGTATTAGAGCGTTTGTCTGTATCCTCCGCACCCTTTATTTTTCTGCACTCCTTATCTACATCGCGTTCTTCAGTAAGACAAAACACCAAACTCGAATATTCACATTCCCTGCTGTTCCGTTTTATTCCCTTTGGCTACAATCCACGACAGCATTCACAAGTAGATTTAAGCAAAAATAATCCAGATGCATTTTCTTACTGCTCGTAACAGAAACAACTTAACTAATATTGTTATATCCGCATAAAGTGAAGAAAATAACTTTCTCAAAGTGACTGTTCTAAGGAGCGAATGTGTCTAAAACAACACTTTGGTACTGCGCTAACATCTTTTTGCGACAGTGTCCCCTCCCGAACCAACATAACAAACTACCTTACGTCGTCTACAGCTGTTCGTTGACAGGTAAGCTAAGGTGAGGTGCACTTTACAAACGAGGTTCGCTAAAGCAACCAACCACGAAACGGAAAAGGAAGTTGAGTGCCATTAGAAAGTACGTTGCCTTCCGTGACAATGACTTATGGCTGGACCAGAGCGCTTCCTCACCCGCACCGCAGGCTTATTAAACATTTTAATTAAAACCACCAATCACGACGGTTTTTCACGCACGGCGCAAGTACAGAGTGCTAGAAATCCAGAAAAAGAACGCATTTTTTCAAGCAAGGCAGCACACTAATGAATCTTTTTTTCGTGTTTTAATTGAGAACCGGACATATGCATGTGGTAATAAAAATAAGTAAAGAAGAAAATACGACTGAACAAGGGTAGCAATTATCGACTCGCTGTGCTTATTAGGGCACGCAACAGCATTTGACATTTATTAACATGCTGTGGCAATACATTCGAATATTAGTTGTAGCATATTCCTTAGATGTAAATGTTGGAAGTGCCCTAGTATGCAACAAAAGAGGTTTTTGTGCAATTTTGAATGACCAAAGAGTCCTAAAACAAATCACAGTACACTCGTGCGCAGAATTCAATCAAGCAGAAACTTCCATTCTAGGCTATACAACATATAATCCTTTCTTTCAGACTAGAGATACTACAAGCTCCTCAAGTTGCGTGTGAGACCTGGTATAAATCACAGCTTTAAAATATCCCACAACCTGTGATCTACTGTAAAAGGATGAGGAGGAAGGGAAGGTGGGGAAGTCAACCGCACAGGCGTGCGATTTGCTACCCTACTCTGGGGCAAAGGAATTAGGACATAAAATGAATAAAAGAAGTGACATGAAGGTGCTATCAAGGCGGAAAATGTGTGCCTGTGGGGTTTACACTCTCGCTAACCTCGGGGCATACTTGGCCCGCCCACGTATAAGCGACGTCCTATGTTTATTTTTGCAGTATTATCGGCAATTAGCTAACCTAGGATCGTTTATGCCCAGGCAGTGCAGAAATATCTAATTTCTCTTCTCATTGAAAAATACGTCCAGCCTGGAACATATGTTGGCCTCAAGTAGCTTATCGAATAGCAATATATCTCAGCAACAATATTGCTCTGAGCTCTAGTGTCAACTTAATAAAGTTAACACCTTCCAGATTTATTATAGAAGAACCTTTTGCTGTCTCTTGCTCTTTCACGACTTCTTCTCCTTCGATCAGCTACTACGACAGAAATTAATTTAAGGGCCTGCTTACTCTCCATCGCGTGCTGACAACGCAAATCAAGTAGTCATTCCTTTCTACTCAATATCCTGCATTTGTGCTCGTTACCAGCGCCTCCATATGTCGTAGGAAGGTATACCGACCATTCTGTAGACAGCATAATCTATCTGAGACCCCTGTGACTATTCCACCAACTGCGTACAAAAGGTACGTTAATAATTTCTGGCCTGATCCAAGCAGTCTTCAGTGGAATCCTTCCAAACTGTAATACATTTTGCCGCCAGTAAAGACAACACACACAAGAAGCACAAAAAACACGCATTCGCGGCAAATGTCATACACTATGCAATACCAACTAGGCCAAGAAGAGGTTCTCCTAAATTACGAATCCTTTCAAAGCTAGGCAGTTCACAAAGGCAACCTTCATAGCGAATGTCAGGCTGACGTAATATTCGTGAATGAGCGAAAGCTCTGTACAACATTATTCAGATTTTTTAACTACATATTTTATTTTAGAGAAGCAATAAGCCTCAACGACAAATTTCTAAAAGCGTGGCCATTCTTTGACACAGAGAAATTCACAAGCACTACGTAGAAAGGGCTTTGATGTTTAGATCATGTTACGCACTTTCAAGTCCCTAAAAGCATCCTGCTCCCCATTCTTTCAACAGCTGGGAATACAAATGGAGCCTTTCACTTCGCTGCCAAGATGCGTAACATTGATGGGAATGACACAGGAAGGCTGTGATAGAAGCCGAGAGCGTCTGTGCCATGGGACAGTAGCGGCAGACAATGCATTGAGAACGTAATCTATAGCGTGCCACTGAACTCAATTGCGGCCGTCCTTTCTCGAATATTATCAAGAGACTCCAGAGAGCGGCTTTCGGCTGTCAACAAAAGGCCGGGGGCTCGCAAACAGAACTAAGTTGGCGTCATATAGAACGCTCAAGTCTATAGCATCCTCTCTGAAAACTAAGTTCAGCACGGTCCCTTTCTTGCATAGTGTGTTGTTTGAGCTCAATACCCTGCAGCATATAGCCTTCCCGCTGGAATCAACGTTCCTAGAATTTCAATCAAGTAGAAATATTCTTTATGCTTTATTTCCAAAAAGTGTGGGCAGCCAGCAATACTGGTGCAAGGTTGGACTAACCGGCGAGCTTGTGGATGACATAGATTCTTAGCAAGGCCATAATTAGCATGGCTGTAATGAGCGCGGCGTTAATTAGCACATTAGTCATTATGAATGTTATAAGTAGCACGTTTTGAACCACCAAAGTTCTACTTAACGAGATCTTCATTGGAACCGTTTTATATAGCAAGGTCCTCTCTCTCTCTCTGCTCCTGTGTCTTCCTCTCTCCCTCTCTGTCTATTTCTTTCTCTCTCCCGTTGTGTCTCTCATTTCTCTTCCGTTTATCTGTTCTTTGATTTTCATTTTTTTTTTCAGACGGCACACGCATCGAAGAAATGCCTACATTGCACATCCGTCGTGTCAACTTCAATGAGTGACCTCGCCACAGGCCTTATTATCCGCAAAGTTACTAGGCGATACAGAAAAATGTGAAATGTACTATAATTTGCGCATATCTCGAATGTGCACTGCAAGAGCAAACTGCCTTTATTTATAGTCAATCCTAAGATGAAGAAGAGGATGAAGACAGCGCGCACAGGCCGAGTTACTGCAGTGCAATCACTAGGCGCAGCTTAGTTTCCTGGTTACGCGAAACGGTGGAACGATGAGCTTAAACAGCTTCGCTATTGAGGGGACACTAAAGAGCAAAACGATTTTTTCTCATATTACTAAAGTACTCTTTCACGATACCAAAAGCACCACGCGTGCTCCGAGAATACGCTTAGTAAGCGAGAAAACGAGCAAAAACAAAATTCGGGGGCGACACCACCTTGAAGTTTCCGCAACATTCGCCATGACGTCACATGTTTTGACGGCGCCTACTAGGAACTACGTACTTTATAATCGGTAAAAATGAAGTACTTTGTCCTCTGAGGGGGCCATAGAATTAACATACCAAGTTTGGAGCAATTTCGTTGAGACAATGGCGCCAAAATAGGATAAATACGCTTTGAAATCCGTGACGTCACGCGGGGAGCTTTCGGCGCGAAATTTAAAAATGAAACTTTGAACTTGATTTCTCCTCTATTACTAAACCTATGATAGCGAAATTAACGACATTAGAGCTCTCAGAGCACAATTTGTCGATATAAACCGATTCATTGTTTCTCTTTAGTGTCTCTATAAAGATGACTCACCCGCGTTGTTTTCGGGAAATTGTAATCACAAAAAAGATTTCGAATGACTCAAAATACACATACATCACGCAATAAATAGCTATAGCGAGCTGTACCAATTTAAAACTATTCCTGTTGTTTATGGAAATAAATATGTCCATGATTTCTCTTTTAGTATATAGTTTGGCTAAAATCTGCCGTTCTTTAGAAGTCAACCTTTTGCTCATGACCAGCACAGTTTCCCTGGCACGCTGCAATTCATGTTTAAGAAAGCAGGCATTCACTCAGCATTCACCACAATGACAACGACCATTGCTGTGTTGCAAAACATTGGGCGTACACCCAAGCTGATGATTTGAGTATTAAGCTCTGAAATGTACATTTGCCAAATTTAGACATCTACATCATTTATTGGACCTTAACTTCACAAGACACTCAATCTCTATTATATGAAGCCCAAGTTAAGGGTTGCGCCTGTTGATACTTCACTATTAAAGGGATGCTGAAGTGGTTTTACAATTCGGTAAAACTTTGTTGTTAACAAGGACCAATATTATTGTCGACGATGGCGTAATTTTTTTCGCTGTTGCGGCAGCAGGAGCTCTTGCTCCCCCAAAGCAAGCGCGCCAAAAGTGTGGGCGTGGAAATGAACTAACCGGAACTACGTCATAGTCGGTAGTTTTGGCCACGGTGGTAGAATAACAGGTGGCCCGACGCGCCGCGCGTGTCACGGAGGTGCTCGAGTTGCCGCCGCTTTTCCGCAAGGTGGCAGCAGGCATACTCTGGGCCGATATCTCCGCTCCGGCCCATTTGAAAGCATGTGGCCAGCGTGCGTCGCGAGCATTTAAACTGCAATTTACATCTTTAACTTTTGAGAAAGAGATCCGCGGTGTATTTATTACACCAGAGAGGTCTTGAGAAACACTGAAGAATGGCCGTCGCTTAGAACGGACACGCCACTAACAAAAGCATGCAACACAACCAGCGTTGCAGCGGCGTCTCTTCCTTTCTGCTTGGTCATCTTCGATAAATGCGGAGGCGTCCGTGGGTGCAAGCGTCCGAAGAGCAAGAGCGTCCCTATGCGACGCAACCAGCGTCGCAAAGTCGCAATCGGCCTTCGAGTCATGATGACGGCCAGGTCACGGTGGTCCTGATTAGGTGATACCACGGCTTGAGAGCCGCTCTCATGCGTCACGTTTGTTGCGCTCTGTCAAAGCAACGCTCGCGACCGCATCGGTGTTTTCGCTCACTTTGTAAGCTGGAACCACGGCTGAAACCATGGTGGCTCGATCTGTGCCGCTGATGCGGCGGCCACCATGGGACGAAAACGCTTCGCTACAAATTGCAAATCTGGCTACAAAACGTGCAAAGAAAAGCTTTTCTCCGCGCCTAAAGACGAAAAGCGACTGCAGTTGTGGAGAAATGCAATTCCACGGAAAGACCGCCAGCTACAGTCCTCCGACATACATACGATAACGGGAAAACCAAGTGCTTTTTTTTATTCTGTACACTCGCCGGTAGGAATTTTCACGCTTTCGAAAAAAAAAAAGCGCGCGTATCTTGCAATCGGCGCCCTGTGGTAGTCATATCGGGACTACCCGCGCCGATTAAAAAATTTAAACTTCATAAAGCCTGGCGCTCTTCCTTTTGCGGTCGAAGCTGGCAGACAGCCACTACAAGCTAGAAAAAGCACAAACAACCGTTCAAAGCTTCAAAATTAGCTAGAGAAACCGGTTTTTACAGGATAGCGAGAGCTTGCGGTGCGCGTCTTTCGACCCAAAAACTCGTCGCGAACCTAGCGGGGGCCGCGAGCAACTCGAGCAGTACGGTGACGCGCTCGCGCCGCTCGATGGGCCACCTGTTTTATTCTACCACCGTGGTTTTGGCGGAGCCGTGGCCTCCGTGACTACTTCTGGCTGCGCGCGTTGGTGGAACTGATCGCGAAGGCCATGCTTTTACAGAGCTGATGGCGCCGATGACGCGGCACACCGAAGTTGACGTCACCGCCTTCGTCCAGCAGCAATTCAAAAAGCCCTGCGGCTGTAGCCGCTGTTTTTTTTGCCAAGAAATGCCATTTGCGTTCATTTCTGTGAACTCTTACATTGGTTTTCGAATTCAGCAAGGATAAGCCTATGATTATACATTCCAAAGTCATTTTTTTAAAAGTTCTTCAGCTTCCCATTAAGGGACAATCAATACACATGCGTGCACGGATTATAAGGGCGAAGCACCTTAGGGTCTAGGGTTGTCCGGTGTGCGGTGGTGTCCGTGCTCACGGCACAGCACCGTGTAAAATGCCGTAAGAAATATTTAACAAGATCCTAATATTAATCATAATTGTGAAAGAACAATATAAAACGCCTAGAAGCACAAACCGTTTATACTAGTCGGCGATTTCAACGCAGACATTATGGACCTTAGGACCTAGCTTTGTCGTCGACGCTCACTGTCCACTGTCATGGTGGTTGGAAAACCATGCTGTAGTCGAAACATATGTGTGTATGTAAATAAAAAAAAGGTTTACAATAGACGAGCAACAACCGTAATTTGAGAAAACAACACAAAACACCTACAAGCACAAACCCTTTATACTAGTCGGCGACTTCAATGTATACATTGTGGATCTTAGGACCGAGCTTTGTCATTGACTCTATGTCTCTCAATTTACATTATTGGGACAACGCTCAGGTATCATATGTGAGACACAAAAAAGGCTGAACAGTACGCTGATATCAATCATAACTGTGATAGAACAATATAAACCTCACACAAGCACAAACCCTTTACACTAGTCAACGACTACAACATAGAGATTATGGACCTTAAGTCCTAACTACGCCCACTCGTCATCATTCACTTCGCGGAGGCGCGTTCCACACAACATGTAAAAATAATAATATCTAGGGTTTAAGGTCCCAAAACCACGCTATGAATATGAGAGACGCCGTAGTGGAGGGCTTGGGAAATTTCGACCACCTGGGGTTCTTTAACGTGCACCTAAATCTAAGCACACGGGCGTCAAACATTATCGCCTCCATCGAAAATGCACCCGCCGCGGCCGGGATTCGCTCCCTCGACCTTCGGGTCAGCATTCGAGTGCCATAACGACTAGACCACCGATCGTATCGCACTTCACTCATGCGCTGCGCACGATAAGCTCGAGGGGCTCCGCCTGACTGTTCTTGAAGCTATCGCTTGTTCGTATAAGGTCCATAGTGTATAAGGTCCAGAGTTGCCCAGAATGTATTATAATTGTGACTGACGGAATAAATGGGGCAGCACTGGCTGCCTGACGGACTCACCTGCTGTCACGCTGATTCCTGGTCCCATACACCACACATTCTCTTTCTGCCACAAAGTAAGAGGGTCAATACACCATAAAAATACCGACATTCAGCGCCCATAAATCAAGCATATGACAGCACAATGCACGCAGGAGTGAAAATAGACGAGAGGACGCTGCGGTGCAAATGCGTATGTAGGAGCGTTCCAGAGCATATATTCTCTTTCTGCCATGGATGGAAACAAACGTAAGGCGCGGCATGCGGCGGCTCAACGGGAACGCCGACAGCAAGCAATTGCTCCGGAGGTGAGGGCGCGGGAAGCGGCGGCAAAACGGCAGAAACGACAAACGGGACATTCATGGTTACTGAACGATACCCAGTGCTTCACCACTCATCAAGATTCACTTCGTGGATATGCATGGATTTTTGTGATATGTTCACCAAAACCACCAAAGCGAGTGCTAAAACTACTCAGTCAGAGCATACATATGCTTGGCAACAAACCGCCTTTGAATTTCCAGGTCCGATACCCTCCATGCACGATTCTCACATCAGACATCCAAACACACGACCAGGGCACGAAACACATCTGGGTGTCATTGCTTTGTGCCGCAGCCGCCGCAGAGCCGGCAAGCTGGTTAAGCAAGTCTAGCTGAGATAACAGTAATTCCGGAATACTACCGCACTCGCACCATGCTGCAAGGTTGCGTTCTAGTTTATATGATTTTGCTTACTCAATGTGTTAGAAGGCAGGTCTCCCAAAATATACAGAAAACTTGAAATATTTGACTGTTTTCATTAACAATCACCGGGCAATACAGAATGGATTATGATGCGTAAATAGGTCGGCAAAACATTTGGAGCTCACACGGACTCACTCAAGAAATATATTGTGCGTAGGGCTCACTCGAACTCATACTCACCAAAATGTTTCTTAACCGGACTCACTCGGACTCAGACCCGCTAAACTTTCTATCAACCGAACTCACTATGACTCAAGCTCACCAAAATATTACTCACCCGGACTCACTCAGACTCAGACTCGCAGCTTGATCTCAGTCTGAGTGAGTCGGAGTGAGACCACTCATGCGTGAGTTCGCCGCCCTATGGATGTGTACGCAGGAAATTTTATGGCAACAGAAAAAAAGCGTATTCACGTCCTTATCCTCGCGAAGCATCTTTGCAGAAACAGACACAATCCAAAGCACTAACTAACGCGTGGCCCGCGTGAGGTCGTGCCTTATATTTGCGGAGAAGCTGAAGCACAATATATCGTGTCTGTTATAAAAACAAAACAAAACAAGCAGAACAGTCATGGGAAACAACGCATACGTAGTTATTATGGGCCATCATTTTCTCGTTAGGAGCCATTTACATTCGATTTCGGCACCCAGATGGCTCTGAATAAATATTCTAAATAACTCGGAACAATTGACTGTAGATTATCTTTTTCCGTTTCGGGGGGCAATTTATGGCTGTTAGAAGCGTCCTACAGCTTTCACCGAACTTTGCACGATGCAGAATTTTATTTAATTTGACAAGGAATAAACACCAATGCCGTTAAGATTGCCTAAACATGTTTTGAATGCAAATTCAAACATGTGTGTATGTATGTAGACGGTGTGCGTATGCATAAATGCGTGTATGTATATAGCATTGCCTTTATGTGCCTTTTGTATTTTCTTTTTTATATATAATGAAAACAGCCACGATGTCTGAATTTCATATGCCTATGTAGCTTATGTTGCAAATTTTCATGCAAATGTGTTCTAGTTATTTTTTGCTGCTCCATACATGTTGACAATTGCTATATCATGTCGCACTGGTTGCTGGACGTTTAAATGTTGTACACTTCACGTAGCGAAGCCACGTCAGGCTGAATGGCCTTTAGCTTCGCTTCGTTTTTCTGTATGTTTTCCAGAAATAAATTTGTTCATTCATTCATTCAATTATTGCACTTTTCATTTGTCTTACTCTTCATACAAGCCCTACTCCTTACCTCTTTCAGCATTATCAACATGTGTGCCAAGACATGGGATATTTCTATGCTTTCGTTACGACATTACTTTTTTAGTGCCGCCGAAAATGTGAGGGAACCTTATGCCGATGAAACCGATGGCCCTGAGAAAATTTAGGGCGGTGACAAACAAATAAAGTAAGAGACATCTTAGGAAGGCTATCAACACATATGAATATTCCATTGCTTATAAATAATGTGCATGAACTATCATAATGAAAATCTCCGATACTGTGCGACAACCGTCACGTTACGTCACAGTGCTCCCAAAGTGAAGAGAACAAGTATAATTTTAAAAAGTTCGAATATTGGAAATACGTTATTGTGAACAGTAGCGCAAGAAATTCACACAGACGACGACAGAGCAAGACGGGACACATGGCAGAAACAAACAATGACGAGTTCGTTTTAGCACCCGGATTAACTGATCCTGGATAGAGTCATGACGCATAAACAAGGCCGGCACTTACCAAACGAACGGTGCACTTTGTTTCCTAAAATTTCAATATTAAGATAATCGTGCCATTCTTGCGCCGAAGCGCACCAATCTCGTCACTGTGCCTTTTTAAATCATTTAATTGAGCGAACTACCTATCAGTACAGCCGCTCCAGTGGAACAGTGGACACGTTGCTGGGCTGCGTACCCGGAATTCGCAGGTTTCATACCGGCCACCCAGTTCGCATTTCGATGGAGGTGAAATGCCAGAGTCCAGTGTACTTAGACTCAGGTTCAGAAGCCCAGGTAGTAGATGTTTGCGGAGCCTTCCACTACAGCGGGCCTCATAATCATATCATGGTTTCGCACGTAAAACTCCCTATATATTTGTTATTATTATTATTATTATTATTATTATTATTATTATTATTATTATTATTATTAATAAAATTAGTCGCAGTAGTAGTAGTATTTATTCCTATAAGAGAGGATAAAAGAGTATGCAGCGGCTAAAATGTGGCGCCTGAATAGCGCACCGTCATCCTTTTGCCAAGGACCTTGTTTGTGAGGTGAGACCCTCCTCCGGTACCATTATTCGGTAATAAACAGTTGCGTAAGTGGAGGTCTGCCTGCAGCGACTGCTGTCAATCAAGCCCACGCATGAATGCAGTGTGCCGCAAAACATGTCCGCTCCTGCCACGCTGCTCGCAGCTTTCTCTTAGTCGTAACACAAAATAGCGTTAGCGAGTTATTTCTGAACTATGAAGGGCACAACCGGTGGGCATGCTTGGCTGCCAGTGTCGTTAAACGAGCTGCCGGAGCAGATCCTCAGCAGCGCCGACGCTAGATTCCCGACGTTCGCGGCACCGAAGCTGTACCTAAATACCACGGCCAAGAGCACTGTGCCGTTCGCGCCGCCGAAGCAGAGTCATAGGGGACACAAAGATATACATGCATGTATTCATCGGATTGTTCGCCTCATTTATTCAATATCAAAACACCGAGCAGATGCCCCCAAAGTTCGCGTTACGGAGTATCGTACTCGGCCGCGAATTTTTTTCACCTGAAACATGCTTAAAGAGCCACAGCCAGAAACTCCTATGATTCCTAGGATGTCGAGGAGTCCTCGCCATGAGGCGTAGTACTCGGAGGCCTCACTAACGGTAAATAATGGAAATTCTGGTGTCAATAGAGTCACCACCATGGGCTGTGTGAGATGCGGAACCATGCAAGTTATGACCATGTGCCTCATAGGAATCATCAAAGGTTCGTACAGCACATGCTAGTCTCGTCTGGTTACTCACAGACTTCTGACACAGACGGAGGCGGAGGCCCGATCACAGAGAATTTTACAGCATTGTACACTAGAGGAAAATCTGTACCCACCTTTTTATAGAGGGGGCAGGGGGGTCTCTTGAGCATTACTTTATTCGCCAGCGAGAGTCAATTTGCACATCGACCACAAGGAGTCATGTGACCTGAACAGAAACGTCACATTTGGCGTCATTGGCAGACCGGCACGTCGCTGTCGACCCTGGCTCTGGCAGTAGAAATGCAGGCAAAATAGTGATAACGGCGAAGCGGCACGGCGTAGGTTAGAGACTCCGCACTGGTACAGGCGAAACAGCCATTGGCAAAATTGCGATACTCATGCAACACGGAGGAGAACATCGTTTTTCATTGAAATATGGCGGTAATATGGTGTCATACATATGTCATGTGCCGCCTAGCTGTTGAAGTGCTAATATACCAACTCCAAGCACCATAGGAAGGATGGGAAATGCCGGCTTTGAATATGCTCCGAATCGATCTCGTTTTTGAGCCTCATTTTACTGATGTGTAGAGTCCTCGCTGTCGGCATTGCGTCGAGTCCTGCTCAGTGCATTTATTAAGGCGAAAGCCTCAGAAGCCTCCTCAAACGCGAAAATTAACCGGCGTCCCGAGTCGGCACGTCGGCATCCCGCGGCGTCCGCACCAACACAGTGATGCAAGAAATCTTCCTCCTGTGATGACGTCCCCGTATGACGTCATCTTGACGTAACAAATCGCCAAAATGTGGGGCGTCATCACGACGTCACATGATGACGCCTTCACATACATCGTCGCAAGGTCAGAGGTGGGCCGATCACGGAGACTGTGCAAAACCCGGTGAAGCGCAGAAAGCTTTCGGTGGGTGGCGGGATCGTTGCATCGACAGAGAAGAAAAAGACGATGAATTTTGTTCTCGAGTCGTCCTCGGTGAATGCGTAAGATACGCTGTGATTTTCCGCTTCCCCGAGATTCAACGAATATGTCGAATGCCAGGTTGGCGTGGTCTACGATATTCCCCTGTCTTGTGGCAAAAAGTACGTAGGCCAAACTGAGCAGTGTTTAAATGACAGGCTCAGGCAGCATTGCAACAATGTTAGGAATGGCAGAGAGGGTCACCTGGCTATACATTGCAGAGATTGCAAGTGTGTACCAGATTTTCGCGCATGTTCCGTGATTGCCAATAGTCGAGACAAGTGGAATAGATTGATAATTGAGGCACAGAACATTATTGAAGCCGGTGATCGTTGCGTGAGTGTGGCCTCCGTATCTTTATCGCAGAAAGAGTTGCAATATCTCAATGCGACTGCGCAGCAAAAAACATGACAACACTGTGTGCATAAATAGCATCTGTTTTTCTTGGAATAAACATTGTTGGCAGTGGCGCCCTGTGTGTGTGTCTCCCTTCTCGTCCGTGTCTTCTTTGCGCCTACAAATTCGAATCAAGCCCCTCAGATAGAGTGCTATCTTGCTACATTTGTTTTGTGCCGCAGGTACCAAGCATTCATATAACCATTTCATATTAGAGTACTCGTTGCTTCTCAGTAGTCTCCCCTTTTATACTCACCGCAGTCAAACTTTTCGTAATAAAATTTACGGTTGATCATAAAATATTACTGCTTTACAAGTAGGGGTCGCCTATTTGGCAAAATAAAAGTAATTTCTTTTCAATTAGGTGCTAGAGCTACGATTTCGATATAAGGGATGATTACTACTGAGAACGTGCTGTAATAGTTTTCGACCACCTAACATTACGTATTTTACAATTGTAGTTACATATGCGAGAGTATTTACTTTGTTTCATAAACAATTTCTCAATATTATCTCAACTATAAAAGAAATTCTTTCATAGAAAAAAGAAGCAAATATGGTCTGATATCAAATATTAACACTAAATGACAAACGATAGCTCACAATGCCATGTACTTATCGAACATTCAGCAATCTATTATCCGGTCTAGTTATAGCAAAGAAACGTGCCTTATTGAGGAAGCTTATGGTACTCTGTGTTTAGGCTCCTAGTGACAGTATTAGATTGGGTAAACACGCTGTTTCTTCCTTATCCGTGGTGCAAGAAGCGACAGCACTTGTATTATGTAGGGTAAAAAAAAACATTGATGTAACGGAATACAGGGGTGCTGTGCAGGATGGCCCGAGCTTCTCGGGCACACGAGATTGCTCCGAGCTTGCATTACGGTGGTCATGACAGGAAGACAGTGCGGAGCACGCGATAGCTGCGTTGATAAAAACGGCTACAAGAACGACAATGGCGTCACAAGCGCATGTGCGGCATTTGCGGCGGTTATCAAAGGAACACCACGAGCGAACGCGTCAGCGCCGCCACTCAGTCAACATTTTCACAGTGCAGCGACGTCAGCGTGATTGTCGCGCTGTCTTTCTGCCAACTGATCATCGCGCCTCCCACGGGCGTGTTCGTGGGCGTTTGTCCACTTTCGGAAAATTCTTTCGTTCCACCTGCGGCATGGAAATTTCCACTCTCGAAGGCAACAAGGGCGCACGCGCAGCTCTCTGGTGCAGCTCGTTTCGCTTCACTGGAATATTACAGATAAATAAACGGACAGGTTACTGCTGTACTTACATTACACGTCTGAAGATTTTTCTGTGGTAGCGAATCGGTAGAAACAATGCCTCCACAAACAAGTAAATAGTAAACAAGTATATAGTTCTCGCCGAAAATCCCACCAGGGGCGCTTGCTTCATAGCTGTGAGTGGTACGTCGTGAGAGCGGTGAAAGTGAATGTGAGACATCGTAGCCACGTGATGATATAACCTTTAGTTCTTCGTGCGTGTGTGTATAGTCTGTGCGATTAGGCTCATAGATGAATCGTGCTGCTCGCTGGCGTTGCGTCGTGAGCACTGTTCCTCGGCAAGAGGAAACGCGGTGGGCGGACCCGCTTTTCGCCGCGGGCGTCTGTCAATCAAATTGATTGACGCGCGAACTCGGGCACAAACTCGTTGATTCTGAAAAGGCCCCAGTTCAACTCGTAACTGCCATAGTGCCGGTGTGCTTGTCAAGTGTTTTATGCGGTGGACGCTACTCAGCAGCTTCTTTGCATATAAAATTATTTGGTCAGCTTGCAGTGATTTCGCAAGGCTGCGGCCATAGGAGGAGCTTGTATTCACCTAGCTTCTTCCAGCTATTTACGTGGCTCGTCTACTCAGTATGCTTGGTCTGCTTCGGTGTAATGACCGTGTCATTTCGGTCTCAGTATTGATGCTATTGCTTAGGAAGGTCTTAACTAACATGATACTGAATAGCCCTTTCTTAATTGTTAATGTTTTAATTACCACGACATTAATTACCCAGGTTTAATTCGCAAGGGCCTGAATAGCACGGAGCTAATTAGCATAACACTAGTTAGCAGGATCATAATTAACACGACTTCAGTGAGTAATGTCTTCATTATCTTGGTCTTAAGTACACGCTCCTAATTAGCGTCGTGTTAATCCGCACTAATTGTCAATGTTTTAATTACAGCGGCATTAACGACTCAGGTTTATTTCGCAAGGTCCTGAATAGTACACAGGTAATTAGCATAATTCTAATGAGCACGATTCTAATCAACACACTCCTAATTAGCGTAGTGTTAGTTAACATTAATTTAAAGTGCCTTAATTACCACGGTATTAATTACTCATGTTTAAGTACAGATGTAATTAGCACAATCCTAATTAGCACGACCCTAATTAGCACAATTTCGATCCTAACGTTCTGATTACCTTGGTTTTAAATACATGCTTCTCATTAGCGTCCTGTTATTTGCATGATCTTAATTGCCTTGTTCTTAGCTTTACATGACTTCATTAGCATGGTCTTAGTGAGACGTGGCTAAGTTAGCTCAGCCTCAGCATGATTTGGCCTAACCGGCTTCGTCATAGCACGTCCTGATAAACTGCCCAGCCAATTAGCTAATCAGCCGGGTGCACGTGCTCTGGGACCGAGCAGACGATCAAGAAGAGATCGACGAGGGCGCGCGCCGGCCGAGCAACGCGCTAGAATGTACAGGCCATAGAGTTTCTTACAATAATACCTAGAGGGGAATCTGGCGCTAGTGTCTACGCGGGCTCCTTGAGCGGCGCTTCAACCACCATGGGAATGACGGGAAGTACAGGCTTCGGATTTGCTTTGGATGGATTAGGTTCTCGAGATTCGCGACGCTCGTTTGCCGAGTGTAAAACAAAGTGATATGAAGTTATTTTCAATTCGAACTTGCTTTATTCTTTTGTACGTAAAACTTATTGCAAAAAGTTTGCATGAACGTGGGATAGAACTGAAACCTGGACAAATTCAACCACCAGGGTATGCATTGCTCTGCAATTGTGTTCCAGATTTCGCATCACAATACAATGAATTATTTTTTTTACAACACTTGAAACAAACGCGCTTGTCTTTCCGTCGAAAGTACGCATTATCTATTTATGGAAATAACAGCACTGTAATGAGTAAGAAACACTTAACTTATCGTCTGCTGCGATGCCAGGTGCGTCTGTCCAAGTGGCCTGCCCCCAACACATCTCTCGTTTTGTTGTGAAGTCGGGTCAAAGGAGCGCGACGGTGCGTCTACTTAGCGTCGCCGTCGTTTTGCAGTCGATTTGAAAGAGTTTTGACAAGTAGCGCGTCTAAAAACACGTGAACTTTATGCAATTTCCTGCACTGGCATGGGACGCTACATCAATGCGCAGCGGTGAGTGCACAACGCTTTGCTAAAACTGTCAAATACAACCTGTAAAGCTGCAACGTGGCAGCAAACTAAGAAACCTAGCGGTCTTCAGGCTCTTTGAACAACAAAGGCACTGCTTGAGTGCTTTGCAACGCACCACACTGCCCACGCCTCGCGAAGAACGAAACCGAAACTGTAGAAAAAGATCCGTAAACAGTTCGCTAGCTAACGTAATCCAATCCGAAGCCTGTGCTTCCCATCATTCCCATGGTGGTTGAACGATCGCAGCGCCAGTTTCCTCTCTAGGTTATTGTATGAAACTCTATGCTACAGGCCGACCATGGTGATTATACACGTGGACTCGGCGATTAGCTCGAGCCGCCGTGTTATAAGGCGCTCGATCGGAACTAATCTCAGAGGACACGGTGCTGATTATCCTAAAGGATACTTAGTGCAGACACTAAACGCTTGAAAATGAATTCAAACGGTCCGCGCACACATGAAAAATATAGTTAGTAGAGCTTTCTGCCACTTTTCTTGCATGGGTGTACTTCTGCACTCAGTGGAACGACAAACAAATGAAAGAAGTTTGACGACACCACCCAACCTTCTCGACCGCCCTTGACGTGACGCCGCGTTCCATCGTAACCAATGGACCGGAGCGCGCGCTGAGGGATGGATTTCACCTTCTCGTACTATTAGCTCGTTCAAAAGGGGGTGTCGCCAGAGCTCGGAAAGATCCCGAGTTTCGCCAAACTCGGGCCATCCTGCATAGCACCCAAGCTCGGAATTTCAAATTAGGGTGCGGATGTTTCGGAGAAGGCTTCAAAAATAAAGAGTGACCGTATCAAGAGAGTTGTGCTTTCGTGTGCTGACAAAAAGTGAAAATACAGGATTACAATAAATAGCGGGACCTTTCGCCTGCCCCTGCGGCCCTCGATATCCTGGAATGCGGTGCTCTTGGCGTAAAAAAAGCGGTGTTGCGCCTCACGGAGAATAATTCATTGGGAGCAATTACAAATTCCTAAGGCCCCATCTTTTTTTCTTCTCTTTCTTCATGCTGGATAGCAGGACCTAGTGAAATAAATTAATGAGTGCATGAGCGGGAATAACAAATGTCGCAAGAAAACAGTGGCATACCCTCCGCAGAGATTAGAGGCGCGTAGCGAAGCAAAGAATACCTACGCGACCAGGACAGGACATCAATTTGGGCACTTCCGAGGTGGTGAGACACCGAGCAGTGTGGCGGCCTTGGAGCGTAATGCGGTGTGGATTGATGAGCAGAGCGTGTTAAACGATCCCTGCTAGGTCCTCCACGCATAGAGTCCTGCTGCTGGCAAAAAAAGAAAACCATAATGAAGAGTGGAATACTGCAATGCATGCTTTTCCGAGGTCTCGACTCAGACGTTGCAGTCAAGAGCTACGGCTTCGTGAAATGAACCTAGGCCGGGGCAGGCATGCTGCCTTCTAAACAGTGCACAGGAAGAAACAAATTCTTGCACCCCCTGCAAGCTTGTCACTGAGTGCTCCACATCCTCAGCTCTTTCAACGTATTCCTTGCTAATGTGTCGCTTATACCCGAAAACAAGACCAAAAGTACCGCTTTTCTGGCTATAGCATTCGCTTAACGCGCGATCTGGTTGGTTAAGCGTGTACGACCGCTTACCCAAAGCAGCTTAGGCATTTTTTTTTCTGTCTTCGTGAAGGCTGGCATGCCTACGTGTGAAGCTGCGTAATGTTTAGCGTGTGCCTGCTACTCGGAAAAGTTGAACAGCCGATTCTAACCAGAAAAAAAAGAGGAGTAATTTGCGATGTCTATTTTGTGGTGCTGCGTCCGCACTGGCTCTCTCAACTCGTTGCTCTCTACAAACATTTGCGTATTGCTGCTATCAGCACTTTTTTTACGCGCTCGACCACCAGCTGAGTTCTATGTAGTCCAACGGCGTTACGAGAGTAAATGTTGAGACCTATACTAAATGAAGATGTGCTATTATACACGACTTGCTCATTGACGACACATTTTTCGTTTTCTTCTTTAAACCATCGGCTCTTATAATATTATTATATCGTATTTATTTTTTCTCTTCATGACGTGGAGAGAAAAGTACAAAGATAAGGCAAAATATTCACCGCCCCTTGGAACTCACTAGTTGCGTGTCGCTTATTTCTTGCCGTCCTCCGACGTTCTATAAACAAGTATTGAGGGTGACTCTCGAAGTAGGCCACCCTGAATGAATCGTGTGAAAGGTATTTATTGCTGTGCACCTGGGGCTGCTATGAAAAGTAACAGGAAAGCGCTATGCCTAAGGGAAGTATTTCAAAATAAAAGATCATGTAAATAACGAACTTAGGTTTTTTAGGTGGGAACGGTCTGCAGGTGGCCAGTTTTCTGGATTTATTATTAAGTGCGGGTACATTGAGGAGTTGGAAAAGCAGTGTTTTTACGAAGAATGCCTCTAGAAACGTGAAATTTCCATATCCCTTAACCTTCTCCTAATGACTCAGGGCGCTTTTCAATGTGCAACTCAAGCATCTAGGCATGGAAGGGCGCATTCATGAGCAGGAAAGGATTTCAGCAAGGGAGTCTTGTTCGGCGTGGTCTGTTTTTGCTCATTGTCTAAAAGACCAGTTTTCGTCGCACAGACTGGCGATATCGCACAAACGGTACCAGCGGACTACGCGCGAGGGCGATACATCCCACTGCCCCTTCGATATGTACACTTCACGCACATTGAGGCTGCATAATTCGACATTTATAAAGCACAATCGATTGGCCAAAATAGGGCCATCCGCGAAACTCAGTTGCAGACCAATTTTCGCGGCCGCGCCCGCCGGATTCCTTTACCTCGGACCAATCATTGTGGCTGCGTCACAGTGATTAACATGCGCATAAAAAAGCATGGAAATCTACACCATCGAAGATAACTGAGCACCTTCCAGCCGAGGGAACATCCGGGATACGCCACACATGCATGTTAGTAGGCCCATACACACGAGACAGCGCTAGCAGCAGCACATCGCAAAGGCCATGGACCGCTTCCTGCGGCCCTATGGACCAATTGTGTGAACGACGTGGAATTTCGGTTGGAAGGAGCATTGCGTGCTTAAAATTAGGGGTGCGCGAATATTCAAAATTTCGAATAACGAATCGAATAGCGTTCCCTTCGATTCCGCACTCCAATCGAATAGCGCATATTAGAAATGCGGAATATTCTTCGAATATTTTCCGAATATTGGGCATCGACGAGAAAAGCCGAAACGGACGAAGCGTTCTAACAGCGACAGGTCATTTTTCTTGCCTTAAGCATCATTCAGTTTCTGCCTTTATTCTACAATAACTGAACGAAGGGACTACGGCTGCACTCGGCTTCAGAAGTGCAATTTTCGCACACGTGTGCAAAAAGAACGACAGAGGCAAGTGTTGTATCTGTGTAAATTGTCCTTGCCGTAGTGTGCTTGATTGAGCTGGTTGGGGCACAGTAGATAAAGAAATAAAACTGCGCTTAAGAATAACTAACAACCAATGTTTATTGCAAAACAATGCAATACAAAAGAAACAAGTATATCGTGCAGAAAAACGAAACATAAGTAGAAAAGCGCATACATGTGATAAAGGCCATACAACAAAGATAATCAGCTCGAGCACATTCACAAAAATCTGTCACACCAGTACCCCTTAGATATCTAATTTCAGTGCAGTGGAGGAAAATTGAGGGCAAGCTTACACGAGAAACACTATACTGCTGAACATGGGAGATAACTCCCAAATCTTATGTCATAGTCAGGAAAGACCGGAATGGTAGAGGTGGGGGGGTTGCATTGCTAATTCGTGACAATATTGAGTTTACTGTACTTTCTGTTCCTTATGACATTGAGGCAATATGCATTAGGGCAGTTTTTAAGAATCGCGTCGTGCATATATGTGGTATATATAGGCCACCAAGTTCTCCAGTCCAGGTTCTTTCTAGTCTCCGATGCTTCATGGATCGCAATGTGCAATATGGTGATAATATTATACTTTTGGGTGACTTCAACCTACCTGGAATAAACTGGAACGACTACTCTCCTGGAGTATCAGAAATTTCGAATTGTGAACAGCTCCTTGAACTTGTTTTTTGTTTTGGTTTAAGCCAGGTGGTGAACGACTATACAAGGGTCTGTACGCGTACTTCATCTATCCTCGACCTTGTTTTTGTGTCTAATCAATTGTTGCCTTTTCTACTGGCCTGTGAGACCAGCGATGGTATCTCGGATCATAAGCTTGTTATACTCTCTTTAGGTCTTTTGCCCACTGTTGTCAACCATTCACCAAAATATGTTTTAAACTTTGCTAGAGCTGATGATGTTGGAGTTCTGGATTTGTTAGAGGGCTCCTTTGAGCGTTTCTGTGAGTATTGCAAGCACAACCAGAACCCAGATTATCTCTGGGGATACTATTCTAACTTGGTCATGTCTTCTTTAAAACTCTTTATACCAAAACGTCTTAAGAAAACAAGTAATAGAAGCCCTTGGATAACAAGAGAAATAATACACTTAAAAAGACAATTAAAACGAAAACGTAAGAATTATAAAAGTAATCCTAGTGCTCAGAATCAATCAACCATTCGACGTCTTGGTAAGGATATAAAAGTACTTCTGAAGGAATCCAAGCAAAGGTTCTTTGGCATCACAGTTTCGAAATTTTTAAGGGAGGCCCCGGATAAGTTTTGGAGATATGTTAATCCATCAATGAAAGCTCGCTCATTGACTCAGTCTACGGGGGGTCCTACCGCTGAGAGTTTTAATGAATACTTTGCATCAGTGTTTACAGAAGATAACGGAATTTTGCCAATCATTGAATCACCATTAGACAGGCCACCTATGACTGACGTCGAAATTTCTGAACAGGGCGTCCTAAACCTCTTGCTCAATTTGAACATAAAGAAAAGCCCTGGGCCCGATGGCATCCCTAATGAGTTTCTATATCGATACGCTGAATGGAATTCGAAATACCTCGCATTAATTTTCAGGTCTTCACTTCTCTGTGGTTCCTTACCCAAAGAGTGGAAGAAAGCTAAAGTTATTCCCATTCCTAAAAGCGGCAGTACTGACAATGTAGCAAACTATCGGCCGGTTTCAATTACTAGCACTTGTTCAAAGCTGCTTGAACATATAGTCTTGAAACATCTATTAAGCTATATAAATGAACACAGTTTATTATCTAACTGCCAACATGGTTTTCGACAAGGTTTATCTACAACATCCCAGCTCGTCGAATTAGTCCATGATCTTTCGAAAACAATTAACTCTTGTGCACAGACGGATATGATTTTCATGGACTTCGCGAAAGCTTTTGATAAAGTATCTCACAATAAATTACTAAGAAAAATTGATGTTACGTTCCAAAACCCTACTATTACAAACTGGTTTTCATGTTATTTTCATTCTCGTGAACAATATGTTGAAATTGGTGGCACTAAGTCTCCAGTTTCAGCTGTAAAGTCGGGAGTACCCCAAGGTAGTGTTCTGGGACCACTTCTTTTTCTTTTATTTATAAATGATCTCCCAAATGAAATAGACGTTTCTATCAGGCTCTTCGCAGATGATTGCATCATATACAAAAAAATAGACACAGTGAATGATCAGGTAAAATTGCAAGAAAACTTAGAGAAAATAAGGAAATGGTGTGAAGAATGGCAAATGGTGCTAAACCCTCTAAAAACTGTAGTTATGACAGTCTCTCGAAAGAAAAATTACTTTGACTATATGTATTATATTAATAATCATGAACTTAAAAGAGTTGAACAACATAAGTACCTTGGTTTGATTTTCACGAGTGATCTTCGCTGGAATCATCACATAGATTATGTATGTGCAAAGGCCAACAAGTCTCTCTGGTGTCTTAGGCGCCATTTGCCGTTTGCAACGCAAGAAACAAAATGTTTAGCCTACAAGACGCTTATTAGACCCATCATAGAATATGCTAAAATTGTCTGGGATCCTTTCTCTGTTACCAACATCTCGAAAATTGAAAAAATTCAGCGCCTAGCAGTCCGGTTTATATTCAATAAATATCATTGGACGGATTCACCATCTCAACTGTGTGCACTAGCCGAGCTACCCACGATTCAGGCTCGAACTAAATACGAAAGACTTAAATATCTTTACCTGATTATTAATCATCATGTTCATATAAGGTATGCCGACTATTTTGATATTCTTCGTCGTGAAACTTCTAGACATCGCCATTCAATGTTCATTCGTGCTCCTGCGGTTTACACTGATTCTTTTAAGTATAGCTTCTTCCCACGAGCCATTAAGGATTGGAATTCTTTGAGCGAAGAAGCCGTTTCATGCTCATCTGTAGATTTATTCTTAAAACACATAGATCACATTCTCATTTGTAGTTAACAAAGCTTTATTTGTCTGTACTTGATCTAGTGCATTTAATCTTATTATCTGGTTGCGTTTCTTGGTGTACTTCATTTTGTCCCTTTATCTGTAAGTTCTGATTGTACATGTTAATTATGTTCTGATTCTACAATGATTGTTATGTTATTATGTACTGTTTTCCACTCCTGTTATAGCCCTTTGTAAGGGCTGACAGTATCTGTAAATAAATAAATAAATAAAATAAAATGTAAGGCTTCACTAAACTCGCGTGCGCGTTGCTCGTTATAACGCTCAATGACCACGCAATGATCGAGAATTGGCTGACATCCGCAATTTTTACAATGAACAGCCAAATGGCTGAGAACAGAGTTTTTTAGAGAGTAAGTGCCCTCCCTCAGACGATGATTTATGCTTTTGCAGATACAATATGTAGCAGTGATGGTCATCTGGCTTTTAGTGCGAAGACACATGCAGTGAGAGTGGTTTATCTGTGTCATTACATATTTAGGTATATGTCTGGTGCTCGGTTCAACATTACTTTTATGTGTCAGTTTTATTTAGAACCTACAGGCAAAATGGCACTTTGCATACGGTAGTCACTGCTGTATTTCAACCTTCAGTTACAATATACCTCGCAGGCTCCAGTAGATGCACTTTACGTGCTTCCTTCAGTTTTGAAAATTCTGCCAGTTTTTGTTGAATAAAAGTACTCGTAATGCTCCTTTGTCAAAGTTGTCATTATTTGTTTCAGACAAAATTCTGTGGAATTGTAGGGCAATTTTGAAAACTGTTGCTTAGCAAACAAACTATTCGAATAATACTCGAGTCATATTCGATTCGGTTCCAAAATGCAGTATTCGCACACTCCCAATCAAAATGAGCGTGACCTTCGCGCCGTTAAGAATTCGCGTTGCGGTTGTATACAGACGTGTGGTTCATTTACAAAGAGCCAGTTTTTTTCCTTCTTTTGCAAGATTTTCATCGTTATCAAGTTTTCGCATTGCACGTAAAATGCCTATGCTATATAATAAATTGAGCGGTGTCACGCAGTCTTGATCAAAGAATACGTGTCTGATTTGAATTCTTTCACGTGGCGAGAAGCATCGAACATATTAATTGTAGTAGAAAATCAGTGACACTTTCTGAAACGTATACCGAGTAACAAACACATAAGGGATGTACTCAAGCGCTGAGCTCATATTCTATGACATACTGCTGAGATCGCCTAGAGTCCTTGATAGGCTTGCCTACTTTACTAACTCTATCGACGTCTTCCTCATTCCTTGCAACTTCTCTGTCGTTAGCCACGTTTTTTTAAATCGCATGAGCGGTATCGTCGAGTAAGCTACTTCCGTCATTTGTGGCTTCTTGTGCATCAGAATAGGTTACACGGCTAACCAGAAGAAAAATGGGGGCTCGCCATCCGGGCACTACAAAAGCGTATGTCCAGTGGAGGTGTTGAAAACTATACGGCTACATATTCCTAGTACCACTGCACTTTCAGATGTAATGGTCTGATGCTTCAAAGCAATAGTAACAACCGGCTCTTCTGTTGCTCTTCTGTCGCTCTGGCTGTTGTCTTGATGGGGTTCGCAGCCACGCTCGCTTTATTTATGGCCAAAAACAAATGCAAACACAATTATTACTGTGTCGTTGGATGAGTTGCGTCTTTTGAGCTTGTGCGTCCGAAGTTGTCGCTGATAAGCAAGAGGAATCATTCATTCATGTCAGGCTTCCCAACAACATTGCAGTTGCCGACGACAACTACTGGTGACTTATAGATATCAGGCTCCTCATATGAAAAGGTAGTGACGTCACTGGCCCCGTCCCAAGCTGCAATGGCTGCGGCAGCTTGCGCAACAGCGGTTTTTACTAGGAAACGCATGCCTCGAGAGCTAAATTATGATATCTTTTGCAAAAATTGCTTTATTTGTGTAAGATTTCGTTGTGGCTGAAATTTTTAATAATAAAAAAAAGTATTTTTAATTCCTAATGGCGAAACGGCGAATACTTTGAAGTTGGCTTCAATGTGGAATGAACAGCGGAAGTGGAGAAGTTACTGAGCGGCCGGCTTGTATTTTGGTGGTTTCCTGGTTTCCAGACTACGAAAGCAGGCGTATACAGGATCCCCACGTGATCACCACAACTTGTGTTTTGTAAATTTATTCGAATAATTTCATAATCGAACTATGGACCACCTACTGCTGTTTTCCGAAGTTTGTCCGCATGGGCTGGAGAGCTGCGGTATTTAAAACGCTGACTAAATTACGTTACACTCTAAAAGAGATATCACACAAAAAGTGTAATTAGTATATGACTTAGCGCTTCCCCATCACGGTGGACAGAGTGTTGAATAAGGCCTGCAGAATTTTGCATCTGGAAACCCGAACGACTTACAATATAGGGTGCACCCGCTTTCCATAAAATACTTTGGCTCCATTGACACTTCCGGCAATTCGCCGCTTACATGGGGCAGCCTAACGTGCTCTGCTAGAAAATCACACTATATATTTCGAATGGCCACATTTATAATGCGTCAGCGTTTCTTTGCTGGCTTAATAAAAAAAGTCACAGTTTAGCCACAAGGGTCAATCAATGAATGCGATAGCAACCAATTAGAATGTCACACGAAGAACGGTAAGCATCCCTATACTTGCAGCGCGCCGTTCAAGTGTAAAGAAAGGACGCACGAAAAGAACACACAAAGGACAGTGCGAACTAACAACGGTCACAGCTCGACACTTTTGAGCGCGCAGCCCAAACACAATGAATGGCGCTCGAAAAGAACGAACAGGTATACACAGGAAGGGCGCGAACTAGCAACTGTCACAGTTGTTACTCCTTTGTGTTTGAGCAGTGCGCTACACTCCAAGGTTCTTAGATGTTTTTTCCACCTTGCAGTTACTTCTCTACGCGTGAAGTGAGCCCTCCGCATCTACTAGCCAGCATTGGCGTTCGGCGCATTGTTTACATGGCGTTCCACATCGAGATTGGGTACAGGATTGGACCACTTTTTAATGCTTGTTTCAAGGGTAGTATTCAAATTGCTTTAAAGCGCGCCCTTCAGGCAATCTCCCGGGTGATACTGCGCGCGATGAAGCACCTCCGAGCTCTGCGTACCCCTAGAGGTAAATGATGTAAATAGATAGCTCGCTGTTAGTATTCTACAGAAGGCATGACGCGAGATTCGGTCCTTAGCAATAGAACCGGGACTTTTAAAATATGATATGTTCTTTCTCCTTGGCTTGCACAGTATATGGCGAAGCCGCATGGCACTTAGGCATTGTGATTTAGATGCTCGGCCTGTTCGTATTTATTTTATTGAACAAATGTGCAAGTTGCGAGAAGCATTTGCAAAACTTTGCTACGATGATGAACTACTGAATGTTATGGACGACCTGTGTCATCTGAAACCATTTTAAGCGTGTATGGAACGGAGCATACTATTCTTAAGGCATAACACTGAGCTTGAAGCTTAGCGGGGATGTATTTGCTTTTGTTTGAATGGTACATTCTGCAATAAAGAAAAAAAAAGAATGGCGCTTGCCCGATTGCTCTAACGTATCATGCTTTGGAGCGAGGGAACACAGGTTCGAATCCCAGTGGTGCATTTCGAATTTTTTCTTCTGATTTATTTTTATTTTTGGCTTTTATGTATATATACATACATATAAAAATCCGCGACATGACGGCGACAGCGACGGCAGATATCCGCCGAGAGTGTCATATAGTTGCGGTCGCAATAAAACGTTGTGCTCGTCACGTAAGAGGTAAACGTATGAAACAAAACAGGCGAGGTTTTCACCTTCCTTGTTACAAGAGTGTAGCACCAGCTCAATTTTATCCTTCGCTCCTTTATTCATGCCGATGTCAGCTTGCGTGTTTTACCGCTTTTATCCTCATCTTTTCTTTGAAATGCTCCCACCATTCTATCACCTATTTCTAATCTTATTTTAAAAATTTTTCAAGTGCATCGTTCAGATGGTTAACAAAAAATCTCGTCATGTAGTAGCCTGTGCTTCACTTTCAAATCATTTTCCGATTGTTTGCTTTTTATCAGTATCGAAGGTCAGAAGACCGGTCAGTAAAACAAAGTGTTAATGTTCGTGGCACTAACCTAATGTCGAAAGTTGGGCGAGTTGGTGATAGTTCATGATTAAATATGAAGCAGCGCACGACGACAAGCTTTCGTTCCTTTTGTGCTTGTCGTCGTGCGCTGCTTCATATTTAAGCACTAATCTAACTTCTCGGCCAACATCATGCACATACCCAGAGGGAAGCCCGCTCTCCCCCCCCCCCCTTCCCCGCCCTCTGCAAGTAATGGGCACACCTCCCGCCCACACCGCCACTGCCACTCATACACATTTCGATAGCACCACCTGAAAAAATGGAGAAACATTTTCACCTTTCTCATTATTTCGATATTTGTTTCGAAATCTCGAGCTGCTGCCGCATGAAACGTCCCAGTGATGCCTTTTAACAATTTTCGATTCAGAGTCTTTCCAAAAAACCTGAAATTTCGGGACCTCTGGATTTTCGCATGCATTCCCCATGTGAAATACGCAATATTTCGTTGAGCCGTTCGAATGTGCAGGGGTGGTCAAAAGTTTTCAGGCCGAAACGCCCGGCCGAGGAGCGGCAGTTCGCTGCTATCGCGGCGCTGTTATCGCAATCACGCCTTGGCGCACGCTGGCGTCGAGCGTGTGCGTGGAAGGGGGAGGGGGGTAGGATAGCTCTCTCAGACGTCTGCGCAGGCGAATTCGCTGCATACGAACATGGTCGGAGCTCGAAATGCATTCAGAAGAGCTTGTGTTGGGGCTAGTTGGAACATCTTAGCGGAATAAGCAGCGCTGCACAGAAGAATACAAATCGAAGATCGAACAGTGAACGAACACGACGCACCATCTTTATTCCTCGATTTCTTACGAACGATAGCGAGAAAGGGGAGGGCTGCACGCACCCCTCCACGCACACGCTCGACGCGAGCGTGCGCCAAGGCGTGATTGCGATAACAGCGCCCCGATAGCAGCGAGCTGCTGCTCCTTGGACGGGCGTTGCGGCCTGGGAACTTTTGACCACCCCTGTACATCAGCGATTGGCTTTCTCGGTGCATATTCTTCGCACCCACTTCGTCTGTGTAAAACGCATATGCATTAAAGATAGTGTATACTATGGCACACAATAATGAAGCATTTTATTTAGCTTTTCTTCTGCGTAATTTTGAGTTTATTCCTATATGGACTTCGCACTTGCTTCAATGAAGATATTTGTTACGAACCTGTAACAAAATTGTGAAATATATGGTAGGACAATATTTTTTTTTTCGTAGTTCAACTTTGTTAAACACCCCGGAGCTTCTTTTTCTTTTTAATTAGTTGCAGTGTATGCACGACGAGGTTGCACTGAATGATTTCCGAGCTTGAAATTTTGTGTGTGGCACATTCTTCTCCGTTCGAGTTATACTCTATGGCGGAATTTTGCAGAGGCTATGCAGAGGCTGTGCCTTTTTTGCACCTTTTGGATGGCGCGAGATATCGGCATCTCTTGTAGAGTGCAGGCCAGCCTTCTCATCGCTTTGGTTCCCACGTGATAAAAATTGCATGGCAGTTCTCGTGCAAATATGGCAAATAGATACAAGAGTCGCAAGTAGTTGAAAAATTAAAAAAAAGAAACGTCAACCAAGCAGAACAGAAGAACCAATAGCCAGATATAAATGAAACGTAAAAATTGACAATAATAATATTAATAATATCTGGGGTTTAACGTCCCAAAACCAGCCCTGCGCAGTTCCCACCTCGCCGATCAGCTATGGGCCATCCAGCAAGCCCGCGAGGCGGCGAAGAGGCAAGACCTCGACGTCCCCACGTGGGAAGCCTAGGCCAAAGAACTTAAATTGCTGGTTGATAATAAAGTTTATTCCTCCTCCTAATGAGAGACGACGTAGTGGAGGGCTCCGGAAATTTGGACCATCTGGGGTTCCTTAACGTACACCTAAATCTATGTACACGGGCCTCAAACATTTTTGCCTCCATGGAAAATATAGCCGCCACGGTCGGGATTCGATCCGCGACCTTCGAGTCAGCATTCGAGTTCCATAACCACTAGGTCACCGTGGAGGGGCTAAAAAATTAACAAAGTGAGCCGTCGTTCTTCAGACATTTACGAAAAATTGTTCTATTTTAAAGAAGGACAGTGTGTGTACAGTGAGTCATTGTAATATACCATAGTTACCTATAGTCATTCCTCTGTCTTTCTCTCCCTTTTTCCTTACCGCCGTGAGGAGTTGCATGCTAGGAATCCGCTTCAAGGCCGATCTCTCCTGCTTTCGCTTTATCAAACATCTTCTTCTCCTTCTTCTGGAAATATAAGTATCGCACAGCGTACCAAGGAGAATTTCGACAACGACCTCCCCTCGAAAGCGCGTCTGGTCAGTGCTCTGTGCACCACTCGGTAACCTTGTCGAGCATGAACGCTCTCTGATGGATCGGCGAGGGCTTTTTGACAGCCGCAAGTCGTGGTCCGAAGATTTTATGTAGAAGGAGCGACTAAGATGAATGCCAGTAATGACCAGCTCTTTAGGCGTCAGACGATAAATACATGCCGGTGCGCACAGGTGGACGCAACGAGCACACCGCCGTTGGCCGCTTGTAATGCGCTTGCTCGTTGACGGGGCACGTAGATGTATGTCTCGATGATTTTGTCTTGCCCCGCTCTTAGCGTGCAGAGAGAACCTCAGAAGGATAAAGCGCTTCTACTGCATTGCGCTGTTTGTTGTGTGTTTCAAGAGTGTATGCTTCTTGAAAAGCGTGTGTCAGTCTTTCACCTCTTCTCACTCACGCAGTTTTTGAAGGAAAGAAGAGAGAAAGTGGAAAAACTATCGCTAGCAAAAAAAGAAGAATGAAGTTCCAGTTGATCCAGTCTGTGGAGACATGTCACGATTTGCAGTGAGGAGTTCGGGAACCAGCAACCGCGGGGGTCAAAACTTGGTGCCTCACGAGCGTTCTGTTTGCGGGAGCGGAGCTCTGCACTGCTCGCTCTGCGGAGTTAACTGGCGGCAGTTCCAGTGAAAATAAGTAACTGCATTGAGAAGAAGCACAACCACGGAGAGGCAGTGAACAATATTTTATTCTCTTCTCCAAGCGTAAGTTAGCTTGGGGAGTTCGGCTTCGCCGAGGAACGAATAAAGTAAGAATTCATGTATTTTCTATATCTTCCTTTAAAATTCTTCCAGAGCTAATTCAAAAGACGCCACTACAAATCGTATCCGACATATCCGTTTGTTGTTTGCTTGTCCTTGGCACTGTCCTTCCTGCGCGAATCCATATGATTTGTGATTTGTTTTCATGTTTACTGATTAACGGTGACGTGTATATCGCAGCCATACGAGTGAGATACACAGTATTTCATTTAGCTTATGCAGCTTTACGTGGCTTTGTGGCGAACAGTGGGCGTCATTCACGTTTGTACTGGTGGAAGTACAAACGCTGAGTAGCCTTATGTCAGCTCCGCGCGATCAAAGCGTCGTCAGCAACCCCTCTCCCTCCCCCCTCCCCCCCCCCCCCCCGGATAAAAACCTGGGCACGTGCCTCGCCAACATATAAGCTTAAGCTTGATCTCATCGTGCGTGGCCTAGTATTTTCAAATGCGTGTATCGTATTGATGAAGTTTATCCCATACGTTTCCGTACATACTCATAGAAGTAATCATAAACAATGGGTCCCCAGGCAGGTTGCGCTGCTGTCTTTGTATGAGTTGGAACTCTTTTACCATGTACTGGTCACAGGCAAATAAAATTATTATGATTCTATCAGTTTTAAAATGTTTCCTTCACACCAAAAGAATGCTTCCCGTTGATTTGAATTGTATGGCTTGTGAATGCTTAACACCGGTTATTTAACATGACCCATAGCGATATCACATGTGAGAAGACGGCCAGCAGTATCACGTGTGGTGGTTCCAGCTGTGCAAACCAAACTGCAGCGTATTACTAAAAGGGTTCCTGCCGTCAAAATTTCCGCATGACTGACAGACACGACACAAGTTCTGGTGAACCAGCGCACCACAGTGTCCCTTTAACCGTGAGTTCGGAACTTAGATTTCTGTACGGCATGTAAAGCACACTCGTGCTCTGTTAAGAATAGCTAAAGCTGATTCTGTCTCGGGTTGGAGCCCAGCTCATGTACGTTAAGGGTTTCCTATCGAATGTGTATCAACGCGATGACGTTAAAAATCGCGTGGTGTAGATATGGCGGTGCTGGCGTCGGCGGCATCGTCCACGAACGAAAAAATATTCCTGCTACTTCCACGTGGTCGAGACCCCCGGACAGCGAAGCTACCGCCCCTTTTCGTCTGGTGTGGCATTTCCTGTCTTATTTCGCAGGTCTTTCCTAACCATTTCCTTTCTTATATCAATGTTGTACCTTCGTAACACTGTGTTATGCTACATGGTGCGAGGCGACGGTTCTGGATGGCGTGGAACTGGTTGGAACTTTTTTTCTCTCGGGCGCGCAGCTCTGGGTTGGCCGCGGCTTAACAAGCTCGTTCACGAGCCAACTGTCGTTGGCGCGTCATCTCCGGGAGTACGAGCTCAAGCCTTTCCCATGGGGATACTGAAAATGTTACCGAGAGCTCTTCCTGGTATAGCGAAAGGACGTCTTCCCCCTCTCTCTCTTTTCTTTCTTTCTTTCTTTCTTTCTTTCTTTCTTTCTTTCTTTCTAGGTATCGGCCGTCTCAGGAACGCTGTTTTCGGTCTCAATCGGCACGGCGTCTTTTATGTTCTTTCCAGCGTTCGTCAGCTTGCAGAACGGCCTATCGAAAGGATCATCACGCGATCATGAAAATGCGGATTAAAAATTCAATTTTCTCGAAGAGAAAATTGTCCTGAAATGTGCAATTCTCGATATCGAGCCTACGCGTTGCCCAGTGGATCACTTTTAGTCCGCCAACACGAATTATTTCACTGAAGCGCCAATAGCAAGGTAGTGAGTGTACTGCTTCCGGAAGTTTCTTTGCATCGTCAGTAGAACGCGTTCATATGCTTCAGTTCAGTTCGCATTGGCAAGCGTGGGCGTGAGGCCTAGTGTTCCAGCCGCCCGCTTTCGGACCGGGGAGACCTGAATTTGAACCTTATCCCCGCAAATAAAATGTATTAAATGTCGTTTATTATTTGTTAGGTGCGTGTCAGCTGTGGGTGAGGAATGTATTTTGTGGTTCAGGCGGGTTTTTCAGAACACCGTCACCAGCTACGTGTGTTGACGTCGACATCGTACTGAATTTTAGATGCGAAGTATCTTATGGCGGAGTTCAATCCGGTGGTGGTGGTGGTGGTGGTGTGCGGCGTGACCACCCTTACTGCGCATGCGCATACCCTCTCCACTCACCCTCTCCCCCTCCCTCTCCACTTCCCCTCCCTCTTTCCACTCTTCCTCTGAAACGCGGGCTAGACATGCCGAAATTCTCTCCTGCGCAACGCCGCGATGAGCATCAGCGCATGCGCGTCCCCTCTCCCTCTCTCTCCTCTCCTACGCTGCCCCCCTCTCACACGCCTGTCGACCGTGTTCCCCGCTTGCTCTATGAGAATTAACGGCCAGGCTAGAGGGAAGACAAGACACGCGTCGTGCCTCTTCGCGTTCCACGACGCGAGGTCGGTAGCATGCCCAAAAAACGCCAGCGGAAAGCGATCGTGCAAGTGCTCCGGCTTCGCATCGCCTCATGGTCCCCTTTAGAGGGAAATAGTGTAATTTTTTCATCCCTTGAAGCTCCGATCGTCCACCGAACTTCTGCCTTTTTGGATTTTAACGGTCAGAGAGTGATACAAGTTGGTGTTTGTTCAAGTGCCTTTGTAACCTTCTTTCTTTTTTGAAAGTACACTAAGAATTCGAGGCCTTCTTATGCCACATCATGTTAGGCAATTTTATTTCTTTAGTTGTGTACAGAGTTGAACACGTTACAGAAAATAAATAACAGATTACAATTGCAATCACTTCCTTTATAATTGATAACAGTGGTCACTTACCGCCCCAGCAATGTAACTGAGCAATGACAGAAATGTAATCGATTGCTTTTTTGTTACTTTCCGTCGAAAGTTTTTTTGCATTAACACAATAACACACGTTTACTCGAACGACAACGAACTGCTGTGGCTTCTGTGACATACATTCTAAAAAGACAGGGCGTGCAAACACGGACACCAGAAAGAAGCACAAACGCCGACTAACAACTGAAGAGACGCACAACGGCTGAATAGAAAGAAGGCACGAAACCTTATCTGCGCATGCCCATGCAACAGGCGAACCTATCAAACCGGCACGCGTGGCGGTCTACGTGGAAGATAACTGTTAAGGCATTTGAATTTCATCTTTATGCAAGTTAATTGACGGTTGGCTCACGCATACGCTACCACTACTCTCGATATGCCAAGCTTCAATCATCAGGCGCGCTTCTTTATTTCTATGACGGTAAAACACTGCGCAGTGTTACAGGTTGTTAACGTTCAACTGGAACTGTTTTCAATGTTGTCGCTGATACTTCCACTTTTCCGCGCTTAGAGAGCGGCTGCTACAATGAAGACTCGCTCAGTGTATGCGCTAAAGGAAAGGGTGGTATTATAACGTAGGAACACCTTGCGCGCTAGCTCATAGTTGCGCAGTGCTTCGATGCTATCGTCGGATACAACCTAAGTCCAGAGAGGCCCCGCCGAGGCGGCCGAATCGCAGCAGCCGATCGCCTCCACGACTAAAGAAAAGTCCCGCTCAGGCTCTCGGCAATGTTCTATGAAGGCGGGGTCACAGGTCGTTAGGCTCATGAAGTCAGTCCGAAGTAGGCACCCATTGGTGCAGGCCTATGTAGAGACGGGTCCACTGTTAAAGGGAACACTTACGTGCAGGGCATGTTCGGATTTCGCTCTCTTGCAAAAGCATTGTCGCTTAGATTTGCATAAGACTACTGATGGTTGACAGTTGCGACTCCTTTTGACAGAGCAGTGTCATGCACGAACGAAGTTTCCCCATCCACTTGCCGTTAGGGGGCCAGCAACGTGAAGGGTGTTCATCCGAGTGTTCCCTTTAAAAGTGGACCGTACTGTACATCCGCCTGCGAGAAGGAAATGCCGTGGACTTCTAAAGTTGTGTCCGACTATAGTGGCCATGTCCTCTACGAAGCATCGCGCTTCGCTGTTGCCTGCACTCGAGTAAGGCATTGCATGTAAAAAAAAGAAGGTGAGAAAATAGGCTCTGTAGGGACCAGCCATTTGACAGGCTGGGGGGCCCTACAGAGCGGTCGCATATTTTCAGGACGAGAACTACTGTAGAAAACCTGTACCATCTTATTTTGGAAAAAAAAACAATTGATTACAGGTAATCAATTACAAGAAAATGTAATTAAATTACAAGAAACGTTACGGTTTCGAAAAAGTAATCGAGTATAATAAAATCACACCATCTCCCGCTAAAGGGGACCATGAGGCGATGCGAAGCAGTGTTTCGGCATGCAGAGCCCGCGTTTCAGAGGTGAAGTGTTGAGGGGGAAAGGAGAGGGCGAGGGGGAATGGGAAGGGTAGGGGGAAATGGAAGGGGAGAGGTGATGTGGAGAGAGGGAGGGGAGATGCCAAAGCGGGAGGAGAGAGGGGGAAAGGGGAGGAGAGGAGAGATGGGAGTGGAGAGGAGGAGTGGAGAGGGGTAGTGGAAAAGGTTTGCGCATGCGCAGTAAGGGTGGTCACGCCGCACACCACCACCACCGGATTAAACTCCGCTATAAGATGCTTCACATCTAAAAAATTGCAAGGCAATGTAATTGATTGAAAGAAATCAATTACTTGTAACGCGTTACGTACAACTCTGGTTGTGTAATATTTTATGGTCGATAAATATTCTTAATCTCTGCAGACCAAACCGCACGTACGTAGGTGTCGGCTTCAGTGTGTGATTGATTAACAGATGAAATGGCAAAGTGATTGATCGTCCGGCGAGTAGGTGGTGGTTTTCCTGCTTTGCAATCCTCGAATGCATTTGTTATGCACGCTTGCCACATGATCCTTACATTATGCTTTCTGTGAAATTGTTGAATTGTTTGCGTACATCTACGATCAAATAGTAGATGACGAAGTGTTGGTTTCTTTTCGAAACTCTCTTGATATGAGCTGGACAGCTACCATATGAAATAGCGAATTGAAATAAGGTACACTCTAAAAGAAACGTCAAATAAAAAGAAAAAGCTGTTGATGCACTGGCTCAACCCTAGTTGGTCCTCTTTCACGGTAGAGAGAGCATTCAATAATGCTTGCAGAACTTTGGATCAGGAAACCCGAGCGACTATGGTGGCCTTGTATTGTAGTATGTAGCCGGTTTTCAAGAACTTCGGCTCCATTTGCGCTGCACGTCGTATGTCGCGAATGTCAGAGTGCTTGCCGTTCTCCCCTAGTAATGTAGATAAATACTAATGGCACATATCTTAAAGGGCCCCTCACCAGGCCGCAAGGCAAATTTTAGTTAGACGCTGGAAGTTTTTGTGTGCCGAATGAAGAGCAGTGTGCCGCAAGAATTTTTCAGATCGGTTCATAACGAGCTGAGGACACAGCATATCCACGGAGGGAATGATGATGAGTGGGTGAAGCTGCGGAGGTTCATCGGTAAACCGTGAATCTTCCGTGAATTCTGCCCAGTACATCATCACCGACGTGAGATCGGTCGCGTTTATACTGAAGCTTCGATGAGTTATGACGACTTGCAGCTCACTTTAATTTTACATGTACGCTGTGAATTTTCATTGTTTAGAAAACCATTGCATTAGAAAACATCTGGCGTCTTTCGTTAAGCAGCTGGTGTCTTTTCGTTTTGCTTTAGAAACATCTGACGTTCTTTCGTTTTGCTTTTAGAAAACAGCTGGCGTCTTTCGTTGGTTTATTTCATCAATCAACGGCGTTTTGAACAAAATTTTTATTGTTTAATTGCGCGCAGGAGAAACCTCACCAGGCACTACCTTGGAGGTAAACAATGGCTGCTAATGGGAATGAGAGACAGAAGAAGTCGGCTTTTAGCTAATACTTACACTTCTACTTCTACTAACGTTTCCTACTGGAACATGCCAATGGCTGCTAATGGGGAATGAGAGACAGAAGAATTCGGCTTTTAGTTAACGCGGACGCTGCGAATTTTTTATTGTTCAACAACGCACAGGAAAAATCTCCCACCGGCACCACCTTGGAGGTCAAGATCTGGTACTAGCGTTACAACTGGTTACGCACTACTACGACTACGAGGGACGAACGGGTGCCGCCTTAAGGAGCTTCGCCCCTAAAACAATAATTTGTAGCGGCGCGAAACCATGATGCTAGGAGGCGAGATTCAAACCCTTGCCACTCGCCCCGTGTAGCCTTCGCAAGCCAAATTCCTTCCCTGCCCTCTTCACTTGACACATACGCATGAACACGTCATGCGCATGCATGGTCACGTGTTCATGACGTTCCCGAGGCAGCCCGAGCACGCGAGCGTCGTTGCACGGCCGCCACTTTTTAGGGGCGAAGCTCCTTAAGGCGGCACCCGTTCGTCCCTCGTAGTCGTAGTAGTAGTCGTAGTGCGTAACCATTCTTACGCTTTGACCTCCAAGGTGGTGCCGGTGGGAGATTTTTCCTGTGCGTTGTTGAACAATAAAAAATTCGCAGCGTGCGCGTTAACTAAAAGCCGAATTCTTCTGTCTCTCATTCCCCATTAGCAGCCATTGGCATGTTCCAGTAGGAAACGTTAGTAGAAGTAGAAGTGTAAGTGTTAGCTAAAAGCCGACTTCTTCTGTCTCTCATTCCCATTAGCAGCCATTGTTTACCTCCAAGGTAGTGCCTGGTGAGATTTCTCCTGTGCGTCATTAAACAATAAAAATTTTGTTCAAAACGCCGTTGATTGATGAAATAAACCAACGAAAGACGCCAGATGTTTTGTAAAAGCAAAACGAAAGAACGCCAGATGTTTCTAAAGCAAAATGAAAAGACGCCAGCTGCTTAACGAAAGATGCCAGATGTTTTCTAAAGCAATGGTTTTCTAAACAATGAAAATTCACAGCGTACATGTAAAATTAAAGTGAGCTGCAAGTCGTCATAACTCATCGAACCTTTAGTATAAACGCGCCCGCTCTCACGTCGGTGATGATGTACTGGGCAGAATTCAAGGAAGATTCACGGTTTACCGATGAACCTCCGCAGCTTCGCCCACTCATCATCATTCACTTCGTGGATATGCTGTGATTTTTTTTTTATGTAGCGGCCATGGGCGTTTTGTCGGCGTTCTCTGTAGTGTACTGCCTGCTTCTGCGGGACGGGCATGAAAGTTGGGACATTTGTACCGGCACAAGAATGGCGGTATGATGAGCCAGTGTCGCATTAACGTTTACTTGGACGCGGTAGAATAAATTAGTATAATGAGTGCTCGAACACGCCAGAACAATACTTTCGTTTCCAGGGCTGGCGACTGCTCGATGCGCGAACCACAGGGGCACGAACGCATCGGAAACGGAGGCACATTAGGCCCGTATCTCGCTGCAATTCACGAAAAAAAAAATGAAAACACGCACACATTCCCTTTATGTGTCTCATTATTTCTCTCAAGTTTTATTATACTATTCAAGCAACAACTTACACAAACTGCACATGTCATGTCAAATAACTATCGCAGTGTCACGTGCTACTGTTGGCGACGTCAGAGCACAGTCGTTACGTAGAGGAGCGAAATTCACCTTGAAATTCGACCCATTTTCGCGGCGCGTAGCGTTGCAAATTTCGGCAGACGTGATGGTGAACGGCCAGTGTATGCATTGCGCTCGTTAGCTCAAAATTGTCGAACCATGTGAGGGGCCCTTTAAATGCGCAATCATTTTTATGCTGACCTAATGAAAGACATTTTGCTGACCACGTAAAGTGATCGCCCGTGCAATGAAATAAACGTAATAAACAAAACAAACCAGGCTTTCACCTTCGTTGTTACAAGAGTGTACACCAGCTAAATTTTACTCTTTTTTTTTCTTTACTCACATTGAAGTCTGCTTGCATATTTTATCGCTTTAATCTCTATATTTTCTTTTAATTGCTCTCACTATACTATCGCTGGTTTCTCATCCTAGTTTGAAAGTTTTTTAGAATGCTTAGTTCAGATGGTCAGTGAAAATCTCGTCTTGGGGTACACTTTTGTTCAATTTCTAAATTTCCACTTCCTTGCTTATTGCCAATATCGATGGCCAGAAGACCGATGAATAAAATAAAATGGCGTTACTCAATGTTCCTGACACTAATTTACGTGCTCGGCCGACAAGTAAGCCCTGTCTAGTCGTGCGCAGTTAAGCCCTTTAGAATGCGCTTATCGTATACATGAATTTGATCCCATGCATTCCAGTGCATCCTCAAGGAAGTATTGATGAATAATGTCTCGGACACGCTGTGCTGTTGTATCTATACGAGTTTGAAACTCGTTTTATGACATGCTGACAACACGCAAATGAAATGTCCAAGTGATACGACATATCTATCAGTTGTGAAATATTTTTCTGGAGGTCGAAGGAATGTTTCTTTTATTGGAACTGGGTGACACAAAAATGCCTAAATACCGGCATTCGTCATGAACAAGACTAATACTACAGATTACAAGGCGATCGGCGGCTTCACCTGTGGTGGTCTGCGACACTCAAGCTCCGCCATATTAGTAAAAGGCTTCCTGCTGACAAACATTTTGCATGGCTTACGCACACGTCATAAGTTCTGGTGAAACAACGCACCGTGCTGTTTATCTGATCCTGTCTCGCTCGCCTTTGTGTACCGCTACAAAGAGAGCCGACACGGCGCTGTGCAGTGTCGGCTGGTTCACTGCGTAGAAAACCATTCAGTGAACAGCAAAAATGTGGGTGCAGCAAGAATTATTCCACAAGAAGTGAGGAAGAATGCGAACGCACTATTTCAAGCTTCAATTAGTATGGTATTTTCGCGAGGCATCCTCTTTTATTGCGATAGCGATTATATGGACACGCTCAGCTGGTTTTGCCGTCGCCGTCACTTATATATATATATATATATATATATATATATATATATATATATATATATATATATATATATATATATATACCCCGAACAACAATAATTCAGAAAAAAATCACAGCATATCCACGGAGTGAGTGATGATGAGTGGGCGAAGCTGCGGAGGTTCATCGGTAAACCGCGAATCTTCCGTGAATTCTGCCCAGTACATCATCACCGACGTGAGATCGGGCGCGTTTACACTAAAGGTTCGATGAGAGTTGTGACGACTTGCAGCTCACTTTAATTTTCCATGTACGCGGTGAATTTTCATTGTTTAGAAAAACCATTGCTTTAGAAAACATCTGGCGTCTTTCGTTAAGCAGCTGGCGTCTTTTCGTTTTACTTTAGAAACATCTGGAGTCTTTTCGTTGTGCTTTTATAAAACATCTGGCGTTTTTCGTTGGTTTATTTCATCAATCAACGGCGTTTTAAACAAAATTTTTATTGTTTAATCTCGCACAGGAGAAATCTCACCAGGCGCTACTTTGGAGGTAAACAATGGCTGCTAATGGGAATGAGAGACAGAAGAAGTCAGCTTTTGGCTAACACTTACACTTCTACTAACGTTTCCTACTGGAACATGCCAATGGCTGCTAATCGGGAATGAGAGACAGAAGAATTTGGCTTTTAGTTAACGCGCAGGCTGCGAATTTTTTATTGTTCAACAACGCACAGGAGAAATCTCCCACCGGCACAACCTTGGAGGTCAAGATCTGGTACTAGCGTTAAGACTGGTTACGCACTACGACGGGACGAACGGGTGCCGCTTTAAGGAACTTCGTCCTTAAAATTTCATGCTATGCGCGGATCCGAACGTGCGACCGTGGCCTCCTGAGCGCGACTCAACCACGGAGAGTACGTCCTGCAGCACAGTAACGGTAGGCTATTTTATATAAACCATTTACCGCTGACGGTAGGCGTTGGCCCGAAGCGCTCCAGTGTGTGCTCATGATTGGCGCGCTTTAAATGCCGTTGGCCCACTCGTTGCGATGCGCGCGCGCCTGCTGCACTTTGCCCATACAGGGCGTGGACGCCCGTACGCGCTCGCTTATCTCGTGATGGGGGTGGTTTGTACATGTTGTGCTTTCACCGCAAAGTTAGAGTTACAGAGCACATGGAGGTCACTTAATTCGCTCGCTTCAGCGGCCGCGTTCGCGAAAGCAGCGTATTGCTCAAGCACAAAGAAGTAGCAACTGTGACAGTTAGTTCACGCTTATCTCTTGCGTACCTGTGCGCTCATTTTGTGCGTCTTTCGTGGCGTTTGAGCAGCCCACTTCTACGTGTCGAGGTGCGAACCTTCTTAGTGTCACGCTCATCTTGTGTGTCCTTTTCATCCGTCCTTTGTGCTTGAGCAGCGCGCAGGAAGATTCGAGCTGCTTGCCGGTCTTCGCGTTACATTCCAATTTGTTGCTATTGCATTTATTGCTTCGCCGTCGCGGCGAAGCTGTGACTTTTGCGAATAAAGTAAAATACCTACATTAGAGTTGGCGTAAAACAATGCGTCTCTGATCAAGGACGCTCATCACCATCTGCCTTATTCGTGGCCGGCATGCACAGCACACTCTGGAAACCACTCGGCAACACCCCGTGTTGATGGCTGCGGCCCTTGTGAGGCAAACCACAGTCAGCCAGTGGAAGTTTGCAGTATGTGGCATCGATTGTTCTGCTTCTTCTGTGCTTCCCATACAGTGCATTGCGCTCAACATGCATTGGGAGTGCACTACATAAACACTGGACGAGCGGCATTCCCGTTTCATATAAGGTGGTGAATAAGAAAACTGCGGTGCCGAAAAGCCATCAAGCCATAGTTGTAAACCGTGGCTACGTTGCAAAAAAAAATCACAGCATATCCACGGAGTGAATGATGATGAGTGGGCGAAGCTGCGGAGGTTCATCGGTAAACCGTGAATCTTCCGTGAATTCTGCCCAGTACATCATCACCGACGTGAGATCGGGCGCGTTTATACTACAGGTTCGATGAGTTATGACGACTTGCGGCTCACTTTAATTTTACATGTACGCTGTGAATTTTCATTGTTTAGAAAACCATTGCTTTAGAGTACATCTGGCGTCTTTCGTTAAGCAGCTGGCGTCTTTTCGTTTTGCTTTAGAAACATCTGGCGTTCTTTCGTTTTGCTTCTACAAAACATCTGGCGTCTTTCGTTGGTTTATTTCATCAATCAACGGCGTTTTGAACAAAATTTTTATTGTTTAATCACGCACAGGAGAAATCTCACCAGGCACTACCTTGGAGGTAAACAATGGCTGCTAATGGGAATGAGAGACAGAAGAAGTCGGCTTTTAGCTAACGCTTACACTTCTTATCTAATTTCTCTCTTTTTTAATTTTTTTATTTTTTAGCAAGCGTTGTGTTAACCATTTACATTATAAAGTACAGTGTGGCCAATCCCCCTTGTGGGTATGAGCCAAGATCTAGGCGACAAGACAAGACAAGACTTCTACTTCTACTAACGTTTCCTACTGGAACATGCCAATGGCTGCTAATGGGGAATGAGAGACAGAAGAATTCGGCTTTTAGTTAACGCGCACGCTGCGAATATTTTATTGTTCAACAACGCACAGGAAAAATCTCCCACCGGCACCACCTTGGAGGTCAAAGCGTAAGACTGGTTACGCACTACGACTACTACTACGAGGGACGAACGGGTGCCGCCCTAAGGAGCTTCGCCCCTAAAACGATGCTGTTCACGTGTATGGGGGTGGAAATGTACCGAGGAAGCACAAGCAACACTCAGGACTGGCGAAGGTCACAACCATTTCTTCAGTAGCCACGTATACGGGGCCCCTTAAGTAAAGAAATTTGTGCCTTTTCCATGCGATGCAGGATCTCATTCGGTTGAAGTCTGTAAGGAAATCATATGTAGGCTTAAAGGGCCCTAAACCACTTCGAGTTCAAAGACCGGAGAGAGGTTTCTTTCTCGCCTTCAATGCCCTCCTCATCACTACTCCTCATCTCATCTCCTCATCGCTACTTATTTCTTTACAAAACACGTGAAAGATATCAGCAGTAATTGTTCAGGCAAACAGGATTGCAAGCTTTTCGGCTTTACGCTGTAAGCTCCGCTTTCGCAGTCGAAAACTCATTACACAAAGTGAAATCAGTTGATCGCGCACCATAGCCATTCAAGGCAAAGCAGAACGGGCGTTCGACTGCATGGCAAAGCAGCGTAGGCGACGATTCACAACCGATATTCCTTGTATATTGACCAATGGAGAGCTTAATTACTCAAGACGTCACGTGGACAGACTGCAGGCGTCACCAGTTGTGCGGGAAAGACGGGAAACGTCAGGAGAGAATAACGCGCTCGTTCTTTCAATTTTAGAGGTTATTTAGGGGCCGTTTAAATGATTGTTCCTTCAGTATGATTTCGTTAGTAGGCAACTTGGCGAGTGCACTCATATGCCATGCACATTCGTTCTCTCGTCCCATCGAGAAACCCATTGCTTCCGCAGCCGTCGTCATTGTTGTTCGTGTTCAGATTGGGTCCGGTCACGTGTGATATTTCGTTATAAAATTGGCGTTTTTGTTCATGGCATGAACACGCTGCTACTTTATTTTCACACCGTGGATGTCGGAACTCGCCGTTGTGATGGTAAATATTACCTCGCAAGCCGCTCGCAAGCCAAGGACCTGCTTTTTATGCAGATTGGCGCTATAGAGATCTTAGTTATAATTCAGCAGAAGAAAAAAACAACTGCCAGTAAAGCTTAGTGCATGTTTAGGTGCACGTCGAAGAACCCCAGGTTGTTGAAGTACCTGGAGCTCTCCGCTCTGAGGAGCCTGATAATCGTTTTCTGGTTTTAGCACGTAAAACTTCAAATATTATTGTTTTATTGTACAGTAAAACATCTTAGCTGCTTGCAAAGATGAATGTATTAGCTCCACTTACATACCTTGTTCAATGAATTCTCATTCTACAAGAATGCGTAGCTCCCTGAACTTGTGTCTTGTTTTGATTGATATATCGACTTTGGCCATTTAACGGTGAATACGCATAAGTGCTTCTGAGATTATAATAGAAAAAATACTCTAAAAATGAGCCCTTAACACATTTTCTTGTGCCTTGACATGACACGCATGTGACTCTTTTTAAAGAGACACGTGAGATCTCGTTGGAACGTTCTGACACATCATAATGCTTTCCTCCACTCAATCGACCCACACCTGAGAATAAGAATCCCATCCCGAAACCCTCGCCATCTGGAAACTCTGTACTGTCGTCTTCGTCTAAACAATGCCTATGGAAACAGCTTACGGTACCGCTTCGGTCAAGCAGCAAGTCCATTCCGCAACAACTGTGGCTCCATCGAAACTGTGGAACAAAGTTTATTTGTGTGTCAAGTGTATGGCGATGAGCGTGCGCTCTATTAACATTTAATGCATTCGATAATCCAAAGAACTTTACCATTTGACTGTGTCCTGGGCCCTTTAGCCTGCCTCACGCAACAGAGGCGTGCGATAAAACTTTTATTCACATATTTAGACGGTCAGCTCGACGAACTTTAGTCGCACCTTGAAACCACGTAAAACAGCGTACGTCCTCCCCACCCAAGAGAGAAAACTTTTTTTAATTCTATCTGAAGATTCTATTTCTTTTTTTTCTCTCTCTCTGTTTGCCTGTCTTTCAGCCCACAATCCCTTTTCCCACGCAGAGTAGCAAGTCAGCGAATTGCATACGCCGGTTAAATTATCTGCTTTTGAATAAAGAGCTCTGTCTCTCTCGCCGGAGATTCGTTATGCCCAAAAGAGAGCGTAAGTTTGTTTTTTAAGAGAATCATATACGTGGCAAGTCAGAACTCACCGAGAAGAGTAACACATGTTCTTTTTTTTTCATTCGAGTGAAGGACCGAAGGCTTTCACTGAGTCCCCACTTATTTAGATTCGCAAGCACAAGACAGAGGTGCAAAGTTCGGTATGTTCTAGTGATTGGCCAGACGGCACTTCTTATGGTGGTGGCTTCCCCATAAATATTCCTCAATAGCTACAGGCGAACAAGCCTTTAAAGAGGTTGCTTATTACAGATTTACAAGATAAACTCATTTTGAACTCCCTTCATAACTTTATCCTACGTATTATACTGTAGAGACTACTAGTGTGTTGTACTGCCGCGTTAATTATCTTAATGTTCACTTAGAATATAAGCTACGGCAATGGAGGCCTGCTGACAAAAATAAAAAGAAAAAACCTGATCTTGTAGCGCTGACAATAAAAATACATTCACCAATCGAACTTTTATCTTCTACTGCGTGACTGAATGTTTGCTCTGTCACGGACGTGACACCCTGCGGAAGCAAATTTTCTGTATCCGGTAAAAGCCAGACGATTTCTTATACATCGTACTTCCAGATAATTGAAGTTCCGTAGGTATTTATGCTTATTCATACAGCCCAGCACACTTGATTTCCACCGCTCCTTTAAACATATTGCGCGAAAATAATAACAATATTTCAATATGGTGACGCGCTGACTTTTACTAATTATCCGTATATCATTCCCACTTCTCCAAGTGGAGTACAGAACGTCTTATCCGTAATATACAAGTAATCACGCCTTTCACGGGCCACTGCAATGCTACAAGTTCAATGCTATATGGAGTCCAGAGAAAGAAATTGGCAATACGTGCATTCTCGCTGCCTAAACGACACATATCAGAAACCTTCGACAATGAGCCATAATACTACATACCTCGCTGAATAAAACATACAATCGCCAGTTAAACACACACACACACACACACACACACACACACACACACACACACACACACACACACACACACACACACACACACACACACACACACACACACACACACACACACACACACACACACACACACACACACACACACACACACGCACGCACACACACACGCACGCGCACACACACACACACACACACACACACACACACACACACACACACACACATTCTTCACGTTTCGGCACCCAATACGGGCGCCTTGTTCACGATTACCAAAATACATGACGGTCTTTTTGATGTACGTACAACTAGGGAGGTACTTTGCGTACGATCAATTGTACTATCAGTACTATATGTGCAAATGTGATTAAAGGAGCAGGCGAATCATAATTTCAAAGATCAGTGAGAAAGTGCATCTCCTGAAAAGAAATACGTTTCACATTCGAAGAGAAGAAAACAATATTGTGCGCCAAATGCGAAACGCGGTTCCACACAAGCGACCAGCTACAAATGACCGGCACAAACAGTTCAAGCTTAGGGCAAATAAAAGGCGGCCCACAATGTGGGCCGAACTGCGTACGATCAATTGTACTATCAGTACTATATGTGCAAATGTGATTAAAGGAGCAGGCGAATCATAATTTCAAAGATCAGTGAGAAAGTGCATCTCCTGAAAAGAAATACGTTTCACATTCGAAGAGAAGAAAACAATATTGTGCGCCAAATGCGAAACGCGGTTCCACACAAGCGACCAGCTACAAATGACCGGCACAAACAGTTCAAGCTTAGGGCAAATAAAAGGCGGCCCACAATGAGATGCCAGCAAGAGCTTACTGTAGACTCGTCAAACGCCACATGACCTCGCAGGCAAAAAGCGCCGGCGCCTCGCATACGACAACTGAACATCGACGACAGCGACCGGCATACGCAACTGCGCCGTTCTTTCTTATGTTGTTGGAATCATATCAGATTACGCATGCTCCCCCGAGCTAGCGAACGAAAACTGTCCCGGTGAGCAATAACAGAACCGTGCCTCGGACTCATAGGCAGCAATGGCGGGAAAGGGGTAGAGGAATCCGGAGGTCGAAAGGACTGGAAGCTTTGTTCCAATTCGTACGTCGCTCCTTTTTGAATTCGGCTTCCTTCCTCTCTTTGCCTTTCTTCCCTGACTATCCTTCCTCAACTAGCCGTGCACGATCACTTCACCAAGCGACCCCATGAAAGTGCAAATATGTGCTTTTGGCCGCACGCGTGCCTCGTAAGTGGCGCCGAGGATAGGAGGCATGGACCGTTAAGCAGCAGTGCAGCCGATGCATTTGCTCCTGTCTGGAACAGCCAATAAAGAGGAGCAAGAAAGCCGACAGAGAAGCGGAAAATGAAAAGCAAGCAAATAACAGAACTTAGGCAAAGCAACAGATGGAAGCACGGACCTACGCGACTTTTATCTTCTAGTTTGTGGACTTCTCTAAACTGTGAAAACCTATAGAGTTTCGTGTGCCGATTCCATCTACCGCTTTCCCCGGCATTTCTAGACCACTACACTATACAAATTTTATGCTAGTGTGTCTATTTTGCTTTGCAATAACGCTTTAACGGCTGGCCATCAAGACCTGGGCCTTCCGCGAACCCTCCTTTTTGTTCACAGAAGCAATATAAAGATGAGAGAAAGTGTGCTCCTAAGGAGAGAGTTCGTTATTGTTTCGAAACTGGGGTGTCGTAACGGCCTTCTTTCTCTACGTCTTCCATAAAATAGGCGCACCAGAACTGTCGTGGTCTACTCTGCTGTATTTATCGATGGTCCATCCATTTAGATACAACTGCGACGTTAGAAATAAAGATTGTGAATGGAGCCATTTAGGAACACACATGGCTAAGGCATCAAAAAAGTACTGCGTGATGGTGCACGCTGCCTATAGCCATGCCACGTGGAGAGTGTTCAGACGAGACGGGACCCACAACGAGGTTTAGTTGAAAACTTGTTCATTCTGGCTGAGCAAGCTTTCATGCCTGCGTAGTATCGTGGCCGCATACGCTAGGCAAAGCCCAAGATATACACCACACTGTGACAGGAAACAGCGGCGTCCACATCGACCGGTGCACATTATATTCCGGTGTAGTTTTGTAGGGTGGGTTGTGATCTTGCGAACAGGCATAACACTTGAAAGAACGCGAGCTTGGGCGCGTTGGTATTCCATCTCAACGCCTATTGTTTGTTAAGATGCATTACACCTATTTTAAGATTGCGGCTAGTACCATATTTAACTAATCTCCTTCGCTAGTAACCATTTCATGCTTACATCCACTTTAGCTTAAGGAATAGCCGACCCGTTTTTTGTATGTGTGTGTCTTTTCTTTTAATTTACTGCTGCGGTTCTGTGCACGTCATGATCTGTGGGGTGTATTGAACAATAATTCGTGGTCTAATAATACAGTTGCTAGAAGCTCTCGCTCTCCTTCATTTGTTTTGATGTTAATTTGATGCGCCCCCCGCATTCTAAAGCATGGAAGAATTGTTAATATTGCAGCTGTCATCGTATTTTTGGGAACTCATTTAAGTCTTTGTATTTTAAATGTCAGCATTTACCAACATTAGGTCGGCGTAGAAAAGTGGCTTAGCTTGGCTATGCCAGGATATACGTAGCGTTTGAAAAGGTTCAGCTGATTATTCTTAGCTTTCCAGATTGTCTAGGATTATTAGCCTTTTTCTGTTCATTCTTCGTACGCTGAACCGCTGATTGCCAGGCAACTACTTCGGGATCCGACGAGATAAGCTTCTCGGCTCTTCTGCGCCGTTGAGCAGCATTTGAGCTCTCCTCCATGGCGTTACTCACCTGCAAACGCCGGTCCGAGGCGCTACCAAGCGGCTCCATCGCAGTGTTAGACGGCGACTGCACAGCTAAGGCGAATAGCTGCGCGCGCGCCGGCGCCATTGTGTCTGCCATGACTACGACGTCACTCCTCTGGAATGCGCAGACCAGCAGGGGCGAGCCGCGCGCGGCGGTGGCGGAGACTGCGCGCGCGGCGGCGCCATTGTGTCTGCCCTGACTCCGACACCACTCCTCCGGAACGCGCAGACCAGCGGCGGCGAGTCGCGCGCGGCGGTGGCGGAGAACGCGTGAGATGCCGGCTCCGGTGAGCATCTGTGTGACATCACTGATCCTCGCGCATTCGCAGCACGACTCATGAGGATCCACACAAAATCGGCTCCGGATAGGCAAGTGTAGCTAACGTTACAAAGCTAAAGCAGACGTGTATTGTCAAGGGTACCCGTACACTGGCCCTATTCATTTGCCACCTTCCGTTATTCGATCCATCTTCGCGGCGATCATTACCGGCCGAACCAATCATGCCATCACATCGCATGGAAGCCAATGAAACATGCTCCGAGTTCTACAACGTGAATAAGACAAAGAAAGCGAGAGGTATAGTAATAAAATTACGGCGCCTCACAACGCGGCCCGCTTGGCGTCACAAAACCGCGGTGGCACCTGCATGGTTGCTGATACGTCGGTACGCGATGGTGACGGTGGTGTTCATGCACCGTGCGCAACTTCCCGAGCTTTATTTTTTGACTTTGCTGTCCATCGACAATGACAAAAGGCCAACTTCTGGAATCGTGCTCTATCGCCTTCTTCGGCATTGATACGGCTGACGCCTTTTTAACACGAAAGTGTTTTATGCCTGGGTCCACCAAGACTTCAGTGACGTATTTCCGTCACGGAAGTGACATCGAAAAAATGTACACGATGAGATGGCAAAGAAAAAAAAAGTTCCGTCAACGGGCGTCGAACCCACGACCGCTCGGTCCGCAACAACAGATGCCGGGCGCGCTATCCACTGCGCCACGCTCACAAACTCTAGAGGCTTTACAAACATGCGTTTTATATCTACTACTCTTCCTGTCGGCTGGGTGGTGTTGCCCTCCGAGAGCGGCAAAGTAAAGTAAAGGCAAAGTAAAGTGTGGCTTCCACGATTAGTACCTGCAACGCGTTACACGTTCGTCCCATTCGGCGCGTTTTCAATAGAAGTGCAATTTTGTCAATGCCTTAACACACCGCGAGGTGGGCACCTCAACGCAAGCGTGGTAAAAGCATCGGCCTCGCTCATAGCATCACGCTAATCAAACCAAAAAATGCCCCCACCTCCCCGAAGGGAATCGTGAGGAAATGCGAATGCATTTCTTGCGCCGCGAGTACACGGCGTAGTAATTTTAATGGCGTAAAGCTTGACACATCGACGCGCTCAAGTGTCTCCCTTTTGGGCGCCTGTTTCAACGAACGGTTCCTACGTGCGTTCGTAATCACCTCAGGGATGTTGCCACCACCTTCAATGCAGCACAAGCGCGTTTAGAACGCGCTGTTTTCAGGCTGTGCCAAGGCAGCACAAACGCTACAAACGCGTTTCAAACGCACTGCATTGAGGCGGTGGCGCAGGGAGGAGAGAGAGCGAACTGCGAGAGAAGGAGCGGCGAAGCACTGCACCTACCCTCTCCTACACTATCTCCACACTCGCGGGAGCTCCGCCGAGCTCCTGCGATGCGAGTGCCCTCACAAGCCAGAGAGCGCTCCTCCTCTCCACTAACTCTCCGCTACTCCGCCCGCACCACCTGCTCCGGTTACTAGGGGCAAGGATAAGCGCGCGCGCTCGCAGCTAGCTGTTGCTATGAGAGAGGGAGTGAGGGCTGAGAGGCGCGCGGACAACGCCGGACAGGGTTGCCACTGACGTTCGACTAAATGTCGCCAAACGACGAGCAAAAAGTCGCCAAAAGTCGCCATTTCTTCACAAATTTCGCCAAAAAAGTCGCCATTCTGTAGATATGTGCGGCATACCTATAGTAATAAAAATTTCCACTCATGTATAGCCCCGCAGAATACAGTACCATCCTAGACCCTTAAATTATATCGACGTTTCTCAATGCCAGTCGTATCGCCCACTTCACCATGGGAGTACATGGTGCTGCTTCTCCGACTAGCCGCAAGACGTCCGTGGTGGCGCAAGGGTGAATGAATGAAACGCTCATGACATCCTTCCATCCCCATCCGACCATTTCAAAGGTAAAAGTGTGGTAAACCTTGGGCGAAAACTGTGAAATCATTGTTTGTAGACAGCTTTACGTACCCTTATATAAATTAAACGGATTAAAAGTTTTTTTGAAGTTAACACGACAGAATTCTTACAGGAACCGACCATTAGTGAGTCTTACACCTTTTCAGTGTGAACTAATATGATACCGGACGCCACCGACCCTTCCTTATAATCACTTATATCTACACGCGTCAATCCGATGCGTTAATAATGAACAGGTACATAAGGTAAAATTTTATATAACAACTGGTTTCATTGGACACGCTCACTGACAACAGTGGAAAATGCCTGAATAAATTTTTTTTATTGCACAAATAGCCGCGTATCCGCCTCTCGTCGCTTTTCCAAAACAGTCTTTACGAGCTCAATTGAGGGAACTGAAACAGTGAATAAGTCGCCAAGCTATTCAGAACGGTTGGAGCTCTGGCGGAACAAATGGTCGGAAGACGCGGCCAACCCGTCGTCTAGCCCCTTCAGAAGGGAAACTTTAGAGAAGCTTAAGGCACCTAAAGCATTAACTTATAGTAAAACACTGCCGCCTCGCGGTATGCAAGGTAGTCCGCTGACTTACATGTTGCTAGAATGTCGCTAGGGGCCGCTGCAGTACCTCCTGTATCTAGATGAATTGAGGAGATACACACGAGTTACAGGACGGACATACCGAATGACGCGTAATGTGCACATTCTACTCGTGGGTCTAAAACCATAAAAAATACAGCGAATGTTGCCGCTCATTCGTTGGGAAGACACTGAGCTTAGGATGCATAACGTAGTGGTGACCTAAGCCAAAAATCGCCAAAAATTCGCCGTGTCGCCATTCATAATTTTAGGTCGCCACGGGCCTCTCAAATTCGCCAATTTGGCGAAAAGTAGCCACCATTGGCAACCCTGAAGCCGGATGCCTCACATAGCCCGACTAAGAAATGCATTCGCATTTAAAATATCTCTGCGACGCGCGCCTGCTTCACCTGGCTGTAACACCGCGTTCCCCGCCTACGCGTTTGCTCCGAGAAAAATTGCGGCCTGTAGCCGGGCTACCGGGGCTGCACGACGCGCTTTGCGTTTCCCTCTAGTGTGGCCGTAGTGTTGAATTACATTTTAACATGCCGCAGGATGGCGACCAAGTTCTGCGTCCAATATGCGACGCTCTTCTGGCTATCACAACTCGTTCTCTGATTACGCTTTCACCGCTAACTACTACAGCTACCACAAGGGTTTGTTTAATCATTAAGCATAGACGTTAGTCGTCGGCATGGAGATGTACCACCAAGCATCAATGTGGGTGCATCCACGTTAAACGTTGCTATAGCTGCCAGACATTGCTGCCAGACATATACATTGTGCAAACTCTCTTATACCAATGTACAGTAAGCATACAGTTACTTCTATAAGGGCACGTTTTACTTTCGTGTTATTCCGATTCCTATGACGGAGGGATCAACCATGTTTTTAGCCTCTTCAGCTTTCAATTCTGCACCCTAGAGTTGTTTCTTTGACCATCAGGCGCGCAGATGCCCAGAGCCTCTTTTGTTTGTTTGCTTGTTTCCTCAGAATTATGGCACCTTGTTGTAGCGCCCACTTATTTCTTTCGTGACCTGTGGTTTGCCCATGCATTTCACCCGCGACTTAGTGGCAATATGATGGGGCTCTCCTGATGTCATTACGTGTGCTTTCTAATCGTTCACTTGCTCGCTTAGCGACAGTGTCTTTCCAAATTAGCCACCGTCAAAGCGACTATTTCATTGTTTCTTTACGCGGAAGTCTCGACCAGGCAGCACTCATCCGTTTCTCCTTCGCATCCTTGCCTTTCTCGCTTCCCTCTGCCATGCTGCTCGAGCATATTTCACAGGTGACACTCTGGTGTATGCTGCACATGTTGTCCATACAAATGGTAAAGACATCACTGAATGGGTATTAAAGTTTTGTAACACTAAGCATGAGTACTGAAGGCTTTATGTAAATGTCAACACGCAAATGCAAGTGGCACTTCGTTGCTTTCAAAACATATTTTCAGTCAAATGTAGTCGTGGCATCTCAGCCACAATAAAGAGGTACTTTCTACTTTTATGCGAACATTGTGTCACCTACTTACTTGATATTTCATAAAATATATTTTGGGGTTTTGCGTGCCAAAACCACGATATGGCTATGAAACATGCTGCAGTGGAAGGCTCCGCAAATTTCGTCTGGTGTTGTTTAACGTGCGCTGACATCGCACAGTACACGGGCATCTCTCATTTCGCCTCCATCAAAAGGCGACCGCGACGGCAAGGCACGAACCCGCGACCTACGGGTCAGCGGCCGAACACCGCAGCCACTTACATCGCGGCTGACGCATTCCATAAAAGACGCTACGCTTCCGCGTAAGCTGAAGCGTTATATCCTATTTTAACGCGAGAAGGTAAAAGAGCTCGTTTTGCAGAAATCTTGGTGTTGATGTTGCCGGCGGCGGCGTCCTCGGTTGTGAGCAAAATAGCAGCGTTGTCCGTGAGTGAACATTCGTGGTAGATGCAAATAAAGGTAGGAGCCAGAGGGCGCCCGCACTTTAGCTTTACGGACAACTCTTCGCGTTCAGAGCACAGCAAATAGCACAGCCGCAGCATTGGTATACGAGCAGTCCGCTGATGCCTGCCGAGATGTCGCGCGCGCCAGCAATCGCGACCAGGATTGCCGTTGGGTGGATTTGAAAAGTAGCCAGAACACAAGCTAAAGGTAGCCAAAGTAGCCATATAATTTAATTTTATCGCCACATTTGTAACCCACTTAACAGAAGCGGTATTATGAGTAGGGTTTTCATTACAGAACAATAAATAATATCATTTTCAATAAGGAAGACCATAGAAATGATAACACTGCTTTTTATTCTTGCTTGGTCTTCAATCCACAAATAAGTTGCAAATAAAATAATACATTATAAAAATTCAGCCCGCCATGCACATGCAATACGTAGAATAGTGCTCTTGCCAGATACAGAGTAAATTTGGAACATTGCTGTCAACATGTCACTACGAATATCAAACGCTGTAGCCATTTTTTTTTCTTGAAGCAGCAGTTCGAATACCAGTCCTGCTTCACACAGTCGAGAGTCGTTAAGGTGCCTAGCGCCATTTCGTCGCGGATCTCTATTTTTGTCAAGTTCACACGAAAGCACGCGCTGCGAGTCAAAATGAGAAACTTGGGCGCAACACCAGCATAGATGGAGGGCAGCGTGAGCTGCATTCTAGTTACACGTTTGCGAACATGCATGTAACTTAGCAGAATGATAGGTGTAACCTTCAGGGAAGAAAAGAGAGCAGAGTGGGTCATGGAATAAACGGGTGTTAAAGAACACCTTAGTTGAAATCAAGGAGAAGAAGTGGACATGGTCAGGGCATGTAGCGTGTAGGCAAGACAACCGCTGGTCCCTAAGAGTAACAGGGTGGATTCCAAGAGAAGGCAAGCGCGCGGGTGGGAGGCAGGAAGCTACATCGGCAGATGAGATTAAGAAGTTTGCCGGGATAATGTAGCCGCGGCATGCACATTACCGGATTGATTGGCGGAACACGGGAGAGGCAATTCCCCGGCTGTGGACGCAGTCAGGGTGCTGATGATGTAACTTCGCTGCTCTGTATTTTCAGGTGCGCAGTGCGTTACATTAGGCGCCTCGATGAGCACTGGCCTGCTTGTGAGGGGAGGACGCGTGCGCGCATCGGCTGAGACGACAGAACAGCTTGCGAATAGTGTGTTTTATATAGAAATACTATGAAAATTGCTACTTAAGGCGCCAAAACTGAAGTTGAAAGTAGCCAGAAAGTAGCCCTGGTGCCAACCTGATGTTTGTGCGATGAGACGAGGTCGTAAAATAGCCAATTTGGCGCAAACTATCCACTAATGGCAACCCTGATCGCGACAGCGCCGTTAAAATGAATGTTCAGAGATGCTGCTCCGCCCGATTACGTTCTCTCGTTCTACTCTTGAAAGTGAAGCTCGAGCGTTCCCCTAATTTTTAAATTTGAACTCTTCTTAACTCATTCCGAATCATTTGTTGAGTTATCGCGTTGCAGACACATAATAAATGTACATGAAACGAAGTTATTAATAATCATAACGGGAATTAAAAGGTGTAAACTAAAATAAAGCGAAAAGTAGCAACCTTTTGAGCACTTAGCAGAGTGATCACCGAATGTTTTAAACAATATCATCGTGACGCGTGTAGCGCTGCGCCCCAAGGAATGATTCATGACCCAGCCTTGAAGGCGACAGGGCAACGCCTCTGGACGCTCGCGTGTCTCTCTTTTAATCGCTTTAGTATCTCGAGACACTTAGGGCTCGCGACGGCAATGTGTTGGCGCGCTTGCATAATGGAATCCACGTCGTACTTATAAGGCTCGGCACACTTTAATATTTTAATATTTACGCTTCGCATAACGTGTAGCCGACTGGCGGTGAATAAGCCAGCTTCCCTTGGCGACTCTTGGGGCTCTGACAGTGGGCATGCTGAGCACTAGGAAAAGAGGTAGCAGGAACAGTCTCGTATTTTGGTCGGAGCATACTGACGTTCACGTCAGTAATGTTCGCTCTTGAACACTGACGCAGCCAGAATGCCATAGTGGATGTCCATTTTTAAAAACAATGAAATTTATGAGCTCATAGCTCGTCATGCTTAGAATGCTGCCCCAAGCCTCCTTGCCATTAACTCGTCACTGTAGGTAGATCGATGAAATAACTTTATTGTTTGTCCGGCAGGTTAATGTGCCGGGCTCAGGTCTGCCATGTCAGGACGTCAAGGACTTGCCTCTCCGGCGCTTCACGGGCCTGCTGGACTGCCCAGATTTGGTCGGCGAGCTTGTAGCTGCGCAGAGCGGCTTCCCACCTCACCGAGAGAGCATCGGAATTAATACGTTTGGCTTTAGCCTCGCATTCCCAGAGCATATTCTTAAGTGTAGCTGTGTCTGTCTGGCAGACCTTACAGATGGTGGTGTTATAGATCTTGGGGTATATTAGGTGGTATAGCAGTGGATTAGGGTAGGTGTTAGTTTGCAGCTGTTTCCAGGTAACCGCTTGAGCTCTGCATAGATTGCCACGAGGCGGAGGGTATCATCGCCAGGCCAAGTAGAACGTCTTCGTCAGTTCGTTGTATCCCGTAAGTCGATCGCGGTCCGCGAACTCTTACATATGAAAACATTTTAGCTCTACTTGAATTCTTTTCAAAGAGTGGTAGCACAATTCTTCACATTTACCACAGCACATCACTTTGTTTAGTCTTAGTCAGAAGCAACAACGAGAGCTTGCCCATAAAGTTCCGAGTATTCGTATGGTTTGCTGTGTGCATAATGTGTATTATTAATGTATGCGTTATAGGACCTTAGTCCGGATGATCCCGTCTTCTTCTGCACATTTCAACCGATGCACTGTATTTCTGAATAAACTGAAGTGAAATTTAGATGAAACGAGAAAGGCTTTCCACTTGTTGAAGTACTACTAGCGGTTTTGTTAGCCATCCAGTATTTCAGCCCTTCTCTCATGTGTCCATCAATAAATCAAAATACCGACTTATGTAGGATATTTGACAGTCTGGCTGATCACTGCAGGGAATCACTGCGAAAAGTAGTGGAGGATGATGGGAAGAACATGCGACCTTTTATAGATGTAGAAGCAACTGATGCGGCCGAGCCTGGCTGTTTGCCGTTCTGGCATAAATGACATGGATAGACTGTTCATTGTGATCATAGAGAGGCGCAATGAAACCACTATAATCGGGTACAACTTTAGCATAGTAGTCAATTGGAGGTATCGTCTGGTTAACCTCCTTGTCTTTCCTTTCCTCTCTCTTTCTCTTTCCATCTCACTCCAGAAACCCTTTCTGTTTCAGCTTTCGTCGCTCACTTCGCGTCATGACAGTGGGAAAGGAGGTGCGTGCTGAATAAAGACATCAAAGTGCACAACGTCTTGTGTCGTAGTATAGAGGGGGGTGCCCACGTATCTCTCGCTAGCCGTATAAAACAGACTTGAGTTGCTTCCACCTTAATATTTTTCCGGTGCTCAAAAACGCGTTAGGCTACATGGGAATTCCACCGTTCTCAATACTGGTCGATCCTTGATGCTACTGCAGTCGACGTCTCAATAGCTTCGCTCGACTTTACACTGGATGCACAAGCAACACTAAAAGTTGATTGAATACGTCAGGAGAATGCGTTTTCGTTACAAAGACAACTGCACTTGTACGAAAATTTGCATGAGCAGTATCTCTTGTTTAAGCAATGTGTAAAATGTTAATTGCTTTGTTACGCAACATGGCTAGGTCACTCCTCTCTTCTTGGAGTAGTACGATAATTGTTGTCGCAATGATACACACTTAATCGCTGATGAACAGTTGGCGTGATTAGACTGAAATGTTCCTTTCTAGCTGTAACGTCTGCCGACAGGAATGTTTTTCGCCGCAACGTTTTTTTCTTCATTCTGGATGACTATGCACTTGAGTGAGACAAACGCTAGATCTCGCTTGCTTCCACAATGTCACGAGCGAACGGACAGCTCAGCGAGTATCGCTTCCGCTTCCTTCAAGCCTTCTCTCTGATTTAGCATCTCACGCTCAATGCAGACAGATCGCCATTCCGATCGCTTGTTCACCCGCACTGTCATCTGCACTCGTAAGCGGAGCACGCTAGAGACGCTGAGTACGAAAAAAAATGCTTCCCAAAATGATCAGCGAGCCCAGCCTGATTGCAGATGCCAGGCCACCCGTGTATGATGGAATAGATAAAGGCTAGAAAAAAGAAAACCGTTACGCCAACGCAAATTCCAATGGCGTACAAACCGAGTGTCACTATTCGCCATCGCCGCAATAGGCAGTTGTGTCACGTCCCGATTGCCAGATCGTCACGTAGTCCGAGAGCACGGCGGGATCGGGACGTGGATCGTCTAGTGAACAAAGCCTGGTGGTGGAAGCGATATGGAAAGGCCCTGGTGATTGTGTCGTGTAACCACAACCACGGGAATGGAGGTAGAGCAAAATAAACGAAGACATAGGAGGTGAAGGCAGGGGCCCTGCATTGATGGGAATTCGTGCGCCTTCAGCCCAGTGCTCAACTCCGGGCACAGCTGGCGGTTGCACCAGAAAATAGGGATAGCAAAAAGGAGAGAGGAATCGAAGGCAACGAAAAAAAAGGTTTGTGGGAGTTTTGGAGCTAAGAAGTAAAAAGAAAAGAAATTGCTCATCGAGAAGCCGAGCACGTCCGGAAAGAGGTCCATAATTGTCAGAAGCAAAAGAGCAGCTAACGGTGCGCAAGTGGTCGGTGTGCTAATCATTGTAGGGCTCGCTTTAGTTTTGTTCGCGTAGGGCGAATATTAGTATTGCTTAAGGGAGGTTGCATTTTTCGGAGAAAGTAATGGTTGAAGGTCACGTTTACGCGATAATGTGAAACATAGAGGTTGAATCACACGTCAGGAATTTCGAAAGCACATAAGCACACTTTCACCGAAGCTTCGAATGCGCGATCACAACACATTTTTGTTACAATAATAATAATATTAATAATATCTGGGGTTTAACGTCCCAAAACCACCATATGATTATGAGAGACGCCGTAGTGGAGGGCTCCGAAAATTTCGACCACCTGGGGTTCTTTCACGTGCACCTAAATCTAAGTACACGGGCCTCAAACATTTTCGCCTCCATCGAAAATGCAGCCGCCGCGGCCGGGATTCGATCCCGCGACCTTCGGGTCAGCAGTCGAGCGTCATAACCACTAGACCACCGTGGCGGGGCCATTTTTGTTACAGAAGTTGCATGTTGCAGCGCAGTTGGAACTTAGCTTTTCCTAATACAGCTGTACTGCATTGCAAAAAGAAATAATTTAGCTCGAACAAGTCATTGTAAGCAGAAGGTTCACTTTCCGTTTTCTAACTTCGGGGCCTACACATATACATTATAGCGTTATGGTGCCTACATTTCCACTGTCATTAAGAAACTCATCGTGACTCCGAATATACGGCTGAAAGTACAAAGTTCCCAATCAAGTGTTTTGCTCTCATCGCGAATGTTTGCGTTGGGACCATACGTACAAAGATATGAGCCATCGGCTGATCGCCTTTAAAAATTTGGTGCGCGCCTCCCTGGACCAACACGTCCGGTCGGTCAAAGTACGCACTTGCCACCGCAGCCATACCCTAACCCCTCATTTATCTCCTCGCGACTTTCGCCTGACGGAAGACGGCCACCTCAATACTTGAGCCGCTATCGTCGGCAGCCATCGGATGCTTTGACTCGCCCACAGAACATAGGATGCACGGGAAAGTGTTATCAATTCGTACTTGATACGAAACGTCACGCCGACGGCAAAAGTGCGCCTGGAGTGCCTATATATTTCTTATCGCAGTAAATATGAAAAACTGGCTCTCGCATGACACAACTTCTTTGCAGAAGTGTAGAATCGAGGCGATAAAGAAGTTCCCTGGCGCAGCTGGCATCGCGGAAAGCTTTCGCGGAGCGGCGATGGCCGCTTAGAGAGTAATAAAGAAGCTGCATTCGCTTTACTCGGCTTTGTTAGCTCTGGGGAAGCGAACGCAATACAAAGGGGAGTGGGAGTGTGAGTGCGCGCATATATTAACATAATTGAGGAAAGTTAAGTGAACAGTGAAAACAGTGAAAACAGTGAGTGAATTAGTGAAAATCGCTCGGCAATATTCATTATGTCATTATAATGAAAACAAATTATTGAATATTTGGGTAAAGAGTGGAAGCAATAATATAATAGCTTAGTGATATTACGGAACATTCAACGTCGATGTAATTTCACAGTAATATCGCCACAACAACAGGCTTTAGCCTTCTAGTCGTCATAGACGAAGGCTTAAGGCTCCCAGTGTTACTCCCATGTATAGTGAGTAGAATATTGAGCGAGTGCTTCAGACGCAACAGTCATCTGTGACTGCTCCAGAGGTTTCGCCTAGTGTGAATGATGCCAACAGAAGAGCCATACATCACACGTAAGCCACTATAGCGGGTTCTGTATTTTTAAGTGAGGTCATGAAGACAGTGGAAGTTACTATTCATTTTTATTGTATGACCGAACAGTCTTTGGACGTACCCACGTCACTCAGGAAAGAAGGAAAAAATATTACAGCATATCCACGGGTGAATGATGAAGAGCTTGGGCGCAGCTCCTGAAGCAATCATGGTCTCGGGATTCACTTCTCGTTGAGCCCGTTTCGCAGCGGCGTCCTTGGCTCGCACCGTCAAGCGAGCGCTGCGAAACACTGCCGCCAAGCGAGCGCCCGCAGCTGCGCATCGTCCATGCTCCGCCAACGATCCGACACGTACGGCGACGATCCAGATGAATGAGAGAGGCGCTCGCTCCCCGCGCATCCCCGCGCAGCCCGCGCAGCAGCCAATCGGAGAGCAGTGGCACTTCCAGCGCCATCTAGTGTCCATTCACACAGGCGCCATACTGCACATAATTCTATTGGACCAACGCCATCTAGGAAATGAGACGAGAAATGGTGATGACGACACAGATTGTGTACAGAGACGTGACAAGGTTAGACTGAGAGGAGCTACGCCCCTAAAAAGGCGGAAAGACAGCGAGGTAAGCCAGTTCTTGACCGGCTGGCTACCCTGCGCTGAGGCGAAGGGGGAATGCTGCGCAACCACCTAGAACAGGGGTCGGTAACCTGCAACCTGCGGCCCACGGAGAGGTACTATGCTGCCTATTGGCACGACGTGAGAACCGCCCCCTCCGCTTGTGACTTCGTATCTGAAGGCCGACATGGCACTTTTAGCCTCAAATGGGGTTAGACATAAATAAAGAAAGATCTCTCTCAGCTGGCATTGTCCCCCCCCCCCCGCCTTTGCAAAGTCTAACCCCGTTCCAGTACCCCCAGCGTCATACCAGTACGTTTTTTGCACTGAATGTCACTGGGAACACAAGTATACGCTCGGATTCACTGGGACTTCGGTGAACGCACTGGCAAAGAGCTGGGTCGTACTGGTAGGGGCACTGGCTTTGCCGCTGTGACGCTGGCGCTCACTGGGAACCGCTGGAGACACTGGAATTTTCAGTGGCGTGCGCTGGCACATACTGGAGCCTGCACTGTTTCTGCCAGTGCCGCGCGCTGCTTTCAGTATTATGCGCGGCGAAATGCTTCGGTATCGTTGAATATCGAATGTTTGATTCGATGGTACCGATAGATGGTATCCTAACAGGTACCAAACATGTGTCACAAAATCTAGCTTGGCAGAGAAAGACGATGACATGCGCACTATTTCATGATATATCTACCTGATATGTGAAATGAAGGTCACAGTTATGTTTCCCGGTTGCATGTGGAGAAAACTAGGTTAATAACCCAAAGCAGCGAGCACTGATCATTTCGCATTCAAGCCCGCTTTTTTTATTCATACAGTGCCTACAACGCCGTTAGATTTTGCGAAGCGCGCAGCCGTAATGAATATTCATTTTGTTCATGCCCGCATATATATCAGTTTTGCATCCGTGATGTATTGCGGTAATGACTCCATATTGTAATGTTTATATGTCTGGAGGCGTCAATCTGAACATGCAGAGCGAATCGCAAAGTCGCCTTACATTTGGAAGAAGTAAATCAGCTCTGGCTTCGCGACCTCTCCCAACGGAGGCCAGAAAAATCCACAGCATAAACAACGGGGTGAATGATGATGAGTGGGGCGAAGCTCCGGAGAGAAGCATCGGTAAACCGTGAATACTCCGAGTAATTCGCCCAGTATATGATCAAGTAAACACGTGAGAAACCCCGCATATATATTAAACATCAAACTTTTATTGTACTGTTGGTTTACGTGATCCGTTCATTACAACGGTCCCCCTAGCGTATGTCGACGCACTAAATCGAACGATTGCCTTCCACCAATGACACGCGCAATATATGAATCCTCGGTGAACTCTGCCCAGTACATCATCAACGACGTGAGATCGGGCCCGTTTATACTAAAGGGTCGATGAGAGTCATGACGACTTGCAGCTCACTTTAATTTTACATGTACGCTGTGAATTTTTATTGTTTAATCGCGCGCAGGAGAAATCTCTCACGCAGGCACTACCTTGCAGGTCAACATCCAGTGCCTATTGGCCTCGAGATCTTTGAGTGGCGCCCTCTCGCGTGTGACCTCAGAGAGGGGACTCGGGTGCCGCTCTTCGCGCGCGCGCTCGCTGCGTGAAGTCTACTCGACGCTACCGGCCAGTCTGCCCTGCTGGAGTTATTGAAACATGAATGGGCAAGTTCATAAAGCAATTTGTACTGAATGTTCAAGCAAAATGCTCAGAGAAGTCGAGCGGAGCTGCCGTCAGGAGCGCGTTCAGTGTCGATTGCTCCTGGTGTCGTCTGCTAGCCATCAATGTGTACATCTGCATGTATGACGACGATTTCTTTTCGCTACTGTTCTATGGCCTTGGCTCTCCCAAAACGACTTTCCGGCCCGTTTTCAATCACTAATTTCAGCGTTCAGGCTTCGGCTACCGTATCTGCGTTAAAGCGCAATATACGTATAGCGTGTGCTGGACGTGTTCGGTTGCCAAGCCTGCTTCTTCGATTCAATTCCTTTGGTCGGAATTTTAAACGCGTGACAAGCGACGTGCGATGTCATTCAAATCAAATAAATGGTCGTTACAGGCAACAACTTTTGATTTAATCCAAGTTTTCAGCAGCTGCCGTGTAAGCGTGTCGTAAGTAGTTGAAGTTTAAACAAGAAACAAAAAGGGTTGAGAGCACGCGTCAAAGGGGGATGCACGACGGAGACATGAAATATATCGTAGGTTGTGCGGAGTTGGCTTTTCTTTATTTTTGCAGGATATTTTAATCCCTACGTCAATAAATCAACGCTTCATGACTCGTTCCTGGCCGTTTGAAAGCATGCTGAGCAGAATTAGTGTAATCATACTAACGTAGATAAATACAAAGCTTTCGCATCGAAAATCGTAGTAAAATGTATTTGCTATGAAATAGTGTAATTCACTCTCAACGATCGACTCCTGATAGGGCATGATGTGGTCACTGTACTAAAAAGACGCGCAGGATGCCTTATGCGTTTGCCTAAGACGACTCGAAGGCGAAATCCATCTTCTGTTTCTTCAGTCGATATATTGTTCCTTCCCCGCCGCCTTCCGAATGCCTTTTGGACGTAACGTGGTTTTGCACTGCCTCCAGGATCGGATGCATTGCAAGCTCTCTATACGTCACCTGGTTTTGCATTGCCTCCGTGATCAACGCATCGATCACGGAGGCAATGCAAATCGACGATGTCATGTGATGACGTAATCATGTGACGTGATGTTAGAACGTCACAAATTTTGGCTGTCTGTGATGTCATGAGGACGTCATAAGGTGACGTCATCGTGTGAGGATTTTTTGCATCACTCGTGTTAACGTTGCCGACTAGGGTCGCCCACGGTGCATTTTTGCAAATGAGCAGGAATCCAAAGCTTTCATCGTAAAATATTTAACCTTGTTACAGCGTGGTAAAGAATAGCAATAGCCAGCCAAAGGGGCCAAAAGAATGATGGGAAAAAGCTCTCTTGCTCCTCTTGCTGTACATATTCACCAATTTTTCCTACCGTTTATCGAGCTGTATTATCAGTGGCAAATGAAACACGAACTGCGGGCGCGTTCCCCAAGCATTAGGAACTGTATATTGCGCGCCGTCCTGTCATCTCCATTGACAGGCACGCACACCCGATCAGGCAGCACTGCGCAATCGAAAGCATGAACCTGGCTCACGAGCAGCAAACCGCAAGAGCGTATCTATCTCTAATCTAGGGATCTTTCTGAGAACTAGAGGTGGCTACGACAGCACCATCTAGTGAACACTCCAAGAAGTAGAGGTGGCTACCTACTACTACTACTACTACTACATACTACAGAGGAGGGACAGACCCACACCCAAAGGAGCTTCGCCCCTAAAACAGCCGTCGTTCGATATCGCCACACCGGAAAGCCGTCTCGGGCAATTATTGCACTTCCACTTACTTCAGCTATAGTTTAGGTAACAGTTAAAAAGGTTTCGAGGCTAAAATGCGGAAACTTCAATCATCACAACTCATCTCCCTGAGATCGGGCCTTCCCAGTGCGACTCCAAGCGAGCGTTACGCCTAGCGTACCGGCTGAGTCCGTCTACATGCCACCGGCGCTTCTTGGTTTAATTACACGCAATTCCAACGTGTCAGAATGAGTGTAAAGTACAGTATAGACATCCGTTCACCTAAATAAGCATTTTTTTTCTTGTGTACGGTGTCTGCACTAAGAGCGATGACCGTCGATGCGACGCGCTTACAGCAACGGACACAGGCTCACCGAAAGCAGCCGGCCGCCCTCGCCGGTACTTCTCTGACGTCAGAACACATACCTCTCTACTGGTACGCGTTCGTGAACTAACACACTGGCATATTTTTTCAGCGAATTGTATTTGTTTTTGCTGAGCGGCTTTATAGTTATAGGTGTCGATAGAATTGCAAATTCGAAATCAAGAGTTCGACGAAAACTCGTCTTTTCGGGAACAATCATGGTCAAAAGTAAGAAGACGCCGAGCAAAAACTTAAAAAAATAACAATGACGTTTCGGCTCCCGTACGGGGGCCTTGTTCACAAAAATTTGTTCACAAACATTTTTGTGAACAAGGCCCCCGTACGGGAGCCGAAACGTGTTTGTTATTTTTTAAGTTTTTGGTCGGCGTCTTCTTACTTTTGACCAGAATTGCAAATTTGTACAGAGGCACGCCCGCGCCGCGGTAATATCGTCGCTCGCGCCAGAAAACTAGTCAGTATGAATTCATCGACGCGCGTGTTTATCGAACGGGTCACCATAAAGCTTCTGTACACGTTGAGCCTTAGCAAGGGCGAGAAACAGCTCTCAATAGTCGGCAGTAACAGCCATCACACTGCACCCTGCTACTCGAGCCATTTGATATGTTTCGGAGTTAAGACGATAATTCTTAAAGAAACTTAGCGCTCTTCCCATTTTGGGCATTTCATTCGTTGCCGGCAACCCTTTGTTTGTCTAAAGAAGCAAGCTTGATGTGTAAAGGAAAATCGCGTCTTCCTTGAGTATGCACCATCAAAATATGAAATGAAACGTTGTGTTGCTCTATTGACTAGCCCTTTTACAGCGAGGTACTCGAGTTTCAGCGTTGCGCAGTGGTAGAGTACTGGGTTGGGGATCGAGAGGTCTCGAGTGCGAATCCTAATGGTGGAGCTTTTTTTATACGGTTTTTTTTTTTTGCACTGATGCTTTCTATATCACCATCTTTACTGATATATTTATGTAGGGCAAGTAAGTACCGCCTTTTTGAAGCTGCAGAGTGGGTTTGCGCTCGAGTACCCAGCGCATCCCCGTAAAACGCCGCTCCAGCGGCCCAGTATCCCGCGCGACACTGGGCCCATAATCCGGCATGGCACTGGACGCTGGTACCCAGTGGCGCTGGGTTTTTCAATAGGGCCATCTCCACACTTAGCCAAACAACGTCTTCCCTTCATTTATTTGCACAGGTCCAAAAAAGGGCAAGAAAGATTAGATATTTGTGAGTTGGCCCAGAATGTTCAGCACCAAAACTATTATTGTATGAGTCCTATGTTTCTTTGTTTTAGATGCGAAGTATCTTAAGGCGGAGCTCAATCCGGTGGTGGTGGTGGTGGTGGTGGTGTGCGGCGTGACCATCCTTACTGCGCATGCTCATACCCTCTCCACACGCCTCCTCTCCACTCACCCTCTCCCATTCCCCTCTCAATTTCCCCTCTCAACTTTCTCTCTCCACTTTCCCTCTCCCCTCCCCCTCTCCCATACCCATCACCCCTCTCCCCTTGCCCTATCCCCTACTCCTCTCCCCTCCCCCTTTCCGCTCTTCCTCTGAAACGCGGGCTAGACATGCCGAAATTCTCTCCTGCGCAATGCCGCGATGAGCTCGAGCGCATGCGCGTCCCCTCCCCTTCTCCCTCCTCTCCTACGCTGCCCCCCTCTCGCCCGCCTGTCGACCGCGTTCCCCGCTCGCCCTGTGAGAATTAACGGCCAGGCTAGATGGAAGATGCGACGTGCGTGGCGTCCCTCTTCGCGTTCCACGACGCGAGGTCGGTAGCATGCCCAACGAACGCCAACGGAACGCGATCGTGCAAGTGCTCCGGCTTCGCATCGCCTCATGGTCCCCTTCAGCGGGAGATGGTGTAATTTCTTGTAACCTGTGTTTCTCAATGGCGAGTTTCTGACATGCATGCTGAAAAAATACATGATTTCAATTCCAGAGATTTTGACATAACTGTTAAGTCGTCACATTTCTTCTCTGCCTGCAACACCCCCCTCCCTTTGATACGCCGCCCGCCCCCCCCCCTTCTCGGCTTCATGCAGATAGCCTTTCCGCCTCAAAAGGTTGCCTACCACTGCCCCTGAAGACAGCGCTCTAGAAAGGTGTGTGAGCGACGCACCTGGCGCTCACAACTGCTGACCATGAACTGCCAGAGCACATTATTTTTAGCGATGTATGAAAGCCTGACAGACAGAAGGACACGTTTAGGAAACTTATAGTTATGTTCTATGATCACTTAATCGCAATGTTTGCAGCTGATGAAGGCACAAGTTTTCTGTTTGTGGCAGGTTTCGTATTAGCCTATGCGTGGCGGGCACGTTAATTGCGAAGCTCATTAAACAGCGCTTGGGTACAGTTTATTTCATTTACTGCGGGAATTTTCGGCTTTCTTTTAACACGAAAGTGTTTTATGCGGGGGTTCACCAAGTACATCCGTCACGGATATGACGTTGATAAAATGGACGCCAACGGGTGAGAAAGAAAAAAAACAAAAAAAAGATACCCCGCTAGGAATCGAACCCACGCCGTTCCGGCCGCGACGGCAAGCGCCCGATGCACTACCGACTAAGCTAACTCGGGAGATGCTAGACATGGCGCGAACGCGCCTTATATCTTTCACACATTCTCTTTCGCGGCGGGCGGAGCGGGGCGGTGCCGCCGTCTGTGAGAGGTGAAAAGAAGTAATGCTTCACGCTCGACACTTACTAGCGCTTACTCCGAGATTGCACGGGATATCGGAGGTCATGGTTAAAGCGTCTCGATACCAGAGCGGTAGACTGGCCGCGCTGGCGTCGCCGAGGCACCCTTGACGCAGTTACGTTCTTTGCCTTTGGCTTCGTGTTAGCGTGCGTCGGCTCATCGGAGTAGTGCAGCTCCCACGTGCACCAACGAGATTTCTCCGCCGCCGACTGCTTCAATTGCGCGAGCACCGACTAACAAAACTGCTGCAATATGCGTTGCAGAAAGGACGCGAGTTCGACGGGCGAATGTCGTGCCTTGGTGGAGCGAGAGCAGCGCCTGCGAGACAGAGGCCAGCGGGACGCACGCGTTTGCGGCTCAGGCTACGAACCTCTACCTCCCGTGTTACTGAAGCGCAGTGTGTGTTATGTATGCATGAGCACAGGCGTCGGCTACCCTTTACTAGAAAGCGCACACCGTGCCGTTTCTCTCCTTAATTGACGACGCTTTAAAGAAGTGCATACCGGGTACCAATGTTGATTATGAGTTTGTTGATATCATCCTTACGCGGGATTCACGATTCGCTGTGTCCAAATATATGTTCACACCTTCAGCTACCATGCGCAACGGTTTAATCATGATCATGGGCGTTAGTCGTCGCGATATAGACATGCTGTCAACATGGGTGCATCCACGTCAAACGGTGCTATAGCTGCCAAACACGAATAGACATTGTACAAGGTGTCATATATCACTACAAAATAAGCAGTACTTCTGTGAAGACACGTGTCACTTTCGTGTTATACCGATTCCTATGACAGAGGGATCAGCCATGTTTTTTACCGTATTACACCTTCAGAACATTTTAAAAGTAAAGAAAAAGTCACAGTTTCGCCACAAGGGCGAAACAATGAATGCGATAGCAAGAAACTAATGCTATACGAAGTGAGGCTCCCCAATGGATACTCTCAGTTTGAACAGCGCTCCTGTTGCAAAGGCGGCCGAAGCAGCGAAGGCATAGAGTTTCTTGCAATAATACCTAGAGGGGAATCTGGCGCTAGTGTCTACGCGGGCTCCTTGAGACGCGCTTCAACCACCATGGGAATGATGGGAAGTACAGGCTTCGGATTTGCTTCGGATGGATTAGGTTCTTGAGATTCGCAACGCTTGTTTGCCGAGTGTAAAACAAAAGGATATGAAGTTAATTCCAATTAAAACTTGCTTTATTCTTTTGTATGTAAAACTTATTGCAAAAAGTTTGCGTGACCGTGAGATGGAACTGAAACCTGGACAAATTCAACCACCAGGGTATGCACTGCTCTGCAATTGTGTTCCAGATTTGGCATCACCAAATAATGAATTATTTTTGTACAACACTTGAAAATAAACACGCTTGCTTTTCCCTCGAAAGTACGCATTATCCATTTATGGAAATAACAGTACTGTATTGAGTGAGAAACGCTTAACGTATCGTCTGCTGCGATGCCAGTTGCGTCTGTTCAAGTGGTCTGCCTCCAACGCATCTCTCGTTTTGTTGTGAAGTCGAGTCAGAGGAGCGCGACGGTGCGTCTACTTAGCTTCGCCGTCGTTTTGCAACTGATTTGAACGAGTTTTGGTAAGACGCGCTTATCAAACAAACGTGAACTGGATGCAGTTTGCTGCACTGACATGGGACGCTACGTCTGTGCGCAGCGGTGAGTGCACGACGCTTTGCTAAAACTCTCAAATACAACCTGTAAAGCTTCAGCGTCGCAGCAAACCAAGAGATCTAGCGGTCTTCAGCCTCTTTGAACAACAAAGGCGCTGCTTGAATGCTTTGAAACGCACCCCACTACCCATGCCTCGCGAAGAACGAAACTGAAACTGTAGAAAAAGATCTGTAGACAGTTCGCTAGCTAACGCTATCCAATCCGAAGCCTGTACTTCCCATCATTGAGCTTCTTCGATTTACCAAGTCCCGGACGCGTCCCGGACCAGTCGCCGGCGGCCCGCGGACGCCTCGGTTCAAAGGTAACTACGTCACGTTGCGCCGTTATCACGTGATCCAAGAGTCCAGAGCCGCCCGACGGGCCGTCTGCGCACTCGTGCTTGAAATGCTGCGGCCGCGTCCACTATGGCGTCTGCTACGCCGTCTGCTCCGTCTATGGCTGCAACACCAGTCACAACACCGACCCAATCCCGACCGCAACGACGGTTAAGTCGTGAATGATACCTGTTTGCGTTGTGGCACAGCTTACCAAGCAAACTACTGCAGCGCGTGCGCATCGAAGACGCGCGTGGGCGTTCCGTCGCTGTTTTTTCTCGCGAGCACCGCGCGTGTTTCCCCGACCTTCAGAAATACGGACATGCTCGACGCGGCTCGCAACGCCGACGACAAGAAATTGGTGCGACAACAATGCGAAATCCGGAAACGTACGAGAAGCGGACAGAAAAGCAAGAAGAGAGCAAGAGCACGTCGAAAACTTCCCGTGTCCAACTTAAGATGGCCGCACGCGTGACGCACCGCGCCGTCGTCCGCCAGCTGCCAGAAAGAAATCGTTCGGACAGTCCCGGGCCGTCCGCAGGCCGCCAGGCACGCGAAAAACGAAGATGCGTCCGAGCGGTCCCGGACCAGAGGGCGGAGCTTCCGGTTGGTCCCCGAGAAAAACGAATGCAGCGCCGGCGTCCGGGGCCGTCCGGAGCCGTCCGGGACGTGTAAATCGAAGATGCTCATTCCCATGGTGGTTGAACGATCGCAGCGCCAGTTTCCTCTCTAGGGTATTTTATGAAACTTTATGAGCGAAGGAAACTAGCGTGCTTCAAGTGTCGAGCTGTGACACTTGATAGTTCGCACTCATCTTCTGTTTGTTCGTTTAGCGGCGTCCCTTGAGCTCGAGTGGCTTTCGTACGCTCCGTAACGTGAGCGCGGACATCACGGTGAAAGCGTGAAACATCCCTCTTCCCCTCAGCACAAGAAAACCGCGCGAGCAGACAGCGGAAGGGCAAGGTTCTCCCTGCGCAAGTATAAGAAGAAGCGAGCGAGCTCGCCGACGACCTATAAATGCGCCTGTCGCGCTCCTAACGCCATCTCGCTGGTAATGAAAAAACGCTTATAAGCGCAGCCGTCTCCGAGTCCGTCTAGCGGTAAACGGTGTGTATATAACGCTCGCCGTTACCTACGTGGAGGATCTGCGTTTCGTGGCGTAGTGGCTAGCGCCACTCGCTGCGGAGAGAGAGGTCCCTGGTTCGATTCCGCGCTTCGGAAGCATTTTTCTGAATTACTTTTCTTTGGGGCTTTCATATATATATATATATATACTTATACATATTCACATACCGGTACTTACCTACGGAGCAGAAGCCTGGAGACTTACAAAGAAGGTTCAACTTAAGTTGAGGACGACGCAGCGAGCGATGGAAAGGAAAATGATAGGTGTAACCTTAAGAGACAGGAAGAGAGGAGAGTGGGTCAGGGAACAAACGGGGGTTAAGGACATCATAGTTGAAATCAAGAAGAAGAAATGGATATGGGCCGGGCACGTAGCACGTCGGCAGGATAACCGATGGTCATTAAGGGTAACTGAGTGGATTCCAAGAGATGGCAAACGCGGGAGGGGGAGACAGAAAATTAGGTGGGTAGATGAGATTGAGAAGTTTGCAGGTATAACGTGGCAGCAGAAAGCACAGAACCGGGTTGAATGGCGGAACATGGGAGAGGCCTTTGCCCTGCAGTGGGCGTAGACAGGCTGATGATGATGATGATGATACATATACGGTGCATGACGGCGGCGACGGCGACGGCAAAGTCCAGCCGAGACTGTCCATATAATTGCTATCGCAATAAAAGGAAATTAAAAAGAAAAGTAGAACGAAAAGAAAAGAAAGAACAGGCAATAAAAGCATTGCTGAATCGGAAAGTTGGGCTCGACGCAGCACCCTATTATTTTCACTTGCGCCTCGGCGCACTCATCATACGGACCCGGTTTCTCTAAATCGTCATTTACCAGAATTAGTGTACACAAAGTTTCGTTCTTTCCGCAAACACTTAGTGACGAGAAAAATCTGTCGCCTTAGCGCCCATTGTCCATAGCATAGTTGAATGCTCCTCCCTATGTTACTCCCTACGCGATTTTGTTTTCACTGTCTAATTTGAATTTTTCGCAATTTAATTCACTTAATAATAAGTCCACTGTTTCCTAACATTTACTTATTGGTTGTGCATTTTGAGTTCTTTAGGCGCTTGAATAAATTTGTGATATCGGATTCTGTGATCGGTATTGCTATATTTTTTTGCTCTTTTGCTGATTGTTTCTTACGCTTCTATGTTGCCCTTCGTGCTTGTGCCATGCGGCCTGCAATATTTCTGTAAAATAACAAAAAATATCACAGTTTTGCTGCAAGGCCAAAGCAGGGATGCCAGCCGCGACTAACTGCAATGCCATATGAATTGAGGCTGGTGGCTTACTCCTTTAGCAATCGATGGGGCGTAATTCTACCAAATCGTGACGTAAGGGCATGCGGCCATTCCAGCGAGTGAAGCGACCTTAGGCTTCTCTGTCGCTTCAAGGCAAGCGAAGCCGTGACAGCACAGAGGACGCAAAAAGGCATTAGGCCTCTCCTGATTCCTTTAAAGATAAGGAAGCTGTAAAGATAAGGATGAAAAGAAACCTGTCGTACTCCATGCTAATGCACAAACAAAGTTGAGTCGATATACCTCATTCATCTGAACGTCGTTTCTTGACTCGCATACCGAGTAGTCCTCCCTGGGGAGAAATCTCAGAAACATGGACGCATGAGCAATGAAAAACTGTTGGTGCTAAAAAATACCCGCTATTACATTTCTGCTATCAAACTTTATATGTGTTTTGCTATGGCGACGTTTTGTCAGGGTTGGGCGGTGATACAGCTACCGCTCGATGCGTATGCAGTGCGTACGTTTCCCAATTTCGGTTTCAAATGTGGGCTCTAGCTGGCCTTCCAAATAGTGAGCCTTGTAATACTCGAGTAGTCAACTGCATGAGTGCCAACACATGCTTAATCAAACACCTTGAGCAAATGGGGAATGCTTTGCTCTGGCATCTTCATAATATACGCGCCTGTAACAAGCACATACATTTCGAAGAATTCACATACGTCAGCTGGAACTCTCCGTGTCTTATTCTCTGGTTCCAGGAATTCAGCTATCCCTCGCACTGTAGGTTATTATCCTGATTAGTCATCGGCTCGAACTCCACCGTCATCGAAGAAGAATCGCAGTTCTAGGCATCATACAAAAATAACATAAAAGATAATGATGTGCGAAAGTTCGACTTTTACTCCCACATTTCGTAATTCAACTTTTCAGGTAGTTTCTTTTTCAACTGAAATATCTTCGAAATGTTCGACTAGTGTGACAAGACACTGTGAAACATAACCGTTGCAAACAAAAACAAAGCAAGAAGTCCTAACAATGGTCTCACAAATAACGAGTCATGGTCGCTAAGACATGACGAGGACCGCACATCACTCCTTCGGCTCAACAGGAGTTCGCGGAGCTCTTCGTCTGTGCAGTAGATGAAGAAGATTGTGAACGCAAAAATACAGGATGAAAACTAAGCTACTCTAAAGCACCAACTAAGAAACCTCCCCAACAACATTGTGGAACTTCGAAAGTGCGCTCCGAAGGCAGTAAAGCGCTGGCAAAATCAAACACATGAAAACAAGCTCGGGCAAGCCCTCATGGCTCCACGCTTGAACTGCCGACGTTGCCAACGCTAAATCAGCGCACTCGCTTGTAGTTCTGGCGTCGGGAGCTAAGCCCGAATTATCCGCTGGGGTTGGAGAATATATCAACGTTGGCGGGAAACAGGCCATCTTCCTGGCACGCCGTTTCGCAGGAAGCTCCCCTCTCTTATCCACGTCTTCCCGTTTTCCCCTTTTTACCCCCCTTTTTTAGGAGCGACGTACCATAACTCGCACTCGGTTCGTGCCTGGCGCGGCACTTGCATTCGTGGCGCGCAAAAGACACGCCCTACAACCCGAGAAAATGCCCCCACGTTGCAACTGTTTCTGTTCGTACTCGCTCACGACGTCATCAACTCTGGCGTTCCGCTTGCACCGCTGAGTAAAGGAAGAGCGGCGAATGCTTGCTGCTGCGAGAGATGATGTGCGACGCCGAACGTGCCATGCTTGGACGGCGAGAAAAACGGGCACCTTGGATTCGTTTCCTCGTTCGTGGACCCGTACACTCCACCTCTCTTCTCTTCATATCCGATGCCTTGGAAGCAGCGAATATTTCCAACACAACAGCAGAGCAAGTAGCGTTTTGGGAAATTGGGATGATGAACGAAGCATGCAAAAGAAAGTATGCGGTAGATGACCGATAGATTTCGAGTGCTGCAAGATATTGTACAATGGATATTTCGAGCGAATAAGTATTTCTTATTCCAAATAAGTTCTCCGATTCCCGCAAGATAGCGAAAGGCTTATGAAAAGGATAGTTCACAAAAACCCGTTTCTAGCGCTCGTGCATATCATATGGTGCACGGTGACGCATTAAAACATGTTCAAGCACGTCGTGTATTGTCACGAAAGAACTTTTGCTGCTGAATAAATGCATTGCGTTCTCTACAAACTTAACAATAGTGGCTATGACAGCAGCTCTTCAACTAAGTGTATCTTGTGTTTGATGTAAAAAGTCCACGAAAGCCATGCGCCTTCAGTAGTTTATTGATGCTATATAATCGTAATCTTCTCTCCTTTCTTCTCCTCTTCACCTCGCCGCGTTCACAGTCTCTTCATTTTGTCTTTGTCGCTCTGCTGTTGCGGTTATATTAAGTTTGCACAACATTATATTGTCACGTAGTCGTGACGTCGACGAACACAGCAGTCAGCCCGTCCGAGATGAAACTGTTAATTTGGCCGAACTTGTGGCCGGGAAACTGAAAGTCAAACTACAGCAATACACTGATAGCGGCGAACAGAGCGTCGACCGTCGATCAACTGAAAAGCGGTCAAGCGCGTCGGCTTTTATACAGGCGCTATCGAATTTTCCAGCAATATTGCTGGTGGCGGCGTTATCTCTCGACAAAGCTGAAACATTCGCGTGCGGTGCGGAATCTTAACAAAACAATCTACTATAATCGTGAAGCTTCTCGAACACTGCTTCGCGGACAGCGTCGAGCGTTGGTAACCGTCCTTGCTGGTCAAACCCGAATACATCAAAATAAAACAAGAAGTGGGCGTGGCACTATCTTCTCAACCGTCTGTATTCATCTCTCCTGGGATGGTACAGAAGGACATTTGCTATCGAAGCCTCTTCCGTTTTTCCTCTCAAGCCTTAGTACTACACAGTCTTCAATATTCCCTGTTGTTTTGCCGTTTTGAGCACACTGAAAGGGCCGATGAACGGAAATTTTGCATCGAAACTTTTGCGCACCAGAATCATGTCTCCAGGCATAATATCCCGCATATTTGACATGTGTCGTTTATCAAAGCTTTTCTTCGTGTTACACCGGTACTTCTTCCGCTGTTGTGCTGACAATGGTGTTTCTCGGAGTGGTGGCACCTTACCAACGATGTCCAGTTCTTTATCAGCCGCAAGCCATGCGCTTGTTCCAAAAGCCACGAAATGTGGACTGCATCCTATTCCAGCTGTGTAGAAGCGATTATGATGTGAGACTGCTGTCTCGAGTGAGCATTTACAACCTCCCTTGCATTGTGGGTAGAGTGCGATGAATGTCTTCAGGTCACGAATTACCCTTTCAGCGAGAGAATTGGCTTCGGGGTGATAAGGAGCAGGGAAACGAAGCTCGACACCTTTTTGCTGTGCCCAAACTCTGAACTTGTCCCTTCGGAAAGCTGGTCCGTTGTCAGCCACTACAACCTTTACGTTTCTGAAGATGCCTCTTTCAAGAAGCTGAATAACGGAATTCGCGTCCTCTTTTCCATGCTTGGCCGCAACGAACCGCGTACATTCATCCACTGCTACAAGAAAAGCTTGCGTTTTTCTGACGCCCTCGCCCTTCTTTTTTATCTCGGCGATGTCGAGGTGCAACACTTCGAATGAAACGTCTGAGTACGTTGGCAGGACCATCTGCTTCCCTCTTGGCTTGAACTTGGCTTTGTGCACTTGACATTCGTGGCATGTTTTGATGTAGCGTGCAACATCCGCGTTCATGTTTTTCCGCGTCAATCTTTGCGTAAGCTTCCGGTGTGCCCTCCAAAAACCATCATGACCACCTGACTCCGGTCTATTATGGTACAATCTAAGAATTAACGGCACACTTGTTTCAGGTACGTGTATGCGACCATTCCTAGTTTGTAAGTCATGTGTGCCTTCCGAAAGCGTTGCCATGTTTAAGCTCTCGCAGTTGGCTTCCTTTGGCGCGTGCAATCTGGAAAGCGCATCAGCGCCTCGATGCTTGAGTCCTGGGCGATGCGAAACTTCTTAACTATACTGCTGGATTTCAGTTATCCACCGAGCCAGCCTACCTTTATGCTGCGCCAGCTTAAGGAGGTGTGTAAGAGCTTGATTATCAGTGAAAAGTTTGAAATTTCGGCCTTTGAGGTAACTCTTGAAGTATCTTAAGGCCATCACAACAGCAAGGGCGTCCTGTTCGGTAGTTGCATAATTAACTCCTGCCTTTGGAAATGTGTGTAAGTAATATCCAATTACTTGTTGTTGCCTTCCAGTGGGCTTCTGAACGTCATGTTGATATAGTACGGCTCCAGTTCCTTAGCGAGAAACATCGGTACATTAATAAAAAATCTGGTAATGTAAGCACAGGGTCAGGCGAAATGATCTTGACAAGTTCCGAGTAGCACTGGTCAAACTCGTCGGTCCATATAAGCGGAACTTCGTTTTGCCTCAGTGCGGTTAAGCACCGCGTTTTCTTTGCGTAATTCTTGATAAATATTATGAAATGACCTGCCAGACCCAAGCATACTCGCAAGGAATGCAGATCACATGTGGCTTGACAAGGCTTGAAATTCTCTGCACACTTTCTTCTTTTGTGCTTTTCGTTTTCCCACTGAAGACTCGACCGAGGATCTCTGTAGTTCGAAAAAAAAATTCACATTTCTTCACGTTTATCTTGACTCTTGCTCGGCTCAATGCCTCTAGTACATCAGATAAGTGCTGACTGTGGTCCTCCTTCGTCCTCGAGTAAACAATAATGGCATCAACATACACCTTGCAGAACTTGCGTATGAAATCTTTTGAGGACATTATTCATCAGCTTTTGAAACCACGCCCCGGAGTTCTTCCTTCCGAACTGGAGATGGTTATACTCATAAATATCAAATGGAGTGACAAATGGTGTAAATATCTTCGTTTCTTCTTTTAGTGGCGCTTGCCAGTATCAATTGCACAAATCAATTCTTGAAAGCCATTGACATCCGCCAGTTTTATCAATTATTTCATCTATCCGGTACATTGGGAAAGGGAACAATTCAGTCTGCCTGTTTATTAGTCGATAATCCGTGCACAGTCGAAGTGAACCATCTTCCTTGGGTACAATAGTAATTGGTGACGCGAATGCGGATGTAGACGGCCTGATGATGCCGGAGTCCAGCATACCTTGGAGTTCTTGTTTCAGTCAAACTTTTATTTCATGACTCAAGGCGTAAGGCTTTCTCTGAACTATTGTTGTATCGTTGAGCTCAAACGGTACCTCAGTTGCTGTTGTCGGTGGTGGATACGTTCCAACGCATATCGTTCCAACGCCTAACCAAATCGCCCATCTTTCCGTTATTCTGCATATTATTTCTGAGAACTTGGCTGCGATGTCATCAGGGCACATAGCTATTCTACTTGTCTTGGTCACCACATTACTCATGGGTTCTATCGCATAGTTCGTCATTTTGCCTTCATCCGTTGTTATTACATCGTCCCGCAGTATGTTCATCTTTAGGCGCTTCATACTCGGCCGATAGAGGATAATGTCGAAGTCAACTCCGGATAGCACCAAACATTTGACTGTGACCTCCTGGCTGCTGAACTGAAGTTTAGCATTTGTCCATCTGGAGAAATGCCTGCGTGTGCCGTCGTAGCCGTGCACCTGTATGGACTTTCCCGTGATGATATCATGGTGACACACAATTATTTCATTTATCATGCTTACAGATGCTCCGGTATCAATATTTACTGACACTTCTTCATTATTGACAAACATGGTAGCACACAGAATATGTGGCTTTGTAATAAATGTAGTCTCTATTTCATTACTCGGTTGGGATTGAGTTTCTGTGGCCACCCTGCTGTTACAGTCCCTGAAGTGTCTCGCGGTTCTTGAAGGTAGAGCGCTAAGACAATTAGTGCGTATAAATTCGTAGCATGCTTTGTCGTGTAGCCGTGCACCTCTAGGTTCGGCTGTTTCGCGTGATGTGACCCTTGTTTTTACACAGGTATATGTGACAATAACATTCTTTATCATACAAAGACGGTCTCCTAGAGAGCGCGGTGACATGAGTTGTGTCTTCTGTCGGCATTCTCTCGTCATTCCAAGCATTACAAGCGGTATAATGACCGATTCCGGAAGTTTAGGCTCGGCGAGTTGAAGTAGGCGACACTTTTCAAAGACATATTCAGGAAATGTTCCTTGTTTCTGTCTATATGTAAGCGCGTCATCCCACAACTCGAGCGCATTGCCTTGAAAAGCAGAACGAAAGCTTTCTTGCCATGTACACCAGGGTTGTTCTTTATGCTTTACAATACGGATATTGAACCATTTCTTGGGATTTCCAGCTAAATATTCCGACATATGGAACACGTGGTCCAAGTCCGAGCACCAAGAATTTTTTTCCCAGGCGTATTCGTAGTGGTCAAGCCATGTGTGAACGCTAGAAGAGATGCCGTCAAATACTTCTGGCTCTATTTGGGCTCCGACTTTACAGCATGCTACGAGTGTACTTAAAAGTCCTTCTTGGCGTTGGGCTTGCTGACTTTGCAATTCGGCAAGTTGCAACATCACATCTGAAAATGTCTAACTTGAAGAAAATGCATCTGCGTCGAGGCTAAGATTATTACATAGATCTTGTTTAGTCAGGCGACTTAGCTTCTCGAGATCCATGTTAATAGTCGTGGTACCTTTAGCCATGATGTCGCCCAGTGCTGCGTTGGTCTTGGAAGCGATAGCCCGCAGTAGAGCCGGAGTTGTTGCCTCCTCTTCTGCAGGCATGAAGTCTTCTCCATCGAGCTTATTTTTAGCCCGTCACGATAGGCTGGGCGTCTCGCTGCACCAGGTTGAACGTCACCCAGATCTTGTTCTTTACTCGGCTGCGGCAAATGTAAAAGCAGTGCGCATTCGGTAGCTTGTCTTGTCTTGTCGCCTAGATCTTGGCTCATACCCACAAGGGGGATTGGCCACACTGTACTTTATTGATGCTACATAATCGCCATCTTCTCTTCTTTCTTCTCATCTTCACCTGGCCGCATTCACAGTCTCTTCACTTGGTCTTAGTCGCTCTGCTGTTGCGGTTATGTTAAGTTTGAAGAACATTATATTTGTCTTTTTTTTCTTCTCGTTATGTGTATTGGTTGCCATGCTGGTTTACTAAAGCTACGCGTAGATCAATTTTCGTGGTGCTGTATGATAAGAATCCTTCTCTTAAGTATGTCACAATAGTGTCAATGTATATCAATCAGGTCGTCGATGTTTAAAATAAATAAACTTAAGTGCTACTTGTGCCGAAAAGACAGTCTGATATGGGGGACGGAATCGTAGAACACAGGGAATTATTTTGACCACCGGGATTTCTTTGACTGACGTGCTGCTAAATTTCAAGTTCATGCGCAGTTTTGCGTTCCGCTTCTTCGAAATACGATTGTCGCGGCTGGAAATCGAACCCGCGACCTCTCGCTTAGGCGTGCGGCGTCATAGAGGCCAAGCCACCACGGCGGCTGTTGCTTGCCTTCTTCTATGACGTTGCTTGCCTTCTTCGCGACGCTGCAAATCTGCGAGAGAAATGTTGCTGTAAACTATCGCCTGTGTTAAAATTTAAGTTAATCAACTTGATATGACAATACTTTCAGTGGAAGAGAATATCGTGTGTATTGGAATAATATGTAACTTTCACGCATTTAGAAACAGCTCTTAATAGGTCGCGTCTGAAAGGGTTAACAACCATCTCACATTGCAGGGGCACACTTTTCGATGATTCCATAGGAAATATGACGTGGATGGCACGTGAATGCTCGCACTGCAAGTGTAGTGTCCTCGGGCCCACAGTATTCGCTGTGGAGACGCCGAAGTTGATCCGTCAAAGAGCTCGGCAAACACGCTTCTGGTCGCTCCTTGTTGCCGCTGGCGATAGCTTAAGTAAGCTCCCTTCTCGGTGGGCGTTTCTTGGACGACATTGGGTACACTTCGTGCAGAGGCCACTGCGTCGGCTTCCTAGGGATGACTTTCGGCCGCTTCGTGTATGCCCATCGGCGTTTCTCTGTTTGCTCAGAGTTTCTTTCCCGTCTAGTCCGCCGTAACATTTGCCAGAGCGAGCATGTCTGGCGTGTGTTTGCCATGTGAATGACCTATTTGTGCACGGATGATCAATCAGTAGTTCACAAAAGTCCGCTTCTGCTCACGTGTTCAGCCAGCGTGCTCGGAGACCATACGTGTTTACTCGAAAATAGATCGAGCACGGATACCTAGCAAGCCCTAAATATTGCGCACTGCAAGAAATGAAAAAAAAAAAATATTCGAATATAGGTCGGCCCTTGTCTTTTGCGAAACAGAAATATTGCGACATGGCACACCTATATTTAAAATTACAGTTTACATTTAAGCATGTCCTAAACCCCTTACGTCTAGGTTTTCCGCGACCAAACCCATGAACTCTGCGATCTGTATTTTCTCATCTGTTGGTGAGATTGAAACCCCCATACAGCGATCACGGGCCGGTGGATGATGCCGCTCTCGTTGTCACGGTTTTATTTGTCGACAAAAGATCTTGGATGAATGTGCCGGCGTGTGCACCTACGACGGCTGAGTCAGACTTGTAGTCAGCAGCACTCACGGTGATCACCAACATTTAAAAAAAGAGTTTTCACGCGACAGCGTTAAATACCTTGTTTCATGGAAATTCCGGTGTCGCCATCGTCGTCGTTGTTTGTGAGCGAAAGATTGGTGTTGTCCGTAACCGAAAAATCGGGAACGATGCAAATAAAATAAATAATAAAAACCTTCAGTTCGAGTGAGAATCGAACGTAAGCCCTCTGGGCTCTAAGAAGACGTTATGTCACAGGGCCACGCATATGCGGGAAGCTGCTTGGTAAAAAAAAAACACTATATGAACGTCATGTAGTCGGAGGAATCTTCTTAACTCTTGTAATAGTGCGTGGCAGAAGCGTACAATCGCGCCAGGAGTAACAACTTGTGAATTGCGGAACGAGTTGTTGTTTTAAATGCCCATCCATTGCAAAGCGCTCAGACACATTTAATAATCAATATCAGCAAAAGCATCAACAAAGTGGGCAGCTGCGTAGGTTCGTGTGTTGCCTTAGGAATGCGTAATATGCCCTTCGCGTATTCGCAAAATCGCACCCGGCCACTTTAGTGGTTGTGAAAGATGTCAAGTTCCCCGATATTGTTTCCATTGTGTTGAAGGTGTTCAAGGCAGAAGGCGTGGGTCTGTCATTTACATCGGAGGTTCCAGAATCCGATTCCCTGCAATTTCTCGATCTTAACCTTCGGTTTCAGAGTTCCCATATTTGCTAGTGTTATAAGCCATGATCAGTGAAACCGATTCTTAATTTTGGATCAGCCCTGTCGCAAGGTGGTAAAGAGGGGCATCGCCTTGACGTGTCTTATATCCGCTGTAGAAAAATTTTGCAAGCGTGTGTGGGGCTTTAGATTTGCAAAGCAAGTTGCAAGACTACATGAAGCAGGGTTCCCACCTAACATAGTCGTGGCTGTTTGCGATAAGTTAATTGGTGTTTTAAAATAACGTGTAGCTAGGAAACACAATAATGACCGGGAAAAAAAGAAGTACGCAGTCATTCCTTATATGGATAAACTAGCACATGGGTGAAAAAATGTTGGCTCCCGCTAAGCAGTTGATGTTTTTAGGGCACCCAATAAATTGGGAAAAATATGTGCTTTGGTGTCAAATAAGCTAGAGAATAAATAGAAGCCAGATGTAATAAAATGTGCCGTCAACCATAGAAATAACTGCGTTCCTTGTGCAGTGGGGTTGTGTACCGCATTCCTGTTCCTTGTGGCCGTCGTTATGTTGGACAGGCGGGCCGCTGTATCAATAAAAGGTTGTGGGAGCACTACCTCTCTTTGCATAACGGGCTCGCCTTCCCAATTGGCATCTCACTGCTCTACGTGTGGGTGCACACCCGTTCTGTGTAATATAGTTATTATTTGTAAGCACCACGATCAATTCACCCGTGAAGTTTCTGAAGCCTATCATCTAACTATGGCGTAGCGGGCACTTAACGGCTGTACTTGCAGGAGGCCTTCTAGGATCGTTTTAAACTAGCACACCCGGCTCGTTTCCTTACAGAATGGTTGAGGCATGCACAACGAACTGACGGCAGGCTGGTAAGTGAGAAGGAGATGAGCACAGGACCCGATTACGTCCATCGCGGCCTACTCATGACGGCGAAGCTAAAGCGTCCTCCGAGTTTTTAATGATGTTGTTTATTTTGTGGTCTGTAAGTTTAGTGCGAATATAAATATTTAATGTACCAGTGCAGCGGTTGAAGGACGGCGGGCACGACAGCTAGTTCAACTCCAATATGCTCGATGCTTTTGCTAGCCTTGATCACGAATATCGGTCTAGTTTGCTTGATCACCAACATAGCTTTATAGCTAGCTATGAGTAGCATTAAAAAAAATAAAAAACAGGTCGACCTACTTTCGAATAAATGGGAGTAATTAACTGTCACACTTGTATGGAAATGGCAAGCTACGTAATGTCGCAAAAGTACCAAGAAATATCAGTAACCAGGGTAACGAGGTACAACATCCGTACTTCTTGTTTCTTGATATACTTTTTACGTGGATTTGCCCTCCCAAAAGGTTGAAGCTGCCTGGAGTTTTAGTAAGATATCGCGTTAAAGACCCGCAAGTGGTCGAAATGACCCGAAGCTCTCCACTCTATGGCGTGTGTCATAATCATGGCGTAGTTTTGGCTTGTACAAACGAAGAAATTGTTATTCTGAAGCAATTCTGTTAGATTAGCAAAGAATTCACTGAATATTGTGATTGATTTTATTGCATTCTCTCTCTCTCTCTGCCTGAATAATTATGGGCACAATTTTTTTTTTGAAAAAAGAACATCGGGTACCTGAGATGAGACGCGCCTTCACACTTTGGCGGTCAGAGCGCCGCCAACCTGGTGCACTTAAATCCTTACCAAAAAATTGGCCGCGTATCTGCGTGCTTCGCTGCAAATGTCTTCGAAAGACAAAAGTCTTGTGCCGGTCGTACTACACGAGACCTCCGCCAAAGGCCAAGTATGTAGAGAGGCCTAACGAGTATTGCGTGCGGCCAAACTGCAAGAGAGAAAAGTGACAATTAAGTAGTTCCCGGCGCACGCGGGTGACGCGACGGAACGCAGTGCCAACTGCAACGAGACGGCACACGCAGCGGCGCGAGTGCTAACTAGCCGCGCCCCGGCGAAAGACCATCCGACGTGGTTCGGAGCCAAGGACCGCATGTAGGAGTACAACGACATCACAAAAGCCTACCGCTCCCGCACCCACGGTTGAGTCGAGCGGAGGCGGTACTAGTGAGACAGCTCCAGACCGGATCGCTACCGAGCCCAGGACTGATGCATCGCATGTACCCCGAGACATACCCGACCGACAAGTGCAAGGTCTGCCGGAGGGAGACAGCGGATCACACGCACATCTTGTGGGACAGCATCAAACACCCTGAGAAAGCGAGATCAAGAACGATCCCGTCGCGGCTCGAGGAAGCCGCGAACAGCTACGACCAGGATCAACAGCTCTGGGCCGTCCAGCAGGTCCTCGGGGTGCTCGAAAGGCAGGGACCCAGCGAGCCGGCAACGGTGAGCAGAGTCCCGCGCCGAGTAATGGCAACCCCGAAGGCCCTCGTCGGGGCGCGCGAGCGCCCAACTGCAGGCACAAATAAAGTTTCATCCAATCCAATCCAATCCTCCTCTACGTTGAACCGCCGCATCTGCCTCATAGCGTCGCATTTTCAGCGCAGCCTAAGAAACATTAAGGTCTTTAGAATTACCTATCTACGTATTCTCAATTAAAGGAATCCACCACCTAATACTTGCGTATTGATGTTGCACCTCAGATATGCGTAATATTTACGTTTTGATCGACAGTGTTCACAAGTATGAACGGCCGTACCAGTTCAAGATGGCTCGGCGGTAAGCAAGTGGTTAAACTTTGGCCGGGTGGTTGAATCGGGTGACAGACAGACAAACAGACAGACAGACAAAAATTTCGGCTTTTAAGTTACTCCTATCGTCTTTAAAAATGTCGGGCGAAGGCTCGTCGAGCAGAGTGCTCATGCATCACGTTCTCGTAAAAGTGAAAGCTTTCAGTAAACAGACTATTCGAAGCTGTACTAGAACCCCTGTTAAGTGACACGTGCGGGCTGAGTCGCCAGCAGGAGATCTTTCTGAACAAGGTTATGGCCAATGCAGCATACACACCACATGCACTCGCTAATAATGCGGCTCAAAGTGGTCTATTTTGAGTGGTGCACAAGGGGTGAATCATCTCATGCGAGAACGACTGCGTTGAACATTTACCGAAGACGGATAGAATTATGCGCATACTGTCAAATAACATGGATTTATACCAACTTAATACGGACGCTGTTCGCCTAACAATGCCATTCCCACCTGATACCAGACCGCTTAATCCCACAACCCCAAACTGCGTCCGAGAGCCGTCCCCTTGTTGGGCGAACGAGGATCGCAATACAATGGTATCAATCTTGGTTCTTTCATTTTACGCGCGGAATTGTGTCCGTCTTCGGCAAATGTTCAACACAGTCGCTCTGACATGAGATAGTTGAACCTTTTTACACCACTCACAGAAGGCCACTTTGAGAGTGAGAGCAAAGCGTACACACGCTGCTAAGGAACTCAGTTGCTGTCCTGACGTTGACTACGGCGACATTCTCTGTTCACAATCGCCTCACCCCTCACAGCCTTCATCTTCCTTTGCAAGTCTGCCTTACTATCTGCCCTTGAAGTAGAGCGTAGAGTGTACACTGAGGGGCGCAAAACGGAGCAGCAATATTCTAACCGTTTCTTTTTTCATTCATTTACTTTAAAACCGTGTAAAAAGAACAAGTCTTGTCGCCGCTACCAAGATTTTGTAGCTTCCTTCGAGGCAAGCATCCTGTTTTTCCAGTTTAGCATATCGTAGCCTCACCTCAATTTGTTATCTTTCCCTAGGGAGATTGTTTGCATATGTGCAGTCACGTTTAAAGAACAGTGCAATAAACTGGAGAATAGTGAGGGAGGGGGGATAAAAGAGAATCGAGCAGGCACCGGAGAACTAGGCGAGAAGGAAAGCAAATGTGTAAGCGAATCGGCGTCATTTTCACCCTTGCGTGTAGCGCCCTCTTCTGGCGAAATTTCTGTGAACGGTAATAAACGATGATGCGAAGCCGTGTACGATAAAGAGAGAGAGGGAAAGAGGGGAATGGATAGATATAAATAGCGAGAGGAGAGGGCTGTGTTTGGTGAAAGGTGCTCACAAATTGCTGAACGCGGGTTGAAAAAATAACGTCAGAGAACAAAAGCGCAACGGCCTCATCGTTGCCTAACCGACTGAATGCAGAGGATTTGTACATTTTGCCGATGTTTTCATATGAATCCTTCGTGGCACAAGGGAGCCCCCAAAAAGAAGTTGTTAAAACACGACGGTATAAAACTGCAATAGAGAAATGTCAGCTGATCTGCGTTCCCTCGAAAGGGAGGGGTTGTGTTCCCTGAATTTCTGCCGATGAGCGAAGAAAGAAAGCTGTTTCAAGAAAAAGAAACCAAATGACTATGCAAAGGGTCGATGTTTTTTTCTTTCTTCTACGCAGTTGATTTTTCTATCATGCGGCCGAAAAAGAGCGGGTAATTTGATCATGCCGCTGTGGAAAGATGTCGAAGGAAGAAATGGCAGAATACAAGGAACACTTTTGTCACAGCATAGCGCATTCGAGAAGGAAATAGAAAGAGAAAAGGAGGAAAGAAGAAGAGAGAGAAGAAAAGAAAGAAAGAAATACGAAAAAAAAGAGCGACATGAAGAAACAGGGAGAAATATATTAATACAAAGAAAAAGAGCGAGAAAAAATGAAACAAGGAAAAAAGAAAGAAATAGAGAGCGTAATAAAGAAAGAAAGAAAAAAGAAAGAAAGAAAGAAAGAAAGAAGGAAAGAAAGAAAGAAAGAAAGAAAGAAAGAAAGAAAGAAAGAAAGAAAGAAAGAAAGAAAGAAAGAAAGAAAGAAAGAAAAAAAATGCATTCGGGTCAAGCTCTGATGCGGATGGCAGAGAAGGTGGCGCAAGGTAAATTACCGGTTTCAGGCTCTAGCCGCTATTTTCGCTTGGCCTTACGCCTTCTCCAGAAGCGTAGTTCGTTCCGTTCAAGCGTGAACTTAATTTTTTTGTGTGTGTGTTTGTAAGCCCACTTGCTCGCATTTTTGTGACTGGGACTGAAAGGGTGATAAGCAAGAATAGGAGGTGGCATCTCGAACAGAAATAGCCATTGTGGTACGATGGCTACGAATGAGCTAAAACGGTGCTCCATTTTCATTTTGATAGGGTGGAGTCATTGATTCGCCAGTACCAGAAAACAACAAAATTATTACAAAGAGCAATCTTTGTGTGGCGCTCAGCAATGCCTTTAAAAGAACGCCAGGCCTGCGCGGAAGGCCCACCACAGTCACAGCGAAAGCAGGAAGAGCGGCATTTCTAAAGCCGGTTTTAAACTCTCTTGGGGCTACTAATAGAAGTACACTAGCAAGGTACCCACTACTTAGAAATATAATTTTTGTGAATTTGGGAAGCACCCACTAGGCAATTATTCGTAATTATGCGGAGAAGCGAGGCACCAGCTACAAATCTGTAAGACATTATGTGCACTTGGTGGATGCATCGGCTGATGACGATGAAGAATTATGGCTGTGCCCTTTGAAATGGGTTGGAAGCTTGGAACGGCCCACTAGTTACGTAATTTGCAATGTGTGACGCCCGGTCATTATTTCACTCTCCCACCACTCTATATAGCTTACGTTAACGTGAGAAAGAGAGAGAGAGGGGGGAAAGAACATTATTGAGACCCCGAGGAAATGAATTATGGGGGCCTTATGGGTTTCCTTGGTAACCAATACAAGTGGACTTGCGAGGAACCCGTTGCGCTCTCAATCAACATAATTTTTTTGAAGTAGGGAAGCAATCACTATGCTATTTTCCCTCATTTTGCGGAGAAACGTAGTACACGCTACACATCTCTAAGGCATTATGTGCACTTTGTTGATGCGGTGCCTGATGATGATGAATTATGGCAGAGCCCTTTCTAATGCGTTAGAAACATTGAAGACCACACTCATTGCGCAATTCGCATTGTGTGAGGCCTGGTTACAGGATTGGCGTTGGGTGACTCCTTGTTATTTAACTCTTCTACCACGCCATATTACATATGCTAATGTGGTTCCTTCCTGATAGGAAAAATCTATAGGGTTTTTGCAAAGAAGGTTCAAGCATCGGCATGGCTTTGTGGTAGAATACTGGGCTCCCACGCAGAAGGTCCAGGTTAGAACCGCGTTTCATCCAGGAAATTTGTTCTTGTTTCGCGCGATAGCGGTTACGGACACCGGCGGCGGAAAACTACGGCGTCAAAAGCGGCCATTGTTCTGATCTCATAAGAGCTTTCGCTGTAAAATAGCAAACGCGGAATGAGCTGCGAAATTGGGTACACTAGAGGCAACCGGCATACAATGGGCCAGCGAATAATAAAAGAGAAAATTTGTGTTGATCGAATTCTGACAATAAGTGCTTTGTCGTGCAACGTTGAAACTGAATCAGCACACAAGCTCCAGAAAAATATAGTGCAACATTTGCTTCATTTGAATTTATGCTTATAAAGATCCTCACTAAATATACACAAACAGTTTTCAGGAATGTACCCTCAAATAATAAATTAATCTGTCAATCTCATTAAAGCGATAAGTATAGAATCATTGTATACTGACAGGTGTAACATATGGGCTGAAACATGAAGTATAACAAGGGAACTAGAGAAAAAAAACTTGTGCGGCGATTGCTGTGGTTCTGAATACTGCTTTAAATGGAGCTCCACTACTGTGAAACCTGAGGAAGTGTGTAGCATGGACACCCAGCGATTCTCGTTGCTTGAGTTCCCACTGCTCCGTTTATCAAACCGTCGATGACGCCAATGTTTGAGGTAAGCATGTAGTGTTTCCCCTGTACGAGTAAAAGTTTATTAGAGAGACTGCACACTCGGTGTGCTACATGTGCTCTACTTTTGGCTGCGTTTTTTCGACTTCCTGCTTGTGACGGCGGTTGAGATACATGTCGTTTGCAGCGAGTTGCGTCAAGTTATTTCCCGCTTCAAGTGCAGCGCTTTAGTAGGCCTGGTGTGAGGAGCAATAGCGCGCGTGGTGAGGCGGTGGCGCCCTCTCGTGCAAGAGATGCACGAGACATTTCGGCACCGTGCACGATGCCGGAATCAGCTGCATGGTTCCGAAATGTTTTGATGGTTTGGAGTTAATAATTGTGATTATTCCTTTGTTATTTCTGTTAATTATGATATTTTATACCTTGTTCATTTATTTCGAACTTGTTCGGAGCCTTGCTAGACGTGGTTTGGGCCTGTATTGAGCGCTTGATTGTGAGCGTGACCACGCCACATGAGTTCTAGTGATGGACGACAAGCCGGGCCCCTAAAGTGCTGCGCACTTAAAATGTGAGGACCATGCAGCGTGAAATGGAACGGAAAGATGGCAGGAATGACATCAAGCCATCGGTGGACAGCGCAATGGGTCAGTGAACAAAGAGGGGTTGCAAGCATTCTAGTGGACATCAAGAGAAAGAACTAGACCTGGACTAGGCACGTAATGCGTAGGACAGACGTAGGTGGATGCGTAGGTAGATAGTAAGAACAGAAGGGCTGCCTAGGGATGGGAAACGCGTTCGAGGAAGGCAGAGAATTAGATGGAGTGACGCCATTAAGAAGTTCGCAGGAATAAAATGTAATGAGCTCGCACAGGATAGGATAAACAGGAGAATATTGGGAGAGGCCTTCGTCCTGCAGTGGACCGAAACCGGCTGAGAATGGTGAACATGCTGTTTTTTAGGCGGTCTGTTCTGTGTCAAAATTCGTAACAGGTTTTCTCGCAAGTGCTCAAACCTCACGCCGCAGTCAGCTTACCATCATATTTTCGTGTCTACACTCTTTTAATTGTCGAAAAATTATCACATATCATTCGTACCTCTATTCGGATATCGCAAAATGTTACATGTTACAGCCGTCGCCTTTCTGACCACATTTCCAGGAATCCTAAACAAATGATTCCTGGGCTTTGGCTTCCAGCAAAAGGATGCGTTGCTCAGGCATGCTGTAGTGGGAGACACCGGAGTGGATTTCTTCATGGTCTAGCTAAACGGTTTCAAGGTCTAGGATGGTCTGAAGGTCTAGCTAAATGTAAACACACAGGCAGTTTCACATTGTGATCTAGTCAGAATGCGCCCACCGTATTTCGATAATCGAACTCGTTTCCTCTTTCTTAGCAAGGTAACGCCAAAGTCACGACCAAGGCGGGTAACTCTAGTGCATGAAGGTGAGACGTCGAAACACTGACACAACAGAAGAGAACCCGACGACATCTCCCATTATGAATTAAACAGGGCGCATCATGGCGGATTAGCTTGTAATGATACAAATGTTTGGGTTTTACGTTCCGAAACTACGATATGTTTATGAGAGACGCCGTATTTGAGGACTTCGGAAATTTCGACTACCTGGGGGTTCATTCACGTGCAGCTAAATATGAGCACACGGGCCTCTAGCATTTTGCTTCCATCTAAATGTGGCCACCGCAGCCGGTAGTCGATCCCGCGATCTTCGGATCAGCAGTCAGGCACCGGAATAATTAGAAGAACGCTGCGAGAGGCATAGGTTGTAAAGAGAACTTTTCTTCGCATGCTTAGAAATTGCCGCTCCATTCATTCGGGTACAGACACGAATCTACTCAAGAGATAAATCATTTGGCATTTTAGTTCATCTTGGTGCACCTCATTCAAAAGCAGGATCAGCGGATTAGCCAAGCACTCCCACCGCTATTGATATTGACGCCTCAACCATTATACGCAAAATATCTTTAGCCGGTATCACTTAACGTCAATATTCCTTGCAAGAGAAGTCTTGATGCCGTTGGCCCTTCGGTTACTTACCTCACCAAGTAAAGATCGGGACACGCAGGCTGCAGGGTTTTCGTGCACAAATCGTATACATGCTCAGGAAGTGCTAATCGTGCGAGGAAGCTTCGACGTATCGCCCCTAATTGCGTATTGTCAAACCGCATGACTGGTATTCGAGGAGCTGTCGGCTGTTTTTGGTGATATAGTCCATAGGCCCAATAAGAAGGAGAACAAACAACTCAACAACGGGACGTCACAGGATGTACCGAAACATCGCTGACTAACAAGTAGTCTTTGTTGCATTTTCACTTAAAAGGTGTAGGAACGAATTGCGGCACAGAAATAAAAAGCACCATTCTAGCATAAGTCGCTGCTGACTCTAGGTGGTCATACGTTAATGAAGTCCGCAATCCACTATGATGCAGAGATTCATTCTGATTTTGCATGCGGGCATCTACACAGAAACATTGGCATTTATTGGCTACTTATTGGGCGGGTATGATAGAACCCTTGTGCCTAGAATACAAAACACTACTGCCGTACAAGTTGCCCGGTAAGCGGCTGGACGCCCAGGCGTGTTACCTCGGCTCAGAGGGACAGTGTCCAAAAGGCGAGTTTTTTTTGTGTTAGCATGAAAACCTGCGTTCGTTGATTTGCTTTTTCTTTTAAGTCTGTGTTAACACTTTTATCCTTCGCACTAGTTCACAAATGAGAAGATGCGCAATGTTTGAGCTGATATTGGTTTTCTGAGGGTATATTTAGAGATTGTTACGTTGACACGTATTTGGCCTCCTGATACGCTGCAGTAGCAATGGGCGGCCTCAAGAGCATCCAGCAAGCAGTGAACAACCTGCATTGAGATACATGCAATAAACTGAGAGCGTAAGGGTAAATAATGCGTGTTTCTCTTACTGAGACTTGCTGTGTGTCGCAAAAAGGCTGGTCCTCGATTATATAACATATTGCATTACAAATTCGGCTGTAGCCTTTTGTCTTGTAGTGTTACAGAGCGTTATATGCTACAGAACTTGTTCGATTGCGTTTCATTAGTTTTTCAGTTGTGGGTTAGAGACGCCGTTTAGCCTCTTGTATACATTGCAATTCATCTTGTTGATTAGGTGTGCGACAGTTCTTCGTATAGGTGTATTATTCGAAATCCCATTACTGTCATTCTAATGTTTTGACAGTGATAAGATTTCTTTCTTGCGTTTGTGACATCCGCGTAAGTAGTTCAGGAGACGTATGTTTGCTGATTACACAATATATAAAGAAAGAAAGAAATTCGAGTATTAAGCGCATATTATCGGAAGCTTGTTCTACTAGAATTAGCCCCGATGTTGTCTGACACATGTCAGGCTAGAAGATACGAAACCAAATGCACTTGTCGCGGACTAGTCAGACCGACAGGCAGACATTAGTGGACCGACGGGGCTTTTCGTTTACCGGAAGTCGGATCTGCGCGTACGAGCTGCACACTGGCCGTAAGCAGATACAGCAGAGAGAAACAAATTATGCTTCGAGAATACGTCTTACGATCACTCCATATACTTGTTTCTGGTCTTGCCTACGATTAAGCCTGGCGGCCAGATGACGGCGCTCACCAGCGAAGGAATGATTAGAGCGGAATGGAATGTGGCTGTAGCGACAGTCGTGTCCTCAGCAGAATAACACAGCACAGCGTTCGGTTACAATGCGGGCAAGATAAACCGAGGTAGTTACTCAGCCTTGTTGGTACAATGCAGATGCGTAAAATATCGCAAAACGCAGACATTTGCTGTTTGTTTCCTCGTCTTATTCCTTACGCCATTATGCACTTCTACAAATATATACTACTCACATGAGCGCACAAACACATACATACTACACACACGCAGACGTAAACTCATACATGGGCCCATGCACAAAAGCACGCGGTTCCATTCCTACGTTCTTCTTAATGAGGCACGGACAGTAGTACATAGCGAATATACTTGGGGTTTTCTGCATGTTTCTGCACGCGTGGCAAAGCGCGCGTGGCAATGCGCCCCTCAACAGAAGCATCGTCACCATGCTCCAAACAGAATGTGGAAGTAAACATTCATGGAAACTAAATTCACAAAGTGGGATCGAAATAAGATTCCAGGCATTGTCAGCACACAAAGTAAGTTAAAGGCACAAGACGCCACGCACAACTTCAGGTCGTGCGTGGCGCCGCTGAGAGTTCGCAATGCAATGGGGGATAATATCCTAGTTGAGTGCTCTGATGGAGATGAATATTTTCCTTTTGCAGCCGGTATTTGTGCCACCCGCTGGGTACCACATTTCCTTTTCGCGCACCGACGATTATTTACATAGCGGAAATTCTGTCTTGCCAATGCGCGTTGTAGTATCTCGGTTTGTGTAAATATATCACAATGTCTCTTCAAGGCACATTGGGAGAACAGACCTCGGCTCATTAGGCGTACGCTTCCGGTGACCTGATGAGGGTACAGAAGCCGGTTCTGGAACCCAGCTATAGCGCCTGATACTTACTCGCGTGCTATGCGGAATCATTGATTGCTCTTGGCCATTTGAGTAAAGCTGATTTACGGTTGCAAGAGCATTAATACTGTTGTCTCCTTTTTAAACACCTAAATTTTAAACATTACAAACGAATTTTCTTCACGTCTAGCAAATAGATGGAAGGGACCGCTTACCCTGCCCGAAGGCGCATCATGTGTTGATGTCGCTACGGTAACGCGGAAGTGCAGTGTAGTAATTTATAGTTGCATGTTCCTTTTTTCTGTAACTTTTTATAGACCGCGCTGCACTATGAAAAGCTTCCTTCGTGCTGCGAGCGGTTGTTTAGCCCGTATCATGTTTCTGCATGCGGGCTGAAGTCAACGCCCATCATATTTTCTGCACGCTGCAGCGAAAATTGCACGCACACAGGATGTGTTCAGACACGGCCGCTTGCCCTGTAAACTTTAGAGATAGGGAGCACTTTTTCGCATTGCAATTTTCTCTAGCGAAAAAGTTTGACGAAACAGGCGGAAAACGCAGTTGAGCTTTGAAGGAAAACCCAAAGTTGATAAAATGCCGCACTGGCGCAGTGTACATGCTCCATTGATCTTGTGGAAAAACCTACGCAGGGCAAATTGGTGGCTGTGAATGCCTGCCTTCATGAAGAATTGGACTGTATTCCTAAGATAATTATCCACGCTTATCTCACCATTGCGAACTTTGTCGTAGTTAGTACGTGTTTCTCTAGTAATCTGTTCTCTCACCAGAGAGGAATGAACTAAGACGTCAAATAGCCTAGCCTTCATATGTAGAAATGTTGTTGAGATAAGCGTATTAGACAAGCTGTTGTAGTAATAACTCAGAAAGAATTTGCTTTTTGAATTCCGCTTGAACTGAACTGAACTTGCTTGGTCTGTAGATTTCTCGATGCGTTCTGCACATGCCCTACAGGTAGCTGTTTGTTTAAGCTGCTTTTGTTTCCAAAAAGAAACACCTGAGAGTTGAGCACTTCCTTTTAATGTGTCTGTTTATGTGCGTGCTAAGGTGCGTGGCACCCTTTGAATGGCGCACGCTAAGCTTTGAGTTAGCATTTGTCGCCACTTCGCGTCCATCATACGCTAACATCTCGACTGGGCATGTGTAGAAATCGTCTTCCAGTCGCTTGGCTCGTTATTCGCTGTGACGCTGCCAGATTTCACTTCTGTTTTCAAAGCTGAGCTCATGGCTAGCATCATGGCGCTGCGAAAACTTCCGACGGACGCGAACAGTGCGCTTATAGTAACAGATTCACTTTCGGTATGCCCAGCTCTTACAGCTTCATATCACTCACCAGCTCTAAAGACGTTACGCTCGTTAGTTCCGCCTCAGCTGAAGCAACTAAAATTAGTGTTCGCTCTAGGTCACTCTGGGTTGAAAATAAGTGAAATGGCAGGTTCCTTAGCGCTAGCTTCGCCGGGTGTCCCAATAATTAAGGTACGTCTGGTAATAGAATATATAATAGCAACCACATATAGAAAAGTTGCAATTCGCACAGTTAGAAGGAGGGAGAGAAGGAGAGCACTGCACGTGCAAAGGGGTACAATCAGTCACTGAAGCTGGAGCTCCTCTGACCTACATGAGAGCAACGCTCTGATATTCCATTGGGGAATCGCGGCCCATTCCCTTATCCCCAGTGCAGGGTAGCAAACCGGACGTTCGTCTGGTTATCCTCCCTGCCTTTCCTCTTCTCTTTCTATCTCTCTCTCGCACAGGTAGAATGGAGTCGATAACCACGTGGAGGGAATATCAGCACCTTAAATTCCCATAAGTCTCAGTGGAGTCAATCTCGACAATCAGAAGTTATGACCACCAGATTTCGATGCCGTGTTCCCCCATGAAACATAAACTTACACAGAGCCTGTCTGACGATATCGCTCCTCTGTCTCGTCTGCAAAGAAATAGAAAACATTGAGCATTATTTTTTGTCATGTCACAGATATTCACTTATCAGAAAACGTCTTCTCTTCACTCCGCTTTCCAGGGGCGGCGCCAGTGGGGGGTTCGGGGGGGCTCCAGCCCCCCCAAAATTTCCGCCTGCCCCCCCTTTGCCCCCCCCAAGAGCAAGCATAGTCAAAATACAATGCATATGTTCCCAGCCTCTCTGCCCCCCTGAAGGAACCCACTTGTCGTGGTTGCCCCCCCAGTAAAAAAATCCTGGCGCCGCCCCTGCCGCTTTCAGAGTTAGGCTTAAACTTAACGACAGAAATTGTACTTAGCTTCGGTGCCTTATGCTTAGGTTATTGCCACAGGAATGCCTTTGATGCGGTGTGTAATTTCGCCCAAGCTACGAAGCGTAAACCATTTTAATTCTGAATCCAACGAATATTTAAATAAATAAACAACGCGTTAAAGTCTAACAAATCTATCTGAAGTTATTCTGATCAGGTCAATACTGATCAGGTCTAACAGCGCAATCACACTGTCATTACAGTATTTATTTCATACGGTATCTACTCTTCCATTTTTCGTTCTCTTTATTTTTTTATTATTCTTAGTTTCTCAAGGTATGTTCCAAATTTTATACAACGAATTCTTGGCCAATCCTCCAGAATGGCTATGTGCCATGGTGCAGAAGGAGAAACAGACAAACAAAATAGATAGTGCCATAATTCTGAGGAAACAAACAATGAAAGCTCTGGGCATCTGCAAGCTCGATGGTCAAATACACGATGCTAGGGGTGCTGAAATAAAGCTGAAGAGGATAAAAAAAGACGCCAGCCGTATCAATGTCGAAGAAGGTGTTAGAACACGTTTCCACAAGCGTGCTTTTTGTCCTTGGCGATGGGCAGCAAAGACAAACAATACAGCGCGGAAAGGTGCGCACGGGGCATAAACACAGCCGTCGCCATCGCGTCCCGACGTATCAGCGACCGAGCAGCTGCCGCAGCGTGTTTGTGACGCCAAGCGGGACCCGTTGTCAGGCACCGGAGTTTTATTGCTGACGTCTCATTTTCCTTGTCTTATTGGCGTTGTAGAACTGGGAGCATGCTTCTTTGGCTTCACTGCGATTCGATGGCGCGATTGCATCGGCCGGTAATGGTCGCCGCAAAAACGGATCGAATAACGGAAGATGGGAAAAGAATGTGGCCAGTGTTTGGGGCGCCTTAGCATTACACGTGTGTCTTAGTTCTTTTTACACCGACATAATGATGATAAATGCTCACATTTAAGATAAAAAAGCTATAGACGAATTTCCAAAAATAGGATGACAACTGCAATATTGACACTTGTTCTGTTCATTCCTGCTTCCCATTAAAGTGCGAAGATCAAAGCGCAAAACTCTCAAACCATCGGTAACTCTTGAGTTATGCCAAGAATTAAATTGAAAAAGAAGCTCTTCAAAATATTCATAAATAAACGCTCAGCAGAAGACCTCGGTGTATCTAATAAATACAGGCACAGACTAAAAGAAAGAACTGCGCCACGCACGTGCGGAATGCTGTTCTACATTGCTTGAAGTTAAAAATGGTCGCCGCGATTTCCTATGGTCAAGAATAAATTTCTTACTTACAGACGGGAGCAACCACAGGCTGCCCCACGCATGCAAAAAATTAAATGATAATGACATATCTGGAGTATAGCTGGTAGATGATTTCAGCAACTTTTTTAGAACTCTCACCCGTAACATCGTGTCAGAGCATTCCAATAAATACGTTAATTATTTAAATAAATTCCCAATATGTCTGATCTTTCTTAAAAGAGAAGACGGTATAGCAGTAATATAAAAACTTAAAAACAGTCATAGCTATGACATAGATGGTATTCAAGTAAGGCCTGTGAAGCATGTTGCAGCCGCTATTGCACCTGTTCTTGTAGACATATTTAACCCATGTTTAGCTACCGGTACATTTCCTAGTAAAATGGAAGCGGCTAAAGGAACGGTTCTGTACAAGGAAAAAAATCGCAATGATCAGGAAATTATAGACCGGTAACCATGCTTCCAATATTCTCGAAAGCTTTTGAGAAAAGTGCCATATACCAGGTTGTCTGGTTTAATAATAGGCATAGCCTACGGTCACCAAAGCAATATCGATTTTGTAAAAACAAATATGCTTACATAGCACTACTCGAACAAAGGGAATATATACTAACACAGTTTGAAAACAAAGGGTGCGTTATTGGTATATTCATTGATTTCTCGATGGCATTCGATCTTGCAAACCACACTATACATCTAAAAAACTTACAGTGTTATGGTTTCATGGACAGGCTCAAATGATTCTGAAATCATATCAATCGCATAGAAAACAGGCTGTTTGCATAGACAACATAAAATTCTAAATAAAATCTGTTACGTCTGGCGTTCCACAGGTCAGTATATTCGGACAATTCATCTTTAATACGTATCTCAACCACATTTGCAACAATAACACCGCTGCTAAATATATTATCTGTGCTGATGATACTAGCATTTTTTTACTGGAAATAATCTTGATCTCCTTCCTCCGGATTGCAATGACACCATGAGTGAGCTACAAAAATGTTCGGAATCCATGTGTATGCGCAATAATGAGATGAAAACACAAGCCCGCTGTATTCCGCCCAAAAACAAACCATTCTCTTTCTCCTTCGACATTAAGCTAAACTCATGACGTATAGATGTGGTTGAGCAATTTAAATGCCTCGGAGTTTTATTTTCCTCCTCTACATCTTAGGAACACCACGTGGATCACGTCTCGACGAAATTGGCACAAATAACCGGGGTCATGAGCAGGCTCAGATGCGTTCTTTTAAAACCCATAAAATCACTGCTGTACAATTCCCTCCTCTACACCTGTTTAAACTATTGCCACTTAGTCTGGGGTAAAGCTACACCTGGCTGTCTTCAGCGTATCTACATTTTACAAAAGTGGTTCCTTCATGAAGTTAATATTGTTCCCTGGGGCCCACCGAGCGCGAATCTCTTTTTGCAAAGTAGCGTACTAAAGTTTCCGAACTTGTACAAATACCGTTTGAGTATGAGGTTTAAACTAGAACCTAGGAAAAACGTAAACCACTTGCAGGACCTTGCTGATATGCAAACTCCGGGAAGCAGAATGTATGAGAAGGCATGCAGAGACGTCGGTTTTGCCGACACCCCGAATAAATTCATGGAGACAACGCCTGCAATTCACTCTTCCTTTCCTTTTAAAATCATATGCACATAACATTTTTGATCTCTTCAGTTCATCAAGCAGTGCCTTGCGTGCGATGCACAATGACATGTATATTCTTTTTTTTTAGCCATACCTCTGCGTAGTGAATGCGGATTTTATCTATACATTGCATAATCTCTTTTTGTTGCTGTTTTGTATTTGTCGATATTTGTATATTCCTTATTAAACTTTGTCAATACTATTGTTTTATAAGCCTTGCCGTGAAGCCGCTGTGAAGCAAAAGTAAGCCGCGTCTCTGTCAAGCTGTTTCAGACAGCTTTTGCTGTGCCTCCACTGTCTGTACCTCTACAAGGCAGAAATAAAGAATTTGAATTTGAAGGTAAAAACCACGTTTTAGAATCATGTTCCATGTTTTAGAATGCGAGGAGCGAATCAGACGAACACCAAACCACAGAAAACAGGGCGAGAGCCTCTGCCCATTGTTTCATTAGGCCGTGAAACATTCTTCAATATACCCCACAGATCTTGACGTGCGTAGAACGGCAGCCGTAAATTAAAAAAACATGGCTGATCCCTCCGTCCTAGGAATCGGTATAACACGAAAGTGAAACGTGTCTTCACAGAAGTAGTGCTCATTGTGTAGTGATATATGAGAGCTTGTACAATGTCTATTCGTGTTTGGCAGCTATAGCACCGTTTGACGTGGATGCACCCATGTTGACAGCATGCCTCTATCGCGACGACTAACGCCCATGATCATGATTAAACCGTTGTGGTAGCTGATGGTGTGAACATATATTTGGACACAGCGAATCGTGAATCCCGCTAAGGATGATATTAACAAGCTCATAATCAACACTGATACCCGGTATGCACTTCTTCAAAGCGTCGTCAATTAAGGAGAGAAATGGAACGGTGTGCGCTTTCTAGTAATGGGTAGCCGACGCCTGTGCTCATGCATACATAACACACACTGCGCTTCAGCAACACGGGAGGTAGAGGTTCGTAGCCTGAGCCGCAAACGCGTGCGTCCCGCTGGCCTCTGTCTCGCAGGCGCTGCTCGCGCTCCACCGAGGCACGACATTCGCTCGTCGAAATCGCGTCCTTTCTGCAACGCATATTGCAGCAGTTTTGTTAGTCGGTGCTCTCGCAATTGAAGCAGTCGGCGGCGGAGAAATCCCGTTGGTGCACGTCTGCACGTGGAAGCTGCACTACTCCGATGAGCCGACGCACGATAACACGAAGCCAAAGGCAAAGAACGTAAGTGCGTCAAGGGTGCCTCGGCGACGCCAGCGCGGCCAGTCTACCTCTCTGGTATCGAGACGCTTTAACCACGACCTCCGAGATCACGTGCAATCTCGGAGTAAGCGCTAGTAAGTGACGATCGTGAAGCATTACTTCTTTTCACATCTCACAGACGGCGGCACCGCCCCGCTCCGCCCGCGGCGAAAGAGAGTGTGTAAAGATATAAGGCGTGTTCGCGCCGTGTCAAGAATCTCCCGAGTTAGCTTAGTCGGTAGCGCATCGGGCGCTTGCCGTCGCGGCCGCAATGTCGTGGGTTCGTTTCCCAGCGGGGTATATTTTTCTTGGTTTTTTTCTTTCTTGCCCGTTGGCGTCCATTTTATCAACGTCATATCCGTGACGGATGTACTTGGTGGACCCAGGCATAAAACACTTTCGTGTTAAAAAAAAGACGGGCTGGTTAATGCATAAGCGAAAGCGGATGTAAGCATGAAATGGCTAACAGCGAATCAGATTGGCTGGAGATCATACTAGCCTCAATCTTAAAAAAAAATATTAATGCATGTTCGCAAGGTCCCAAATCACCCCACCAAACCCCACAGCACTCGTATACTGTACGCTGATCAATGTGGACGCCCCTGTTTTTGTGTCACAGGGTGGTATAAATGTTGGGTTTTGCCTAGCGTATGCGGCCACGACACCACGCCACGCAGGCCTGATAGCTTAGCGAGCCGGAGGAACATATTATGACCTAAAGCCCGTTGTGGGCCCCGTCTCGTTAAAACATCATCCGCGTGGCGTGACACGCAGCGTAGCGACATCTCGCATTGTTTTTCGACGTCATAACAGTATTTGTTCCCAAATGGCTCCATTCAGAATCTTTGTTTCTGACGTCGCATTTGCGCCTCAATGGATGGACCAACAAGAAATGCAGCAAGGCAGACTGCAATCGTTCTGATGCGTTTATCTTATGGAACACTTTGGGAAAAAATCCATTACGGAGCTCCAGTTTCGAAACAAACAACGAATTCTTTCACCAGGCGCAAATTTTGCTCCCTCTATAAATTGCTTCTGTCAACAACAGACAGAGGTGCGGGTCGGCCGAGGCTTTGATGGCCGGTCGTTAAATGCTAGTGAAAAGAAAGATAGACAAACTAGGATACGATTTGCATAGTGTAGTGCTGAAAAAAAGGCCGGGCAAGGCGCTAGAAGGAAGCGGCACACAGAACTCCCAATAGCTTTCCACACAGTTCGGATGCGCTGGGAAGTTCGCAGGCAAGAAGGGTAGAGAGGCCCCGGTCTGTACTTCCATGTACTGCTTTTTGTTGCGCCAGCCTTTTTTTTTTTGTCCTGCTTAGCTTCTACGTTGCCCCTCATTCTCCTCGTGATTGGCTATTCCAGGCACGAGAAAATGCATCCACCTCACTGCTACTCAGCGGGCCATGCATCCTATCCACGGCGCCACTTCGGCGGGAAGCGTGAGGCCAAAAGTACATCTCCGCTTTTTCGCGGGGTCACTTGCTGAAGTGATCGTGCGCGGCGAGTTGAGAAACGACGGTCGGCGCCAGAAGCGAAAGGGCGGAAGGAAGCCGAAATGAAAGAAGGAGCGACGTAATAATTAAAGAATATCACACCATCTCCCGCTAAAGGGGACCATGAGGCGATGCGAAGCAGCGTTTCGGCATGTGGAGCCCGCGTTTTAGAGGGGGAGTGGAGAGGTGGAGGGAAGAGGGGGAAGTGGAGTGGGAAAAGAGAGAGGGAAAGGGGCGAGGGGGAGATGGTGGAAGGAGGGAGAAGGATGGGAGATGGGGAGTGGAGAGGGGGTACGGAGGAGAGGAGGGGTTGAGAAGAGGTGTGGGGAGATATGTGTGCAGAGGGCTTGCGCATGCGCAGTAAGGGTGGTCACGCCGCACACCACCACCACCATCACCACCACCGGTTTGAACTTCGCCATAAGATGCTTCGCATCTAAACAGAAATTTCAGCCCAGCCGACCTCGTGGTTCCATTCCCCCTTTTCCCCCTTTCCCGCCATCGCTGCCTATGAATCCGAGGCACGCTTCGCTCATTCCTCGCCGTGGCAGATTTCGTTCGCGAGCTCGCGGGCACATGCGTAATCTGCCGCATTTAAGCCAGCAAGCCATTTCGCTAATGGCTCGAATGCGATGGAAAGGGTGAGAACAAAGTAGACGGGATTGGGGCGAGCAACATTGGAGAGTTGAGAAGAGACTAAACCTAAGCGTCGAGGAGGGTGGAAAGGGATAGTAGATGGATGCGCTGGCGGCTGCAGCGCTAATAATACTACACGGATAGGCGTATAGCGGACGTGGCCATCATATAAAAGGCTGTCGCAGCACAGAACGGCAGTCAGTTGCGTACGACGGTGGTGTTCGTCAATGTTTCGTTGTGGTATGCACGGCGCCAGTGCTTTTTCCTGCGAGGTCACGTGGCGTTTGCGATGCGTACAGTCGGCTCTCGACGGCAACTTATTGTGGGCAGCGTTTCATTTGCCCTAAGGTTGAACTGTTTGTGCCTGTCGTTTGTAGCTTGTCGTTGCGGGGGACCGCCTTTCTTCATCTTGAGCCCAGTATTGTTTCTTCCTGCTCCGAAAATGTGAACTGTGATTTTGTTCAAGAGATGTTCTTCTCACTAAACATTCGAAATTATCTTCCCAGCTGCTCTTTGAGTCATATTACATTTTTTTACGGTTCTCTGAGATATGGTGTGCCATGCTGAGCAATGTCTGCAAGATTATTTTCGTTTTCTGCAGGCAGCGCAAGCTGAAGCACTCAGAGTTTTTCTTGGTTTGCCCAGGTGTACATCAGAGGCTACTACTGCGATTGCTCGGGGCTATCCAATGGAAACTTACGTTACGGGGGAAGTACTGAAAACACACATAAGATATTTTGCACGTGCCCCCTGTCACCACCTTGCAATACTGCCTTAAGGTGGGTGCCAAGCGTGGTTTTTTAAAACTTGCCATGGTTGAGGCTTGGCTAGTTGGTTCATGCTTATAACACGGAAAAAACACCGCGAAATTGTTATAGGACGCAAGACGAAAGAGGCACGACAACAGCGCTGTTGTCCTGCCTATCGTCAAGTACGACAACCTTCCTTCGGGCTTCACCATTGAATCGATGCTTCCTTGGTGTCGTATTCAACCCACAGTTCATCTGAGTGAACCAGGGATCAGGAAAATACCTGAGCTGTCGTCACCTGTGCTGAAGCAACTCTGTCTGCTTGTTTTGCACAAGAGGTATGCGGACAGTATACATATTTATACTGATGGTTCTACAAACCTCAATATTCGTCCGGTGCAGTGGTTGTTCCAGGTAGAGCTGTTGCCATCAGTTTTAGGACTGACCACTAAACGACATCGACGCTGAGGAACTGCGCTTCGCGCTGCACTTTGTTTAGTCTTTCAGCGATCAAAGGCAGCCCTACAATCTGTGCAATCAGCTGTGCATCGCGGGCCATAAGAACAGTCCTTATCGAGATTAGAAGACATCCATATATCACACGTGAAAGGGCATCACGTGACGTTTAATTGGCTTCCAAGTGTCTGCGGCGTCACAAGGAACGAACACGCCGACAGTGCCACTCAGCCAGGTCTTGAAGGCACGCAGGAAGAGACCATACCACTTTCAAGATCCGACGCTGCCACCAGACTTCGACTTCTTGCACATGAGATCAGACTCTCTCGATGGTGCACGCCAACGACTGGACCAATCGCCAACACCGCAAGTAATAGAGCAATTGTATTTGAACATCACAGTATGCCAATTAAACTCCCTCACAGAGAGGCCACTCTGCTTGATCGTTTATGGTTAGTGCAGATATTCATGAAGCCTTATTATTTCGCATTGGAATGCCTGACAACGCACTTTGCTATGCCTGTAGTTTCGAGCAGACCCTACAGTATAGGCTGCGTGACTGTCCGGAATATAACCTTCAGAGACAGACTCTGCCATCCGCTCTACTGCACCTTGACAATAGACCTATGCCTGGTGAAACAATTCTTACATGCCGTTGACAGAAGACACCGCAGCTCAAGGCCACAAAGACACTACTTCGGTGTTTAAAAGAAACAGGTTTTTAAAAGACAAGTGGCTGTGACATTGATGTCGCCTACCACGCAAGAGTGACGGACATTGACTGACCGTGTTTGTGCAGGAATATATGCCGTCTTCTCTCTCTTTTCTCTACATCTTTCAGTATCCCACTTCCTGTTACAATGTGTCAGGTAGCAACCTGGTTCTCCTAGACTGGTTAAGCTACCTACCTTCCCTTCTATACATTTTCTTATCTCTCTTGCATACAATTCACTCCTAATACGTTTTAACCCGACAGCATTAAATAGCTCTTCGCAGAAATTACGGAGGAGGTGTCGGCGTCGTGGGCTGAGAGCGAAAAACCAGCGTTGTTCGTGAGCTAAAATTGAAGACCGGTGCATATTGTTACGTAGTCATAACGTCCCCAAAGACCGCAGGCAACGTGTTCAAGATGAAACTATTTACTTGGCCAAACTTGTGGCCGAGAAACGGAAAGTTAATTTGCAGCAATACACACGGTATGCACTAATAGCGGCGAACAGAGCATCGGCTGTCGATCGACTGAAAACTGGTGAAGTGCGTCGGCATTTATACATGTGACGTCGAATATTCCAGCGCTATCGCTGGTTTTCGCGAAAGCTCTAGAATAAGCTCGAGTGTTCGCTTCTTGCGCGCAATCTTAACAAAACGATAATCAAGAAGCTTCTCGAACAATGAGGCGCGGTGTACGCTGAGCGTTGCTGACAGTCTTTGTGGGCGAAAGCCGAATTAGCAAAAGTGATTATAAAAAACGCACGTGGCAATGCCCCCTTCTGAAAAAGCATTGTCCCGATGCTTAAAACAGAACACGGGGGGTGGCCAATGCATGCAACAATAAATAAAAACACTAAAGCAAGAAAGTACAATAAATATTAAGCACAAGCAAGAAACTACAATATTAAAGAAAAGCACAGTCTTCAGATGCAATAACGTGCGTAATATGGCTTCAAGCGTACGACATGGGCGACTAAGGTCGCGCGCGGCGCCGCTGAGAATTCGTAATGCCGTCAGGGACAAGCTCGTAGTCGAGTGCGCCGAGGCGTCGAAGCACCCTGTACGGTCCGTATTATCGTCGAAGAAGCTTCTCAATAAGTCCCCGTCGGCGTATTGGCGTCCATACCCATACGCGGTCACCGGGTCGGTGTTTTATGTGGCGTCGTTGGAGGTTGTAGCGGCGGCTGTCAGTCGTCTGCTGGTTGTTGACCCGTAGGCGGGCGAGCTGTCGTGCATCTTCTGCGTGCTGTAGGTAGGTGGTCACGTCAATGTTTTCCTCGACGGTCACGTTTGATAACATGGCGTCGAGCGTCGTTGCTGGGCTCCGTCCGCATACCAACTTGTATGGCGTCATCTGCGTCGTTTCTTGTAAGACCGTGTTGTACGCGAAAGTCACGTACGGAAGGATGGCGTCCAAGGTCTTGTGTTCGACGTCGACGTACATCGCCAGCATGTCGGCGATGGTCTTATTTAGACGCTCGGTCAGGCTGTTGGTCTGTGGGTGGTACGCGGTGGTCCGGCGGTGGCTTGTGTAGCTGTATTTCCAGGTCGCCTGAGTTAGGTCAGCCGTAAGCGCCGTACCTCTGTCGGTGATGATAACGTACGGCGCGCCGTGTCGAAGGACGATGCTCTCAAGAGAACTGGGCTACCTCAGCGGCACTGCCTTTGGGCATGGCTTTTGTTTCGGAGTAGCGGCAGCCACGATGTCATGTAGTCGGCAGCCACGATGATACATTTATTTCCGCATGTCGACGTTGCGAACGGCCCCAGGAGGTCCACCCCGATCTGCAGGAATGGTCGCCGAGTAGGCTTTATTGGCTAAAGGAAGCCTGCTGGTCTTGTGGGCGGTTTATTGCGCCGCTGACAGTCTCGGCACGTCCTTACGTAGCGAGTGACGTCGGTGGCAAGGCGCGGCCAGTAGTACATTTCCTGTACTTGTGCGAGCGTGCGGGAAAGTCCGATGTCCAGCCGTCGGGTCGTTATGCAGGGCATGCAGAATTTCTGGTCGCAGTCTCGAAGGTACAACGATACGGTAGCTGGCTTGGGCCGGAGAGAAGTTCTTTTTTACGAGGACGTTGTTTTTCAAGGCAAATGATGCCGATCCTCGCCTGAATACGTTTGGGACAACGATGGCCGTGCCCTCCAGGCATACCACTAGACCCACCAGTTCCGGGTCGGCTCACTGTCGTTCGGCGAAGTCGTCGGCACTTATGGCTCCCAAGAACCTGTCATCATCCTGGTCGTCGGGCGGTGGTGGGTCGACGGGGGCGCGAGACACGCAGTCGGCGTCGGATTGTTTTCTTCCGGACTTGTACACGACAGTAATGTCGAATTCTTGAAGTCTTAGGCTCCACGGTGCGAGGCAACCTGAAGGGTCCTTCAAGTTAGATAGCCAACAAAAGGCGTGATGGTCGCTCAAAAGTTTGACGTAGCCCAAATGATAGCGAGGCACTCCTTTTCTGTTGGGAATAGTTGGCCTCTGCCTTAGACAGCAGCCGGCTAGCATAACTGATAACCCTTTGCAGTCCGTCCGTCCGTCCGCTGCACAAGGACGGCGCCGAGCTCTACACTGCTTGCATCGGTGTGAACCTCCGTATCGGCGTATTCGTCGAAATGCGCAAGTATCGGAGGCGTCTGCAGGCGTCGTTTCAGTTCATGAAATGCTTCGACTTGCGCTGTTTGCCACCTGAATTCGACGTCGGCCTTCTTGAGCGGCGTTAGTGGCTCGGCGATCCATGAAATGTCTTTGACAAGGCGTCTGTTATAGGCGCACAAGCCGAGAAATCGGCGCACGGCCTAAAGTCGGTGGGTGGCGGGAAAGCGCCGATGGCACCTCTTTTGTGCGGGCGCACTCTAGACTTGCTGATCATGTGACCCAAAATTAAGAGCTCCTACGTGAAGCGGCACTTTTCTGGCTTCAGGGTGAGCCCGGAGTTCTTGTTTGCTTGAAGTACCGATTCAAGGCGCTGAAGGTGTTCGTCGAAGTTCGAGGAAAACGCAACGACGTCGTCAAAGTAAACGAGGAGTGTTTGCCACTTCAAGCCAGCTAATACTGTATCCTTGGCTTGTTGGAAAGTCGCAGGTCTCGAGCAAAGACCGAAGGGCATGACCTTGAACTGGAAGAGGCCGTCCGGTGTTATGAAGGCAGGCTTTCCTCGGTCTGTCTCGTCGACTTCGATTTGCCAGTAGCCGGTCTTGAGGTCCATTCAAGAAAGCCATCCTTCTTCACTAACACCACGGATGACGCCCACGGACTTTTTGAATTCTGGATGATGTCATCGCGTAGAATTTCGTCGACTTGTTTGCTTATGGCCTCACGTTCTCGCGTCGAAACTGTGTACGGGCTCTGACGAAATGACCTGATACTTTCTTCTGTTATGATGCGATGTCTTGCGACCGGTGTCTGCCGATTTATGGACGACGATTAAAAGCAATCCTTGTATTGCAGGAGCAGTGTTTTGAGCTGGTCTTGCTTGACCTTCGAATGGCTCGGGTTGACGTCGAAATCAGGTTCGGGACCTCAATTCGTCGAAGCCATTTCAACAGCATCAAGGAGAGAGAAAGCATTGCTGGCGGCCGCGCATTCGTCGATGTAGGCGACCGTAGTACCAATGTTGAGGTGCCTATATTCGTGGCTGAAGTTTGTCAGCACTACCTTTGCTTTACCGTCATGCAGCTCCGCTATACCTCTTACGACGCAAGCTTGATGGTTCAGGAGCAGGTGCTGATCGCCCTCGATGACACCTTCAAGGTTTGCAGATTTTTCGGTGCCGACGGAAATACTGACGCTGAAGTGCGGCGGAACGATCACCTGCTCTTCTATCACATTCAATGCATGGACCCCTGGCGTCGCGTTGGGCAGGAACGCTTTGTCTGAGGTTAGTGTTATCGACACAGACCTCAGGTTCATGACGGCCCCGTGGTCACTTAGGAAGTCTATTCGAAGTATCACATCCCTGGAGCAGTTTTGTAGGATTACAAAGCTCGCAGGGTAAGTCCGGTTATTGATGATGACTCTCGCCGTGCAGACACCCATCGGTGTTATCAGGTAGCCTCCAGCTGTCCGGATTTCGGGTCCAATCCAAGCGGTCCTTACTTTCTTCAGCTCGGGAGCGAATGGCCCGCTGAAGACGGAATAGTCGGCCCCAGAGTGACGAGAGCGGCGACGTTGTGGCCGTCAATGAGAACGGCGTGGGATCATGGCTGCGTCGATTTGTTGCGGTGCTGCCATGCTGCGTCGTCAGGCCTTCTTCGGTCCGCGAGGTTTCGTCGGCAAGGCTTCGTCTGCTTCGCGTCGTGTTCTGCAGGTCTCGTCGCGTTGTCGGCATCGGCGGCCGCGGAGAATCTTCGGCGTTTCATCGTACAGCAACCGCAACTCCATTGGCTGCTGCCCTTAGTTCCCCGGATACTTTCTAGGTGACCGGCCCCGGTTTGGGCCAGTGTGCTGCAGGCAGTGCCGTGACATGTAGCGGCCGGGCGACGGCGAGCGGAAAGGTCGTCGTTCTTGCCACTGTGTTCCGGTCAGGTAGTCGTTGATGTCGCGAGACCGTTAGCCTGGCTGCGGGCGCGGTGCGTTGACGGCGAATCCGCGTAGCCCCATCCGTCGGTACTGGCAGCGGCGGTACCTGCGGCCGCCCTACCCTGAGTGGCAGCAGAGCGGGCGGTTGTCAGGGGTGCGCCAAACATCGGTCTTCATTGGCGCATAGCGCGGGGCATAGCGCTGGGCGACAGGAGGACTGTAAGACGTCGGTGGTCGTGGCGGTGCCGGCGGCGTCTGGCGGCCAAACTGTGGCGACGGGCTGTCTTGACGCTGTTGTGGAACGGAAACCGGACGGTGGACTGCAGCAGCATTTGCTAACGCTTGCTGAACTTCGCGAAAATTTCGTTGATCGAGTACACTTGAGGCAATGGCGGGGGTAAAAGCTTGCGCAGTCCCTCCCGCACGATCTCTCGAATCGTTTCACGCAGGTCGTCGGAGTAGAGTGGTTGAACTTCCGCGTGCGCTGGCGTCGAGCGGCGATTGAATTTTCGGGTGCGCATCTCCAGCGTCTTTTCAATCGTCGTCGCTTCGGAGATGAATTCCTGGACAGTACTCGGCGGGTTCCGCACGGGACCCGTGAAGAGCTCCTGCTTTACTCATCGCATGAGGAAGCGAACTTTCTTGTCTTCAGGCATTTCGGAGTCGACGTCGCGGAAGTCTGGTCGTCTCTTCCATGAAGAGCAGCACGTTTTCGTTTGGCTGCGAACGGGTTTCAAGCAGCGCTTCTGCCCTCTCCTTGCGGATGACGCTCGTTGTCAGGGTTCGCTCTTGGTTCGCGAACCATGTTCTAGCTGCCTCCTCTAAGAAGAAGTTGACATGCCGTAGCTTGTCTTCACTGGTCCAGGCATTGAAAAGGGCGACTCTGTCGTACGCCTCGAGCCAGCGTTCCGGGTCTTCGAACGACGATCCGCGGAAGGTTGGCGGCTCTTCGGGCTACCGAAGAAGGATCGGCGCAGGCTGCACAGGGTCGGTCATCCTTGCTGTGGTCGATGTTGGGATCTGCGGCTGCCTGGTTTTTTTCGGGAAGGAGCCCGTACTCTGGCTGCAGTCCCTGCTCTCTGTGGCTTCTTCGACGATCCCGGGTTTCCTTGCCGTCGTCCTCGCCGCGGCTTGAGCTTGGGTCAGCGCCCCGCGGTGGCGTCCGGTTCATGAAGCAGCACCTCCACCAGATGTAAGGTGGTCGTGACGTCGACGAAGACCGCAGGCTACGTGTCCAAGACGAAACCTTTGATTTGGCGAAACTTGTAGCCGAGAAATGGAAAGTTAATTTACAGCAATACACTCGGTATGCACTGATAGCGGCGAACAGAGCGTCGGCTGTCGATTAACTGACAAGCGGTGAAGCGCGTCGGCATTTATACACGTGCCGTCGAATATTCCAGCGTTATCGCTGGTTGTCGCGCAAGCTCTAGAATAAGCTCGAGTGTTCGCGTCTTGCGCGCAATCTTAACGAAACGATCTACAGTAATCGCGAAGCTTCTCGAACAATGAGGCGCGGTTTGCATTGAGCATTGCTGACAGTCTTTGTGGGCGAAAACTGAATACATCAAAATTGATAATATGGAACGCGCGTGGCAATAAAAATACATAATACAAATTTCGGTTTCTGCGAGAATCAAACGGAGACCTGCGTGGCAAGCAGATGTTCTGTCACAGAGCCACACCATTGCTTCGAAATGCTTCCAAAAGAATTGATACTTATCCCATGTAATGCGAGGAGCCTCCTCAATGCGTGCAATGTTGCGTGGTAGAAGCCTACATTCGCGCAGGCGTCAAGACATGTAAATTGTACAATAAATGGGGGGGCTTAAAGGCCCAGTGATTTCAAAGCGCTTGGACATATTTAGTGATCGTCATCAGGAAAAGCATCAGCAAAGTGATGAGGTACTACGTAGGTGAGTGTGTTGCCTTGTGTATGCCTAGTGGGTATTTCGCGGAGTCGTAAAAGGAATAATTGTGGCGTAGTGTGCACTTCGCAACTGTACTCGCAGTAGGCAATATACGAGTTTTAATCGGCCAATGTTACTCGTACAGACGTTCCTTCCCTTTCGGCAAGGTTGAGGTGTCCACCGAGAAGCGAAGCGAGGCTACCGATTGAGAAGGGTATGCGAACGGGGCCCGATTACGCTGTCGCGTTGAACTCTTGAGGCGAAGCTCAAGCATTTCCCAATAATTTTCATTTCTAGCATGAAGAGCGGAAAAATTGTTCACGAATAACGCACCAAAAAAGGGATCAGCGAACTGACAGGATAGAAGCTGATGGGACCTTGGGTGGGCTACTTGGTTCCCCAACGTTGTGACAGAACAGCACATAAAACGAGACGAAAAAAATCTCAGCATCTCCCCGTAAAGGGAACCCTCAGTAGTATGCGAAGCAGCCATGAGTCCGACTCAGATTTCTGTAAATCTTCTATTATCTTCATCACTGTTCATGGTCCTTCCATTCGAGGTTCCCCTGAAGTTGTTACTGGTCATATATGACTTTACGCTCAGGGGAACGTTTCCCCTTTAGTATACCGGCCTTGTGGTCTGCCAAGTATACAGTAAATGGCTCTTGCTGCAAAGGTTGCAGCTTGAAGTTTGAGAATGCGATGTCAACACGCCCGTTTCGTTGACTGGCTACGCCGAAGCGACGCCGGGGGGACAGGCCTCGTTCACAAGCTGCTTCGCATCTAAGGGTGCCTTGCACGATTTATGGCGTAGTAGGTACCTTGCATGAATGATGATGATTTCTGGCGCAGTGGGTACCTTGCATGATTTCTGGCGTAGTGGGTACCTTCCATGATTTATACTAGGGCACACGGTGCAGTGGAGCGAGCGCTCTACCGCACGTCCATATGTCAGGCAAACATTCCTTTCTGACACCATGAGCGAGCTCTCCTCTCGTGCCAACACTTCGCTCTCACTTCGTCGTCTTCTTTCCTTCATACATCTAGTGGCACCTTTCTCTCAGGCAAACATTCCTTTCTGCACACCATGCGCGAGCAGTCGGCGTCGAGTCAAACATTCCTTTCTGTCTTGTCAACACTTCGTTCTCTTCTTTCTTCCATACATCTTGTGGCCCGCTGGGCACTGGTTCCGCCATATCCAAGAAGTGAATGATGATTGAGGAGCTGGCTTGGAGGTAATCGGGTTTTGCCTGCGTTATTATCATCATCAAGACTCTCGTAGAACAAGAGGAAGCAGACTTCTCTTTCGCGCGAGCGTGCGCATGCTACAGTTGGCTATGCTGTATGTAGCGCACAGGTTACGCCAGGGGGACAGGCCTCGTTCATAAGCTGCTTCGCATCTAGAACACACAGGACAGCGCTGTGTCCTCCGTGTTCTTCGTCTCGTTTCTGCACTGTTCTGACACAATTGTAAGAAAGCTGACCTTTCAAATGAGTCTATTAGGCACGAAGGATACCCCAGACAATAGCCGCGCAAGCGCCAAAAGTGCTACATTTCTTATGAAAACATTCAACGCAAAAAGGAAGACATAAGACAATGCTGGAAAAAGATATCAGTTTATTACGGCAAGAACATTTGTGAAGTGAACTAAACAAAATGTTAAGCAGGCACTAGTAAATGCTTTGTTTTGACAGATTGGAACCTAGAGTCTAAAGATGGCGTAAGGTACGAACAGAAAGGCGATAACTCGAACACGGGGTCCCCTTTCTGAGTTATGCTAAAGTGCGTTACGTCCTACGGCATGAATATAGTAAAGACTGCCATGCATTTGTTCATTGTTAAAAAGGTACCCGTTCTGGGTGCCGAAACCTGAGGAAATATTCTTCTTCTGCGTGGTTTTTCAATTTACGTGTGGAGATTTTCTTCTTACAAACATGTAGATATATGGCTTGATTGTCGAACTTTTCGTGTGCCTTTTTGGATGCGAGAACAGCGGTATTTCCTATTTCTTTCCCTGGAAGGCATAATCCCCAAAACTTGCAGCAGTTCAGTGGCCTGTGAAGGTGATTCCGACATAAATAGCACAATAAGTGCTCCTCGCGAAGAAGTTATAAGGATAGACAGGTAATGAGTCAAACTCATTCCGTCACATTCTTTAAAAATACGGCAGATTGCCTTGTGGTAATCGGTTTCATGCGAAGTAATGAGTGAGTAGTTGTCTACGCTGCTTTTTTGGCTTTGTGCCAAATGTTGCGAAGTAGAACCACGTGTTTTTGTAAGCATAGTAGTTTTGTGCACACGTAACCTAGCCAGGCACGTCGACTACACTGGCATTTAATGGGTAACTCATGGTCTGACTAACGTCAGCACTCACTTTAGGGCACAGTCGTCGGTGTTACCGAAATGAAGTGCAATTTACAGTGCGATGAGGTGAATATCATGTGTAGCTTTTCTTAGCGAATTCCTCCGGGGTCGGGAAACGCTTGAATATAGCTTGATAAACCATAGGAATGCAAATGTAATGTTTATTAGACTTCTATAAAAGCGGGGCCAACACTGGAACCACAAATGATGCTAACGCAGCATGACGCCTGTATCGTAGGAGAACAGATTTAATCTTTATTGCTCTGTTAAAAAATCAAAGACCCATTATGCAACCACAATTGACGCTTCACCAATTTACGCCTGCATAGGTTCTTTTTCCAAAGTGCTTTCAAGACGTGGCGTGGCTCAGTGATAGAATACCAGACTGCCACGTGGAATGCTTGGGTTGCATTCATACTGCGATCCTGATTTTTATTCTTTGCCTTTGTCAGGTGAATTCAGCCGATCGCGTCGGTGTCGGCGTCATTGGCTGTGAGCGAAAAATCATCATCTTGTCTGTGCCCACAAAGCGGGAAAGATACAAAGAAAATAAACAACAAAAATATTCGGTTCGAGTGAGAATCGAACCCAGGTCGTCTGCGTGGCAAGCAGGTGCTCTTCCACAGCGCTACGCCATTGGTTGTAACTGCATTGAAATTAACTCTGATGCTTCACAAACATACGCGCCGTGTGTACAGGTGTCACAGTACGATATGTAATGTCGCAGTAAAACGAGGTGCACGCGTACATTGCAGGCGGGCGTCACACCATGTGAATTGCATAACGATGGTGGTTTAAAGCCGGCCACCCCTTACAAAAGACATGCATTACGGCGCGTATTCCCTTACGAACACGCAGTGTGTGCATCGCAACTTCGAAAAAGTATTACGCGCGTTATTCCTGCTGGTTTACAGCATGCCACCCCTAACAACGTGCATACACATTGGTGCGCGCATTCTCTTTCACACACGTAGTGGGTACACTGTTGTCCTAAAAGTGCTGTTAAAAAGGGTGGAAACCATTGCCTTTGCTATAGGTATGTCGTGTGTGTGTGTGTGCATGTGCGTGTGGCTGGCTGGGCGACTGAACATAATTACAAGCGAAACAAAGCGTGATAAGGACGAGGCCGGATACCGCTATCGTGTTCAACTCTTCCAGGAGAATAGCTAATCCTCTGTGCTGGGCTGCATGAAAAAGTATAAACACGTGCATAACTTACTTCATCTGGAAGTCTGTCGTATATACTGGTGCACTGTTACACAGCGCAATAAAAAAAGAAACAAATGTTCTCGCTTGTACTGGGCACAAAAAACTCGTTTCTGCAGGCTACAATTTTCGGGACGGAGGAAACGTTCAGACAGGCACTCGAATATAAAAAAAAGTCACGCCATATCCAAGAAGTGCATGAGGTTAGAGGCAGGGGCGTAGCCAAGGGGGGGGGGGGGGGGTTGGGGGGGGTTTCTTGCGTATATAGGCAGTTTTCAGTTTTGCGTGCGTATATAGGCACGCACACATACAAACGCACGCACGAACATACATAAAGTATGGTTGAACCCCCCCCCCCCGAAAAAAATTTCTGGCTACGCCCCTGGTTAGAGGAGCTTGCTCGGAGATGATTGGGTAACCCGTGAATCCTCCGTACAAATTCATCTATCGTCACAGCCGTTCCAACGTTTCGAGAAGTCGGTCCCAGTGCAGTTTCGCCGCAGAAAGCATCAAGAACGCGTGGGGCTTACCCAACTGGCGAATCATAGCGAAGAGTTCTTTTCGACGGTCTTGCCAGTATTGAACAGGGGTTCATGCGGGGCATACCCCCGCATGAACACAAGGTTTCTGTTGAGTACGTCGTCGAGGAACTCGCGTCCACCCGTCTCGGACTGCTGCCGCGAGAATGCACTGGTGGCGGCGTTGGTTTTGAACGGTATGGTCTTCTCGAAAACGTTGTGCCTTATTACTTTCATTCTCATGTAGAGCACGTGCTCTGGTCCCACTCCACGGCGATCGGTCCGGCGGATCTCGCTGCTCCCCTTGGTGAATGGTGTTGCTTGAGGCCCGGTGATCTGACGAGGTACGCCTAAGTAGATTTGTGGAAGGGACAGTTCTTCGGCGTACTCGTCAAAGAGCAGCGAGATTGGCGTTTGAGCTTCGCCTGGTGCCAGATGGAGATTGTGAGTGCCTGTCATCAATCCGCAATGTTGTGTTGTTCTTCTTCTTCGGCGCCGAGAGCACGCGCCGAGTGTGCAGCGGAGTGTGCCTCTAGTGGGAGTAATGAGAACTAGCGGATACGGCGCGATGGACAAGGCGTCAGCATAAGTCGCAAGCTCCGAAAAAAATAAAACAGGTGAATACCTCCTAATGTCAGTACTAAAGGGGCCACGACCCGGTCACCCAATAATAATATTTAAGTGAAAAATAGGCCTTCATAGTCGCCAACTATAAACCCCACCACGCTCAGGCGATCCCCATTTTGCCATGGCGTGTGTGACATCTGTGCTGCATAAAGTGGAGCCGTCGTCCTTTGTCACTGTTTCAGCCGCTTTGAATCGTTCACTTTCAATTCCAAGGTGAACAAAACTGATATAGCTCGATTGCACTTGCCGCTGATCACGAAACAAAATATTTCGCCGGAATGAAGATGCTCGGAAAGCAAGCTGATTGTCAATCACTGCTCGCTAGTGCGCCAGTGTTGCCTAACTCTCCCACCACTCGCACGTTTCCGAAATATAAAAGTATAAAAATAAGTGCCTGACGAAATACGCTAAAATTTCGCGAGCTTCTTTGTGACCGCGCAAGGATTGACCAACACAATACAGATCAATCGAAAATTGTGTGCCATGGACCTTTATTGTTAGTACGACAACATTTATTCTTTTATTGCAATAGCAACTATATGGACACTCTCGGCTGATTTTTGCCGTCGCCGTCATGTCTTGGGTATGGATATATAAAGGCATACATACGCACACACACGCATATTATATATATATATATATATATATATATATATATATATATATATATATATATATATATATATATATATATGTATATATATATATATATTGTCCATCTACTCCATCTACTCGGCGCTCTCCGTCTCCACGACGTCGCTCACTGTCGCCGATGCGCCCACGTCCGGTCGCACGCGACCAGGAAAACTAGTCGTCGCAGTCCAGGAGGCAAGGGCTGCGACGCTATCGAACTGCGAAAGCCCTCAGCGAAGCCCATCGAACGTGATAGACGTGTTTGTCGACGGTGTTCCCGCATCTGCCCTTGTCGACACTGGAGCCGCCGTATCCGTTATGGACCAAAAATTGAGCCGATTACTACGAAAAGTGAGGACGCCACTTTCTGGGATCTCTCTCCGTACAGCCAGCTCCCAGAGTATTCATCCTACAGCAATATGCACAGCTCGCGTCGTCATTCAGGACGTTCTGTACGATGTCGAGTTCATTATAATTGCTGCATGCTCTCACGACGTCATCCTGGGATGGGATTTTCTCTCCCGCCACGACGCCGTAATTCATTGCGCACAAGCCGAAATCGAACTCTCCCCGTTCTCAGATCTGACGCCGGCAGATACTTCATCGGTATCGAGCAAGATCCTCGTCAAAGACGATACCAAAGTGCCTCCAAACTCGTCGACGGCTGTGTCAGTCGACTGCGCCGGTCTCTCCGACATCATTGCACTCATTTCGCCATCGGACCATGTTTGCACAAGGAGAGGCTTGCTGGTACCTTTCGCGACCGTCCAGGTCACTCAGGGCATTACCGCTATTTTTGTTCACAACCCATCTCCATACATTGTTACGTTGGTGCGAGGGGAATGTCTTGGCAGAGTGGAACCCCTCGAAGACGCACAAGTTATGGACGCACCCGACGACACGCACTGTCCCAGTTCCGGTACGCTCAGTGCTGTTTCCGCGTCCAATTCGTCACCTGCTGATGTGTTTAGGTCCTCCATTGCTGACGACCTCACATCGGTCCAGCGTTCCCAACTTCTGTGCCTGCTGGAAGAATTTCGTTCTTCTTTCGATGTCGGGCAAACTTCTCTCGGCCGCACTTCCGCTGTTACGCATCGCATCGACACCGGCGCCCAACCACCTCTGCGGCAACGTCCATATCGCGTGTCTCCCGCAGAACGGCGGGTCATTAATGAGCAAGTCGACGATATGCTTCGACGCGACGTTATTCGGCCCTCGGACAGCCCATGGGCGTCTCCCGTTGTTCTCGTTGCGAAGAAGGACGGTTCCGTGAGGTTCTGCGTGGACTACCGACGGCTCAACAAGATCACTCGCAAAGATGTTTATCCGCTGCCGCGAATCGACGACGCAATTGACAGCCTGCAAGGAGCCGAATTCTTTTCGTCTCTTGATTTGCGCTCGGGGTACTGGCAAGTACCCATGGCGGATGACGCTCGACCGAAGACAGCCTTTGTCACGCCTGACGGCTTGTACGAGTTCAACGTCATGCCGTTTGGTCTGTGTAATGCGCCCGCGACCTTCGAGCGCATGATGGACACCGTTCTGCGCAACTTGAAATGGCACACGTGCTTGTGTTACCTGGACCACGTCGTGGTTTTCGCTCCGGACTTCTCCACGCATCTCCAACGTCTGCGGCATGTTTTGACGCGTTTGCGCAACGCCGGCCTCCAACTGAATCTGAAGAAGTGCCGATTTGCAGCACGGCAGCTGACAATCCTCGGCTACGTCGTGTCCAAGGATGGAATCCTTCCCGATCCGGCCAAGCTTCGGGCTGTGGCCGAATTTCCCAAACCTACGTCCGTAAAAGAACTGCGCAGTTTCGTAGGACTGTGTTCGTACTTTCGACGCTTCATACGAAACTTTGCCACCATCATATCGCCGCTGACGAAGCTCCTTGGAAGTAACGGACCCCTAGATTCGTGGTCGTCCGAGTGTGACTACGCGTTCGCAAAGCTCCGTCGTTTGTTGACGTCTCCTCCCATACTCCGCCACTACGATCCTACGGCCCCAACGGAGGTACACACGGACGCCAGCGGTGTAGGCCTCGGCGCTGTCCTTGCGCAGCGCAAACCAGGGTTCCCAGAATACGTCGTCGCATACGCAAGCCGTACGCTTACCAGAGCCGAGACCAATTACTCAGTCACGGAAAAAGAGTGCCTGGCGATCATATGGGCCCTTACAAAGTTTCGACCTTATTTGTATGGTCGCCCATTTGATGTCGTCACCGACCATCATGCACTATGCTGGCTGTCGTCATTGAAGGATCCCTCAGGCCGTCTCGCGCGCTGGGCACTTCGCCTGCAGGACTACGACATCCGCGTGCTGTACCGCAACGGACGCCAGCATGCTGACGCCGACGCCCTCTCGCGCTCCCCCTTGCCTGACGACAATGCCCCCTGCTCAGTACCTGACATGGCTGTTGCTTCAATCAACGTTGACACCATCGCTACCGAACAGCGCAAGGATAAATGGATCACGTCGCTGATCGACTTGCTCACTGATCCGTCGGCAACGCCATCCACTCGCGCGTTGCGTCGTCAAGCCCACCATTTCGCCGTTCGTGACGACCTCCTGCACCGACGGAATTACAACGCCGACGGCCGCCAGTGGCTACTAGTGATACCCCGCAGTCTGCGTTCTCAAATATGCGATGCCTTCCACTCTGACCCGCAATGCGCGCACTCTGGGGTATCCAAAACTTACCACCGCATTCGACAACGATACTTCTGGCGTGGGATGTACCGCTACGTGCAGAAGTTCGTTCGCTCCTGCCTCGATTGCCAACGCCGAAAACCTGCAACGCACGTGTCGCCAGCAGGTCTACAACCATTACCTTGCCCTAACCGTCCGTTTGGGCGCGTGGGCATCGATTTGTATGGACCACTTCCTCTGACTTCGGCTGGTAACCGCTGGGCCATCGTCGCTGTTGACCATCTAACGCGATACGCCGAAACCGCCGCCCTCCCAGCGGCTACATCGCGCGATGTTGCCTCCTTCCTACTACACAGATTCATACTGCGTCACGGTCCACCCCAAGAGCTTCTCAGCGATCGAGGCCGTGTCTTCTTATCAGAAGTCGTGGAAGCCATTCTGAATGAGTGCCATGCTGTTCACCGCAAAACTACTGCTTACCACCCGCAGACGAATGGCCTAACCGAACGCTTTAACCGCACGCTCGGCGACATGCTGTCGATGTACGTCGCCGCCGATCACACCAATTGGGATGCCATTCTGCCCTTCGTCACCTACGCCTATAATACCGCCCCTCAGAGCACTACCGGTTTTTCACCCTTCTTCTTACTGTACGGAAGGCACCCGTCGCACACCATCGACACGATACTTCCATACAAGCCGGATCCATCTGAGTGTGCGCCTATTTCTGACACAGCCAGGCTCGCTGAAGAGTGTCGCGAGCTTGCCAAGACATTTACGACGCAGGAACAAGAGCTGCAGAAGAGCATTCGCGGTGGCACCACCACTTCTGAGCCTACGTTCCTCCCTGGAGCGCTCGTATGGCTCTCGGTCCCTACCACTGCAAGTGGCCTCTCTTCAAAACTGCTGCCGAAATACGAAGGCCCATACCGGGTCGTCGAAAGCACATCCCCGGTCAACTACTTGATCGAACCCATCGAACCAGCTTCGGACATGCGCCGTCGAGGGCGCGACATAGTCAACGTGGAGCGCCTCAAGGCCTACTATGACCCACTCATAGTGACGAGCTGTTAGGTCGCCGGACGGCTCCCTTTTCGTACCCGGGGTAATTGTGGCGAAGCAATTCGTACTGTTTAACGGTTGCGTTCTCCAGCGGCTCCTAGTGGGTCGTCCTCTTATAAACGCCGCTCGCTCTCGGAGCCCGTGCTCTTGCCCTGACTGTCGCCATAGCGAATTGTCGCCGAGTCCCGTCCAATAAACCGCTTAACAATATATATATATATATATATATATATATATATATATATATATATATATATATATATATATATATATATATATATATATATATATACATATATATGTATAGGCAGGCATCGTGGTGGAGTGGCCGTAGCGTTGCAAGTAGTCAAGTAGATCCTCCGTGAGAAGTCACAACGTTGTTTATTTCGACGTTTCAGCCAGAGTCTGGCCTTCATCAGGAATGAGGGTACAGTTTGTTGGTGCTCAGCTTTATACAATCTTAGAGGAGTGAGGGTACGCGGAATAATAATAATAATAATAATAATAATAATAATAATAATAATAATAATAATAATAATAATAATAATAATAATAATAATAAAAAGAGAAAAAAAAAGTGAGAACATGAGGTAGACCCCCCCCCCCTTTTTTTTTTTCTCCGGCCGCCCCCTTCCACCCCTCCGACGATCATACGTCCAACGACTGGAACCACCTTCCCTCCGACGTCGTTTCCATTTCAAATCATGACTTGTTTTCTTCCATCGTACACAGTTACATACTTGATGACGCGTGATGTTCATATTGTATGAAGATTTTTTTCTACGTTATTTGTTCTATATCTCTTATCGTACCTGCATTTGCATTAGGTTGTATTTGTCTAACATTATATCTTCATATGTATTGTAATTGTTATTATTTTGATGTTATGTTGTTGCTCTGTTTATAATTTGTTTTTTACAGCGAAAGCTGTTATGGGATCATTTCACCGGCCGTTTTTGGTGCCGTAGTTGTCCGCCGCCGCCGCCGCCGCCGCCGGTGTCCGTAACCAGTATCGCTCGAAATAAGACAAAAAATGAAATAAGAAAAAATTCCAGGAAGGAACGAGGTTCGAACTTGGGCCCTCTGCGTGGGAGCCCAGTATTCAACCTCTGAGCCATGCCGGTGCTTTGAAACTGCATTGCAAAAAGGTCCTATACAGGCTTCATGTCGGGAGGGAACCACATTAGCATATGCAATATAGCGTGGTAGAAGAGTAAAATAAGCACCAAGCGTCGGACAACGCGAATTCTGTAACCAGGCGTCACACAATGCGAATTGCGCAACGGGTAGGTTGTTGAATGATTCCAACCCACTACAAAGGGTTCTGCCATAATTCTTCATTGTCATCAGGCACAGCATCAACAAAGTGTGCATAATGCCTTACATGCGTTTAGCAGGTACCACGGCTCTCCGTAGAATGACGAAAAATGGCACAGTGCCTGCTGCCCTACTTCTCAAAAATTACAATGATTTATAGCGTAGTGGGTTCCTCGCAAGTGCACTTGTATTGGTTGCCAAGGAAGCCCATAAGCGCATGATACAAAATGCTGGAGGTACGGACACACCTTAAAGGGATGTAGGTCCGACGTGAGGTGCCGTAAATGCGGAAAACAACACAATACTACTGAATGTTCAACACAAGAAGTGAGTTGTTGCTTGTGTAGTGGATCCCATCCAGCTGATGACGGTAGTTGTCCGTTGAGGACGCAAGAGTTACAACTTCTGGAGATCATTGAACAGGAGCGATGCTCGCGGCGTGAGGCCCGAGCTGTACTTTCAGAGCGCACACGTGGTTATGCCACCGCTGCCAATCGAGCAAATCAAATGTTAGACTCTTCGCTGACTGATATAATAGCATCAACGGTGGAAAAGACGATGACGAAGATGATGGAAACTCTGTTTGTGAGCTTAACAGAATCATTGGCGCAACTAGTGAATACACAAATGACACAAATATTTCAGGGCGGTAATCGACAGCCTAACACCCCTCCACTATCTACGACAGTTGAGGCGATTACTGAGGTTTCATCGGAACCAGGTCCTTCAAAGGCAAAGCCAGGCAAGTCAAACACAGGCCGAAAGATAATTGTTCCCATTGAACAGGAGTTAGATTGGAGCTCCGATTCCGGTTCCCATGACTCACAGATGGAGCAAATGGAGTTTGATTCAAAAACAATGAAAAGACGTGCTTCCCCTGAAGCACAAGGTTGCTCAGTGAATCCCAAGTCTAAGACTAAGAAGTACCAGAAAGAAAACTCGTCAAAAAAGGACTTTTTAAAAGATAGCATCTTGGAGAAAGCAGTGAGTGCTGCTGGTATCTCAACAAAATAGGTCGTTTAAAAGTATTACAGTGGAACTGCCGTTCCATTTTTTCAGCAGCTACCGATTTATTCTATCTTTGTGAACATCACTCCCCTGATATAATTGTTTTACAAGAAACTTGGCTTTCAGAGGAAAAGTGTTTTAAAATAAAAAATTACCGATCATTTCGCTTAGACCGCCCCACTCGGGGTGGCGGTTTGGCAATATTTATTTCTGCTAAGATCGTTCATAGAGCGAAAGTTACATATCAGTCTATGACTTCAGAAAGTGAAATTTTAGCTTTAGACATAACTCTCCCGGGATACCTTCCATTTTCATTAATTAATGCATATTTTCCAGCGGGTGTACAGAATTCTGCCGTGCTAGATGCCGTAATTTCATATTGCCGAAAAGATATAGTATTAGTGGGGGATTTCAACTCTCATCATATTTCATGGGGTTTCAGAACTGACTTGAACGGGAAGCGTCTATGGGATTGGGCTGCTAAGAATAACTTTGCGTGTATTAACACCAAAACACCTACATTTATGTGTAATCAGTCTTATTCTGCGATCGATCTGACTTTTTCTAGTTTTACTATGTCCATCTCAACGTGGTCTGCTATAAATTCAGGCACAAGTAGCGATCATATGCCTGTACTGTTTGAGGTTGTATGCCCGGTAACTTCTGTAACAAGGCCATCGGTTACGCATGTAAATTTCAGAACATTTGAAAAACTATTACGCGCAGCTTTATCTAACCGAACAGATGATAGGGAACTCGATGCCATCAGATTAAGCGACATCTTAAAAGACTCGTTAAATCATTCTAAATTTACCATTCAGGTCACGAAAAGTGGATCCACTAACCCTTGGTGGAATGCGGAATGTTCGCGTGATTATAGGTTGAGAAAAGCTGCATGGAAAAAATTACTTTTCAACCAGTGCCCTCGTAACTGGAGTGATTATAAATATGCGGCCGCTGTTTTTAAGAGAACAGTAGCCAATGCGAAGGACAGATATGAGAGTGAACGGTTAGAGTTTCTTTCAAAGACTGCCAATAGAAAAACATTATTTCGCTTCCTAAGAACCAAGAAAGTTCTTCCTGAACTGAAAACCATGGAATCTGTTGTATCAACGCCAAGTGAACTGAAGAATTTTCTCGAAGATATAGCTAAGGGATTAGAAAATCGCTTTACGACTGTTTTATTATACCCCTCCCAGTCTCCTGATCGGGGAGAGGATTTTGAAGAGGTCACAGTTGCAGAACTAGCAAATGTAATAAGAACGCTGCCTAATTCCGCGCCAGGTCCAGATGGCATGACCACGTCGGTTATAAAAAAATTACATAAAATTCACCCCATTGGACTACTCGAAATTGTTAATTACTCAATCAGAAATTCATGGATTCCACCGGATTGGAGAGTTGCGAAAGTAATTCCATTATTGAAAAAGCAAGGCGCTGGATTTACCTTAGATAATATCAGGCCTATATCTCTCACATCGAATCTAGTAAAACTCATCGAAAGAATCTTACACATTCGGATAGACAATTGGTTGAATGAGAACATGATATTGAGCCCATGCCAAATTGGATTCAGGCGTGGCTGCTCCATTTGGTGTGCGCACGTCGACCTAGAAAGTAGAATACAACTTGCTCGATATGAGAAACAATATTGCGCTTTAGTAACATTAGATATAACAAAAGCTTACGACAGTGTGGAGCATGTGAAACTTATACATTCACTCCAGAACTTAGGTCTGCCACAATACTTTGTAGCGTGGATCTATGCATTCTTAAATGATAGAGAATTTTATTGCTCGCAATCCGGTGTGGCTTCTTCAAAATATAAACAAACGAGAGGTCTCCCACAAGGGTCTGTATTGTCACCGTTATTGTTTAATATTCTGCTATGTACCATTCCCATACAACAGGATGTACAGGTGTACGTGTATGCCGATGACATCGCATTTTTTGCTACATCAGCAGACATTCACACACTATACCAAATTCTGCAGGCATATATGAACAGACTGGAAACATGGCTGGAGGCCATTAACTTATCACTCAATATCAATAAAAGTGCCATTGTAGTGTTCACACAAAGTGCTCCAGTGCAAATTTCTTTACTTTACCAACAAGACATCATACCCCAGGTAGAGGCAGTTAGGTATTTAGGGGTAACCTACACCGAAAAACTTAACTGGAGTCCCCATATAGAAAACATGGCTGTTAAGGGAGCACGCGCAGCAGGTATGCTACGCAGGCTCAGCAACAAGCGCGCAGGTTTACGCAGAGATGTGCTTCTTATGATTTATTGTATGTACATTCGACCGATATTAGAATTCGGCTGCGTTTTGTTTTCTGGTGCTCCAGCCTACAAAGTTCGACCACTGGTTCTTTTAGAACGTGAATCATTACGATTATGCCTTGGGCTTCCTAAATTTGTCGCAAACAATATTTTATACGAAGAATCACGACTGCCCTCTCTTATCAAAAGGTTTCATATTCTAACAGTACGAACATTCTTAAAAATTTATGCGTCTCCACAGAGGAGGTCACAGTATGTTTTCATTAATCAGCCGGCCTCATTCTTTAACCGCCAATGGTCTAGATTACGCTGCCCCCAAGTATTTTTACACAAAGACTTTTGGACCCATTAAAAGTTCACCTCTATGAAGTACTTATACTCAGCACTGTAGAAACGATTAGGATTGAATTTGACGACATATATCCACAGAATGCTAAACAGTTGCCATATCGATATATAAACGGCATTTTGGAAGATCATTTGGCCAATCTGGAAACAAACATTGTGATAGCGACTGATGCTTCCGTTTGCGAAGAAAAGGCAGGGGTGGGAATCGCATCATTCTCTCTAGATTGGTCTTTCTCAATTCGGTTACCTGACTATACACCTATTTTCCAGGCTGAATTGCTGGCTATAGTCTTAGCATTGCGTAAATTGCCTCAGTGCCTGTCGGAAGCGGTTATTCTAACTGACTGCCTCTCTGTCTGTTCGTCCTTAAGAGCACCAAATTTGTCAAGTACCTTAGAGACATTCTATTCGCTAATTCCAAGACACTTACGGCTTATCCGATTAGTGTGGGTACCTGGCCACAAAGGTTTGATACTCAATGAATATGCGGATTCACTTGCAGTATCATCCCTCGATGGCCCTGTTATGTCTATTTTGCCGACGTCGGCATATCTCACTGCAGCGAGATTTGAAAAGCTTACAAGGTCCAATCACTTCGACAAATCTCCGGTGTTTTCATCAGACTTCCCGCAACTGAAGTTTCCTTGGAAGAGCAGATGGTGTTCCTCTAGAAAGGAAGAAATCTCAGTTACAAGGTTACGATGTCGAGTCCCCCCACTGAACTTTTACCTTCACAGGTCTGGTCTGGCTCAGTCACCTTTATGCCTTCACTGCATGGAGAGTGAATCTCTGGATCACTTCTTTTTGACGTGCCGCAGGTTTAAAATCCAAAGGAAAAGACTACTAGAAGATCCCCTTCGAAAGATGGGATTAAATTTGTCACTTCCGGTGGTTCTTTCATTTGGTGCTACCGTACTTGGTTTTAGCCACAGGAGTGTTTTCGACGCTGTATGCAATTTCCTACGAGAGACTAAAAGATTTGAATGTTAGGTGTAACATAGCTCAGTTTATTTTTAGAGCGTTTCTTTCTCTAATCACAGTTGTATATATAGGTACTTTTGGCCCTTTTTCTTTCGTTTCGTTTTTCCCCTTTAAGCTTTATGAAGTTGTACTGGTGATGTGTAACGCATAAAATGTTAATCTTTAAAACCGTTTCTTTCAAGAAGCGAATCCAATCTTTGAGAAAGGCACCGTCCGATTCATGGCCTATCCCCCTAAGTGGGTTGCGCCAAGTGTCTGAGGAACAACAACAACAACAACCATTTCCTCGGCGTCTCAGTAGAATTACAATGATTCAGAGCGTAGTGGGTTCCTCGCAAGTGCACTTGTATTGGTTGCCAAGGAAGCCCATAAGCGCATGATCCATTTCCTCGGGGTCTCAGTAAAGTTCTTCGCCCCTCCCCTCCCCGTCTCTCGCCAAGTCAACGTATGTTATACAGCATGACGGGAGAGGGAAATAGCGACCGGGCGTCACCCAATGCATATTACATAACTGGTGGGCCGTTTAAAGCTTCCAACCCATTACAAACGGCTGAGCCATAATTCTTCATTGTCATCAGTCGTCGCGTCAACAAAGTGCACATAATGCCTTACAGGCGCCTCGCTTCTCCGCAGAATGACGAATAATGGCTTAGTGGGTGCTGCCCAACTTCACAATAATTGTGATTTATGGCGTAGTGGGCACCTTGCTAGTGTACTTGTATTGTAGCCCCAAGAGAGCTTACAACGGGATCTAGAAACGCCGCTCTTCCAGCTTTCGCTGTGACTGTGCTGCGGTTTCAGCGCAGGCCTGGCGTTTTAGGGGCGAAGCTCCTTAAGGCGGCACCCGTTCGTCCCTCGTAGTCGTAGTCGTAGTAGTAGTAGTGCGTAACCAGTCTTACGCTTTGACCTCCAAGGTGGTGCCGGTGGGAGATTTTTCCTGTGCGTTGTTGAACAATAAAAAATTTCGCAGCGTGCGCGTTAACTACAAGCCGAATTCTTCTGTCTCTCATTCCCCATTAGCAGCCATTGGCATGTTCCAGTAGGAAACGTTAGTAGAAGTAGAAGTGTAAGTGTTAGCTAAAAGCCGACTTCTTCTGTCTCTCATTCCCATTAGCAGCCATTGTTTACCTCCAAGGTAGGGCCTGGTGAGATTTCTCCTGTGAGTGATTAAACAATAAAAGTTTTGTTCAAAACGCCGTTGATTGATGAAGTAAACCAACGAAAGACGCCAGATGTTTTGTAAAAGCAAAACGAAAGAATGCCAGATGTTTCTAAAGCAAAACGACAAGACGCCAGCTGCTTAACGAAAGACGCCAGATGTTTTCTAAAGCAATGGTTTTCTAAACAATGAAAATTCACAGCGTACATGTAAAATTAAAGTGAGCTGCAAGTCGTCATAACTCATCGAACCTTTAGTATAAACGCGCCCGATCTCACGTCGGTGATGATGTACTGGGCAGAATTCACGGAAGATTCACGGTTTACCGATGAACCTCCGCAGCTTCGCCCACTCATCATCATTCACTCCGTGGATATGCTGTGATTTTTTTTTTATGTACACCACTTCCCTCTCTAAAGCTTTGTGCGATTTAGGCTAAAATAAAAGAAATAAATGACAAATGTCACTTTATCAGTGGTCACCAGCGTGACCGCACGCGCAATAGTCATCTGGCGACTGTCACTTCAGCTGGCTTTGGCGGCCAAAATGCACCCACCAGTTTATCGACCATATACGTGCGTGAAGTTTCAAACGCCCTTAACGAGAAATACTTCATGCCTTCCGGCCAGGCGAGAAAAGCCGTTGAGCATGGGGAAAAAAACGCACCATTTTTCGTTACAAAGTAGCAAGTGAACTTTTGAGCTCTTGTATGGTAGCATGCATGAGAAAGCTGTGGTAGTCGAATCGGTCACCGCTGTAATAATTTTTGAGCAAGCGAATCGATAAACGTGTGCACTTTTGCTCATAGTCTGGGCTTATACATCTTCACTAAAAGCATTATACCTTCGGTTGACTTAGGGCACCTTTGAACCAATTTACCGTCTAAATCGCTTAATCGAATATAATTAACTCCGTCACCTTTAGATCACTTAATGGGCCTTCGATTCAATTTAACTATCATTTGTTTCACTTAATTCCATTTTGTTGTGCGTATGAGTCACTGCTCTAAGCCCTGTACTGTCTCCGGGATTGACCGAACGCTGTAAAATTGCTGTTGTACCCGTCGTTGTGCATGCGCACGCGATGCTCTGGAACCTATAGCCATATACACCTTCGCTGTAAAAATTGCTCCAGATGTCAATTGCTACAATCTTGCTCAGGGCGTGCGAATAAATCTGAGTCATATAGCCCGCGCCGGAACATCGCGCCGTAGTTGCCTCCTGCGCGCGCGGTGAGTGGCTTCTCTGCGCAGCAACTGAACATAATGTTGGACCTATGAACAACTCTGCTCCCGTAGGGAGCATATACAGTAACTCTAGGCACACCTTGCGTCCGACGGCCCCCTGTGGCAGATGACGCAGAGGTGTCACTCCACGCGCCGCAGTTCAAAATAAAAAGAAAAAAAATGAATTTCACCGGAAGGGCGAAGCAATGAATGCTTTATCAACAAAGTGGTGTGTTATACGAAGTGAGGCTGGCAGCTAACTGTTTTGTATGCGATCTCGCCTAACTCTACAAAACCCTGGTGTAAGAGAATACGGCCGCTCCAAGGAGAGATGCTCTGCGCATAGTCACTTCGTGTTGAGAGCTCAGCACGTACAAGGCGAGCGGTCCGCTGTGATGGCTGTCGAGATAGCGCGTGCGCCAATAATCGCGACCGCGCCCTTAGATTCGAAGTTCAAGGTTGCTGCTCGCGCGACACCCCCCTCCGAGCGACGGAGGGTGCAGCGCCTTTCCTCCTCGTTAAAGACGGGCGGGGCGTTATCGCTTGCACCGTTGGAGCGAAGGAAATGGGCTGGCTCGTTTGATCTCTGCTTTGGCTGCGTTCGTCGCCCCCGCTCGCGCGCCTTTACCCTCGTTAGAACATACGATGCGCGGGGGGGGGGGGGGGAGGGTCTTATAAATTTGGACTTCATACGGGAGGAAAATGACGGCGACGGCCATTGCAAAAACCCGTCGAGACTGTCCATATAATGGCTATCGCAATAAAAAATCACCCCATCTGCACTAACGTGGTCATGACGAGTGGCGAAGCACTCGGTATCGTACCAGTATGTCACCACACGTCACCCGCACGTTGCCACTGCGTTTGTAAATTGAGTGACATGGTGTGTGTCTCTCTCTCTCTCTCTCTCTCTCTCTCTCTATATATATATATATATATATATATATATATATATATATATATATATATATATATATATATATATATAACTGTATTTACTTGGTTACTCTTTAATTCTCTTCTATTTCAATCCTGTTGTTAAAATTCGTATATCGTCTTGAGTTCTGGATTCCGTTTTCCCTTCATTATTACTGCTTTGTGGTTTGTGAGATGGAGAGTCAGTCGTTGTTCGAGTGGATCTAAAGTTAGCAAAGACAAGGTCTATGCATGTTCCTCAGGTGGTTGTTCCATGTTTCGATTCATATGAAATGCATCGAAGAGCGTATCGAGACAGCATATACTGCATAAACCAGTCGCTGTCCATATTGTCTACGTTGAAATCGCCCAATAGCGTAAATGGTTTCTGCTTGTACTTTGTTTCGTAACCGTAATCGCAACATACACACATATGTCTCGCCTTTGAGGAGGAAATGCCGCGGACTTCTGAAGTTGTCTCCGACTCAAGCTCTTACGAAAGCGTTTTTTCAGGGTTTCTCGTTGAAGAAACTGCCAGGCACGACACCATCCACATCCCACCGTGCAGATTCTTCAGAATTGTAATATCCAGGTTTGTTGATTTCGGGAACATAGTGTCCTTAATTATTCTTCGATTTGATTTATATTAAGATACTTCAGGAGTACTTTGAGTGCTGCATTGGTCTTTTATCTGAGACTTTATAATCTTAATCGTAATCGCAACATACACACAAATGTTTCGAGTATAGCAACGGTTTTCTATATACCGTGACAGCGGACAGTGAGAGTCGACGACAAAACTAGGTGCTAAGGTGTTTCACCCCTAATATCAAAGAGCGTCTGATTCTTCATTGTCGACACTCGCAGCGCGTTGCTCAAGCACAAAGACGTAACTGTGACAGTTGTTACTTCACGCTGGTCCTGTGTATACCCGTGCGTTCTTATTGGGTGTCCGTCTTTGTGCTTCAGCGGCGGGATGCAAGTATAGGGCTTCTTGTCGTCCATTGAGTGTCATTCCAATTTCTTGCTATTGCATTCATTGCTTCGCCCTTGCGACGAAACGGTGCCTTTTTTCTTTCGTCAACAGCTCTCATTCAAACAATTTATATTCCAAGTGAACACTAACATATTTAACGCGACAATACAACGCACTACTTCTTGGTGCGGTAGTCTAGGGGTTAGGGTGCTTGACTGCTGACACGAAGATTGCGAGATCACATTCCGGAAGCGTCTTCCTAAATTCGATGTAGGCAAAATGCTAAATGCTTGTGGGCTTAGATTTCGGTGCAAGTTAAAGAACCTCAGGTCGTTGAAATTTTCGGAGCCCTCTATTACGGCGTCTCTAACCATATCGCAGTTTTGGGACGCAAAGCCCCAGCAAATAAATTAAGAGTGCGTAAAACGGGTTCATTTTGTAAATCTTTAAAACCAACAATCCTAAATGCTGGTTAGCTGGTAACCGTTGAGGGATAATTATTCGGAAGCCCGCCACCCTAAGAAATGCCGTCTTGCGCATCAGTGCAACGTGCCAATTTGCCAAAGCACATAGCGCTACCTCTGACATGTGCTTGCGAATAATTTGTTCAGACATAGTGGAAGCCTTCGGTCATTCTATTATATATTCAAGCGCAATAAAGGTTAGTCACCGTTAAATTGCAAAACACGACATATAAATCAAAACAAGACATGTGCATTATTGTAGAAAGAGAATTCATTGAACAAGGAGTATCAGTGGAGCGAATATAGTCATCTTGGCAAGGCGCAAGGACTTCATCGTTAATAATAAGAGTAAATCTCTGCTTAGTTTACGTGCGAAAACTGCTACATGATTATCAGTCTCGGCACAGATGACGGCTCCAGAAAAGTCGTCCGCCTGGAGTTCTTGAACGTGCACCTGAATCTAAGTACACCGGCAGTTTTTTTCCCTGTACGATAACGTATATTTTTGTAACACACGTCTGCTAAAAAATCAGGCCATTCTCTCGCGAAAAGCTCGAAGGAAAAATTTACCAAGCCAACGGGAAGCTGCGGTTTCTCCAGTGGGAAAGTGAAGTAGGCACGTGTTCACAGGGTAAAGAAACTAGCACCAAATAGCATGCGTGTATGGAACCATTGTGAACACACAGAACAGCATAAGAATGACCGTGGAAACGATGTTTTTTTCACTGTGATGAGAATAAGAAATAATAATATAATAATAATATCTGGGGTTTAACGTCCCAAAACCACCATATGATTATGAGAGACGCCGTAGTGGAGGGCTCCGGAAATTTCGACCACCTGGGGTTCTTTAACGTGCACCTAAAGCTAAGTACACGGGCCTCAGACATTTTCGCCTCCATCGAAAATGCAGCCGCCGCGAATAAGAAATGTGTGCGACACGCGAGCTCATTCGACAAGTTGCCTACAAACGGAATTACTGCTCAAGGGATGTTCATTCAATAGAGGCCCTACACGACGTCTAAAAATACAAATAATGAGTGCATTATTGTTTCCTGTCGTTTCCGGTATTTTAAGAACAATTCTCGACACCACCAGTCTTTTCACCTGAGGCTGTGAGAAAAATCACAGCATATCCACGGAGTGAATAATGATGAGTGGGCGAAGCTGCGGAGCTTCATCGGTAAACGCTGAATCTTCCGTGAATTCTGCCCAGTACATCATCACCGACGTGAGATCGGGCGCGTTTATACTAAAGGTTCGATGAGTTATGACGACTTGCAGCTCACTTTAATTTTACATGTACGCTGTGAATTTTTATTGTTTAGAAAACCATTGCTTTAAAAAACATCTGGCGTCTTTCGTTAAACAGCTGGCATCTTTTCGTTTTGCTTTAGAAACATCTGGCGTTCTTTCGTTTTGCTTTTAGAAAACATCTGGCGTCTTTCGTTGGTTTATTTCATCAATCAACGGCGTTTTGAACAAAATTCTTATTGTTTAATCACGCACAGGAGAAATCTCACCAGGCACTACCTTGGAGGTAAACAATGGCTGCTAATGGGAATAAGAGACAGAAGAAGTCGGCTTTTAGCTAACACTTACAATTCTACTTCTACTAACGTTTCCTATTGGAACATGCCAATGGCTGCTAATGAGGAATGAGAGACAGAAGAATTCGGCTTTTAGTTAACGCGCACGCTGCGAATGTTTTATTGTTCAACAACGCACAGGAAAAATCTCCCACCGGCACCACCTTGGAGGTCAAGATCTGCTACTAGCGTTACGACTGGTTACGCACTACGACTACGACAACTACGAGGGACGAACGGGTGCCGCTTTAAGGAGCTTCGCCCCTAAAAGAAAAGCTCTCGACTGGTCCAAATAGGAGAGATATCAGTTATATATTGTCCCATACCTGCTTTGCCATGCAGTGCGGCACCTGTTCGGCCTTGTCTCTCCTAACTATCGCTCGGCATCAAGTGATTTGACTTTGTTTTGTGCGTTTTCGATTGTGCAAGCGGAGATAACAGCGTGTAACCGATAGGCTCAAGGCTTAGTGCTGACGTTGTCCACGTGTTTTCCGAAGAAATACGCGCCTGTACTGTGGGTGGTAAAGGCAAGAAAGAACCACTCTCTTGTCTCTGAACTGTGAATGGTTTAGGGGCCCTTTAGCGTGACAATCAATTTCTTTACAAGCTTCACGCGAATGACATCATGCATCGCAAAGTAAAAATACAAAGTTTCCATCTCTAGATAGCCCGCGTGTGTACTGCAGACGTTGTTCAGACCTTCCCCGGCTTTGAGTTGTGCTTGGTGCCTGCTCGGTACGTTTCAACCCCGTTTACGTGAGCGGCATCGTTCTGAGCAACAAAAGGGCCACTCGTAACTATGGCTTGCGGGCCTTTCGGAGCCGCCGTTTTCTCGTCCAGTCACATTCACAAAACATAAAGGCCGCTCACCTAGTCCCTATGCAGTGTGCTCTTATTGCATGTGGAACACAATGCCCCATGCGTGTTAAGCATAAACGAACCAAAGTGATTGAGGCCACTTACTGCAAACTTCCCTTGGCTGAATGTGGCTTGCCTAGCAGCGCCTATAGCAGTCATGACGGTTGTTGCCAAGTCGTTTTCATTGGGTGCTTTGCACGATGGCCAAGAATAACGCTGATGGTGATGGGCGTGTTTGAGCTGAAAGCTCATTGCTTTGCGCCAACTATAATGTACTTCTCTTACTGTATTTACAATACGATGATGCCCCGCAAAAACACCATACGCACTAACGCTTCAAATGGCGCGCTCGCATTCCCTCTCACTTTGTGTGGAATCGTTCGTGCTACACCGGCGTTTTCATGGTTCATCGCGGAGCTTTCTTCAAACTGATGTAGTAGTGTTTTTTTATTGCTTTGTGCGAGAAGCCACCTTATGGCTGTTTTAGTCATGGCACACAAAGGCGAAGAAGACAGGACGAGAAGGACACCATGGTGCGCTGGTTTACTAGAAATTCTGACATGTGCGTAAGCCATGCAAGAAGTTTATCGGCAGGAATGTTTCTATTAATACTCTAGGATTCCAGTGTCACAGTTGAAAAGAGTTAAAACACTGTGGTGTCAAGAGTGATACCGCAGGACACCTTGTAATTTGTGATGATAGTCTGCTTTGTGCTGGAACATAAGCATTTTTATGTCATGCAGTTTCAATAAACGGAGAAACATTGTTTAGATGTGAAGAAACGCATTGCAGAACTGATTTATAACATCACCTGATATATAACAACGATCCGTAGTCTGGTTTCCTTATAAACACTGTGAAATAAGCTTGCTAGATAACATTCAGCGAAAATATATCCGTTTCATTTTTAATAACTATGGCCGCAACTTCTCCCCGACCACAGCCCTTCAATCATTAAACATTCCATCACAACTCTCGCGATACCAAAACGAAGCTTTAAAATTTTTATACGGAATTATTAACTCCTCCTCCTGCCTTTGTGACGGTAACCTCATCACATTCACTGATGAAAGTTGTACACGCAGTTCCCACGCTTTGAACGTGACACCTTTCTTTGCTAGTACTAATACCTTTAAATACAGTTTTCTTTCCGCGTGCACTTTGAACTGTGGAGTTCCCTGCCTGGTAACATTCGCTCCTTACCACTAAAAGACTTCATAGTTGCAGTCGATGAACATCTTACTAACGTGTAATCAACTTCATTTTCATTTTTGCTTTGTTACGTGTGTACTTGCTTTACAATTTGTATTATTTGTTTGTATTATTTCTTTGTATTTTTTCTCTGTTGCCTAGTATTATATAACGTCCCATTCCTGCTATAGCCCTGAATAACACTGCAGTATGTATGAATAAATAAATAAATATATAAAAATAAATAAATAAATAAATAAATAAATAAATATAATTTGCGTGTTATACCCGCTCGATAAAACGAGATTCAACTTGTATAGCCACAGCAACACGGCGTGTCTGGGATGCATTATTCATGAATACTTCGTTCAGGACGCACGATAATGCATGGGAATAAATTCATTTATACAATTATTGCATTTTCAAGGAATTCGCCACGCGCGACCAGACACGGCTTAAGTGTCGGCTGAGTAGTTAAATTCATGTCATGAACATCGAGTAACACGTGTTGACCGGTCTGACCAGTCCTCAGACATTCGGTGTTGGCAAACAACAAGGAATTGGAAAACTTGAAATTCAACTACAGAATGCTACGTGACGAGATTTTAGCTTACCATCTGAGCGAAGCATTCAGAAGCTGAGAAATGAAAATAAGGAAGCAGTGATAGAACAGTGAGAGTATTTCAAGACTAAGATGAATATTAAAATGATAACATATCTAAACAGCCTTCAGCAAAAACAGTGAAAGAATATAATTCAGGTGGTGTTGCAACGAATGTGAAAGCCTCGTTTGTTCTGTTTTATGCATTTAATTCTTTCCACGGGCGATCGTCCTTACGAGACGAGCAAAACGTTTTAAATGCGGAGCATTTCTTAGTCGCACCTGCGCATGCTGGGCTCGTCTCGTGCCGGCAGCAAGCATCTCCTCTCCCTCCCTCCCTTCCTCCTCTCCGTCCCTCCCTCCTCTTCCTCGAACGCGCGCGGTGTGTAAATAAGCGGCGGAGCGCTCGTTCGGAATTCAGTCAAAGGCATCTTTACCTGGCTTTCGCTTGACTTGAAGCTTTGCTTGACTCGAGTAGATGCGATGGAAGCAACAGTACCTTCAATCAGCGTCCCACCACTCCCTGAAGGCAACGTTACGCCACCCTCACTATCGTCGGCGTCAACAACAGCAAGCAACGCAGAAGACAAGGCTGCGAAGAGACGAGCATACGATGCTGAACGCAAGCGTCTGAAGCGAGCTGCGGACCCGGAAATTCGTGCACGCTGGAGCCGTTCAAGTCGTACTTGGTGTGCGCATCGTGTAACAATTAAGCATTCCCAAACCATACCCAATTACGCAGCATTCACGCGATACCCCCACCACTCTGCGACGCATTTACTCGAGTTCACCCCGTGGGAAGATGCGGGCGACTTTTCATTAAATCAGCACAAAAATACTTTTTATGTGGCCATATGGAATATTTTATGTACTTTCACGACCTGTTTTTTTTTTTATGTAGCGGCCGTGGTACTTTCCTCGGGGACCACGCTCAACTATCCAGTCAGTCTCTCGCGGGAAAGGCAGTGTCAATGGAGCCAAAGAATATTATGTAAAGCGGGTGCATCCTATCATGCAACGCCACCATAATCGATCTGGTTTCCCGATGGAAAGTTCTGCAGGCATTATTGAATGCTCTCCCTACCGTGAAAGATGACCTGGTAGCATTCAGCCAAGGTATCTACAGCCCATACTTTTTATTTGATATCTCTTTTAAAGTGTAACTTAGTTCGTTATTTGATACGGCAGCTCTCCAGCCCGTTTGAAGAGAGTTTTGAAAGGAAATCATCAGTACGTGGCCTACTGTATGACTCTAGATGTATGCAATTAATGGAACAATTTGACCGAAGACATGGTGTGAGGATCACGTGGCAAGCGTCTATTACGAATGCTTTCGAGGGTTTGGAAGCCGGGAAGCAACTCACATACCCCCGGCCAATAAATCCCTTTGCCACTTCAGCTGTTAATCACACACTGAAGCTGACGCAGAAGCATGTCCTGTTTCGCCAGCACAGATTAAACACTTCAGGAGCACTTCGCCAATCGCGGAAGTGTGGGCAAACGAAGCTTGGAGTGGGCGTGTCTGACGTACTGCTTTTTTTTAATCGTAATGATGAATAGGAGAGGTTGGTGCCATTACAGTGGCACCGGCTACGCCTTCTTGCTTAGCAGACAAAAAATGTATTAAAAGAATAGTAATAATAGTAATAATAATAATCAATCAATCAATCAATCAATCAATCAATCAATCAATCAATCAATCATTTATTTATTTAATGTGCCCAGGAACAATCATAAGGTCTTTGTGCAGGGGCACGAAAAAAATAATAAGAAAATAAACAATAATATAATGACAGTTTTCAGAAATAAAAAGAGCAAAAACACGTAGACAAAGAGAAATGAACACAAAAGGGGAGGAGTAAAATAAGACAACACGAGAAATAATTACGGGGAATAAAAAATTAGATTGCATATATACAATATGCGGAAAGACTGAGAAAGGAAGACTTTGTACATTATGTCACCCTATGTCAAAGCAGAGCAAAGCACGGATAAAAACAATGATTCTGGACTATAAAAAACGTGAAGATCAAGAAAAAACGTTATAGAGACTTTGTATCCTGTGAACGGTAGAGTGTGGGAAGAAGCAGGCGGGTACATGAAACGGTCTGTTCTCTCTGGTTAACTTACGCGGAATTCGAAAATTAACACAATTGAGAAGTACAGGGCAGGATATGATACCGTGGACTAACTTGTAAACAAATAAGAGGTCAGAACGATTTCGTCGGCAGTGAAGTGATGGCAGTGATAATAATTCAGCAGTATTTAAACGAGATCCAGAGTCATTTTTAGCAAAGCGATGTTTATATATGCTGAGAAATTTTTGCTGGACTCGTTCAATGGTGTTACCGCAAGATTGAGCAATGCCATTCTATATCACGGAAGCATACTCAGGTTGTGGAAGACATATTGCGATGTACAATTTGTGGAGGGCTATAGGAGAACTGAATTCTCGAGATATTCTGCAAACACATCTGAGAGAACGAAGGCCCCGCGTAGCAGCACGCTTAACGTGAGAAGAAAGTTTAACGTGCTATCAATAACAACACCAAGATCACTGATTTCATAAACCTTGCATAACGACATAGAATTGACAGAGTATTGAAATGACACGCTAGATGTTTCGTGAGTGATAGACATGAATTTTGTCTTCGAGGTATTCAGAGAAAGGTTATTGCCATTGCACCATTTGGAAAAAGAACACAAATCTGACTGTAGCAAGTGACTGTCATTAATTCAATGCATTTCCCTAAATATCTTGATGTTATCGGCATACAATAGGAAAGAAAAACTACGAATGGCGAAAGAAACATCATTAACGTAAATTAAAAATAAGAGTCGGCCTAATACCGACCCTTGAGGGACCCCACTAGTCACTTTATACAAAAAAGAGGTTTAGCCATTTACGGCAACATAACAAAATCTATTGAGCAGATAGCTGTTCAAGAGATTGACAATCGACAAGTCAACGTCAAAGTGCGCAAGTTTAACCATAATGAGTGTGTGGCTGACCACGTCAAAAGCCTTGCTCAGGTCACAGTAGATTACGTCAACCTGTCCTCTTTGAGAAATAGGTGTTGAGATCTGCGTCATAAAACTAGCACGATTTGTGGCAGTTGAGCGGCCAGCAAGAAAACCATGTTGATTTGGAGTCAATGAGTTTTTCACACTAAAGGACAATATTTTGTGAAGAGCCAGTTCGAAGTTCTTTGATGTGGCACATAGTAGAGATCTAATAATAATAATAATAAAAAAAAATAATAATAATAATAATAATAATAATAATAATAATAATAATAATAATAATAATAATAATAATAATAATAATAATATTATTATTATTATTATTATTATATTATTATTATTATTATTATTATTATTATTATTATTATTATTATTATTATTAATAGGTGCGCTAAGTGTTATACAGTCCAACATAAGATGTGCAGATGCAGTACAATCGAACACCACATGAAAGTTCAACTAGGTAATATAAGCTCATTTGTGCACACATATTCGAGCACGAGTTCAAATAAGTAGACGTCGAAATGCAGATATTCTCTATGGCTTTCTTTCCTTCTTTCTTCCTTTCTTTCGTTCCTTCTTTCTTGGTAGTGGCCGTCCCGGGAGCGCTCTCTTCCGGGGGAATCAGCGTGGCATCTTTCATGTTCTTTCGAGCGTTCATCAGTCTCTAGAACGGGTCAATGACAGGACCATCACGCGATCACGAAAACGCTGCGTAGGAATTCAAGTTTCTGGAAGTAGGAATTTTACAGAAATCTGCAATTCTTGATATCGATCTTACGCGTTCTCCAGAAGATTGCTGTCAGTTTCAGTCCGCCAACACGAAATGTTGCAATCAAGCGGTCACAGCAAATGTACAGCTTCCCATTTGTTTGTTTTTTCTTTTGCATCATCGGTAGAACGCATTCATATGCTTCACTTAAGTTCACATCGGACAACTCCAAATTTCAGTATAATCCAATTCATTCTACATATTTGGTCTCTTTCTGCGATTACGCCCTATTGCCACGCAGTTTTACATGTGGTAACGCGACTCCTCACACTCCACGACGCCTCAATATTTTTAGGTACGAAGCACCTTAGGGTCTTGGCGTGTCGGCGGGCATCGTCGTCTGCTGTCGCCGCGTGCATCTTCCTGTCCTGTCCATTTGCTTGCGTGCATCACCGTGGCCTGTCAATTTCCTTGAGCGCAAGAGAGGGCGCCACCACCTCAGCGCTCGCCGTGTGGCCAGATAGAGCGAATGGCGCGCGTTAACTACGGACACGCTCTTTAGATAGGAAGCAGCTAATGGCGGAGTTCAATCCGGTAGGGGTGGTGTGCGGCGTGAGCATCCTTACTGCGCATGCGCAGACCGTCTCCACACATTTTTAATCATTAATCATTATTCAAGATTTATTTTCAGCTTCAAAAACACTCAATGAAGCTTGGTTGGTACAGACAAAAAAGCCGTAGATCAGGCTTGACAGGGTCCGTACCCCCGGGTTTGGCAAACATGGCAACAGAGTGCACAGAGAGGCAAAACGGGCACATGGCAGTTCTCTTCACTGGTACATCATAAGTAAACTAGTAACTGAAAAAAACGGCAATGTCGTATGTATGTACACAGCAGCGAATGAAAGAAAATGTGTGCACAATAAAATAAAAGAAAAAGGCACTGGTACAGAAGATTGACATGCACTCGATACACATGCTTTTATCATTACACAGATGTGAATTAAGTACGCGAAACTGTTACGTATGATACTCGGAATTATTAAGTAGTAACGGTAACTGGTATTTTAACATCTGAGCTCCGTAATTTGTTCGCGTTCTGGGCAACCTCCAGACTTCACGGACCCTTAAAGTACGCACATGCTCAGCGCGACTTCGCGCGGACAGTTCTGTGAAAAATATGTCGTTGTTTTTCGTAGCCGATGTGTAGCGTTTGTTTAAGATTGTGCGATGGAGTTCATTCACTGGAAATAAGTTCAGAGCCTTGAAAATTGGCTCCGTGTGCGCGTCATATGCGGCACTAACGATGTTTCGAACGGCTTTCTTTTGAAGTTTGTGTAATTGCTGGATGTTGATTTTGGTGGTAGCGCCCCATACTAAGTAACAATAAGATAAGTTAGACAAAAACAATGACTTGTACATTACCAACTTTATGTCCTGTGGCAGGACGTAACGAAATTTGCACAATATTCCTACAATTTTTGAAAGCTTATTTAAGGTGGCATTCACTTGATCTGTCCATGTCATACACCTCCATACACCTCCTGTATACTCCTTCCTCCCCCTCCCCGCTCCCCCTCTGCTCACATTCCCCCTCCTCGTTTAGAAAAAAGGCTCGCGTTAGGTCGTGCACCCGCTCACTCACTGCGCTGGCTGCGCCGGTGTCCTGAGTTCCAACGTCAACATCGGCGCCAGTTGTAGTAATACCTTAACACCTCCGGAGATCGCGGAGCAGCGGAAGGCTCGACGCGCCGAAGCGCAACATAAATGTTGGCAAGCGGACCCCGAGCTCCGGGCTAGGGCAGCCTAGCGCAAGCAAACGGCAACGTCGGCGGAAAATTGCTACGAATGAAACGCGGGTTCGACATGCCGAAACCGCCGAAACGCGGCTTCGCATCGCCTCATGTGCCCCTTTAGCGGGAGATGCTGTATTTTTTTTTTTTGCGATGAACGCTGAACTACCAGCTCGCAAGGAACGAGAACGCGTCCCCACCCGCAAGAGACAACGCCGACGTAGGCAGCGTCTGCTAGCGGGTTTCCTCATTGAAAAAAAAATTACAGCATATCCACGGGTGAATGATGAAGAGCTTGGGCGAAGCTCCTGAAGCAATCATGGTTACACCGTGAAATGTTCAGTGGATTCGCCGAGCAGTAATGAAAGCGATACGCCGCTTTATGTTTCCTTTTCCTTTTCTTTGTTCTTTTCTTTATTTTTTGTTTTATTTCTTCATATTTTTATTTTATATTTTTTATTTCTTTTATGCCTTTGATGTTTTATTTACTTGACTATTTATTTTTAATTTTCAATTTTAAAATTTTTGTATTATTTATTCTTTGATATTTTTTTTCTATCTCAATGGGACAGCGCCGTCTAGTATATCGTCACCCAACTGCAGTTTGAATGCATCTCTATGAGACAGCGCCATCTATTGAAGGATACGAGAGACGCGACGGCGGGGGGAACGCCGGACGGAGCGACAAGTGGACCAGGTGATGCTATAAGGAACTTCGCTCCTAAAACCGACTGCTCACACTGCACTACCGTTAAGCGGCCACCCCGTATATATATATGAACTGGATCTTGACCTGTAATGTTGTGCCGGTGGGATATTTCTCTTGTGCGCAGTTAAACAATAAAGATTCGCTGCATGCACTTTAACGAGAAGCGGATTGTGGGTCTCTGTCTCTAATCTTTGTTCTGTCTTTCATTGCCCATTAGCCGTGATTGATTTTGCTGTAGGAAACACCAGAGCACACTGCATGCTTCGCTCCTCCACATGTTTCACATTAGTGGAGCTGAAACACCCCTCCCCACATGCTTCGCCCCTCCCCAATTTTTTTGCTATGTATCTTCAAGCACTGGTGTCGTTCTGTGCTAGAACACCATACTGCCGCCCAAGAATGCCTTGGTTTGATTCCGGCTTGCATCCGCGATTTTATTCTTTGTTTTACTGCGAATTTTCCCTCGAGAGATTTGCCCATTTTTCGCTCGCAACCAACGACGCTGACAGTGGAATTTCTGAGACACTGGCTGTTTAACGCTATTGCACTAAAATGCAGCACTGCATTCGCTCAAGAAAACAACAAGCACTAAACAGGCACCCAAGCGACATAAGGGGTGATAAGACAGTATCAGATGGTTGCGCTCCACGCTTGCGTTTGCTGGTAACGACTGATGTGGCGCAAGCTGCCGCAGCGACGGTAGTTAGCGCTTCACCGGACATGCGCTTTTGCAGGGCCCGGATGGCGAGCCACCAATTTTCATCAGTATAACTGTGCTAGTCGATTCCACGAAAGATCAAAAAAAGGTGTATACTTCATGTTTCCGATTTTCCTGATAATTTTGTATGTTGTGCACATATGACTGCGAAGCACGAAATCGCCGATCGTTTTCAAATAAAAATTTTTTCAGATCAGGAAAATTCGACAAATGTCGTCGGTTGACGACAACTATTTTACGAAGAGTGCATTTTCGTAAATTCGGAACCACGCTGGCAGCTACTGAAACTATATATTATAAATATCTTTTCTTTTAGCGGAAGTAGAAGTAAAGGGGAAATAGCTCTTATCATTTCATAGAATTCTGAGCAAATTATGTATTTTGAAAAATTCACGAAAAATGCTCGGTTTTTGAAAATCAGTCAAATTTCGGACGCTATACGCTCCTTGTGTGAGCATCTTAGCTTGTTCATATTTGCAGTAGGAATAGGCCTTTACCTGAATAATGAACCTCTGCATTTGTATTTCTCTAATAATTTTCAAAGTATTAAATATTTATGCTCGAAATACCAAAAAGACAAAAGTGCTCCTCGATTCAAAAATCTGTAATAAAAAACACTCCAGTCTGAATTTTGTTGATAGTCCCCCAAAATGTTCTCAAATGACTGCAGAATTATATTATAAAAAAACCAGTTGCATCATTTTTATTAGAAAAAAAGCAGAACATGTCAAACACTGTTGCCAGAGCGGGGTGGCTACTGCGTAAGGGACATCTCTATAGTAACAAGAAAATACAGTAACACGTCTTGTTTCTTCTCTGAGCTTCGCTAGACTACAGTAATGATCTATTGTCGGAAATTTTGTAAATAAAAAAGATCGTTCCAATTAACTGCATTTGCGACACCACTTATATTCCTCGTCGACGGGCAGCACGGACATTTTCATTCCTCTGGATAATGTTTTTAGTAAATGCGCTTGTATAAAAGCAACGAAGCTAAACGCGAAATTTGTGTAGCTGAGTCGATCATGCATTGTAAGAATGTGAGAAATCGCAAATGGCGACAGTGGTGAACGGCGAGTACCGCAGTGCAACCTAAGCACAGCAGCCACACATGGTTTGCCAGGCTTTGTCGCTCTGCACGAAAAAATGCTGGGGTGTCGATTGCGTTGGTTACACGATACATTTTTCACCGCTCGTCGCTCTCCCGCCGGGTCTCTGGATCCGCACCGCGCGGATCGTGTGGCGGATCGAGTGGCCCGCGCTACACGCCTTCGTGTAAACGGAGTAGCATGCGTTAGGCGTACAGGTGCAAAGGGCGGCGCGATAGACGCCCCCCTGAGCAGACAACGGCAACGAGCACGGCTGTGCCAGTCAGCCAAACACCACCTCAGTTAAAAGTTAAGCATCCAAATTGTGCTTCACTTTGGTGCGATCACTGTCCTACACTCTGAAGGTGGCTATGGGTAGGCGTTATAGCCATGACCGAGTTTTTTTGTACGGACTACCTCATGGTGCACAAAATGAAAATTCCACTGCGGCGGAATTTTCGTTGTGTAGAAGATATCAGATCGAGTCTTTTGCGGAATGTCATGAAGCAGGATGTGCGATCAATTCAAGAGGGAGACCAGATCTGCCAGCACTGCTTCAAGAGATACAAGGACATGCAAGGCAAAGCAGATGCAATGCAAACAAAACGTGTTTTGTCCGTGGTCAGAACTGCTGCCACGAATCTTCACGTAATCGATTCTTTTTAAACTCTGCATTGATCACATAAGGTTTGACAACGTACACATTTGGGCCAACAAAAACCAAACCTCTTGGCCACCGCTCTCCAGAAATTCATTTCCATTCATAAGGAGACCTTGCCTTTTATACCAATCTCTCAATTCTGGCTCAACACAACATCATAATATACGCGTGGAGGGAATGCGTTCTTTAGCATGCAAGATATGATTTATACTGAACTAAAATAGTTGAAAGAAAAGGAGGCTACAACTGAAAGTGCCTACTGTGGACTGAGGGATGTGTAACACTGGCGTGAAGTCGCAAACCATGCAAATGCGTTTAATTGGATAGATCTTCTTATTTACAAAACAGTTGCCACTTTTCGAGAATAGATAATTACTGTTGTTTAGCGAAGCTGAGAGAAGAAAAAAGTCGTGTTACTGTATTTTCTTGTTACTTGAGGTGTCTTTTACGCAGTAGCCACCACGCTCTGGAAACACAATGTTTGACATTTTCTGCTTTTGTTCTAATGAAAATGATGCAGCATGTTTTTTCATAATATCATTCTGCAGTCCTTTAAGAACATTTTCGGGGACTTTGAACAAAATTGAGATTGTGTTTTTTTATTATAAATTTTTGAATCGGGGAGCCCTTTTGTCTTTTTGGTGTTTCGTGCATGAAATTTTACTACTTTGGAAATTATTAGAAAAATATAAATGCGGAGGTTCATCACTCATATAAAGGCCTATTCATACAGCAAATATGAACAAGCTAAGATGTTCACAGAAGTTGCCATAGCGTCCCAAACTTGACGAATTTTCGTAAACGCAGCGTTTTTCATGAATTTTTAAAATTACATAATTTGCTCAGAATTCCATGAAATGATAAGAGATATTTCCTCTTCGCTTCTACTTCCGCTAAAATGAAAGAGATTTGTAAGATATAGCTTCATTAGTTGCCAGCATGGTTGCGAATTTACGAAAACGCACTCTTCGTAAAATGGTCGTCGTCAACCGGCGACGCTTGCAGAATTTTACTGTGTTGAAAATTTTTTTTTATTTCAAAACTAACTGCGATTTCGTGCTGTGCAGTCATATGTGCACAACATACAAAACCATCAGGAAAATCGGATACATCAAGTATACGCCGTTTTTGATCACAACAGGTAGCACTACCTGTTGTGATGTGCACGAAGCCGCGAAATAGCGGAAGTTGTTTACTTGACCATACAGCACACGCAAGTCAAGAAGAACGTGACGAGCAACGGGGAAGTCAATGAGCAAACATACCGCACAGAACTAGGCTCCCTTGTTGAAAGCCTTTCCTCGTCATGAAGGGCACTCTTCCATGCCTAAATAGATGTTTGATATTGGCTTTCCACATTAACACAATGGCATCTATGTGCGTTAGTCATCCTTCCTTAGCCATATCGGAGAAGGAAGTGATACTACTCAAGGAAAGGGGGTAACATGTTGGGGGGAGGGGTTGTGTGGAGGAGGAGTGTTCTTGTTCTGAATTTTGACTTTTGTCTTTCCCACGATGCCCATGCGCGGGAATTAGTCGAGCGTGAAGTTTAGGTATATATTTTCTGTTCAAGCAATAAAGCTCTCAGTTGCGAGTAAGCGCTTGTGGTGTTCACTTTCTTGTCTTCGTCTTTTTCAGCGCAACTATTACACCATTATGTACTAATACTACTACTGCTACTACTAGCCCCGCCACGGTGGTCTAGTGGTTATGGCGATCGACTGCTGACCTGAAGTTCGCGAGATGGAATCGCAGCCGTGGCGGCTACATTTCTGATGAAGGCGAAAATGTTTGAGGCCTGTGTGCTTATGTTTAGTTGCACGTTAAAAAAAACCCAGATGGTCGAAATTTCCGGAACCCTCCACTACTGCGTTCCTCATAATCATATCGTGGTTTTGGGACGTTTAAACCCCAGATATTACTACCACTACTGCTACTACTACTACGCTTCAGACCCAATGAGGTGGCGAAAGCATTGAAACTCCGCGCGGCGCGATGCTTAAAGAGATAAGCAGTAAGGCTTCCGTCAACGATTGGACGAAACGCCAGGGCAGTAATTTGCATTCGAAATGTCTCTAAGCGACCGTGCTGTATTATTGTGTATTGCTTTTAAAAACGTTGAAATAGAGATACTCCAGCCTGCGAAGTACGGCGAGACCTGTAGAACGGTTCTAAGAACACTAAATTGCCTCTGGAACATAAATAAGGTAATCTACAGGTACTTTTTTAAGTAATTCGGGATACTTAGAGACAAGGTCATCTGGGTTTCAGAAGCGAAAGTAAACGGTTCCTAACGAGAAAATGATGGCCCATAATACCACGTGTTCGCTGTTTGCAATGACTGTTCTCTTTGTTATTTCATGATAAGGGACATGATCTAGAATTCTTCGGCTGCACCGCAAATGTGAGGCACGACCTCACGAGAGCCACGCATTTGTCGAAGCTTATTCAGTTGTGGTATTGTGTCTGCAAAGATTCTTCCTGAGCGTAAGGGAGTATTGAATACGCTTTTTTTCCTGCTTCCATAAAACTAACTGCATGCGTATCACAATCCGTTCTGTATTGTACCGGGAAATTGCTTATGAATTCAGTGAAACTGGTCACGATTCTTGTTTCTTTTAGAGAAGAACTTGGCTCACAACACACTGTATAAAGAAAATCTCATAGACATGCATATAACCCTGCAGCGTGCTCGAGTAGGGTAATGCTCTGTAATTAAAGTTATCTCGGCTAGACTTGCTTAACCAGCTTGCCGGGACTGCTGCGTCTGCGGCGTCAAAGCAATAACCTCCGGTTGTGTTTTGTGCCTTGTTAGTGTGTACAAATGTCTTCTATGGGAATCGTAAATTAAGGGCAGCTCACGAGGTGCAATACAAAAGCATTTGCATTCGTAAGCCACTACATCGAGCTAGTGTTTTCCTCGATGAAATTTTTTCAATGAAACCTTGTGAGTGCTGCGTGGTATTCCTGCTGTGTGCTTTATTACACGCCATGCGCGTCGTCGCATCCATTGTAGCTAGAAATTGAAAGGAGGGTTGTTGCAAAGCCCATCGTTGTACTGACTGACTGCTGTATTTTTATCGCTCGTGTCTGCTTTCAATAAACACCAAGATAAAAAATTCGGCAGATCCCACGTACCGTGGGAATCGATGTTATGCGAAGCATGCCCGGGAAGGTGAATGAGGCGTAATTTTTCACATTGAGTGAAACGTCAGGGAATGACGCGTAGAGAATTGTGGAAGTGGTATACGCACACTCATATGTTGATGAGTCGCGTATGTGTTATATAACCAGCTGTTTGCAGCTGCGTAACGATGCTAACAGCAACATGGCTGTTGCCAACACAAGACGCGGTAAGCTGATATGTAGTGCTTGTATTCTTCAGTACTGGATAGCGCGCATCCGAACAGGAGAAAGAAGGAACACAGATGCACTGGACAGGCGTTACTCGCAACTAAGCTTCATTTAGGAAAGTTTCCCGAGATATATGGTACGCAACGAAGTGGCACACGCAGGCGCACTGCACGTACTTTACAGTCACAGTTGCTGTTGTTACAGTTGCGTTACAGTTGTTATGATTATACTTGTCCGTTATGACGGAGAACGCACACACGTTTCAGGAACCTGTGTGTATGTGTAGGAGGGGTTCTTGACAGTTCTTGAACAAGGTCACCATCACCGTTATCAGTGATCACCAGCAGCTGGACCGGACTTGTTATCGGATCCGTTCATGATCGCGGCTACGAGGGGTCTAAGTGCAGTGAAATGCAAGGTATAGTGCAGTTGGTGGTAAACCCGGATGCCTCTTACAATGAAATGATCTATGATGCCTCCTGTCCTGGACGTGGCAGCGAGGTCTTTTGATGTCCTGTCCACATCCAAGCCGTCTTTCACGCAGTATAAGGACCAGGCATTGTTGGGTCTTGATAAGTCAATGTTGAAGTCACCGGTAATAATGAGAGGCCTGATTTTCTCGGCAGATTCATTGCAGGGAAGCATTCACCCCGTTTTTTTTGTAGTTCACGTAGTCGACGTTGCGAACCACGTGGACGAGTGGATGGTAGTTGAGCGTCTTCTAGGGATGTTCTTTCAGTTCCCTCACTTTCCTTGCGTCGGCCACTGTCTTGTAGCGATTACGGGGCTCGGCTGCTGACCCGAAGGTCGCGGATTAGATCCCAGCCGCGGCGGTAGGATTTTGATGGAGGCAAAATGCTAGATGCCCGTGTACTGTGCGACCTCGGTGCATGTTAAAGAATACCACAGAGTCAAAATTTCCGGAGTCCTTCGCTATGGCGTCTCTCATAATCATATCGTGGTTTCGAGGCATAAAACCCCAACAATTATTATTATTATCATTTTCCTAGCGTGTCGATGTGTGTGAGTGAGTGAAGAAACTTTATTTCCCTTTTTAAGAAAGGGGAGGAGCCGGAGGGGAGAGAGGGAGGTCTGTGATCCAGTCCCAGTAAGCGTCCGTCACCACTTCGTGTGGCATAACGTCAGACTACCAGTCGTGGTAGGCCTCCGCTATCTCCTCAGCCCACCTCAGGACTCTGTCCTGGAGAGTGGGATCGGAGCTGCGCAGGGCAGTCTCCCACAGCTCCTCACTACTAATTAATGGCTTGAGAGTGCGGGCGGGAGATTTCATGGGACACTGCCACATGATATGCGAGAGATCTGCTATCTGGACAGGGCAGAAGCGACATTTGGGTGACTGGTATGTGGCAGGAAAAAATAAGTGCAGAGTTCGCGGTGTAAGAAATGTGCGAGTTTGTAGTTGCCGCCACAATATTTCTCTCTGGCGCGTGCTAGGCAGGGAAAGAGGTGGATATGTTAAGCGTTGGTGTCTGTAATGTGTGCAAATTTCGTGAAAAATGATCAGCGAGTCTTTATGGGTGTCTTGTGAGGAGTTATTGGGCCCTAGAGGTTGGCGCACATTTGCGGCCACTCGGTCTGTGAATCCTCGAGCAGCTGCATGAGCCATTTCGTTTCCTCGGAGTCCTTGATGTGCTGGAGTCCAGACTAGGGCGATGTTGTTTTGTGGTGGGTGAGCGACGAGCAAGGAATGTGCGGTATTGGTAATATAACCACTACTGAAGTTCCGGATAGCTGTCTTAGAGTCGCTAATTATGACATCGCAATCAGGTAGCCCCGATGCGAGTGCGATGGCGGCTTCTTCCGCGTCGCCTGCCGAGGTGGTCTTGATTGACGCTGAACGAACAATGTTGCCCTGGTTGTCCACGACCGCTAGGACATAGCGGTGTTTAGTGGTGTAGGCGGCGGCGTCCACATAGTATACTCCTTCTGCTTGGCCGTAACTGCGTTCTAGCTTCTTGGCTCGAAGTTTCCGGCGTTCGATATGAAATTCGGGGTGCATGTTTCTCGGTAGTGGTGGGATGTTGTACTGATCGTGTATGTTCGGAGGAATTTGATGTCGTTTGTTCTCGTTGAATGGCGGAGCGTAGCGGAGCTGTCTGAGGATGTCACTGTTCGCCGTTACTGAGTTGGTTGGGACTGTATCACCTGTGGCACATGCCCGCATAACATGAACTCGGATATGCGGGTATGTGAAATATTGTCTGAGAGAAAGGGTTTCATGACGTAAGCGAGAGGTATTTTGCGTTATTCATGTCACGACCAGTGAATCTTGTTCGTCATACACTGATACCCTGCTATGCCAATTTTGGTATATTACAAGTTAGGGAGATGACCAGGAGAGCGCCCAGACGTAGGCGGCTAGATAGATAGATAGATAGATAGATAGATAGATAGATAGATAGATAGATAGATAGATAGATAGATAGATAGATAGATAGATAGATAGATAGATAGATAGATAGATAGATAGATAGATAGATAGATAGATAGATAGATAGATAGATAGATAGATAGATAGATAGATAGATAGATAGATAGATAGATAGATACGTAGACAGAAACGGCCAAAGTGCCTGAGGTTCGCTAAGAAATGCTTCGCATTTAAAATATGTGCGCATGTGTGCATTACTGGCCCTTATTATTGAAGCGGAGTCAATAGACGTCACCCACAACCGGGACTTAACAAAATAGGAAGTAAATACCGTGCCATGTTAAGTTCTAATAAATGACGTAAATGCCTAACCTCGGGAATTGTTCGTTTCATAACCTAAAACCTAGAGCGACAGCTTGGTATATGCACACTGTTTTTCAAAATAGCAATAGTGGGTACCACTGCCGTGAGCGGTAAATCAGGGAATGCTTTCATAGTGCAATAGCGCAAAAACACAGGGACACAGGCAAGAGAGACGATGCAGGCGCTAACTTTCAACTGACGCTTATTTTTTCAGAAACACACATAAATACACACAAACAAACAATTGTTTGTAGTTTGTATGTATTTATGACTCCGTCCGACAGCAAAAACAAAAAATTCAAAAAGACAAAAAATTCTCACTTTCCCAGTCACAGCCCTGAGACCAGCAAATCTATTTCCTTACCCGACAGGGATAAAGATGGGTGGCTTATGCACTTATCTTTGAACCGTGAAATGAATTCGTACCAACTAGCTCGGCTTTCCGTACTACAGGGAATGCTTGCTTTCTCAAACATAATTTTCAGCTGCCCAGAAAGCTCTGCGTGTAATGAGCAAACGCTCCACTTCTGGAGTATGGCAGCTCTTAGACAAACTATATAATGCTACAGAAAACATTTACGTGTATATTTCTGGGCGAGCCCAGACATAGCTTTATCTGCGTATAACGCAGCACAGCGCTTGTTGCGAAACATCTTTGCAATTTGATTTTTGAAAGTCATTTCGTGGTTGCCACTTCCCCAAATAACGTCAGTGTGCAATTGCTTGTGAAACAAACAAGGAATGATGCTTCTACTTCCCTGGATTTCTATGTACGTTGATACGAGCAGGAGAGCTGTGTGCTTCAGGGAATTCAGTACAAACAGCGCACTATGTTCGAGTGCGATCGTGTTGAGCGTCAACTAAGTTCTGTTTGCGAGCGTCCGGGCCATGTGTTGACTGCGGAAAGCCAATCTCTGGGGTCTATTGAAAAGCTTCGAGAAAATACGGGAGTAATTGAATTCAGTGGCACGCTATAAATTACGTTCCCAGGGCATTGTCTGGCGCGACTGTCCCATGGCACACAAGCTTCTATCAACAGTCCTCCTGTGTCATTCGCCTCAATGTTAGGCTTCATGGCACCGAAGTGAAAGGCCCCTTTTGTACTCCCAGCTTTAGAAACATAAAAGCATAACATAGAGAAAAAGAGGGAAATGGTGAGCAAGGAAGAGAATAAAGGCAAAAAGGAAACGTAATAAACAGTCAGGTCTAAACCGAGAAAAAGGAAGAAGTGTAGGCAGCAGAAAGAGGGAAAGAGCAAGAAGGACACAGAAATATTTTGAGAGAAATAATGAATTGAAATAAACAGAGTTGACAGAAAAAAAAGAAAGAGAAGAAGAAAAATGAAAAATAAAAACAAATAAAGAAGGCCGCCCAGCCCCTCCCTCCCCTCAGGCTTTGCACTACTAGCGCTAAGCATGACGTAATAACTAGCCACGCGTCAATAATCACGTAGCATGTAGTCACGTTAGGAAAATCACGTAACATCACGTAACGTCCAGTCATGTGAAAGAAAAACACGTAACACTCGCGTGACTAAAATCATGTAACATTAAGTAACAGCTGTGTGACTAGGATCATGTACCATCATGTAACTAGGAAGTAATTGTTGTTGCGCCAGTTGGTTCAACATAATGAGAGAAAATCGGGACACCTAAAACACCGCAAGAAGAACGAGGAAACGCAAAGAAAAAGCGCGGGAAAGAGCGCAGGGAAAGAGCTGTTTCCCTGTGTTTCGTTCTTCTTAGGCGTCCAGATTTTCTCTCATCATATAAGTACTAGCGTGACTAAAAATCGCGTAACAGCACGCAACATCTAGTCACGCGACTAAAGATCACCTAACATTTTTCAGGTGACCAAAAAATCACGCAACATCGCGTAATGGCTAGTCACATAACACGTCCCCCTCCATAAACCACGTAACAGCTAGTATGTGACTAAAATCGTAACATCACGTAACAGGTAGTCATGTGACATGTCCAGCCAAGTCATGGTATACGTAGTACTACTACCGAAGCCTAAGCCTGTCAGCAAAATCTTGGCAATCGCAGAAAAACTTAGCTAGGTCGAACACTAGTTCCGCTGATGGTTCCAGCCTTGCGCCGCTTACGGAAGCTGCGCAATATTGCACTATGAACGGAGAGATTTCTTGTGGCTCAAGTGGTCGCGGTGTTATCTGGAGAGAATCGCACGATTTAATCACGTGATATTTTAGAGCATGCATCCCGCACTCCAACGCATTATTTTAGGCCCAATTTGAACCATGCAAATATCGGAATTTAGTTCACACTCAACTAAAGTTTTATTTATTTTTCACAGGGGCGGCATAAACCATCTTCGAGCCTGTCGGTGTTATTCTACAGCACTTTTTCTTAGTTGGAATGGAAGAAAAAAAGAAAACCACTGGCTCCCTTATGATATTATTCTCAGATGACTCGAGGGCGAAAGCTATCTTCTTTTCCTTCTCAGTCGATGTATTGGTCCTCCCCCACCCCCTGTTCTGCAGCTTTCTGCTCCTAACGTGCTTTTGCACTGCCTCCGGGATCGGAGGCACCTCACCTGGTATTGCACGGTCTTCGTGAACGGTCCACCTTTGACCAAGCTACGATGTCATGTGATAACGGCATCATGTAGCATTACGTCACGTGTCGTCACAGTGACGTTGACGCCATAACGAAGTCGAACATTTGGAGTACTGTGACGTCATAAGGACGTCATCGGGTGAAGTCGTCACGTGATGATAACTTCTCTTATCAATCGTCCCTGACGCCGGAGAACGCCGACGGTCAAGATTCGCGAATGATCCAACATCTAAGGCTTTCGCCTTAATAACCACCGCTTTCCGACCGAACGTAGTCAGTGCTCCGTTTTCTATGTTAAATAGTGACGACCGCGTTGTGAAATTTGCACTAGATGTTTATACTTCTCTAAAATAGAAGTGCTTTAAAGAAGGTTTCCTTCATTCACGCGCAATGTGCCAGCTTCACGTTCTTTCTGAAACTGGCCATTGCGAACTACCTAGCTTCAGAAGGATTGCACTCAAGACGAGTTGCTTTAGGAACAAAATTGCCAACGTACACTTCCCCCCCCCTCCACATAGAGTTCGCAGAATAGTCCCAGGTGTCTTCAATATTTCATACTTCATTATCTCACAAAATTGTCGGTATACCTTTCCTTGACACCAAATCCAGCGTACTACGCGAAAGGAATTGCCACAATAATTGCGGAGTCAACACGCGATGAAAAGTAAGCAGGTCGTTAAATGAATTTTTCTCGGGAGCGCTAGATTATGGAAGAAAATGTTATGAATCAGCAAAAGACGGAAATTTTTCTTAATAATAATAAACCTCGAAGGTGAAGAGCGTACTTAATCCAGGTGACACTAGCGGCAACAGCGAAATTGGTGACTATAAATTGGGCTCAGCGTTCCAAGGTAAATTACAAAGTTTCGACTAACGGTCATTGATCTGGATCCCATACAGCTGAAGCGCACTCAAGTCTTTGTACGGGTTAACATTTGGTAGGTTGCCCTAGAATTTGATGAAAGGTTTTGCTCATATATGTCACTCTTAAATGAAGTTGCTTGAGGCCAACATAGGTTATGGGGTACTTCATGTTCTCAATGTGAAAGAAGTGTCTTTATTTCTCCAGTGCTTGGGTGTAATCAGTCATCGGTCACATATTTGCAGGCAATATTGTGTAAAGAAACACGACACACCGATTTCAAGTGGGCGCGCCAAGATAGCGCAGTCTGCCCAGAGGCTGGGGAAAGTAAGAACCCCGCAGGCACACATATTGTATTTGTATAGCACGTTCTTCCCTCTTCTTTCTATCTTTTAGGCGCGAAGCACCTTAGGGCGTCGACGTTTAGGCGTGCATCGTGCCTCGTCATCTGCTGTTGCAGCGTGCATCGTCGTCTGCTCTTGGGACGGTCCATTTGTTTCAGCGCAAGAGAGGGCGCCACCACCTCAGCGCTGGCCTTCTGGCGAGAGAGAGCGAACGGCGTGTGTTGACTATGGAAACGCTCTGTCTGCGAGGAACTCTGAACTACCTACACGCAAGAAACAAGAACGCGCCCTCGCCCGCTAGAGACAACGCTGACGCAGGCAGCGCCTGCTAGCGAGTTTCTTGATTGAAAGAACCGGCTCCTCGCGCTCTACAACCGTTCATCAGCCACCCCGTATTTGTAGGTACTGGACCTTGGCCTGTAATGTAGTTCCGGAGGGACATTTCCCTTTTGCGTAGTTGAACAATAAAGGTTGGCAGCGTGCACGTTAAATAAAAGCGGACCATTGGTCTTTGTGTCAAATCTTTCTTCTGTCTCTCATTGCCCATTAGCAATGGTTTTTCTGTGGGAAACACCGGCGCACACTCCATGCTTCGCCCCTCCGCAGTATTCACGTGATTGGAGCTGAAACGCCCTTCCCTATATGCTTCGCCCTTCACAATTTTATCCGTAAGATTTGTACAGAAACATGTGGAATTATTGGAATGTAACACGAAATGTTTCAGTAGGGAGGCTATTTCTAAGCAGTGTTCTTGTAGGCATATGGAAATGAGTCGATCATTCATTCCTTTATCTTTCTTCCTGGCAGAATGGTTTAAAAGACGTCCGACCGGGCACATCCAACTAGCGCAAAAAATACGACTGCGCGGTAAGCGAAAAAAGAATAAATGCTTAGATACGTTTTACTAGACAGTACTTCTCGCAACAGATACCGCAGTTGCATTTGTTGCCGAGCATAATAACATGAAAAACAAAACAGAAACAGTACCACGTAATATGTCTGGAGTGCCAGGAATATATACAAGGGGTACTGATCAGGGCATGCGAGCTAACGAATCAGTCTTCGATGAAATGTTCTGCACAAGCTCTTGATGTCAAATATTATGGTGGCAAAGAAAAGAAGAGAGGCATGCACACATACTAGAATATGCACGCCCTAGTGCCAAGCTTGATAAATCCCACGGAGGGTTGGCAGTAGGTGGCAGCGGACGTCGCTGGACTTCTCTACAGAGAATTTGCGTAAGCGAGGAGCTTAACCTTAGTCACTGGGGCCTATATGTCAGTTCGTTTATAGCGACCTGTCCACGTAAATCCTCGCTTTTTTTATCCCTTAATCCATTTCCCCAATACAAGGGTAGCAAACCGAACACGTATCTGATTGACTTGCCCGCATTCCCTTCCTTTCCTCTTCCTCCTCGTCACACACGTGGAAGGTTATTATTTTCCGGCAGCCAAGATTTCATAAAAAAGAAAGAAACAATGATATTGACAGGTTTTCTTCAGGTCTACCGGGTAACATCAGGAGCTTGCATTATTTCTAGATGGAACAAGGATTACGAGATCTAAAATTAACAATGTTAATTCCTCCTGAATGTCTCAGTTTTGTAGACCGGGGCAAGGCCAATGGCTTTACGACTCTCATCTGCCTCCTGTACATAACAGGAAAAAAAAAACACATGTTTTGTTTCAACAGAGGCTACTTCCCGTAGGTAAAGTTAAGCAATACGTTGCACCTAATTTTAAAATATGCTGCCAGAACTTGCGAAGAGAAGTAAGGTACTGTTGAGTGCTCTAATAAGCACCACCAGTCGGTAACTAATGCCACCGTACAATCGGCATTTTTTGTTCACTTTTTATTATCACATGCATACATCTTGGTTCTGAATAAAAGCACGAAGACAAGTGTCAGCAAGGGGCTGCCTTGCTTGACAAATTATATTCTTTTTTTTCTTCACTGCTAGCACTCTGCACTGGCACCATGTGTGAAAAGCCGACGTGATTGATATATTTAATTAAAATGCGTAATGAGCCTGCTGTACGTGCGAGGATGCGTTGTGGCGTAGCCATAAATCTTTGTCGCTGGAAGCAACGTGCTTCCTAAGGGCACTGAAGTTCCCTCTCCTTTTCAAAGTTGGTTGCTTTCACGAAGCCCGTGTGTGAGGTGTACCTCAGCTTAGTTTACCTGTCAGCGAACAAGTGTTAATGACGCGGCGTATTCTGTTAAGTTGGTTGAAGAAGGTGCAACTGTCGGAGCAGTGCTTTAGCGCAGTGACAAAGCTTTGCTTTTCACACCTTCATTCTGTATAACCATCGCTCTTGAGAACGCCACTTTCTCAATTCTCTGCAAGTCGGTACACACACAAGCGTTAAGTGTAACTGTATCAGTAAATTTTTTTCTATTAGAAAAAGTAAGACATAGTACCTGCAGTATTTGTTTGTATGTAAACTACTTGAAAAATGACTGCAGGTATTGCAGGCCAATATACATTATATTATGTAATATAATATATTACAGTATACTACAATATATTATTTCATAACATATAATAGTCGATTATGCGGAAATTGGGCATCCCGCCACCGTGGTCTAGTGGTTATGGTGCTCGAGTGCTGACCCAAAGGTTGCGGGATCGAATCCCGGCCGCGGCATTTGTAACGGTGGCGAAAATGCTTGAGGCCCGTGTATTTAGATTTATGTGCGCCTTTAAGAACCCCAGGTGGTCGAAATTTGCGGAGCCCTCTACTACGGCTTCCCTCATAATCATATTGCCACGCCTGCTTGTTGATTTATTTCACACGCAAAAGCTGATAGCAACGCTCGGAACAGACCGCGCCGCATTGTTCGTGAAGCTTCGCGATCGTCTGCGACTATTTTGTTAAGATTACGCGCAGGACGCGAATAGTCACGTTTTCGAGAGGTTTGAGCATGCGCCAGCGATAACACAAGGACCTTCGATACCGCATGTATACATACCGACGCTCCTTACCGCGGATCGGATTATCGGCGGCCGACGCTCTGTTCTCCGCTATAATGGCTCGTTCACACTGGGAAATCCGCCGTACACAGCGACCGGAATGCTCCTGTCGCCGAAACACAGTGTCGTTCGCACTGCACGCGCACCGCGCCGCCGGATAGCCATATTGCACCATCTGTCGAGTAAACCATCAACCACGGGTGAGCGCTGGATGGATTCACAGTTGCCCGGATGTTGTCGCGGCTCGCAACTACGCCATGCAATTTTGCGGGTCTTCAGCGCTGCTATAAACGACCATGCTCATCTCAACGCTCTTTGCGACTAGGGCGTGCAAGGCAGCTACATCGCAATGCTCAAACTGGTGCTAGCTGCATCAGACACAAAGCAACATAGACAGCAGTACTCGTACATACCAGTCAATCCAAGCTCGTTGCCAATTTTATTCCACAAATCGTCCTTCAGTAAACTGTCCTTGTGCTTCGGGTGGCGTTTGTCGTAAAGGACGAGGTAGTTCCGCACCATTTCGATTAGCAATTCCGCTATGTGGATGTTTTTCGACTGCGACGTGACGAGCGTGTCGGGCTTGGGCGCCATTTTTTCAAGTGCCGCGGCGAGCGGATCCGGCGGCGGTTGCCGCAAAAATCGGTCCGGGAGCGATCGGCGCGGAGAGGGCCGATTCGGCGAGTCTCGCCGCCGCCGAACCGGATTCTGCGGCTCTCCGGTCGCCGGAATGCTCAGTGTGAACGAGCCATAAGTGTACAGCGTGCATTCCTTGCTGTAGTTTAAGCTTCCGTTTGCCGGCCACAAGTTCGGCCAAATCATGGTCACGCCAACTGATGCCTTCGTCAACGACACGACCCCATGACAATTTCGTGGTTTTGGGACATCTAATGAGCGACCCCTGTGTCTGGAACCATTGCCTACATAAACTAGACCCATCGAGGTACCTCCATGTTCCATCGCACCTCTCCCGCCATGACGCAACTTTATTGTGCCGCCTGCGGTTAGCAGTAGCTTTCACGAAGGCGTACTCCTTTCGCATGGAAATGGCAGACACCTACAAATGTGACTCGTGTAAGAGTGACGAAACGATAGAACATCTATTGTGTTTCTGTGATCGTTTTCGGAACGAACGCGACGTTCTACGCAATACGCTGAACAAAGACGACAGACCGTTTTTCGAATAGAAGATCCTGGGACCGTGGCTCTACGCGTCGCAGGCCGGCAAAGCGACGCGAGCATTGCTACTGTTTTTGAAATCAGCTGCGTTAAGCGATCGCTTGTAGAAGTGCTATGGACAGGCGCACATGTACCCTGATTGCATGTGCTTTCTTCCCTCTTCTTTCTTTTAATCCCTTCCCCCCAGTTTAGGGTAGCAAATCGGACGCGAGTCTGGTTGACCTTCCTGCCTTTCATTTCTTTCCTTCCTTCCACCTCCTCCTCGTCGTTGGACTTCAAACCACAACAGTTATTGTTATTGATAATCGCGCACACCACCTGGCCGGCCTGATAATGCCGCGTGGTGCGGGGTAGCGGTAGGCGCGGCCCACATGTGCACCTTAGAAGCGGCAGCCGTGGCGCTGCCCGGACAGTCGGCAGCGGAGTGGCGGACAGTGTGGCTGGCGTAGTGTTGTCTTGTATGTTGCATGCCCCGCAGGGAACGAGGGAGCACATCGTGAGTTTTTGGACGGGACCTCTCGTTTTAACAGCGGAGATCTTTATGCCGACCGTAAAAACAAAGGCGTCCGCAGAAAACCACAGATAGGTATGCGCCACAGGAATTGCGCGAGCCCTACGACTGAGAGGAAAAGAGAGAGAGAGAACACCTCTTAGTAGAATTGTTTAAAAATATGGTTGGTCCCTCCTTTGTAGGAATCGGCATAACACAAATGTAAAACGTGTCCTCTGAAAAGTAGTTTAATGCTTACTGCACATTGGTATAAGAGGGCTTGCACAAAGTATATTGGTGTTTGGCAGCTATAGCATCGTTTAACGTAGATGCACCCACGTTGATGCTTCGTGACACATCTCCAGCCTGAAGACTAACGCCCGTAATGAATGATTAAACAAACATTTGTGATATCTGTAACAGTTAACATTGAGAGCGTAGTCAGAGAAAGCAGTGTGACAGCCAGAAGAGCGTCACTGATTGGACGCAGAACTTCGGGTAAGGTCGCCATCCCTTTCGAAGCCTACGACCGGACTAGAGCGAAGCGCAACGAACCTCGTGTCTCGACAGGATTTTTTCTCGGGGCGAGCGTAGGCGGAGAACGCGGTGTTACAGCCAGACGAGACAGTACAACGCAGGCGCTCGTCGCAGAACTACTTTTAATATGAATGGATGCTATGAGCGAGGCCGAGGGTAAAGTCGCCACATCGCGGTGTGTGAAGGAGTTCAGAAAATTGCACTTCTGTTCGAAACGCGGCGAATAGGACGGACAAGTAGCAATGACGCCTTGCAGGAGCTCATCGCGCAGGCCATGTTCATAATGGATTTCTTCCCTTTACCGTTCCCAGACCCTGACACCACCAGGTGTATTCAATGTGCTTCCCCTGAGAAATTCAGGAAAGAAGATGACTTTTAAGGGCTCGTTTTTTCTTTGTTAGACACAATATTAATGAGATCTAGCAGACAATAATGTCAAGGAAACTATAAGGGATGTTAGTTGCAGCAATTAGGATATAAATGTGGAGAAAGTAATGTGGACGACAAGAGAACTTGGCGGCGGCAAGTTATCTTTCCGTCCACTTTCCTTTCTTCACATTTATATCCTGATTACTAAAATAACATCCCCTAGACTTTCCTTGGCATTACTGTCTGCTAGTTCCCATCACTAAGAGATGCGTTGCTTGAGTTCTTTCTTACCGTATTTAACAATTTTTAACAGCTTTTAAGAGTTTGGAGCAGAAGGAGTTGTTCTTGGGCTAGTTGATGCTGGCTGATAATCATGGTGTAGCACAAAGACACAAAACGCAGACACAGGAACACACACCACAGGCACTGCTTACAACTTTAATGGAAGAATGATAAAATACGGAGTATTACTGCTCCAAACGCGTAGCGCGTAAGTGACATCAGGCAAGTTACAGGGAGCGCTAGGCAGAGATAATACATTAAGTGGAAGGCCGAAAGAGGCATGTTTCGCGGCAAAGAAGTCAACTCAAGTCTGACTTACGCAATAGCTCCAATTTTCTTTGATAAAAAAAAAACGCTTCTAAATGCTTGAGTGCCGTTCTTTTCTTACTCCTACCCAGGATCATGACATCGTGAAACCGGCGCAAACCCCCTTCAATTAACATTCGCCGCGAGGTCGGGCTATAGGTGGCAGCACCGTCGCCACGTTAGTGTGGATAGGCGGTTCGCGGCACGTATCCAAATGTACACAGCGGCCCTTCGCTGTGAGCGGTTTGAACCGATTGTCGCCGAATAAAGCGCGGTCACTGCAGGGTAATAATGACATATACACCCTCCATTGCCACAATGATGCACGAAGCCGACCTAACGTTCCTATTTACGTGTGAGAGATGCGCTATTGGCCAATCAATGGAGTGCTGGCCTTCGGTGACAGTCGTATTTTGCACTGTGCTAGATGTCGTTTCTTGTTTATTTGTACGTGTATAGCTTGGGTTCTGCCTATATTACAATATAAATTATGTTGCGCGACTCAGCTAATTAAGTATTGACTTCTTGCTCTAGCGGCTGCAAAAAAAAGCCCAGAGACTTAATTTCTGCGCAATTAGCTTAAGTTGAAATTTGTGCACTCTGATTTTATTTTTGCATGAATACGTGTACCGCTATAGAAGTGCATGGCTAGATGCCTTTTTTACCGCTAACCGGCCTTTGGCGACGCCAGGTCATGCTTTGCGGTGTTACAATTATTTTGAAATTGCCAACACTTCACGAGATGGTGTCGCTAAAACTCTGCATTCACACCTCGAAATGACCCATGAGATGTGCTTGAACGACAAAGTGACACCCACTTTGAAAATTATTTGGCGAATAGACGGTATACGACAAGCACCATACCGACACGTGCGAGCACTCACTTATTAGAGTGCGTACAAGCATCGGAAGGCGAAATGCTTGCGTACACCGTTTAGGCATATAGATACAAGCAATTGATACTGTGCTAACACAACGAAAAAGCTCCTCTCTGCGTACGTGCATGATGTTTGCACACATGCGAACTCGGTGTGGCTACAGACGACGCAAGGAGCCATCCACACTACGGGGTTTCCTCCGCTCGCCACTAGGTGCCAACTCTGTTCGATCTCGTGGCCAATAGTGCAATATGTTCACATATACAAGGTTTTTAACGAAACAAGAACCAATGATTTACAAAAATAGCGGTTAACCACAACTGAATGAAACCAACAAAATAAAGCTTGCAGTCATTCGGATCACGTTACGATATTTTTATATTGCTCTAAATTATTTAATTAGGTTGAATCAGTTATCACACCTTTTATTATTCACTTGCGGGCCATCTGCATTTTCTTACTTGTGGAGTGCCTTCCAAAACAAACCATCCAATTTTTAGTTGCAACATACGTGCTACTTGGTGTTTTAAATGCGAAGCATTTCTTAGCGGACCTCAGGCACTTTTAGCGTATCTATCTATCTATCTATCTATCTATCTATCTATCTATCTATCTATCTATCTATCTATCTATCTATCTATCTATCTATCTATCTATCTATCTATCTATCTATCTATCTATCTATCTATCTATCTATCTATCTATCTATCTATCTATCTAGCCGCCTACGTCTGCGTGCTCTCGTGATCAGCTCCTTAATTTGGAGTAGACCAAAATTGGCGTGCGGGGGTAAGAGGGTATGACGAATATGACTGTCCGGTCATTACCTAAATAACGTCACAATCCTGTCGCGTACGTCGTCAAGCCCTTTCTTCCAGAAACGTGTGGCACATACGCGAATACCACGGGCCGCGGAATGTGGGTATGCGCCACAGTTGATTGACAGTTCGCAGCTGCCCAGGAAAGGCGAGAAGTGACATCGGTAATTTAAATGCGATGGCGTTAATAAAATAAAAAACGACATTGGCGGCGTGTACCCGGCGAATGCAAATTATAAAAGTCAGGATCCCAGCAGGAATCGAACCCAAGCATTCTGCGTGGCAGTCGGGTATTCTACGACAGAGCCACGCCACGTCTCGTAATCACACCCTGTGTGTGCGTAATGTCTGTGCAACGTCAGTTGTGGTTGCAGTGCCGGTTATCTAAATTCTCAACAAAGCAATAAACATTGCATATGTACTCCTTTGATACAGGTGTCATGCCGGGTTAACATAAATTCTTCAGGTGTTGGCTCCGCTCTTATAGCAGTCTAATAAACATCACATTTGTATCCCTATAATTCATCAAATTATAATCAAGCGTTGCCCGTTCCTAGATGAATACGCTAACGAAAGTTACGTATGACATTCACATCATCGCCTCGTAAAGTGCACTTCGTTTTGATAATACTGGCGTCTGTGCTCTAACGTGAGTGCTGACATTACGTCAGCCTATAAGTTACCCTTTCAACGCCAGTGTAGTCGACATGCCTGGTAAGTCCACGATGTGCACACAACTTCTACACTTACAAGAACACGCCAAGCCGCCTCGTAACGGTCGGCTTAAAGCCAAAAAATGCAGCATATAACTACTCGCTGACAGCTTCGATGAAGCCGATTCCCACAAGGCGTGGGATCTGCCTCATTCTTTATTTTAATTTAATTTTGGGGGGTGTGGGGGGGTTTCATTAAACACGCGGATTAATAAATGAAACCACGTGACTGTTCTCATGCACTACTGTACTGCAGCGCTATCAAATGTGCTTCAAGCGAAGCAACCGTGTGCGCAGACCGTGGCGAAATGAGCGGCTGCTGCTGTAGGCATCGCCTTCACAGGGCGTCAGCATTTTTGACGGCGGCGAATAATAGAAGTGAATATTAAAAAAAAGACGCCTAATCGATCTTGGATTATTTAACCAATTAAGTACACTATAAATATTATTCCAACGATTTCCGCACGAAGGCAAGCCATATGAAATATTTCAGAGCAGCCCTCCCGTATCCGGTGACACATTGTGACAATAAAGGCATGCTAGCAACCACAACCAAAGGAATCACGCAAAATACAGAAATTCTTTACAGAAAGAAGAGGGCAGTATCTCACTAATAAACAACTGTTCGCACGAATCCTGGAAGAGCATGTTTCAGCCCGCATTGCTCTTAGGACAAGCAGCCAGGCAAGCTTGTGTGTTTCTCAGCTTCGCTATTTTTTGCTGCATGGCATGACATCTCTACAAACACCTGCAGTGAGAAACAGCACTGCCTCTTTAGAGCTGCACATTCCTGATGTACGCAAGGCAATATCTTACATATTTAAGTTTGTAACGTTCGCGTAGTAATAACAACATTTGGAGAAATGATAAATAAGTTTGCCTTTTTCCACACCAAGACTATTGACGATAATAATGTACATACCGATGATATTACTCGGATTTTGCCTCCCCGCTAGGCATTGGCGAAAAATATTACCACCCGCATAAATGTTCTGAGATCATATTTGCTGGAAGTATTGGATAATAGCGCTCGCTTTTTTAGTCTCAATGTACACTAAATTTTTACGGTTCTGGTCAAAAATACGAGCGTCAGAACAGGCTGAGCCTAAGAAAAGGCTTAACGCCAGAGAGCCGCTGTTGAAGCAAGCTGCTGTGTATTTTTCTACCGGTAGACTGCCAACACTGTTGTGCTTTATATACTGCTTGTATATTTAGCCTCTAAAACTACGATGAAAAAAAGCTATATAAAAACCAAACGGCGCAATATCCTTACACAGGGGCAGTCGTCTGCCTGCTCTTTTTATTTCCTAGAGTTGACCTGTAGAAAGAAGATATCTGGAAAGTAGGCAGCGTTCTCGGGAAGATAATCTTCCTTCTTCACGACGATAATCCTCTTTGCGAGTCTTCGCAGCAGGGTTCATTCTGACCGCATTCGAAGTTTCGTCCCGTATTCAGGTGAACTCGGGCTTACCATATTAGGCGTTGGTTCATTTGCGAGAGATCGGTGAGATCCGTCTTAAGCCGGGCGTGGTTGGAACACCAAGGTTCGGTAAAAAAAAAAAATTCTGCAGATCCCACGCGTTGTGGGAATCGGTTTCATGCGAAGCGGTCAGCGAGTACTTCTATGCTGTATTTTATGGCTTTGATCCAAACGTTACGAGGTGAATTGACGTGTTTTTGTAAGTGTAGTAGCTGTGTGCACATCATGAGCTTACCAGGCACGTCGACAACACTGGCGCTTATAGGGTAACTTACGGTGCGACGCAACGTCAGCCCTCACGTTAGAATATGCATACGTGAGTATACTCGAAACTAAGTGCACTTTATGGTGCAATCTTGCGAATATCATACGCAACGTTCAGTAATGTATTCCTTCGGGGTCGAGCAATGCTTCAATATAACTTGATGAATCATAGGAATACAAATGTAATGTTTATTAGACTGCTGTAAAAGCCGAGCCAACACTGCAACGACAGACGTTAATCTGATGTGACGCCTGTATTGTAGGAGTACATATGTAGTGTTTATTGCTGCCTTGCAAAATTGGATAGCCAGCACCACAACCACAACTGATGTTGCACCGCCATTACGCCTGCATAGCCTCTTTTTCCAAACCAGTGTATAGACCTGGCGTGGCTCTGCGATAGAAAAGCCGATTGCCAAGCAGAATGCTTGGGATAGATTCCTGCTGGGAACCTAATTGTTAATCTTTCCATTCGTCGGGTCAACACTGCCCATGTCGGTATTTCTTAAGGCCCTCGTATTTAAAATACCAATGCCTGTTCTCGCCGCTCCTGGGTAGATATAAACTGTCAGTCAGCAGTGGCGCATACCCGTACACCGCGGCCCGTGGTTAACGGGTATGTGTCACACGTGTCTGAAAGAAAGGGTTTTACGACGTACGCGACATGACTTTTCACGTTATTCATGTCATTACCCGACAGTCACAATCGTCAAATCCTTTAACCCTCCCATGTCAGTTTTGGTCTACACCAAGTACACAATTGTGTACACCACTTGTATTTGCTCTTTGCATCGACTAAGGGCTACGGATCAGCCAGATACATAGGGGTTTGGATGAATTGAACCTCCTGAATAATAAATTTGTCCTCACTTAACTTTATTTTGCAGTCTGCTGTTGCATACGATTACTTTTCTGAAGGTACTACCACGGTCGACGAGTCGTTCAACGTGCCGCTTCCCGTGAGCCACCTATAAAGTATAATTTTTCTTTGCACAATATTGACATAACCGAAAACGAATTCGCACTATATTTCTAGCCTGAGATTTGATTCTGTTTATGCAAAAACAAGGCATGAATAGCTTCAGAATAAATAGATATTTAATTACCAACCAATTAGGAATGATTATTATAACACGCATAAATTAACGCGTTACGACATTATTTTTGTTGCAGTAGAACATCGAGTGCCTTGAAACAACGTCGCATAGATTTGGCGCATTTACAGACAGTTCTTCATAGGTGGCATCTGAAAGGGTTAAGGAGGTGATCACGAGAGCAACCAGACGTAGGCGGATAGATAGATAGATAGATAGATAGATAGATAGATAGATAGATAGATAGATAGATAGATAGATAGATAGATAGATAGATAGATAGATAGATAGATAGATAGATAGATAGATAGATAGATAGATAGATAGATAGATAGATAGATAGATAGATAGATAGATAGATAGATAGATAGATAGATAGATAGATAGATAGATAGATACGCTCAAACTGGCAAGGTTCGCTGAGAAATGTTTCGTATTTAAACAGAAAACGAATTGAGAAGTCGATGCACCAGAGAAGCGATAAAGGCATTATCGAGGTGCCCCAGAAAACGGGGTACTACACAACGAGGTACTACACAAATTTCCAGCAGAGTTGTATACAAAGTTGGCCTACTTTTGATACTCAGAAAAATAGGCACAAGAAGGACACGTCGTACGCATACATTCAGTGAAGGTTCATGTCAAATTTCACAACATATAAGAAATTATCAAATGATAATTCCAGAGGTTTTGCGCGACAAAACCTCGGTGTGATTATGAAGTAGGCCGTAGACGGATGCTGCTGTATCATTTCGATTACCTGGTGTTCATTAAGTCGCCTGCAAATCCGATCACGCTTTTGCATTTCGTTTCTTTGTAAGTGCTGCTGCCATGCCAAGGCAACGAAACAATTTCGTCGAGTTGATAATTGCAACCTTGTAGTGATTAAGCTATCAAATTACTGACCCATATTCACAATGACGTTATTACAGTAAGATTGGCTAATGATTTCTGTGGAATCCCGTAAGGTTGAAAAAGGTTCATGAAAGAGAAAGGTTGTCATCCACACGAGTCTAGTCCAAACTGCAAAGAAATCTAAGAAATTTTGAAGAAAACCTCCCAGTTGACGAAAATTGCGATTTCTTTCCGAGAAACATTTCAGGTATTTCTTCATAGTTTTGAATGCAGACAGCTCTACGAAAGCGATGAAGTATGCTAGGGTTGTCCCTCAGTGCTAATGTAGGCCAATCACCGGGGACAGCAAGGGAGCCCCGCTTACACAAACCTTCCACCGCCTGAGAAAGAGGCAAATGAAGTTACTCGGTGTAATATCAACTGAGAGCACACGAAAATCCACACATGTTAATGTCTGCTAGAACTGGAAGTCAAACTAAAATCACACTTTGCGGTGTAATAAGAAAGAACCTGAAAGTGTAGGAGACAAGAGAAAAAAGGACACCGAAATAATAACACAGGCTCTTTCTTCTATATATAGCGATGAAAAATGTCGTATTAGAAGTTCCAACTAGCTCAACATTCCTCTTTCTATACTCGGTCACGCGAATGCGGATGTATTATATATAGTATATTGCAGCAAAGGCCGCTACGTCGCCTTTCCCGTTGTCTTTGCAGTAGCAGAGAACTTGAGCACATCGGACACAAGTGTGGACATCCTTACACTTTTGGGCAGTGAGATTGCGTAAGACGCGCCATCGCCTTTCACGGCTCCGGATGTGTTGTGCATGTACGCTGCGACACGCAGACGATGAATGTAATAAGAAAAAGAAGCGTCTCGCTTCCGCGCCAGACGTCAATAAAGATGATTACAATGTATCGAAAAGAAAGCGCCGGAACGACCCGACGTTTGATCAGACTAGACGGGGCAAGTACTTGAAGGACGTCGGAAGCGGCGTCGAGGGTAAGCGCGTTTGTTGCGGTCGGGCTCGAAGTTGCTGAGCGGTAGCGTCGTCTGGACAGCTTGCGTCAAACGAGCGAAAGAGAGAGCCAGAGAATTTCACGACAACTGGCATTTTGTTGAGACCAATTCTAGTCATCGGTATATGAAGTGCAACAAATAGTGCAACAAGCAGCGTGTATTTAGCGAATATGATGGATTGCATGAATAATGGCCCGTAAAAGCAGCTCATATTACTAATGAAACGATATGGCATTTTAGTAAGGTAACTCAAAGTAGTCTGCGCTTGTATGCATTTTGAGCGCATGATGGTGCTTGTGGTACGAGTTGTTCTTATTTCATGGTCGTTCATAGTTTTATCCACTCACCCAGAGCAAACGTTTTTGCACAATGGTGGAAACATTTGTTAATGTCTGCAAGAACGGTTGCGAATTTTGAATCATAGATCGAAATTTATTTGTTCACTTGGTCACAGTTATGCGAAACAGTGGAAGCTAAATGAAAGGCGAGTAGTTGCGAAGACGATAGCGAATGAAAAATACAAAAGTAGAAGAGAGTTAACCGAAACATTGAAGGTTAGGACGTGACTCTAAAGACAACGTACTGCACAATAAGGCTACCTTAAGAGTGAGATCACAGAAGTTGTGTAATTCTGATCCAAATGAGTCTTTAAGGAGCTGGCGTCAGACAGCAAAACGTAAACTATATGATAGCGTCAGCCGTTCCGCTGTTCATGCAAACATATGATAGCACGATAGCCTCCAAATGTAATTCCTAAAGTATTTAGTTTTGACAAAACCTGAAAAAGCATTCCGGCGAAAAGCTACACGCGCTCCAAAAACTATAAAAGATAATATCAAAAGAGATTCAAATGACAAGCATGGTACACATTAAGGAAAAAAAAAATGAAGTTACATTCAGGAACGTTAATCTGAGCTTGATTTGGATACTGATATTTTTGCGCTTGTTATGAAATAGACGAAGATCGAGATACACTTCTGAAAACTAAGCTTACTTCTGAGCAGATATCTTTGCTACACTATCAAGAGAGATAATCCAAAAAAGGCAGGAGTTCACGGGATGATGGACGATTTAACAAGTGAAAAATTCGTGAACACGGGCTGTCGCTGGAGCCGACGCCTCGACAAGGGGGCTTTCTTTGAAGTTGTATCACGGGCGCCTCATTTCGGGTAAGAACGCTGACTTCGTACACAAGCAGGTAAAAATACAGGATATCTGTTCTGTTACAAAAGTACAATAATTTAAGATGTAAAAAGCTTATTCACGTATGTTTTTAGGTATCTCCACCTGTTTTGAACTTTCGTCTTCAAGTGCACGGGCGCGCGTTCGATACGGTAATGGTGTCTGAATATTAAGAAATATCGCACAAGTAATGGTGATAATGGTTGCCACAATCCTGTTATGAAATAGCTGGCTTTATGAGTGAGCTTTCTTAGACATTATATTTATGATAAGTTCGCACTTAATTGTGGTTAACCTCCGTTCATTTCCTTGGTATCTCTGTTTCTTTCAACGTACTGACTCATGACGACACATGCGAGGTGCACTCACTGCCTGAGGCCTAGCGCTACTGAGCCTCGTAGTTTGAGGTTCTGTTTCTGGAGCAGCTAAATCTTTCTGGGGCATTCGTAAGCTACGGCGCTAATTAGACGAAGGGACAAGAAAAAAAAAAATCAAGCGCACGACACGAGCGCAACACGGGTGCTTTTCTCTTCGTGTTATTCTAGTTGTGTATAATTGTTTGTTTTATATAATATTATGTAAGACAATAGAAATTTCATCGTTTGTTTTATATAAAATATGTAAGACAATAGAAATTTCATCGTCAAAATATTTGACCAAATTGTAATGCATGTTTTTCAGTGAATTAAAACTGTCATTCTACTCATTCACCTATTTAAGACTTAACTTGAATGTTTAGCTCGAACTTTCAAAATCACACGCTGCACAAGAGACCTCGCTATTCGCGGCGAGATCGACCTATAGGTGGCAGCACCATCACCCCGCTAGTGTGGATACTGGTTTCGTGTGGTGTGCGTAGAAGTGCACGCGGCTTCTTTTTTCACATCGTGATTTTGTGTTCCGTACCCGCAGAAAACTCTTCGTTATCGATGGTGAGGTTTTGTTCGGTGCCACAATGCCGCACAGATTGCACAGAGCCAGGGATAAGCTTCCATTTTTATCCCACCGACGCGGAACGTCGCCGACTGTGGCTCGTTAGGCTTCGTAACGGCAAGACGCCTTCCAAGTACGCGATTGTGTGCAGCAAGCACTTCGACGAACGTGTATTAGCATTCGCAGACGAGAAAGAATGGTGAGTAGTCAGCGATAACTTCGCTGATGGGTGCATTTATATGCTTGTTGCTGCTGTGCACTACGAGCGGGAAGACGGTCGCAGTAAGCGAACGCTCGGGGAAGCTTCACTGTGCTTTGATTTTCCTACACTTCCGCAGGAAAATTAAGCGAGAATCAATCGAGAAAGAAGAAAATAATTCATGTAATTTATTCTTTGTCATTCATGTACCGTCTGCGCTGTGAATGCAAAGTTTGTTCGTGCTTGGCTATGAGTCTGTTTAAACGAGGGTCCCCGAGCCCTTTTGTAGTTCGCGCATGTTCCATTGTGTTTACACGGCCGCGAGAACAGTTCTCAGTGTTCCGCAGGGCAAGTACGTGCACCGAAACGCGGCAAGTGTGTATGCATGATCTGGTGCATAGTAAATGGTATCGTTTTATGAGCCCTCACACGCCACGTAAGCGATGAAAATGCACGAGCGAGCTTATCGCCACTGCTGATCTTGATGAATATATTTTTCTCGCTTGCTCTCTTTTTTTAAGCGTTTACGCGGAAGAGATTGAGGCCTGACGCACTTCCGACACTGAACTTGCCAAAGCGCAAATTTGACAGGCATAAGTTACCTCGTAAGTATGTGGGTGTCTTTGTATACATTTCGCCACAAGTTATAATTGCGCAAGGCAACTCAGTTTTGCGATTTCCGTGCCATTCCATTTTATGTTCTGTTTAGGGGACAATTTAAGTACCGAAGTGTCAGACGTGACTTGACAGAAATATTTCTTTGCAGTGGGACCAGGACCGTACACAACTAAAGCTCGTCGCGTAACCTATAAACGACAGTCCCGAAGTTGTACACCTAACCACAACGCGCAAGTGCATGAGAGCCTTTTTTATTAACCGCCGAGCCGCTAAAGGCTATATTCACATGAGATGTAATACTTCTCATCTTTAGGACAACGACAAGTGCACTTTGCAATGCGCTTGAACCGCAGAGCGGCACCTACGCTTATATGACTCTCGTGAACCGACGGTACGACGACCACACACAGCACTCTCGACAAGTGCACTCACTAACCTTATTACAGTACGTATACAGCCGGTCAAGGCCAAATGCTTCTTTACATCGTGCTAGGCAAACGTACGAGCGGTTAAAGTTGCACCAACGCAACGGAACAAACCGCCTTTTGAGGCCCTGCGCGCACATGCAAACACAACGCGGCTAGCAGACGACGCATGGAGCAATCCACACTAGGCGCGCTTCAGCCAGTAGCCGCCAGGCGGCGACTCCGCTCGATCTCGCGGCCAATAACAAATGCACAGCGTTATGAAGAAGTCATTTGGCAAAAACAAAATATGCGTACCAAATGTGTATTTCCCATTCGTGAACAGCCGGTAGTTACGGCCGCGGAATCTGCTCGCGTTGCTGCTGGCACTCTAACATGCGCGACAGGCACTGTGTGGCGTTGTTTCGCCATTCAGCGGACAACTGAACAGACGCCTGCGCACATGGACTATGTTGTTTCCGAGCAACGTTAATGATACTATGGAAGTGCATAGGTTTGCAGCAGTGATAAAGTGAATTCGTGATCCTTAAACTTGAATCATCCACGTCTGGTCTCTAATAAAACATAAAAGAACCCGCAGAGAGAAAAGACTAACACGGAGAAAATGGCAGTTGACTTCACTGTGCAAGTGCATCGAATAATTCCATTAATAACCCAACTAGATGTCAATGGAACCAATTAAAATTTGGGTAAGACAAGACTAGCTAAAATTCATGCACTTGTAATCGTCCTTGCGTTACCATAATGTCAGAACAACGGCAAGAAAGTGCCAAGGCATCTGGTGCACCTCGCTGGAAATATGATGAAAATCTCGCTTCATAATCTTTATTTGTTTGCTCCGAAGGAACATAGTTATAGTGTGCACGTTCTAGGCCATTCAAAAACTAATAAAGGTATAATAACAATATAATATCTTCAAAGTTGCAAGGGAACCTAGTTCACAAATGCTATCCGTGTTGAATTCAAGAATGTATTCAGCATCGTCAGCTGCCCTAATTGAAGCCGTTCGTGATCCACAGAGCTTAGGTGTGCACACAGAGCTTAGCCAAACTGATCTATGCATTAGCTTCCCGCTGTACAACAATGCTCGCACACTCGTTGCATGCTTTTAACGTGCAAGAATGTGAGAATTGGTGCTGTGCAGAAAGGCTTCTATATACGTTACTGTTTTCAGCTTGAAGTGCGAAGCGTAGTGCATAAAATGTACGTTTGAGAATATTCACGAGGCCAGAAGTGGCGGCAGACACAGAACTAAAGGCGAGGCGGTAAAAAAGGAACCAACTTCTTACTAATTGCGAATAGGCTTTTTGTGATGGTGAAGTGCATGCAACAGCAACGGCATAAATAGGCGATAGAGCCATTTTGAAACCGGCAAACCAGCGCTCGTCGTTCTCGCAAACTGCGAAGCACCGGCGGCCTGGTTTCACCAAAACAAAGAACGCTGCTCGGAGCTTCTGAGAAGGCTCCATTAAGCATTAAGAGATACGTGAAATAAAGCGGGCACGAAAACAATGTGAGTCGTACGAGACACAGCGGCATCCAATTGGGAGAGTGCAAAACGGCCTTGTACACGCGTCGCCATTAAGGATGAGCGGGAAAAACGCCCGTTTCTTAAAAAACGGGGATCTTTAAATGAAGTGCTCAAAGCGAAGGTCGACTCGAAAGAGCTATGAGATAGGATATTACGCTGTATCGCGGCCTCGTAGGACGAAACTGCTTTGTATTCTTAATTGAGACGCCTTAGGCAAAGCAGAAAGGTCTGGTGTGCAATTTATGATATTGCACGAAACAATGGGGAAGCGCTTGAGAATGACAGCGCTGTAATTTTACCATTGAAATGCGGATTTGTAAGCATGAATATATTTATGAGTTTAGGGACGGCAAAAGGAAAGGAACACTCATATGAACAAAGAAGCCTTTATGAAGACAGCATTACGCGAAAAGAACTTGTCAAAAGTTTGAACGATGCTTCTGTGACTTTATTTTCCCCTTTCTTTGGTGAATCAGTCCACCAGTGCCTTGGGACAAATATAAGATTTGGCGGCCGCGGTAAGATAATGTGCTAGTTGCTGTATTTTTTCACGTTTCGAAACGCTTTCGACGCCTTCCCGTTGTGCCGCCAGCCAAGTGTAAGAGGTAACGAGAGAGTTTTTGTTAAGAAACACATCATAAAAGAAGTATATAACAAAACTACGGACACACATTTCATTGGCTTCATTGCGCAGCTCGCTTAGACCTAAGGCGATTCGTGCTTTGGCATATGGCGACAGCTGCTGCTTCGGTTTCCTACGCATGGCTCTGCGGCATCCTAGGGTCGTTTTCCTGTCGCATCCCTTGGCCATACGAATCATAAGCAGTGCGAACGCTGTGTATGCGGTTTCTGCGGAACGACAAAGCCTTCCCTTCGGGAACCCCATGGGTTCGTTCACGCGACGGAAGACGGCCGGCGTGTTTCATCTCCGCTTGAGCCGCGATCATCGGCTGTCGTCACCCGCTTGCACTCGAATATAGAGCACACGAAGCGCGAGTTGATGCTATTACCTTGAGCCATTATATTACCGCATTGCGACGCCGACGGTGACAGCAAAAATGCACATGCAGTGTCTATATAGTATACTTGTTATCACAATTAAACTGACAATATTGGTCCACCTATCAGAACTGCGGCTAGCAGTTCTAAGGTATCTGATCTCCATACATGCAATATTCCGTCGACAATGTGTTCCATCTGTTCACTACGACCGTTACATTGACACAACATGACAAATATTTTGCATTCATGACGAGCTGAAATAATGAAAAAGAGCATACGTTTTCAAACAGCAACGTAGGTTTTAGAAAAAAAATGTATTTCGCGGTTTTCTTTGGATTAATGGTGAACCATGCATCCCTGTTGACCTTCATAATAAAGAAATATTTGTTGTTCATTAAGATAATCGTTTATTAGCTGCCGAGGCTACAAAGCCTCGCCCCTTCTTTTCTCCCTTAGGCTGCTATAATGAAACAAGATGTGAGAAAAAGCTGTCGTTTTGTGTCGACAAAGGTACAAAAGCAATAGAAAACAGTTCGGACAACAGCTCTGTGAGTGCAGGGGGGTACAAAGGAAAGTGTGGTGACAGGCAAAGCTGTGGGCTTCGAACGTATACGTCGATACTGGCGGCCGGCTTAGGCACTCGTCCCGTACGTCTTCCGAACAATTTATCGTCTTTGCTATAGTCGCCACCTTGGCCCTCCGAGAGAAGGATTTGAAGCATTTTGGCACCGCACTGATGCTTGCTTCATGAATTAAAATGATAGAACGGCAGATTCGCCGATACAAACGCGGCATCATAAAATATGCAAAGGACGAGTTATCATCGGCCTGCATTCGCTGCAGCTATGACGAAGGCCGACAGCTTGAAGGCCAGAAAAGCGGTCGCGAATACGTGCAACGGCCTCTTAGGCGTACTTCGCAACCCATCGGTAGGGGTCATATCTATATTCTTCTACATCACAGGGCAGCAAATTCAGATGTCACTTTAAACACAGTTCCATATTCACAGTAGTCATTATCATCGTTCGCCAGTAATATGTGCGCTGCAAGGCAAGCTCTTATCTTTTGTATCTCTACGGCGCCCAGGAAGAATGCTGGTCAAAAGCAACGTGCTTCCGTATCTTTGCTCAACTAAATGTAGGCATTGAAATTGTCTTCACTTTCCTTATTCACTTGCCACAAAGTGATCTTGAAACATATTTTCATCCAACCTCTTTGCAGCGAAGCTATCAATGCCGAGGCTTTGCTGCATTTTTTGTTCGCCCGTCAACAAAAGTACACCATCTCCCGCTAAAGGGGACCATGAGGCGATGCGAAGCCGGAGCACTTGCACGATCGCGTTCCGTTGGCGTTCGTTGGGCATGCTACAGACCTCGCGTCGTGGAACGCGAAGAGGGACGCTACGCGCGTCGTATCTTCCATCTAGCCTGGCCGTTAAATCTCACAGGGCGAGCGGGGAACGCGGTCGACAGGCGGGCGAGACGGGGGCAGCGTAGGAGAGGAGAGAGAAGGGGAGGGGACGCGCATTCGCTCGAGCTCATCGCGGCGTTGCGCAGGAGAGAATTTCGGCATGTCTAGCCCGCGTTTCGGAGGAAGAGTGGAAAGGGGGAGGGGAGAGGGAAAGTGGAGAGGGTGAGTGGAGAGGAGGTGTGTGGAGAGGGTATGCGCATGCGCAGTAAGGGTGGTCACGCCGCACACCACCGAATTGAGCTGGGCCTTAAGATACTTCGCATCTAATAAAAAAACAGCCTGGGCTGATACTCCCACAACAGAGCGATACCGGGCTGACCCACGGTGGAAGTGAAACCTATTTCAAACACATCCGGCGTAATAATAATAATAATAATAATAAATAATAATAATAATAATAATAATAATAATAATAATAATAATAATAATAATAATAATAATCAATCAATCAATCAATGATTTATTTAACGTGCCCAGGAACAACCGTAAGGTCTTTGTGCTGGCGCACGCAAAAAAAACCAATAAAAATAAACAATACAATACAGACAGTTTTCAGAAATAAAAAGAGCAAAAACACGTAGACAAAGGGAAATGAACACAAAAGGGGAGGAGTAAAATAAGACAACACGAGAAATATTGACGGGGCATCAAAAATTAGATTGCATATATACAACTATGTGGAAAGACTGAGAAGGGAAGACTTTGTACATTGTGCCACACTATGTCAAAACAGTGCAAAGCTCGGATAAAAACAATGATTGTGGGCTATGAAAAACGTCAAGATCAAGAAAATTAACATTATAGAGACTTTGTATTCTGTGAACGGTAGAGTGTTGGAAGAAGCAGGCGGGTACATGAAACGGTCTGTTCTCTCTGGTTAACTTACGCGGAATTCGAAAATTTACACAATTGAGAAGTACAGGGCAGGATATGATACCGTGGACTAGCTTGTAAAGAAATAAGAGATCAGAGCGATTTCGTCGGCAGTGAAGTGATGGCAGTGATAATAATTCAGCAGTACTTGAACGAGATCCAGAGTCATTTTTAGCAAAGCGATGGTTATATATGCTGAGGAATTTTTTCTGGACTCGTTCAATGGTGTTACCGCTGGATTGAGCAATGCCATTCCATATCACGGACGCATACTCAAGTTGCGGAAGACATATTGCCGTGTACAATTTGTGTAGGGCCATGGGAGACCTGAATTCTCGAGATATTCTACAAACACATCCGAGAGAACAAAGGCCCCGCATAGCAGCATGCTTAACGTGAGAAGTTTAACGCGCTGTCAACAACAACACCAAGATCACTGATTTCATAAACCTTGCATAACGGCACAGAATTGACAGAGTATTGAAATGACACGCTGGATGTTTTGCGAGTGATAGACATGAATTTTGTCTTCGAGGTATTCAGAGAAAGGTTATTACCGTCGCACCATTCGGAAAAAGAGCGCAAGTCTGACTGCAGCAAGCGACAGTCGTTAACTGAATGAATTTCCTTAAAAATCTTGATGTCATCGGCATACAAGAGGAAAGAAGAATTACGAATGGCAAAAGAAACATCATTAACGTAAATTAAAAATAGGAGTGGGCCTAATACCGACCCTTGACCCCACTAGTCACTTTATACAAAGAAGACGTTTGGCCATTTACGGCAACATAACAATATCTATTGAGCAGATAGCTCTGCAGGAGATTCACAACTGACAAGTCAACTTCAAAGTGCGCAAGTTTAACCATAATCAGCGTGTGGCTGACTACGTCAAAAGCCTTGCTCAGGTCACAGTAAATTACGTCAACCTGTCCTCTCTGAGAAATAGGTGTGGAGATCTGCGTCATGAAACTAGCAAGATTTGTGGTAGTTGAGCGGCCAGCGAGAAAACCATGTTGATTAGGAATCAATGAGTTTTTCACACTAAAAGACAATATGTCGTGAAGAGCCAGCTCGAAGTTCATTGATGTGGCACATAGTAGAGAAATCGGGCGATAATTAGAAACATCTGTTTTAGAGCCCGACTTAAATACTGGAAAAACACGAGCAGTTTTCCATATGCTAGGAAATGTGGAAGTGTCCAGGCAGATATTAAATATCGTAGTTAGTACTGGGACAAATATACTACCACAAGCTTTCAGTATGGCGGAGGGGATGCCATCTGGCCCACATGATAAGGATGGTTTTAAGCGCTTAATGCATTCGCAGATAAGATTTTCATCCAGCGACAAAGCACTGGATGAGCTAACCGCCTTGGGCTGTTGTCTGATATCAGTGCTAGAGTCTGCTAGAGTTATAGTAATAATAATAATAATAATAATAATAATAATAATAATAATAATAATAATAATAATAATAATAATAATAATAATAATAATAATAATAATAATAATAATAATAATAATAATAATCAATCAATCAATCAATCATTTATTTAACGTGCCCAGGAACAACCGTAAGGTCTTTGTGCAGGCGCACGCAAAAAAAAAACAAAAAACAAAAAAAATAAACTATACAATACAGACAGTCTTCAGAAATAAAAAGAGCAAATACACGTAGACAAACAGAAATGAACACAAAAGGGGAGGAGTAAAATAAGACAACACGAGAAATATTGAAGGGGAATGAAAAATTAGATTGCATATATACAACTATGCGGAAAGACGGAGAAGGGAAGACTTTGTACATTGTGCCATACTATGTCAAAACAGTACAAAGCTCGGATAAAAACAATGATTGTGGACTATGAAAAATGTCAAGATCAAGAAAATTAACATTATAGAGACTTTGTATTCTGTGAACTGTAGAGTGTTGGAAGAAGCAGGCGGGTACATGAAACGGTCTGTTCTCTCTGGTTAACTTACGCGGAATTCGAAAATTAACACAATTGAGAAGTACAGGGCAGGATATGATACCGTGGACTAGCTTGTAAAGAAACAAGAGATCAGAACGATTTCGTCGGCAGTGAAGTGATGGCAATGATAATAATTCAGCAGTATTTGAACGAGATTTTTTAGCAAAGCGATGGTTATATATGCTAAGGAATTTTTTCTGGACTCGTTCAGTGGTGTTACCGCTGGATTGAGCAATGCCATTCCATATCACGGACGCATAATCCAGTTGAGGAAGACAGAGCGCGGTGTACAATTTTCGGAAGGGCATAGGAGAACGGAATTCTCTAGACAATCTGCAAACACAGCCTAGGGTGCGAAGACCCCGCAAAGCAACACGCTTAGCGTGAGCAGAAAAGTTTAACGCGCTATCAACAACAACACCAAGATCACTGATCTCATAAACCTTGCATAAGGACACAGAATTGACAGAGTATTGAAATGACACGCTAGATGTTTTGCGAGTGATAGACATGAATTTTGTCTTCGAGGCATTCAGAGAAAGGTTATTAGCGTTGCACCATTCGGAAAAAGAGCGCAAATCTGACTGCAGCAAGCGACAGTCGTTAACTGAATGAATTTCCTTAAAAATCTTGATGTCATCGGCATACAAGAGAAAAGAAGAATTACGAATGGCAAAAGAAACATCATTAACGTAAATTAAAAATAGGAGTGGGCCTAATACTGACCCTTGAGGGACCCCACTAGTCACTTTATACAAAGAAGACGTTTGGCCATTTACCGCTACATAACAATATCTATTGAGCAGATAGCTCTGCAGGAGATTCACAACCGACAAGTCAACATCAAATTGCGCAAGTTTAACCATAAGCAGTGTGTGGCTGACTACGTCAAAAGCCTTGCTCAGGTCACAGTAGATTACGTCAACCTGTCCTCTCTGAGAAATAGGTGTGGAGATCTGCGTCATGAAACTAGCAAGATTTGTGGTAGTTGAGCGGCCAGCGAGAAAACCATGTTGATTAGGAATCAATGAGCTTTTAACACTAAAAGACAATATTTTGTGAAGAGCCAGCTCGAAGATCTTTGATGTGGCACATAGTAGAGAAATCGGGCGATAATTAGAAACATCTGTTTTAGAGCCCGACTTAAATACTGGGAAAACACGAGCAGTTTTCCACATGCTAGGAAATGTGGAAGTGTCCAGGCAGTTATTAAATATCGTAGTCAGTACTGGGACAAATATACTACTATAAGCTTTTAGTATGGCGGAGGGGATGCCATCTGGGCCACATGATAAGGATGGTTTTAAGCACTTAATGCATTCGCAGATAAGATTTTCATCCAGCGACAAAGCACTGGGTGAGCCAACTGCCTTAGGCTGTCTGATATCAGTGCTAGAGTCTGAGGCCTTATAAACGGATGAGAAATGTGCGGCAAAACAGTCAACGACGGCATGCACTTCTACCCCATTTGAGTCTAGTAGTCTGAAAGACTCTCCGCTTTTGCTGGACCGTTTACGTACATACTTCCAAAACTCAGCTGGTCTGTCAGAAGCGCTTTTTTCTAAGAATTCAATATACGAACTATGATCCCGTTTATATAGGCGTTTAGCGAGAGTTCGAAAAAGGCTGAACTCTTCCTTCCACTCGCTCGATGGAGAACATTTAGATTTCCTGTGTGCGCGATCTTTATGCTTCAGTGCACTGATAAGTTCAGATGAGAACCAGTGGGGATATTTACGTTGTTTATGTGTGTATTGGGGAATAAAATTACGCATGCTGCTCAGTACAAGCTCCGCAAACTGATCAACCTGGTCATCAACATTCGGTTTGTCAGTAACCTGTGACCAGTCAACGGTGGACAAGTGATGATAGAGGCCCGTGTAATCACCTAGCTTGAACGCAAATCTTGGAGATTTGTTTACGTAACTGCTGTAGCTCGTTGTTTCGGCTGATGCAGATAATCTTACGTTAAGTGGTGGGTGGAATTTGTCCGGACGTACAAGAGAGATGTTGGAGCGGGAAACTTCAAGGGGTTGATCGTTTGACACACACAGGTCTAAGACGTTGCCACTGGAATTGACGACTGAATTATGTTGCACTAGGGAATTAAACGCCAGAAAGTCCAAGAGCAGGCTGCACTTTTTCTCTGTGAAATGATTGTAATGAGAAAAGGTAAGCGTGCTCCAGTCAATTCCAGGTGCATTGAAATCCCCAAGAACAATAATTCTGTGCCCACTATGAGAAGATATCACAAGTTCAATAGAAGACATGACATCGTGAAACGAGGCAGGGGAAATGCTGGGCGGTAAATAGAAGCATCCAATCAACAATTTTTCACGGCGCTCAAGGTTGATTTCTAGCCAGATCGATTCTTCGATAGTTTCTAGGTCTTTCCGTCTAACGGATTTCAGTGAATTGTCAATGGCAATCAGCACGCCACCGCCTTTCTGTTTGGTTTCACTGAAATCTCGGTCACGGCGGAAGGTGGTGTAGGTCGGGGGAAAAAAGTCCGATGAGGGAATTTCAGTGCCGAGCCAGGTTTCAGAGATAGCAATAATAGGAAAAGCAGACGAAAGAACATTAGAGAAAAACTCGAGTGTCTTGGTACGCAGACCCCGAGCATTTTGGTAGAATATGTCTACGTCACACGGCACTTTGGATTCCAGTCACTATCTCAGAGGGATGAAGCATGTCATCGCGCAGCTCCCCACGAAATGGCTTGAAGAGGCATCCGAGGGGCCACATCGAAGGGTCATTCAGGCGTTGTAGTGTTTCCTCGTCAACTTCAATATAGAATGAAGAATATGACTGGAACTTTGTTTGAAGTCGCCGGCAGGAGATGGGAGACAGATCCAATGAAGCAATATGTTTCTTAATGTCAGCAGTAGTGGTGTCCGGGCTCAGCTTCGTAACAAAAATGGCCTTTGGCCATTGTGGCCTTTGTGGCCGTTGAGCTACAGATATAGTGGATGTTTTCATAACTCCAAACGAGGCGGGTTTCTTCTTTCTTTCACCCTCAGTCACCGCTGCAGAAGAGGCTGTCACAGGCATCACACTGACACGCTCCGACGTGTCTACGTCAGCTGGCGGCGAAGTCGAAGATGAAAGAATTTTGGAGAGGGGTTGTTCGGAGAACGCAGGTTGCTTGGAGGTCACAGACGGGTCAACGGTCACATGCACTGGGGGTTTCACAGGTGCCTTCACTGCCACGGCGGCCGTGCGGCGCGTCAGCTCCTCACGTAGGAAGCGGACCTCTGCACGAAGGGAGGCGACCACGCGAGCTTGTTGTTCAACACCGCGGGAATGATCCTTACGGAGCCGCTCGTTGTCTTCGCGTAGTTGGGATACCTCGTCGCTGAGGAACGAGATTCCCTCCAATGCGTCGAGGAGGAGGCGGCGCAGCCCGGCGAGTTCGTCACCCGGAGGGGTACACGTGGAGAGGGAACCGGTTTGAGAACTGCAATGCTCACCGCTGCACCCCGACGAGCTGCTTTCGCTAGGCTTACCAGAAGCACGGCTCAGATCACATAAATTGCAGCAAAATGAGCGCGATCCAGACTTCAGGAGTTGCAGCTCTTCATCAGGCCAGGTTACACATTTCGCATGAACGCGTTTAGAGCAACTTTCACAGCGGAAAAACTGCTGCTTACCGAAAAACGGGCAATAATATTATTATTATTAATAATAATAATAATAATAATCAATCAATCAATCAATCAATCATTTATTTAACGTGCCCAGGAACAACCGTGAGGTCTTTGTGCAGGCGCACGCAAAAATAAAATCAATAAAAATAAACAATACAATACAGACACTCTTCAGAAATAAAAAGAGCAAAAACACGTAGACAAAGAGAAATGAACACTAAAGGGGAGGAGTAAAATAAGACAATATGAGAAATATTGAAGGGGAATAAAAAATTACATTGCACATATACAACTATGCGGAAAGACGGAGAAGGGAAGACTTTGTACACTGTGCCATACTATGTCAAAACAGTGCAAAGCTCGGATAAAAACATTGATTGTGGACTATGAAAAACGTCAAGATCAAGAAAATTAATATTATAAAGACTTTGTATTCTGTGAACGGTAGAGTGTTGGAAGAAGCAGGCGGGTACATGAAACGGTCTGTTCTTTCTGGTTAACTTACGCGGAATTCGAAAATTAACACAATTGAGAAGTACAGGGCAGGATATGAAACCGTGGACTAGCTTGTAGAGAAATAAGAGATCAGAACGATTTCGTCGGCAGTGAAGTGATGGCAGTGATAATGACTCAGCAGTATTTGAACGAGATCCAGAGTCATTTTTAGCAAAGCGATGGTTATATATGCTGAGGAATTTTTTCTGGACTCGTTCAATGGTGTTACCGCTGGATTGAGCAATGCCATTCCATATCACGGACGCATACTCAAGTTGCGGAAGACATATTGCCGTGTACAATTTGTGTAGGGCCATGGGAGACCTGAATTCTCGAGATATTCTACAAACACATCCGAGAGAACGAAGGCCCCGCATAGCAGCACGCTTAACGTGAGAAGAAAAGTTTAACGCGCTGTCAACAACAACACCAAGATCACTGATTTCATAAACTTTGCATAACGGCACAGAATTGACAAAGTATTGAAATGACACGCTAGATGTTTTGCGAGCGATAGACATGAATTTTGTCTTTGAGGTATTTAGAGAAAGGTTATTGCCGTTGCACCATTCGGAAAAAGAACACAAATCTGACTGCAACAAGCGACAGTCGTTAACTGAATGAATTTCCTTAAATATCTTGATGTCATCGGCATACAAGAGGAAAGAAGAATTACGAATGGCAAAAGAAACATCATTAACGTAAATTAAAAATAGGAGTGGGCCTAATACCGACCCTTGAGGGACCCCACTAGTCACTTTATACAAAGAAGAGGTTTGGCCATTTACGGCAACATAACAAGATCTATTGAGCAGATGGCTGTGCAAGAGATTCACAATCGACAAGTCAACGTCAAAGTTCGCAAGTTTAACCATAATCAGTGTGTGGCTGACTGCGTCAAAAGCCTTGCTCAGGTCACAGTAGATTACGTCAACCTGTCCTCTCTGAGAAATAGGTGTGGAGATCTGCGTCATGAAACTAGCAAGATTTGTGGTAGTTGAGCGGCCAGCAAGAAAACCATGTTGATTTGGAATCAGTGAGTTTTTCACACTAAAAGACAATATTTTGTGAAGAGCCAGTTCGAAGATCTTTGATGTGGCACATAGTAGAGAAATCGGGCGATAATTAGAAACATCTGTCTTAGAGCCCGACTTAAATACTGGGAAAACACGAGCAGTTTTCCACATGCTAGGAAATGTGGAAGTGTCCAGGCAGTTATTAAATATCGTAGTCAGTACTGGGACAAATATAGTACCATATGTTTTTAGTATGGCGGAGGGGATGCCATCTGGGCCACATGATAAGGATGGTTTTAAGCGCTTAATGCATTCGCTGATAAGATTTTCATCCAGCGACAAAGCACTGGATGAGCTAACTGCCTTGGGCTGTTGTCTGATATCAGTGCTGGAGTCTGAGGCCTTATAAACGGATGAGAAATGTGTGGCAAAACAGTCAGCGACGGCATGCACTTCTACCCCATTTGAGCCTAGTAGTCTGAAGGACTCTAAGCTTTTGCTAGACCGTTTACGCACATACTTCCAAAACTCAGCCGGCCTGTCAGAGGCGCTTTTTTCTAAGAATTGAATGTACGAACTATGATCCCGTTTATATAGGCGTTTAGAGAGAGTTCGAAAAAAGCTGAACTCTTCCTTCCACTCGCTGGATGGAGAACATTTAGATTTCCTGTGTGCGTGATCTTTATGCTTCAGTGCACTGATAAGTTCAGATGAGAACCAGTGGGGATATTTACGTTGTTTAGGTGTATACTGGGGAATAAAATTAAGCATGCTGCTCAGTACAAGCTCCGTAAACCGATCAACCTGGTCATCAACATTAGGTTTGTCAGTAACCTGTGACCACTCAACGGTGGACAAGTGATGATAGAGGCCCGTGTAATCACCTCGCTTGAACGCAAATCTTGGAGATTTGTTTACGTAACTGCTAATAATAATAATAATAATAATAATAATAAGAATAATAACAGTAATAATAATAATAATATTATTATTATTATTATTATTATTATTATTATTATTATTATTATTATTATTATTATTATTATTATTATTATAAGTCTCCAACGGCTGCAAAGTCTCCAGCGGCTGCAAATTCTCCAACGTCTCCAACGTCTCCAACGGCAAAGTCTTCCGTGAACTCCGACACCCCTGCGACCTCTGATACGACTCATAACACCGAAACGCTCCCACCCTTTACCCCACCACCAGGTTTTCAGCGTGATTTGAAGCTCCGCGTTGTGGATCGTACGGAAACCTCTTCGGCCAATGTCACAGTGAGTGCAAGAAAGGAAACGAAAAGAAAAACACATGTATCTACTGCAGCCATGGACTCGTCCACTTTGTTAGTGGCTCAAATCCCCCAACGACCCCAGCGGCAGTGGGCTATATTTGTGTCCAAGTTGAGCCCTGACACTACATCTGCTGACCTCAAGAAACACATTGAGTCTGCTGACCTTTCTGCCATTTCCTGCCGGCGGCTCAAAACAAAATATCCTTCTTACTCCTCGTTCTGCGTTACAGTTGACGAAGATACATCGAAACGTCTGAATGACCCGTCAATGTGGCCGTGCGGTTGCATTTTCAAACCATTCCGTGGGATTCTCCACGACGACATGCTCCATCCCTCAGAGTGCGCACCCGTAAGCAACGGTGCCGTGTAATTTGGATATATTTTATCAGAACGCTCGTGGTCTTCGCACTAAGACGCGCGAATTCTTTGCTAATGTTGTTTCGTCTTCTTTTGACCTTATTGCGATTTCTGAAACGTGGCTGTGCAGTGAAATTCCTTCCTGTGACTATCTTCCGTCGAACTACACCACCTTCCGCAGTGATTGGGACTTCTGTGCAACTAAACAAAAAGGTGGTGGTGTATTGATGGCTATAGACAGTTCTCTAAGATCTGTTAGACGCAAGGACATAGAAACAATTTCTGAATCAATTTGGATCGAAATTAGTCTTGAGCACTGTGAAAAATTGTTGATTGGATGTTTCTATGTATCGCCTAGCGTTTCACCAATTGCTTTTAATCAGATCGTCTCTTCTATTGAAAATGTGGTAATTTCACATAAGAAGCACAAAATTCTTGTACTTGGCGATTTTAACACACCAGGAATTTACTGGACCACACTTAAATTTTCTCATTATCATCATTTCTTAAAGAACAAATGCAGCGTATTGTTAGATTTTCTCGCTTTTAATTCCCTACAGCAGCACAATAGTAATGCCAATTCCTGTGGTAACGTCTTAGATCTGTGTATTTCTAATAATCAACCTATCGAAGTATCACTCTCTCACATCTCTCTTGTTCGTCCTGACAAATTTCACCCACCGCTCAAACTAACACTCTGTATTTCACCAGAAAAACCAAGCTTTCCCAGAAAAATCGACAAAACGCCCAGATTTTCCTTCAAGCGAGGTGACTACGTTGGCTTGTACCATGACTTGTCCACCACAGATTGGTCACTGGTAACTGACAAACCCAATGTTGATGATCAAGTCGATCAGTTTACGGAGCTTATCTTGACCAGCATGCGCAAGTTCATTCCCCAGTATACACCTCATCATTCTAAATATCCCTCCTGGTTCTCATCAGAACTTATAAGTGCACTGAAACAAAAGACCGTGCACACAGGAAGTATAAACGTTCTGCATCAACTCATTTGAAGGAAGAATTCTGTCGTTTTCGTACTCTTTGTAAACGCCTTTATAAACGGGATCACAGTCTATATATTTCATTTTTAGAAAAAAGCGCGTCTGACAGGCCGGCTGAGTTTTGGAAGTATGTGCGCAAACGGTCGAGCAAAAGTGGCGAGTCCTTCAGGATACTGGACCCAAATGGAGTAGAGGTTCAAGCCGTTGCTGACTGTTTTGCCATGCATTTTTCATCTGTCTACAAGTCTCCAGCCTCTGTAGCTAGTAATGGTCGACAGGTTAAGGCAGTTGGCACAGCTGATGCTGTGTCGCTAGATGAAGATTCCATTTCAGAATGCATTAAGCGCTTGAAACCATCCTTTTCAGCTGGCCCAGATGGCATCCCCTCTGCCATACTAAAAGCCTATGGCAGTATACTTGTCCCAGTATTGACTACCATATTTAATAAGTGTCTGCATGCTTCAACGTTTCCTAGCATGTGGAAAACTGCTCGTGTTTTCCCAGTGTTTAAGTCTGGCTGTAAAAGTGACGTCTCGAACTACCGCCCTATTTCCCTTCTTTGTGCCGCATCCAAAATCTTTGAGCTTGCTCTTCACAAAATATTGTCTTTGATGTAAAAAATTCATTGATTGTGAATCAGCATGGGTTTCTCGCTGGCCGCTCAACTGTCACTAATCTTGCCAGTTTCATGATGCAAGTCTCCACGCCTATTTCGCAGAGAGGACAGGTTGACGCTATTTACTGTGACCTTAGCAAAGCTTTTGATGTTGTCAGCCATTCGCTGCTTGTGGATAAACTTGCACACTTTGATGTTGATTCTTCAATTGTGAATCTCCTCCATAGCTATCTTCTTGATAGATTATGTTACGTTGCCGTTAATGGCCAAACGTCCTCTTTGTATAAAGCTACTAGTGGGGTTCCTCAAGGGTCGGTACTGGGCCCACTCCTCTTTTTAATTTATGTTAATGATGTTTCTTCTGTCATTCGGAATTCTTCTTTCCTTTTGTATGCCGATGACATAAATATATTTAAGGAAATTCATTCAGTTATCGATTGTCGCTTGCTGCAATCTGATTTGTGTTCTTTTTCTGAATGGTGCAGGAGCAATAACCTTTCCCTAAATATTTCAAAAACCAAGGTAATGAGTTTCACTCGAAAAACATCTAGTGTGCCATTTTTATATTCTGTCAATTCTGTGTCGTTGTGTAAGGTATGTGAGATCAATGATCTAGGTGTTATTTTTGATAGCACCTTACACTTTTCTGCTCACGCTAAGCGTGTTGCTTTGCGGGGTCTTCGCACCCTAGGCTGTGTTTGCAGAATGTCTAGAGAATTCCGTTCTCCTGTGCCCTTCCGAAAATTGTACACCGCGCTATGTCTTCCTCAACTAGAGTATGCATCTGTGATCTGGAATGGCATTCCTAATTCCAGCAGCAACGCCATTGAGCGAGTCCAGAAAAAATTCCTCAGCATATATAACCATCGCTTTGCTAAAAATGACTCTGGATCTCGTTCAAGTACTGCTTAATTATTATCACTGCCATCACTTCACTGCCGACGAAATCGCTCTGATCTCTTATTTCTCTACAAGCTAGTCCACGGTATCATATCCTGCCCTGTACTTCTCAATTGTGTAAATTTTCGAATTCCGCGTAAGTTAACCAGAGAGAACAGACCGTTTCATGTACCCGCCTGCTTCTTCCAACACTCTACCGTTCACAGAATACAAAGTCTCTATAATGTTAATTTTCTTGATCTTGACGTTTTTCATAGCCCACAATCATTATTTTTATCCGAGCTTTGCACTGTTTTGACATAGTGTGGCACAATGTACAAAGTCATCCCTTCTCAGTCTTTCCACATAGTTGTATATATGCAATCTAATTTTTTATGCCCCGTCAATATTTCTCGTGTTGTCTTATTTTACTCCTCCCCTATTGTGTTCATTTCTCTTTGTCTACGTGTTTTTGCTCTTTTTATTTCTGAAAACTGTCTGTATTGTATTGTTTATTTTTATTGTATTTTTTTGCGTGCGCCAGCATAAAGACCTTACGGTTGTTCCTGGGCACGTTAAATAAATCATTGAAATCATTGATTATTATTATTATTATTATTATTCAATGAAGGAATAGGCTGTCCACTTAATTAGTGCTAGAAGAGTTTGGTTTGGAGTGCTGGAAGTTTGGGGTGTCGCTGGAGCCATCGCTTGGACCAACTTGCATCGTCTTCTTCAAGTCAGCAACTGCCTACATTCGCCAATTGGTGCCTTCGCTACCTGTTCACATGTACCTTGGAGACAGCGAGAAGACTCTCTTTTGTACAAAGCTGTTTTAGTCGTGTGAGGTAAATGCGTCTTTTCGTGAAGCGCACTTGGCGTGAAAGCTGCAGGAACTCTGGTGTTATTGAAGTGAAGCCGCTATGTGCAAGACAAATGGCACCGCCATATGTCTTAACTTATCAGCAACAGGCGCAGAATACTGACATTTTCCTCTCCACCCACACAGGTGGAGTTTTCACCAAATATATTTTATCCTGTTGAAGGATGTTTACTTCTTTTATGTTAGGGTGCGGCCGTAGAGTGCAATCCGTCGCTGACAGGAACAGCATCGTTCCTGGCACATTTCAATACCTTGTCACGCTGAGGGCTCTTTGATTTAGATTTTTGTTTGTTTGTTTTTCAGATGCCTTGGTTGCCTTTAGTTGCACAACAACCCCGTGTTTCTTGCAAGTCGCTTTTTTTTCTGGCCCGCAGTTGCGCATACCTGATCTGGTTTGTGCGGAAGCGTGGGCTCTCATTTTGCATCAGGTTGTCTTCACGCATGAGAACCTATTTTTCATGCATGCGATCGACGAGAAAAAGCCACATTTCTTTTATGCTGAATCATTCATTTCTTTTTCAGTGCGGATTTAGGTCATGCGCGTAGGTTCATTGTCAACTTCGCCGAGACGTCCCAGAAAACATTTTTTTTTACATTCCACGTCGTATGGCATTTCTCCTAGCCACTCGCAGACGTCAAGGCAGCTTGCTTGCTTTTGTTATCTCGGACTGCTTCAACAATATTTGTTTACTACAGTAGTGAAGAACGGTGCCGATGGCGTGCAGGCACGGTGTGCATGCACTACATTCCTTCACGACAGCACGTGTGTTGAGATGCACTATCCAGCGTGACTGACTGCACAGAACGGTGGCGTGAAGTACGAGCTTGATACTCCTGCTCGCTGCTTACCAAATTCTGGGCACCTCTCACAGCTCCGTTCGGTGTTTCGTAACATTCTTTTCAGCAGACTTCGTTGATTTCTTTCTTGAACCTAATGTTTTCTCTGTGAGCAGGCGAAAGCCCATGCATCCCATTACAGAACACGAATTTTCGTTTCTTCATTTTTGTCTAGTTAGGTTTACTTCAACGTAGTTTGGGTTTATAGAATATGGATATGATATTGCCACGTGCTTTTCTTCTTGTCACTTCTGCGGTATTCGGTTGTCGCTCACAAAGGCTGTCAGCAGCGCTCAGCGCAAATCGCGCCTCATTGTTCGAGAAGCTTCGCGATTACTGTAGATCGTTTTGTTAAGATTGCGCGCAAGAAGCGAACACTTGAACTGATTCTAGAGATTGCGCGACAACCAGCGATAACGCTGGAATATTCGATGTCACATGTTTAAATGCCGGCGCACTTTACTTGTCAGTTGACTGACGACCGATGCTCTGTTCGCCGCTACGAGTGCATACCGTGTGTATTGCTGCAAATTAACTTTCCGTTTCTCGGCCACAAGTTCGGCCAAACAAAGTGTTTCACCTTGGACACGTGGCCTGCGGTCTTCGTCGACGTCACGACCATGTGACATCTGGTGTAGGCGCTCTTAGTCCATGTTCCGGACGCCCCCGTGAAGCAGTGAACCCAGCCCCGTTCGTGAAGAAGACACCGACACCATCAAGGACAGTCAAGCAAGCCGTAGACTGAAAGGACTCCCCCTCAATTTGGACTGCTACCGGACAAGCCAATAGCCACGGCGTCGAAGATAACAGCGACGATGACAGCCACTGTGCCGCCTGCACCGATTCTGCTCCGGCAACCCAGGGAGCCGCCAACGTTCCGTGGTTCATCATTCGAGAACCCGGAAACCTCGATTGAAATGTACGACCGTGTCGCCGCCTTTACCAATTGGAGCACCGAAGACAAGCTGCGTCATGTCTACGTCTACCTGGAAGACGCAGGAAGAACCTGCTTTGAGAATCGGGAGTCCTCATTTCAAACCTGTGACCTATTCTGCACCACATTCCTGCACACTTTCGCAAGCGCTGTCCGCAAGGAAAGGGCCGCTTCCTTGCTGGAGCCCCGGGTGCAGCTAGCAAATGAAAACGTCACCATGTTCATGGAAGTGATGACTGGACTTTTCCGCCAGGTTGACGCTGCGATGACCGAAGACAAAAAGGTTCGCCTGCTTATGCGGGGTGTTAAACAAGAACTGTTCGCGGGACTTGTCCGCCACCCGCCCACGACGGTCGCCAAATTCTTCACCGATGCTTCGACATTCGAGAAAACGCTTTAGATGCAAACGCGGCAATACAACGGCAGCTTCTCGGCCACAAGCTACGCTGACTTTCAAGCACTAGGATCCGCCGACCTGCGTGAGACGATCCGAGCAATCGTGCAAGAGGAGCTGCGAAAAAACGCCAGGCCTGCGCTGAAACCGCAGCACAGTCACAGCGAAAGCTGGAAGAGCGGCGTTTCTAGAGCCCGTCAAGCTCTCTTAGGGCTACAATACAAGTACATTAGAAAGGTACCCACTACGCCATAAATCACAACTTTTGTGAAGTTGGGAATCACCTGCTAAGCCATTATTCGTCATTCTGCGGAGAAGCGAGGCACCAGCTACACGTCTTTAAGGCATTACGTGTACTTTGTTGACGCGACGACTGATGACGATGAAGAATTGTGGCTCAGCCCTTTGTAATGGGTTGGAATCTTTAAACGGCCCACCAGTTATGTAATTTGCATTGGGTGACACCCGGTCGCTATTTCCCATTCCCGTCATGCTCTATAAGATACGCTGACGTGGGATAGAGACGAGGGGGGGGGGGGCAAGGAACATTACTGAGACCCCGAGGAAATGGATCATGCGCTTATGGGCTTCTTTGGCAACCGAAGTGGGTTCCTCGCACTTGCGAGGAACCCACTACGCTATAAATCATTGTAATTTTACTGAGACCTATACGCTAATGTGGTTCCTTCCCGACATGAAGCCTGTATAGGACCTTTTTGCAAAGTAGTATCAAGGACCGGCATGGCTCAGAGGTTGAATACTGGGCTCCCACGCAGAGGGCCCAGGTTCGAATCTCGTTCCATCCTGGAATTTTTTCTTCTTTCGTTTTTTTTCTTATTTCGAGCGATACTGGTTACGGACACCGGTGGGGCGGCGGCGGCGGCGGACAACTACGGCGCCAAAAACGGCTGGTGAAATGATCTCATAACAGCTTTCTCTGTAAAAGAAAGCGAAACGTGTCTTCACAGCCGTTGTTGAGAGTTTGCTGTGTATTGTTTCGGCACAAGGGCGAAGGAATGAATGCTATAGCAACAAATTGCAATGTCACGCGAAGAACGGCAATAAGCTCGAAACTGTCAACGCGCTGCTCGAGCAGAAAGGACGCACGGAAAGAACATACACCGGATGAGCGCGAACTAACAGGTGTCACAGCTGTAATTATTTATTACAGTGAAAGCTGTTATCAGATCATTTCACCGGCCGTTTATGGCGCCATAGTTGTCCGCCGCCGCCGCCGCCGCCGGTGTCCGTAACCAGTATCGCTCAAATAAGAAACAAAACGAAATAAGAAAAAAATCCAGGATGGAACGAAGTTCGAACCTGGGCCCTCTGCGTGGGAGCCCAGTATTCAACCTCTTAGCCATGCCGGTCCTTGAAACTGCTTTGCAAAAAGGTCCTATACAGGCTTCATGTCGGGAAGGAACCACATTAGCATATGCAATATAGCGTGGTAGGAGAGTAAAATAAGCACCAAGCGTCGCACAACGCGAATTCTGTAACCAGGCGTCACACAATGCGAATTGCGCAACGAATAGGTTGTTGAATGCTTCCAATTCATTACAAAGGGCTGAGCCATAATTCTTCATCGTCATCAGTCGTCGCGTCAACAAAGTGCACATAATGCCTTACAGACGTGTAGCTGGTGCCTCGCTTCTCCGCAGAATGACGAATAATGGCTTAGTAGGTGATTCCCAACTTCACAAAAATTGTGATTTATGGCGTAGTGGGTACCTTTCTAATGTACTTGTATTGTAGCCCCAAGAGAGCTTGACGGGCTCTAGAAACGCCGCTCTTCCAGCTTTCGCTGTGACTGTGCTGTGGTTTCAGCGCAGGCCTGGCGTTTTTTCGAGAACGACGGGCTTGTGCGAACGCCTCCGATTTGTGGTGCAATCCCGCACGCTGTAGTGAATGCACTGAATCTCTTCTCTCTTTTTTTTCTCTTCCCTCCTCTCTATTTCTCGTCTTTCTATTCCCCTTCCCCGACCCCCCAGTGTAGGGTAGCCAACCGGAAGTGTTTCTGGTTAACCTCCCTGCCTTCCGCTTTTTCTGTTTCCTTCCTTATAGCGGAGCAATGTTTTAACGAGGTTGCAGGTACATCACAAATATTGGTGCACATTATAAAAAGCAGGTTAGCATGCGCAATTGTGAAGACGTGTAAATGATGGATAAATGAAAAATAGCGAATGCGTTTCAACTTTCCATCAGATTCTGGCAGCCGGCGGCTGTGCTCGCCACTGCCATTGCACGGTAGCAGTTTCTACTTTTCGTTTTGCAGAGCGGGCGCCAATGGAGAACTCGACTGGACGGGAATAACCGGCATCAGCAAAAGCCGACGAGCGGTTTCTCGGAAGAAATCCTTAATCTGCAGCAGCAGGGATGGGGTATCCAGAGCAATAGCCAAGCCTGACATTGAAGTCACCTGTGATTGGTGGGGGGCTGCGGGTTGTTTGCGCAATTCATCGAAACTTTGGCAAATACTTATTAGTTGTGATACGTTTTACGGGTTTTTTTGCCAGCAACATCTGGAAGGCATCGTCTTCAATCCCTTTCAATATATGCCTGATTTTCTCGGCATCGCTCACTGCGACATCAACGCGGTAACATAGGCCACCGGATTGCTTATTTTTCAGGTTGGCTTCACTTCAAAGTTCTTCAATGGAGTCAGTATTCTTTCTTTCTGAGGACGCAATTTCGACGGTATAATGGCGCTTGGAAGGCAGGTGTATCGCAGAAATCTCGCCAGGAGAACGTGCCTGCTGCGTCACACTATAAGTGATACAGCCCCTACGTCGTTTCATTCTCTCCCGCAAGTGGGCCCCGATTAATAAGGCACGCTCCGAACGTCATCAAAACTTGGGCTCACGTGATCTTTGTGTTTCACCGTGACAGGCGCTAGTTTCTTATTGTGGCTTGCACGGGGTCGAGTGCGTCAAAGGAATGTTTATTGAACGAAAACGCGCTCTTATATATACATCCTATCACAGGGGGCGTTGCCGCCAACCGAGCGCGCGTGTGCATGACTGCATTACGTCACATCTCCCTTTTTATTAAACAAAAAAAGCTAATGTTCCGGCATTGGGTATCTTCGAGGTGACCGGCGGTTACGTTCGCTTCTGCGCAGTTGTGGCTCTGTGGGGCCCACGTCGGCTTGATGTCTTGTGTGGGGGGCACCAGTGGAGCGGGGGCCAGACGGAGATGTTCTCTGGTGCGCTGCAACTGGAGCCCATCTTCGGTCTCGACAATGTAGGCTCTCGGAGTGTTGGCAGGCTTGACAACCGTAGCAGGGGACCAGGTCTTTGATGGCACGTTGTACACTGTGACGCGGGAGCCATCGAGAATTCCTGGTAGCGGCCTAGTACCTCTGTTGTAGAAGGAACGTTGTCTACTTCTGATGTCGTGGAGCCGCCGTTGAACCTCCTCAGGGGGTATGGTCTGCGGTCGCAGGTGGGTTTCTGTGACTGGTAGCAGCGTCCTCGCCTGCCGGCCCATGAGTCTCTGCATGGGAGATTTCAAATAGGAATCGCGAGGCGTGTTTCTCCACTCCAGCAATGCAGCACAAAAATCCACTGTGCCGTACCGATACCTCTTCAGCAATTTTTTGGCTTCTTGCACAGCACGTTCAGCCATTCCGTTTGATCGAGGGTGATACGGACTGGAACGAACATGGTGCAAGCCAATCTTACCGACAAATTCACGAAAGCTCTGGCTGCTGAATGGCGGTCCATTGTCCGTGCATAGGCGCTGCGGGAAGCCATGAGTGGCGAATATGTCTGCGAAAGCAGCAATCACCTTGTCGGCTGTCGTCTTCACAGGCCTGATTTCAAAAAAGAAAGAATAAAAGTCAACAACCACCAAGTACTCGGTGCCATTGTGATAGCATATGTCGGCTCCCACAAATTCCCAGGGTAGGCTTGGAATTTCATGGTTGATCAATGGCATGCGCAGATTTCGTGGCTTGTGCTTCTGGCAGGTCTCACAGCGTCGAGCAACTTCTTCTAGGTCGCTGTTTATAGAAGGCCAAAAAAGTACAGTTCGAGCACGTGCCTTCATTTTTTCTGCTCCCCCATGCGCCGCATGAAGGCAAGCAAGAACTTCGCTGCGCATCTTGGCAGGAATGATGAGGCGGTTGCTTCTGAACACGATGCCATCTTGCGTATGCAGCTCGTCGCGGAAGCTCCAGTAGCAACGTAGCTCGCTGCTGACGTCAGCTTTGCTCTCCGGCCACTGTGTGCTTGCGTAGTGTCGAAGTTTCACCATCACCGGGTCCTGGTCGGTCTCATGTAGAACTTGGCTCAGCCGCCTGTCTGAAACCTGCAGGTAAGCAATGGTGTTCAACTGATAATTCAGGCACTGTTCTTGCAATAGTGCTTTGCTCGGGGACCGCGATAAAGCGTCAGCAACAAATAGTTGTTTTCCGGGTGTGTATTTGACGACTATCGGGTACCTCTGCAGGCTGAGCCGCATGCGCTGAAGCCTTAGAGGACATTGGCATAACGGCTTCTTAAATATCATTTCTAGTGGCTTGTGATCCGATTCTACCACAACTTCGGGCTGCCCGAAAAGATAGTCACGAAATCTTTCACATCCGTGAACAATTGCCAGCATCTCCTTTTCGATCTGCGCATACCTTTGCTGTGTTTCCGTGAAGGAGCGCGACGAGTACGCTAGCGGATGCCCGTCCTGTATGATTACTGCGCCAATTCCGTTCTGACTGGCATCTACCGATAGCCTAATTGGTTTGCTCTTCTCGTAGTAGCTTAGCACAGGGGCTGTCGCAAGCGCTTCCTTCAGAGCCTTGAAGCTTGCGTCTTGGCGGTCCTCCCAAAGCCACGAGACATTCTTCTTTAAGAGTTCTCGAAGCGGTGCTGTTAGGACTGACATATTCGGAATAAAGCGAGAGACAAAATTTACCATGCCCAGGAACGTCTGCAGCTCCTTCTGGTTGCATGGCGTCTGGACTTGCAAGATGTCTTCTAGCCGCTGTGGATCCAGGCTCAGTCCGTCACGCGTCAAAACATGTCCCAGATACCGGATGGACTCCTGCAAAAAACGGCATTTCTTTCTGTTCAATTTCAGTTTGTACTCTCGGCAGCGTCGTAGGACGTTTTCAAGGTTGACATCATGCTGCTCTCTTGTTCTGCCCCAAACTAGAATGTCGTCCATGACAACTGCTACGCCTTCGAGGCCTTCTAGCACTCTGTGCATGGCACGCTGAAATATTTCCGGCGCCGACGAGATTCCAAACGGCATGCGTAAAAACCTATAACGGCCGTATGGAGTGCACATAGTGCAAATCTTGGAGCTTTCTTTATCTAGCTTGATTTGCCAGAAACCGGAGGCTGCGTCCAAAGTTGTAAAGTACTGCGCCCCACTGATCGAAGGTGCTATGTCTTCCAATGTTGGCATTGGATAGTGCTCGCGAAGAAGAGCTTTGTTCAGGTCGGAAGGGTCAAGACAAATGCGTACCTTCTCTCCTTTCGTAACAACGACCATGTTGCTGGCCCACTCTGTCGGCTCCGTCACTTTCACGATGACTCCAGCCGTCTCCATGCGGTCAAGCTCAGCTTTCACCTTGCTTTGCAATGCTATTGGAATCCGCCGTGCTGGTTTCACTACTCCTTGGGAACCGGGCTTGAGCTTTAGATGGTAGACGATGCCCTCGAGTTGACCTAGACCTTCAAACACGTCTTCGTAAGGCTTGGCAGCGCCGTAAAGCTCCGTTTGCTCGATTGAGCAGACTCGTTGGAGCAAGCCAAGCTCTTCGGCAACTGTACCGCTCAAGGTCACGGCGATGTCGTCATCCGCGACGAAGAACTCTGTCAGAACCTTTCTCTCGTTGCCACTTCAAGACGAACTTGCTTAGTTGCTTTTTTCTGGAAGCCAAAGAATGTGTTTAAAACAACGTTGCAATCCAGTGGCTGCTTGTTTGTTATTTTCTGCAGCTGGCTACGTGCTGTAACCGAGCAGGTTGCGCCTGTGTCTAGCTTGCAAAAAATAGGCTTTCCTTCTATCTGAACGGTAGCCGTCCAGCGGTCGTCTTTTACACGGGCATGCGATAGCGTTTCTAACCAGAAATCGCCTTCTTGCGCTTCGACAGATGCTACTGCTTGCTCTTTCGAATGGAATCTTTTTTGCATCTTCTTGCAGGCTAACGCAAAGTGATTCCTTCCCCCGCATTTCCTGCATGTGCGTCCTTTTGCTGGGCACACACGGTCGGTCTGATGAACATTTGCGCACTTTGTACAACGCCGACCTTTCGCTTCAGATAGCGCGTTCATCTCGGCTGCGTAATCGCTTTTCGGGCGCGCCTGTATTTCCTCACATTGTTCTTTGCCTTGTTCACGTGAGCGACACATTTCTACGGTCTTCGTGAAAGAAGCATTTTCGGAGATTAGCTTTTCCTGAAGCTTTTTATCTCTAATTCCAAGAATAATACGGCTTCTCAGCATACGCTCTTCAAGCTGCCCAAATTCGCAACTTTTTGCTAGCACTCGTAGGTCTGTCAACCAGTCGTTGAAACTTTCGCCGTCCTTTTGGTCGCGCTTTCCAAAGCGGAACTCATGGTAGGCTAAGTTTAGAGCTGGTTTGTAGAATGCCTCAAACTTCACTTTCAGTACTTCTACGTCCGACTTCTCCTCGTCAGTTGCAAAATCAAAAGTGCTATACGTCTTGCGCGCGTCCTCTCCAATAATCATGAGAAAGGTGGCTGCCTGTACCTCTTTCGGTTGCTGGTTCAGGTATGTTGCCGTTGCGAAGAGCTCGAACTCCTGCCGCCATGTCTTCCAGCTTTGCCATACGTCCTCCTGTGATGTCCAGGGCTTTCGGCGGTGGCAATAGCGTGGTGACTGGACCGCTGGCCTGCTGGCGCTGTTCCCCGTTCGGCATGCTTGTAGCTGGTTGGGACCTTCGAGCCTCCCTTGTTGGCTTGCTACCCGTCCGCTGTTCGTTCGCCGGCTGCGTACATCGGCTGCAGTCCGGCCACTTCTGACACCATGTGGCTTGCACGGGGTCGAGTGCGTCAAAGGAATGTTTATTGAACGAAAACGCGCTCTTATATATACATCCTATCACAGGGGGCGTTGCCGCCAACCGAGCGCGCGTGTGCATGACTGCATTACGTCACACTTATGATTTCTTATGATATTAGTCGGGTGTTTTGAAGGTGCCGAAATAGGTGATAATAAATGGTGCCAACAACAATTATACGACACGTTAGAGCACTTACGATTCAGAATTGACATCATGAGGTATAAGGCTACTAATTAGGCACAAAACTCGCCAAGAAAAATTTTGCTGCCAGTGCTCATTTAGGATTTGACAGCTGCCGCTCTTCCATAGTTCAGTGGACAAAAGACACACGGTCCTTTATGCATTTGCCTAAGATCACCGGAAGGCGAAAGCCATCTTTTTTTTTTCTCACTCAATTGCATCGGTCCCGTCTAAAAGCGTTCCTGTTCCAACGTGCTTTTGCACTGTTTCCTGAATCGGAGGAATTGGGAGATTCGTGCACCGCACGTCGTTTTGCAGTGCCTCCGTGATCGGCCAACTTTTCACCAAACGACTGTCATACGATGCCGTCAGAGGAACATCATAATAACGTGACGCGTTTTGATGATAGGTGAAGTCATGATGACGTCATCACATGATGGTGGTTATATTTCTCACTCGTCTTGGCGCCGCTGACGCATTCGGTCGCCCAGCGCGTTTTATGAGGCATATAAGGCTTTCGAATAAATACACTGACTCGCAACACGCTTTTTTACTAAAAACAAGCATGTTCTACATGTTCTAAGCGGGGTTGCCAGGTCGAAACTACAAAAAATAGCCAAGAACACGGCAAAACTAGTCAAATGGTAGCCAACTTGAGCGAAGGGCAGTAAAAGTAGCCAAAGTAGCCACGCCTCTGTGAAAACACATACGAGGCTGTTATTCAAGTGACTCCAATTCAAGGTGGTAATGTAAACAAGTACAGCAAAAACTGTTCAATATATTAATTTCTAGCGTATAAGCACAAGTTGTTGACTTCAGCAATCATTTCGTATTTCGTGCACGATGACGACGTTTCCCGCGCTGTTGCAGAAATGACATTCTCTTCGCGTGTCTTGTGTGACTTTTCTTAAAAGAGCTACAAGTCCCAGTGACAATAAAAATGAGCACGGCATGAGCGCACTCAAAATCACAGTTGCTATGAATAAAGCACATATTCTAGTCACTTTCGCAACCGTTTCTCGCGTGATGACAAATCCGAGCTATTAATATTCTTGAGTAGCAGTCCGTATTTAATCCTAAGAAACGACACGAGCAGTTCGTCAGATATCCGATCTCTAATGTGGATAAGTGCAGAGCATCCTGAATGCGGAGTGTTTTCCGGTGTCCTGCTGACTTGCAATAAGTTTGAAGTAACCCGCAACAACAGGTGGTCTGCGAAATGAGGGGCCATGCAACAGGATTACCCCGAGTCCTAGCCACTTATCCAAACGTGTTTTACTTTGTGCAATGCCAGCACCGAATTCAATTGCGGGAGCTGGAAGCACAGCTTCGTCACCATGTTTGGCACCGCATAGTCGAACGCCAGCGGCTGCGACGGTCCAACATATCGACAATTTGGTTCAAATCGAGGCAACAAGAGACTCGCCAAAAAGCAGCCGAGTATGCGAGATGTTTTTTTGTTTTTTCTGCCGCCACCGGCCTAAATAAAGTAGCCATATTGGCGCAAGGTATCCAAATATTGCAGCCCTGGCTCTACGGGGTTGTGTGTACGTAAAGTTTGTTAAGGACAGCTGACCACTACCCAAAGAAGAGTATATCACAGCATAATTTGTCAAAAATATTTAACCGCGGAGTTATTTGAGTTTGGTTTGGTACCGCTGTCGCCAGCGCGTAACTCCGCGGGTGTTCGCCACAGAAAGCGGGTATGTGCCAAGCAGCTCCTATAGAGTAGAATAGCCTTATATAGTATGGCAGAGCAAGAAGGTGGGAAAGGGAAGTAAGGGTGAGTGATGTGAAGGTGAGGAGAAAAGAAAAGAGGAGAGGCGAGGCTAAATCATGACACAGCCTTGTACAGTGCAGTTATAATAATCGTTGGTGTTTAACGTGGAAAAATCTCGATTCGATTATGAGAAATGACGTAGTGTAGGCCTACGGGAACTTCGTCCAGCTGGGGCTATTTAACATGCACCTAAACATAAGTACACGGGCCTCAAGACTTTTTTGTCTGCATCGAAAATGTGGCCACCGCGGTCGGGATTCCATCCCGTGACCTTCAGGTCAGCAGTCGAACGCCACAACCACGAGACCACCATGGCGGCTGTATAGTGTAATTGAGCAAGGGGAAAGAAAGGGATAATAATAATAATAGTAATAAGATCTGTGGTTCTACGTCCCAAAACCACGATATGATTATGAGACGCCGTAGAGGAGGTCGCCGTAAATTTCCGCCATGTGGTGTTCTTTAACGTGCACTGACATTGCACAGAACACGGACCTCTACCATTCCGCCTCCATCGAATGTAACCGCCGCCTCCGGCAACGAACCCGCGACCTTCGCGTCAGCAGCCAAGCACCATCACTACTGCTCCACCGCGGCGGACTGGAAAGAAAATGAAGTCAGGAATATTGATGTAACAACGAGGAGCTGGAAACTGTTGAATATCTGAGTAAAGCACAACATAGTCATGTAGAATATAGTATAGCATAAGGTTTGGAAGAGAAATGAGCATGTGGAGCATGGAAAGGAGGAGAGAGGGCTATATAGAGAAAGTTCAAGTCAGAAATGAAGAACGGGAAATGAAGATCAAAAAAGAGATGAAGAAAGAAAGGAAACGAATAAGATGAAAAGAAAACTCAATCTGCGTTCGCCAGATAGTGGCGGTTGCTTCCAAGCTCCACTCTTTTCGCAGGCGTGGAACCTGTTTAACTTCATTTAACCGTGAAAGTATTTCTAAGCAAGCATTTCTGCGGTCGTGCTTTCAATACACTTAACTCCTCCATGGAAAGGAACTCATTGCCTTTCACTGATCTCCCCTTTAGTCTATGGGAAATCAAACTTTTTGTATTAGTAATTTCAGTGAGGAATGAGTACCAACTTTTTTTTATACGAACGAAAATTTACCGGCAACTACGCCTAGCGAAACAAGTGGACCAGTGATTCTTGCAGCATGGTAATAATAAAATAGACAAAAATATTACCTATTCGTCATTGGCAAGTTATTATTTTTATACAAATAAAGGACAACTATACGGCTAATTAAAAGAAATTTTCTTTCATGTACATGCTGAAAGTACAGTATCAATATGAGCAATGAGTACTGAGAACACGCTACAATAGTTTTTGACCACCTAGGATTGCTTATTGGGCAATCGCAGTAAGATATGCGAGCGTAATTAGTGTGTTTCTAAAACGATCTCTCAAAATTTTCTGAAATCTCGAGCGAAACTCATAGTTTCATTCGTAGAAATAACAAGCAAATAATGTGTGAAATCAAGCGTGAGCGCTAAATGCCAACCAATAAGGCACGATGGCGTCACGTTATCGAACAATCGCGTGCCCGGTCTAGTTAAGCTAATTTAAAGAAACCTATCTATCTAAAAGCACGTTTCCTTGGTTCGCTTAGTTTACTCATTAGGAGATTATTAGATTGGATAACGGCAGTGTTTCAACTTAGATGTAAGATGTACAAACAATTGCACGGTGTAAATGACACATTGATATAACGGTATGCAGCTCGCAATAATAAATTAAGGCACGGGAGTCCCGGAAAAAGGTTTAAAAGTAAACAATGACCGTATGGAGGCAGTTGTGCTTTTGTGTGTTCACGAAAAGTTAAAATACGGCATTATAATAAATAGCGCGACCTTTCGCTGTCACTGGAGTCCGCCAGATACCGCAATGCGTTGCTCTGGATGTAAAAAAAAAGCCTTGTTGCGCATCACTTAAAGTAATTTATTCGGAGTAATCCAGAATTCTTGAGGGCCCGTCTGTTTTTTCTCTGCCACATCATGTTTTGTATCAAGGCCGAGTGAAACAAATTTACGAGTGCGTCACCGGGTATAGTCAATGCCGCAAGAAAAGCGACGGACGCGGCTACACAGAGATTGGTCGCGCGTCGCGAAGCAAAGAATGCCAGCGCGGCCAAGACAGGACATCGATTCCGGGCGCTTCCGAAGTTCCCACCCAGTAAGAGTAGGCCACGTTCGTAGAAGTTTTTTTTAGGGGCGAAGCTCCTTAAGGCGGCACCCGTTCGTCCCTCGTAGTCGTAGTAGTGCGTAACCAGTCGTAACGCTAGTACCAGATCTTGACCTCCAAGGTGGTGCCGGTGGGAGATGTTTCCTGTGCCTTGTTGAACAATAAAAAATTCGCAGCGTGCGCGCTAACTAAAAGCCGAATTCTTCTGTCTCTCATTCCCCATTAGCAGCCATTTGCATGTTCCAGTAGGAAACGTTAGTACAAGTAGAAGTGTAAGTGTTAGCTAAAAGCCAACTTCCTCTGTCTCTCATTCCCATTAGCAGCCATTGTTTACCTCCAAGGTAGTGCCTGGTGAGATTTCTCCTGTGCGTGATTAAACAATAAAAATTTTGTTCAAAACGCCGTTGATTGATGAAATAAACCAACGAAAGACGCCAGGCGTTTTCTAAACGCAAAACGAAAGAACGCCAGATGTTTCTAAAGCAAAACGAAAAGACGCCAGCTGCTTAACGAAAGACGCCAGATGTTTTCTAAAGCAATGGTTTTCTAAACAATGAAAATTCACAGCGTACATGTAAAATTAAAGTGGGCTGCAAGTCGTCATAACTCAACGAACCTTTAGTATAAACGTGCCCGATCTCACGTCGGTGATGATGTACTGGGCAGAATTCACGGAAGATTGACGGTTTACCGATGAACCTCCGCAGCTTCGCCCACTCATCATCATTCACTCCGTGAATATGCTTTGATTTTTTTCTCGTTTCATCTTTCTTATTTCGCGCGATAGTCGTTACGGACACAGACGGCGGCAGTGGCGGCGGAAAACTACTCCACTGCCGTTGTGAAGCGGCAACAGCTTTCATTGTTAAAAATTTCGTTCTTGTGTAGCGATTGGTGTAGTTGTAACTCCTGCGTTAAATGCATCTCTACTACTGTGAAACCTCATTAAGTGGGTCGAAGGGCGGCCGAGCGATTCGAGTTCGTAGAGTTCCCACTTCTCCGTTTACAAAACTGTCGATGACGTCAATGTTTGAGGTAAGTAATTCCCCGGCACCCTCGAGTAGAATCTTGTTGGGGAGGTTCGCAAACCCGGGGTGCCACGTGAGCACTAGTGTTTGCTGCGCTTTATCAACTTCTCGCTTGTTACTGCAGTTGAGATACGTGTCGTGTGCAGCGAGTTCTGTAAGGTTGTCTCGCCTTCAGATGCGGCGCCAGAGAAGCTCCGGTGGGAGGAGGAATCGTGCGATTTGTGAGGGGGTGGTACCCTCTCTTGCGCGGTGCGGGAGTCATCCGCATGTTTCTGAAGCGCTTTTAGTGATCTTAAGTTAATTATTCGTATTAATTATTATTTATTCCTGTTCATTCTGTTCTTTTAGACCTCGTTGGTTTATTTTAACGAGGTTTTGAGCATTGCTAGCCTTGGTTAAGGGCTGTATTGACCCATTGATTCTGAGCCTGATCACGCCACTTGGGATCTGTGCATGGACGACAAGTCGGGTCCCTTAAGCTTTACGCACTTGAAAACAACATCTGAGGCGTCGTGCAGAGCGACGACTCACGTTTACACATGTAGTATTGCGTGGCAATAGCGCTCAATCGCACAAGGAGTCACATTATGTGGACTGAACTGAATTGAAGTGTGGAGTTACCAAACGTTTACTGAACTGAAGAACAATAATGTGTTCTACCGACGACGCAAAAAACAATTGAGATGTAGTATACTCGCTGTGAGCGCCTCATTGCAACATTTCGTGTTGGCGGACTAAAATCTACTGGGCAACGCGTAAGGTTGATATCAGGAATTACCCATTTCAGGAAAATTTACACTCCGAGAAAATAGAATTCCTAAACCGCGTTTCACGATCGTGTGATGGTCCAATCGTTGTGCCGTTCTACAAACTGACGAACGCTGGAAATGACATGAAAGACGCCACGCCGATTCCGTCCAAAAACAGCATTCCGAGGACGGCCGCGAACTAGAAAGAAAGAAAGAAAGAAAGAAAGAAAGAAAGAAAGAAAGAAAGAAAGAAAGAAAGAAAGAAAGAAAGAGAGAAAGAAAGAGAGAGAGAAAGAAAGAAAGAAAGAAAGAAAGAAAGAAAGAAAGAAAGAAAGAGAGCCGTAAGTCAGGCTCGCCCACGCGAAGCTTCGCGTTCCCCCTTTCTCTTTCCTCGATTGGGGAAGGACTCCTGGAATGTTTAATCTGTACTGGCGAAACTGCACATACTTCTATGTGGGCTTCAATGCGTGAATAACAGATGAAATAGCAAAGTGATCGATCGTCCGGCTGGCGTGTGGGTGGTTTCCTGATTTCTAATCCCCGAAAGCATTCGCAATGAACGCTTGCCGTAAAATTGAATAATTGCAAGCATCTAACTCAGAGATTAGGCCACGTAAAGTTGCCTCCCTTTCGAAACTCTGTTCAAACGGTCTGGACAGCTGCCGTATACATAACGAAGTGAAATAATTAACTCTCTAAAAGAGATATCAGATAAAAAGTATAAGCTGCAGATACCTTCGCTCAACGCTAGCCGGACATCGTTCACTGTAGAAAGAGCATTTATTAACGCCTGCAGAGCTTTGCAACTGGAAACCCGAACTACTATGGTGGTGTTGTAATATAGGATGTACCCGCTTTTCGTAAAATTATTCGGCTCCATATGCACTGGACGCCATAGGCAACCCAGTTGGACGCCTTACCTTGCTCCCCTAGTAAAGTATATGAAATATTCCAAATGGCCACACTTTAAATGTCCATGCATTTCGCTGCTGACTGAATGAAAATCTGCGCTCGTCATGTAGGATGACTCTGCTTGAAAAAAAAAAGGATGTATAAAACAAAGCAAGTCAGGCTTTTACCTTCCTGGTTGGAATAATGCAACACCTGCTGAATTTTAATCTTCACTATTTCAGTCATACTGAAGTCTGCCTACATGTTTTATCGCTTTAATCGTTATCCTTACTATGAAATGCCTTCAATATGCACTCACTGGCTTGTCATCTTCGTTTGGCAATTTTCTAATGCTTTGTTCTAATTGTTAGCGAAAGTCTCGTTATCTAGTTGTCAGTCGTTCAATTTCAAATTTTGCAAATCCTTGCTTTTCGCCAATACCCTAGGTTAGAAGACCGGTCAATGAAATAAAATGTTGTTGCTGAATGTTCATGACACGAGCTCAACTACTCGGCTGACACATAAGCCCTGTCTAATCGCACATGGCCAAGTCTTCGCAGATGCGTTTATCGCATACATGAATTTGATCCCATACATACCCGTGCGTCCTCAAGAAAGTATTCAAGAATGATTCATCCCACAAACGCCGTAGTGCTGTGTCTATACGACTTGTAACTCGTTCTATCAATTAGTGGCAACACGCAAATGAAATGTCGCAGTGATATAGACGGTGTTTCTTTAGGCGATACAGATTTTTCTATAAAAATGTTATGACAGTCAGGCCCCTGCCGTCTGCGCAAACGAACTCTTCGTCGAGGCGCAAAAGCTTTTCCGCGCCTAAAGCTACATTCAAAATGGTTAATTACGAAAAACTCGTTGTTTACCTTCTTAAATATTAACTTCAGGGATGTTGCATATTAGAAAGAGTTGTAGGACTTTACAATTTATGGCATGCCAATTTTTATGAGCTTGCTCGCCAAGCTTCTTAATTATGTTCGCGCCTTGTCCATCGCGCCGTATCCGCTAGTTGTTATTGCTCCCGCTAGAGGCGCAAATGTGCTCTCTCCGGTGATTCCAGCGCGCTCACTAGATGCGCGCCGCACACTCCGCTGCACACTCATCTCGTGCTCTCGTTAGATAGGTGACCGCTAGAGGGCCGCGCCCATATACAACGCTTGCTCTCGGCGCGCTTCCTTTGTCTTCGCTGGGAGCTCACTGAGTGCACTTCGCTACCGCTACTCCCAAGGTGGCGGCAGCGGCGAGGGCTCGCGCAACCTAAGCAGCGCGCAGCGCGGTCGCTTGTCGCCGCTTGTAAATTAATAAACATTGTGTGTATAATGTGTATATATATATATATATATATATATATATATATATATATATATATATATATATATATATATATATATATATATATATATATATATATATAACAACGTGGACACATCTTCCTATGACGATAGATGAATTTGTACAGAGGATTCACGGGTTACCCGATCATCCCCGAGCAAGCTCATCTAACATCACTTAATCCGTGGATATGGCGTGACTTTTTTTTAATCGCGAAACACAAGTAATTTGAGAGAGTAATCATAGAAACTGAAGGCCCTGATCAAGGCGATACCAAAACTGAGCGCACTGGGTGCGCCGGAAATCCGTCGTCTGTGTTACATCAGACCGGTCGTTCACGTGGTGAACTTTGAAAAGAGGCGCATCGCAGCAGAATATGTTCAGGAAAAAGGGCAAGCCGTCTCAAATACCCCAATGGACCGCTTAATCTTTGCGTTTGCCGTATGGTGCTTGTCTGGTTTATTCATGCTGTACCCAGGAAAACCGCAATTTCTGATTTTTCTTTCACTGTACAGCTTAAAACTAGGAAGCAGCCACTGCAGCGCTACTTGTCACTGAAAAGCGAACGGGCTTTTTGCATATCTTTCAAATTTAACAAAGAAATGAATAAGCACTACACACCAAACGCAAATAATAAGCGGTCGACTTGGGTACTTGAGGGGGCTTGCCGTTTTCTCTGACCATATTCTGCTGCGACGCGACTTCTTTTCAAAGTCGGTCACGTGAGCTTCCGCTCTGACGCAACACAGATGAGGGATTTCCTGTGCACCCGTTGTGCTCGGTTTTGATATCGCCAAGATTGAGGCCGTGAATGTAGACGAATATTATCTCAAATTACGTGCTAGTTTCGCGAATAAAAAAAATTGGGCTTGCCATAAATTGTGACGCACTACGACTCTTCCATAATAACAACGGCCCATTGCAAATAATTAAAAAGTTAATGACAAGTTTTTGCTAATTACTCATTTGAAGGTAACTCTAGGTATGGCAGAGTATTTCCGCTTCGACGTTTAGTTCGTTTGCAAAGATAACAGGGGCCTGACTGTCATAACATTTTTATCAAGAATATGTATTTTCTAAAAAAAAAAAACAACGCCCTGTACATCTATCAGTTCTAAAATGTTTTCCTGACACCACAATAATGTTTCTACATTTATTTGAACTGGATGACACAAAAATGTTTAAATTCCACCACTCGCCATGAAGCAAACTATTATCACATATTACAAGGCCGCCAGCGTTGTGGTGGTTTCCGCTGTGGCACCCAAACTGTCGCTTACTAGTTAAAGCCTTCCTGCCGACAGAGTTCTTGCATGGCTTAGGCAAGCGTCATAAGTTCTGGTGAACCAGCGCACCATGCTGCCCATGTGATCCTGTCTCAGTCTCCTTTGTGTACCGCTGCTAAACGAGCCAGAACGACGCTTCTGTAACAAAGGCATCCGGAACGCAACTATGTCGGCTTGAAGAAGGCTATGCAGTGAAGTGCGAAGATGCCGGTGTAGCGAGAATGATTCCGCGCAAAGTTAGAAAGAATGCGAGCGCGCCATTTGATGTTTCAGTGCGGATCATATTTTCCCAAGGCATCTTCCTATTGTAAACAAAGTAAAAGATGTACATTATAGTTGGCGTAAAGCAATGGGCTTTCCGCTCAAACACGCCCATCATCATCAGCGTTATTCGTGGCCATCATACAGAGCACCCTATGGGAACGACTCGACAACATCCCGTCATGAGGGCTGTAGGCGTTGTTAGGCAAACCTCATTCAGCCAAGCGATGTTTGCCGTAAGTGGCCTCTGCATTCAGTTTCGTCTATGCTTTGCACGCGTAGTGCATTGCATTTCACATGCATTGAGAACGCAAGAGATACGGACTACATCAGTGGCATTTCCGTTGTGTAAACGTTGAGTAACGAGAAAACTGCGGCACCCAAAACCACAACAAAGAATAGTTGCGAAAGGTCCCTTTGTTGCTCAAAACGATGCTCCTCTCGTAAAAGTGGGTGGAAATCTACCTAGGAAGCACAATTTTACACCGCCGAAGGTCAGAATCACTTCTGCAGTAGCCGCCCTTTCGTAGAAAATGGTGTACTTGAATTGATGTTTGGAAACAGCGTAGATTAGTTGGAAACGATGATATTCACCACGCATTTGTAAGGAAACCTTTTGTAGCGTTAGATGTTTGTTCAGTTTGAGTTTGTTTTTTACAACTTACCCTTTCACAGTAAGTGACTGGTATGGGGAAGAAATGCTGCCTGAAAACAGCTTGTCAGGACCCTTATCCCCAGGTTCACTTTGGCAACAAGAGGATAAAATTAAAATGCATCTAAAGGCGATGTAAACGAAGAGCACATATCTTATATATTGAAACAAACAATTGTTGTACAAAGGGAACTATTACTACGGACAGATGTAGCAAGGCATATTCAAAATAGGAGCATCAGACAGCGTGCACATATTTACAGAAGTGATTTTGAAATTATTTATTCTATACTTATTTAGCGTTCTATTGTCCTATTGTCCTTTAACAATAATTCCCTTTGTAGGCAACTTGGCGAGTGCGCTCACATGTCGGGCACATTTGTTTCTCTCATCACACCGAGAAACACATCGCTTCCATGGTCCTTCCCATGTTGTTCTTTTTATTCAGAATGGTTTCGGTTGCCTGTGACATTTGTTGACAAAAACTGTGCGTTTATTTATCGTGTGGACATGCGCCTATGTCACCCTCACAGCGTGAAAGTCGCAAATCCCCGTTGTCTTCGTGAATATTCCCTCAGTAGCATCTTTCAGTCAAAATGCCTGATTTTGCTGCAGACCTGTGTTAAAAGGATATTTGTTATTTAATTTAAAAAATTACAAGCTACCCATTTACACAGATGTCAGTGCACGTTAATGAACTCCGTGCTGACGACGTTTCCGGTGTCCTCACTAAGCAGTGACTGATAATCATATCACACTTTTCGAACACAAAGCTCCTAATGATATTTTTCCTAATATGCAGAAAGAAGACTTTACGCGCGAGCAGCGTGTGCGAACTTTGCTCACAAGCGCACAGGCGCGCGTTTTCTCGACAGGCATCATTACAGAGCTCGTAAAATTGCTGTTCTCTCAACACTTCGCATTTGGAGGACTGACAGCACGAAATTGCTGCCATCCCTGGAGTGGCCGCATGTCCTTAAACCGGCGTTTCTGTTGAGTTACGTGAGATCGGTTTCAAAAGAGTTAGCCCTACTTTGTATAACATTCTAATTGCGGCTAAAGTGTGATTTTTAAATTATATGTTGTTTAGGAGAAGTTTGCACCTGATACTCATTTTCACAGATAAGAGACTTCGTGGAACTAATAGAAATGAAAAAAAAAAAATAAAAATAACGTGCTAGTTCAAAGAGCAACAGCGGAGAGCTCTTGTAGGTCAATAAAGCCATAAATATTTTTATAAAATTACGAAGTCCATTCGTGTAGTTACACAAACAACAACACAACATACAGCCCAGTCACATAAAATGAAATAACACGAACACCGTACATGCTGAAAATAACACTACACAACGTGCAGTCACGTCACACCACAGTCCAGTCACCGGGAAACAAAACATGGTTACACATGAAGAGACACAAAACGCTACATGGACAGCTTAAATTGTGTGCATCAAGTCGGCCTAAAACGCATTCTCAATAATTTCGAAGTATGCGACTCACTTTTAGAAATTTGTTTATTACTAATAGTGCCTGTTTTTTGCGAGGCATACGTTGGCCGCGAATATAGGATTGAATCGTGTGCAGTTCTTTTCTTCCGCTGATGCCCATGGTTAATGAATTCTCATTCTATAAGAATACGCAGATCCTTGGACGTGCCCTATTTTGATTTATGCACAGCCTTTCGCAATTTAGCTGTAAATGTGCTGAGGTGCTCTTCAAAAGATAACATTCGAAGGCCAGAAGGCTTGCACTATATCTTCACTCATTTATACAAGCAAGCACAACTCAAAGGTATCTCAAAGTGCTTTCGCAGTTTGGTGTGTTCCACTGGTGTACAAGACGGCGTTTCTTACGTTGGCGGCTTCTCCATATTTATTTCTCAACAGATACCAGCTAACCGGCCGTTAGAGTATTTTACTTTGGATTGATTCACAAAATAAACTCACTTTAGGGTCCTTGTAGAATATCAGCCTACGTATCATACATCAAGAACGACAAGTGAAATATTATCACAACCTTAGATATGTCATTTTTCGGTTTAGACATAACGTGGTGCGTTAATGACAGCCGACTGACGAAAAAAAAAAAGAATTAAGCTTCCAGTAATCTTAATAAAGATACAGTCACCATTTTTTTTTTGTCACCGCGTGAGTGAATGCTTACGAGGCCTTGGAAATTTTACCTTGCGCAAAGTTTTCCTTGCCTGGTAAAAGCGAGACAAGTTTTTAACTTTATTGCGCTGAACAGAGCGCACGAATTCATTTGTCATATGCCCAGATAATGCAAGTTCTGTATGTATTAATGTTTTTGCGCACAGACCAGTGCATATAATTAGTATCTCTTATTCAGGAAATACAGTGCGCCAGAATAATAACCGTAATAAGAACACCCCTCCCTCCAGCACAAGGTAGCCAGCCGGTCTAAGAACTGGCTAACCTCCCTGTCTTTCCGTTGGTCCTTCCTTGTTGTTGGGAGAGGTCGTGAGTACATAACATCTTGATTTTTTGCGCTAAGAAAGACGAACAAATGAGCGAAGACAGCACAGACATTATGATAATAATACTTATAAAGGATGACAACATGACATTCACCAATTATCGGTATATAATTTCAACTTTTTTGAGACAAATTGAGAATGTGTTATTTAAATGTCGTGCCTTTCACAGATCACTATATTGCTGTAACTTCTTTGCGTTATGGATTCCAGGGAAACTAGTTGGCAATAACTCGATTCTCGATGCCATAAATGCCCGTATAAGAAAGCTTCGACAATCAAGCCATAGTAATACTTGAGATAACTGATATTTATTCTCCAACCAAAGTTACGAAGACACGTAAAAACCCGACGTTTCGGAACCAGCTCGGTTCCTTCCTCAGGGGGGACTGCGGCGGCTTGGCAGCGGCCTCTTTAAGGCACTCTCGCGGCGGTTAACGACCTCACGCATTACCGAGGAGCGTAGCCCATGCGCATACACCGGGGGAGAGTTCCGAGTGAACGGTTGATATTTTGAGTGGTCCTCTGTATATGCCACGACTCCAGTAGTAACCTCCTCCTCCACTTGGTTTCACTTTCGAGGATGGCGGTTCCGTTGAAGTCTATTCTGTGGTCAAACGTCTCTGCGTGCTCGGCGACGGCGCTGCGTTCTTTGTTGAGTTTACGGACGTCGTTGACGTGTTGCCTAATCCGTTCGGGGAAGTTTTTGTTCTCGCCGATGTATGACGAGGAGCAGTCGGCACACGGTATTTTGTAAACGACGCCGGGCGCCCTGTCCTTTGTTGGTCGGTCTTTCGGGCGGGGAAGGAAGCGGCCCAGCGTGCATGAAGGCACGTGCGCGATGTGCACGCCTTCTTTTCTAAAAATCCGAGCCAACGCCTCGCTGGCTCCCTGGACGTATGGGACCGACACGCGTTTTGGAGAGCTGTTCGTCAATGCTGGCTGGGAGTCGCGTAACCTCTTTTTCTCTGCGCGGCGGGCGACGGATCGAATGAAATTTCTGGCATAACCGTTTTTTCTGAGGTCCGCAATTACGCGGGCCTCTTCTTTCCGGCGTTCCGTGTCAGTGGAAGATATCTTTTTGGCTCTCTGAAGTAATGTGGACACAACGGAGGCCATGTGGGTGGAGGGATGGGACGAATCGTATTGAAGGTATCGGCCGGTGTGCGTCGGCTTCCTGTAAACGGAGAACTCCAAGTCACTGCCCCTTCTTGCCACCTGGACGTCGAGAAAGGGGAGGGTGCGGTCGCGTTCACACTCGACCGTGAACTGTATGGCTGGGTGAACGGAATTTAGGTGCAGTCTGAAGTTTTCAATTTCAGATGTCTTCACGACACAAAAGCAATCGTCCACGTAGCGAAGAAAGAGCTTGGGTCGCGGCGAGAAGGAGCCAAGTGCTTCGCTTTCTATAAGTTCCATGGTCAGGTTTGCCATTGTGACGGAGATGGAGGCTCCCATTGCGGTTCCACTGTTTTGCCTGAAGATTGTTCCTCTGTAGGAAAAATACGTGCTGGACAGGCAGAATTCCAGTAGGCGGCAGAGTTCGTCAATAGTGAGTGGGGTCCTTTGACTCAAGCCATCGTCACCCTCAAGAGCAGCACGGGCACAGGATACAGATAAGGGTACCGGCACATTGGTGAACAAAGGTACGACGTCGAACGAGACCAGGCTCTCGTCTTCGTCGATGCTCACCTCTGATGCTAGCTGCACGAAGTGGCTGGAGTCGCGGACATGAGTTGGGGTATTCCGGGTGAGAGGGGCGATGATTCGGTGCAGGAAGCTTGAAAGGGCTCGGCATGGAGAGGAAGTGAAGTCGACGATTGGTCGGAGGGGGGCGCCAGGCTTGTGAATTTTGGGTAGTCCGTAGAAACCCGGTGCGGAGCCGTTGCGGCAGATTAGACTTAGGTAGAGTGCTTTTAATTGTGGGTGGTGCTTGAAAATTTCGGAGAGTAGCTTGTTTAGCTGAGTCTGAGTTTGCTTCGTTGGATCCTTTTTTAGCTGCGTATATGCGTCACCCTCTAAAAGGGCCTTCTCGCCGCGACCCAAGCTCTTTCTTCGCTACGTGGACGATTGCTTTTGTGTCGTGAAGACATCTGAAATTGAAAACTTCAGACTGCACCTAAATTCCGTTCACCCAGCCATACAGTTCACGGTCGAGTGTGAACGCGACCGCACCCTCCCCTTTCTCGACTTCCAGGTGGCAAGAAGGGGCAGTGACTTGGAGTTCTCCGTTTACAGGAAGCCGACGCACACCGGCCGATACCTTCAATACGATTCGTCCCATCCCTCCACCCACAAGGCCTCCGTTGTGTCCACATTACTTCAGAGAGCCAAAAAGATATGTTCCACTGACACGGAACGCCGGAAAGAAGAGGCCCGCGTAATTGCGGACCTCAGAAAAAAACGGTTATCCCAGAAATTTCATTCGATCCGTCGCCCGCCGCGCAGAGAAAAAGAGGTTACGCGACTCCCAGCCAGCATTGACGAACAGCTCTCCAAAACGCGTGTCGGTCCCATACGTCCAGGGAGCCAGCGAGGCGTTGGCTCGGATTTTTAGAAAAGAAGGCGTGCACATCGCGCACGTGCCTTCATGCACGCTGGGCCGCTTCCTTCCCCGCCCGAAAGACCGACCAACAAAGGACAGGGCGCCCGGCGTCGTTTACAAAATACCGTGTGCCGACTGCCCCTCGTCATACATCGGCGAGACCAAAAACTTCCCCGAACGGATTAGGCAACACGTCAACGACGTCCGTAAACTCAACAAAGAACGCAGCGCCGTCGCCGAGCACGCAGAGACGTTTGACCACAGAATAGACTTCAACGGAACCGCCATCCTCGAAAGTGAAACCAAGTGGAGGAGGAGGTTACTACTGGAGTCGTGGCATATACAGAGGACCACTCAAAATATCAACCGTTCACTCGGAACTCTCCCCCCGGTGTATGCGCATGGGCTACGCTCCTCAGTAATGCGTGGGGTCGTTAACCGCCGCGAGAGTGCCTTAAAGAGGCCGCTGCCAAGCCGCCGCAGTCCCCCCTGAGGAAGGAACCGAGCTGGTTCCGAAACGTCGGGTTTTTACGTGTCTTCGTAACTTTGGTGGGAGAATAAATATCAGTTATCTCAGTTTACTTACCCAACCAGACAGACTTCTGTCTAATGTTTACCTTCAATAGTAATACTTGCGTGGATGAAGAATACGCGCCCTCACCCAATGAAAAAAAAAACACACAAGACCAAAAGTTCCTTGACGTTTCGGCAATACGGTTGGCTGTTTCACAACGAACGAATGCATCGCGGTCGTCATTGTATACTTGCAGAAAGGCGTATTTAGCTTGCTTATAACACAGGGAGGCAGCTCCTTGTGCGATTTATCGTGCTAGCAGCAGATTGTACACAAAATGATTCAAGGAGCAGGCGGGATGATAATTCCGAAATCTTACTGAGAAAGTGCATCACCAAAACAAAATCACATTTACCATTTGATGAGCAGCAAACAACACTTTGCGCGAAACGGGAAACCCGGTGCCTCACACACAACCGGCACAAACCAATCAACCTAGGGCAAATAAAAGGCGGCCCGCAATGAGATGCCGGCAAGACCTGATTGTAGACTCCGCAAACGCCATGCGACCTCGCGGTTAATAAGCGCCGGCAGTTGGCATACGACAACTAAACATCGACGAACGCCGCCGCCATACGTAACTGCCCTTCTGCACCGCGACAGACTTTTATATGATGCCCGCGTCCGCTATACCCATAGCCATGTAGTAGTACTAGTGCTGCAGAAACCAGCGACTTCATCTCAAGCCCCTTTCCACCCTCCTCGGCGTTTAGCCTTATGCTCTTCTAAATTCTCTGCACTTGCTTGTCCGCCATTCCCAATGTTGCTATCCCCAATCTCGCCTCCATTTCTCCTGCCCCTTCCATCGCATTCGAGCCATTAGCGAAACGGCTTGCCGGTCTAAATGAGGCAGATTACACATGTGCCCGCGGGAAGGCGAACGAAAACTGTCCCGGGGAGCAATGAGCGAAGCGTGACTAGGACTAATAGGGAGACATAGCGGGAAAGGGGAAATGGGGGAGAGGAATCGCGAGGTTTGGCGGGGCTGGAACCTCTCTTTCAATTCTTACGTCACTCCTTCTTGCATTTCGGCTTCCTTCCGCTTTTTCACTTCTTTCTCTGACCGTCGTTGTTCCACAAGCCGCGCACGATCACTCCAGCAAGCAACACCACGAAACAGCAGAAATGTGCTTTCGGCCGCGTGCCTCGCTCCTAAATGGCGCCTGGGATAGGAGGCATGGTCCGCTAAGCAGCACCGTGGCCGATGCATTTGCTCGTGCCTGGAATAACCAATCACGAGGAAAAGGAGAGGCGACGAAGAAGGCAAAAAATGAAAAAAAAAAACTAATGACGGCAGGAGGGAACGCAGTGCATGAAAGCAAAAAAAAAAAAATGCGGCCGCTTCTCGCTTCTTCACTGTGAACTTCCTCGCGCATCTGAACTGCGTCAAAAGCTATCGGAAGCTTTGCGTGCCGCTTCCCTCTGGCGCCTACCCGGCCTCTCTGCGGCACTAAACCAGAGAAAAGTTGTTCTTTTTTCTCGAGTTTTCTTTACGCTAGCTCTTTAACGGCCGGCTATCAAAGCCTCGGCTGGCCGTCACCCCGGTGTGTTGTTGGCAGAAGCAATTTAAAGAGTGCAGGACGTTTGCGCCTGGCAAGAGATGTCGTTCTTGTTTCGAAACTGGAACTTCGTAACGGCTTTTTTTCTCTGTGTATTCCATAAAATAAGAACACCAGATATATTGCACTCTGCTTTACTATTACGTATTCCTCGATGTTCCGTCCATTGAGAGGCAAGAGCGACGTTAGAAATGAGGATCCTGGATGGGGCCATTCAGGAACATATATGGCTAAGGCATCGAAAAAAAAAACATGGCTGATCCCTCTGGCGTGAGAATCGTGTTAACACGAAAGTGAAACGTGTCTTCACAGACGTAGTTGAGCGTTTGTTCTACATTGTTTCGCCCCAAGGACAAATGAGTGAATGCAATAGCAACAAATTGTAATGTCACGCGGAGAACGGCAAGCAGCTCGAAACCCGCCAAAGCAGTCGGCGGCAAGACACCGTTCGTGTATGTGGAAGCTGCACTACTCCGATAACGAGCCGTCACACGCTAACACGAAGCGAAAGTGAAGGAACGTAACTGCGTCTAGGGCGACTCCCTGATGTTAGCGCGACCAGCAATTTTCGCTGGTATCGAGACGCTTTAACCATATCCATAGCCATCCTTTAAATGCGTCGTCGCCAAATTGTTCTGTATCGGCGCTAGTAAGTGGCATGCCACATTACGTCCCGTCACCGCTCACAGACGGTGGCTTCGCCTCGCCCCGCCTAGCTACGCCAACAGAGAGCACCATGCGAGACAGAATGTGTCAAAGATATGAGGAGCATTTGAGAAGAGTTGTGTATATGCCTCGGTAGCTCAGTCGTTAGAGCGCCGGGCGCTTATCACCGCGGGCCAAGAAGGCGTACGTTCGATTCCTGGCGGCGGAACTTTTTGTTGCACTTCTTTCTTTCTCATCCGTTAGCGTCCGCTTTATTAACGTCACATCCATGAGGGAAATACGTCACTAAATCTTGGTGGAACCTGGCATAAAACACTCTCGTGTTAAAACAGGTTCACTGCAGCTCCGGGAGCTTCCATGCCTGCGTGGCGTCGTTCTCGCATACGCTAGGTATAGAGCCTAAGATCTAACCCACATAGTGACAGGAAACAATGGCGTCCATATCGCCTGTACACATATGTTGCGGTGTGTTGTTGCCGGGTGAGGCTTAACCTTGCGAACATGCAGTGAACCCATTTTATGATTGCGGCGACTATCATCTTCGACCAATCTGTTTTGCCATTAGCAATTTCTTCCTTAGACCTTTCAATTACGGGATAGCCAGCCGGTTCTTTTTCAATATGTTTTCGGCTCGTCATGTTCTGCGGGCTGTATAGGCGAATATATGACGGCCTAATAAAATAGTCGGTGGTGGCGCTCATACGGACTCCTTTGTTTTTGTGTTCGTGAGATGTGCGCCGCTCCCTTAACAGTAGGACACAAGTTTCAGTATTGCTGTACGTGTGACATTAGGGAGAACCAATATTATGTTTTTTTACTTGAAATTTCAACATTGAGCAGCATCATCTTTAAGTAAATAGGCACTAAACCAACGAGCCATGGAATGACAAGGCCCCCCCAAACACTCGCCCCACTTTTCTCCCACCTTCCGGTAATCGATCCATTTTAGCGGGGACCATTACCGGCGGAAACAATCACGCCATCAGCTCACAGTCAAGCCAAAGAAGCATGCAAACAGTTTCATAACCAGAACGAAAGAAGGAAAACGGGACGTTAATAACAAAACACCAGCATGTGACAACGCGGCCCGCTTCGCGTCACTAAGCAGCAACGCCAGCTGCTTGTTCGGTGATACGTCGAGACGCGAGGACGACGGCTGTGTTTATGCCCCGTGCGCACCTTCCCACGATATATTGCCTCTTTTTGCGCATCAGCAGCGAGAGAAGGACAACTTCTTCGATAGCGTTCTATGCTTCTATCGCCTTCGTTGGCATTGGCATCGCTGGCGCTCATATTTCTGGCCCTCTACTGAGCTTTGAACTGTGTGCCTGAGCATTGTTTCTCTGAAGATCGAGCTTGCAGTTGTCCAAAGCCTTGCTTTATGATCGCGTTTTTGGTAAGGTTATTTCGTGTGCTTTTTTATCGTCCAGTTGTTTGTTAGCCGGCAGTGTTCTTCCAAGTCAGCCACCGAGAAAAACGACTCCGTGTTTCGTTACACGTAAGCCTCGACCGGACAGATCCTAACGGATTTTGTTTCCTCATCCGTGCCTCTTTCGCTTCTTCCTTCTGCAATGCGGCTCGAACATATGTCGCAATCACACTTGCTTTTGTGTTACACATGCTTTCAAAGCAATGGCGACAGGTGTCGTTGAATTGGAATTAAGTTTTTGTCACACCACACATGCGTACTGAAGGCGTTATATAAATGTCAATAACACGCGAATGCAAGTCGAACTTGTGGCTGCCTTTTAAAATTATTTTAAGGCAAATGTAGTCGTAGGCGTCTCCGCCACAATAAAAAGAGGTTCTTTTTACGCTTAGGCGCGCATCGTGTTAGCTACTTTACTAGACATTCCATAAAATAATAACATATGAGATTTTACGTGCCAAAACTATGATAAAGATATGACGCATGCCGTGGTGGGCGGCCCCGGAAATTTCTACCATAAGGTGTCCTTTAGCGTGCAACTGACACCGCACAGTACAGGGGCCTCTATAGCTTTTCGCCTCCATAGAAATGCGACAGTTGCGGGTGGGATTGAACTCGCGACCTACGTGTCATCAGCCGAGCACCGTAACCTTTGTTCCACCGCGACGGACGCATTTCACAAATGACGCCACGTTTTCGGCCAAGCCGGAGCATTATGCGCTGTTTTAAGTTCGAACTGTCCGTAATGCATTCCACCTCATTAGTGATGCTATTGTCGCCTCTCGGGGTCTTAATAAATGTAAAATTAATGAGGCAAATGAAGATCATGAGGGAAATTAAAATCTATAAAGTAAATTAAAACGAGAAGTCGCGACCTTTCGATCTCCCCGCAGAGTGGTCGGTGAATATTTTAAACAATATGTTCCCGACGCGTAAAGCGGTGCGCCCGAAAGAATGATTTATGACCCTCGAAGATCACCGGGCAGCGCTCCAGAACGCTCGCGTGTCTTATATTTTAATCCCTTTAGTGTCTCGATGCACTTAATGCTTGCGACGGCAATGTATTGGCGTGTTTCGCGCAATGGAATATTCACTCTTCAATATTAACGCTTAACATAACCTGTAGCCGAAGGCTTGCGAATCATCTGGCTTCCTTGTGGCGGCTTTTGGGGCTCAGACAGAGTACAGCGAGTGCGTGATAGCACTGAGCATTTGGGGCAAAGTTAATGGGAGTTGTCTCTAGTATTTCTGTACGAATATAGCGACGTAGAGTTTTTGTAATGCTCGCCCCGGAACATTAGCGCAGTCAAAATAGTACAGTTGACTTCCATTTTTAGAAACTTTGGAGTTATCAGCCACGTTAATTACGCATTCATCTGCATAAAGAAAACACCGTCTTCAGCCCTCGTGCCGTTAAGGCATCACTGTAAAACATATGAAAGCGTTCTAGCTACATTGTAATTCTTTTCAAAGTTGTTGTTACGAAGGAACCGTAATATTGTTCTTCTGATTTCGATGTTTATATTAATAATGCACAGTAATTTATTCAGTCATCGTCAAGCAAAGAACAAGAACTCACCCGTACACCTTTCAGTATTGAAAATCTCCACTTGGTGGATATTCTGTAATCGTAGCTTGTGAATGTATACATGGAGGCAAATTAGTGAGGAAGAGCACATCTGCATTTGGGCATTACAAGTCAGGCAATGAACGTCTGTATAAACTGAAAGAAATGAAAAACTTGCCACTTGCTCACGTATCTTTCACCGTTTTGTTAGGCGCCCGGTGTTTTATGTTGTCTTTGTCCATAGAAGCAACGAAAGAACGAATGATGTAGCATATTTCTCATTCAGGTTGATTAGAGCAGGAACTAATCGCAAGGGAGAGAACGATGCAAAACAAAGTGCAAGAGGATGAAGGGATCCTCGCGAGCCTGCCTGTTTGTCCTCATGACGTAAAGGAGCATGCGAGCAGACTGTTAAATATGGCGAAAGAGAGAGGTGAAATGCAACTACCAGGCCATGTTGACCCTGTATTTATCGATAACACCTACCCCATTATTGCAACAACAATATTTTATACCTAGTGTTACACATTACTACTAAATGGAGAGTTGCGTATCAGTTATTAAACTTCACAGGAAATCGGGAATAGCTCTTATCAGAAAATCTACTGTCTGCGCAGAAATGAGTCTCAATCAATCTCACGATTTCAATGTCTTCTACGAAGCAACGTGTCATATCACTATGTGGCTGAGTGGAGAGGTGGGTGAGAGTCAGCGACCCCCCTTGTGGCCAAGATACCGATGTTCTTACTGCCGTGCAACTAGCGTATACAACTATGTTTATTGAATAGGCGTTCTGCTGCTACTAGGTTCACGATGATGGTTAATGTCGTCTAATGCTGTCTAAATGATAGAAATGGCAGCTAATCCTCGCTCAATGTTTATTAAGGTAGGCTCATGGCGGCTAAAAAAATGACATGTAATTGTCAGCCACAGTTGACTAAAGGTTGATAAATTGTGACTAGTTCTGACTACTGATGGCTAAATCGCGGCTAATGATGGTTGTCGTTGACTAAATTAAGGCTCATTAAGGTTGCGATAACCATAGTTGATTAGTCTTCCAAATGAGGACACCTACACTGCTCCGCTTCCGGTGTATCACGCTTCTGGTCTTATTTTTCATACACGATAGCATGTCATACTGTGCACGCTTCCTTTTTCCATCCCAACTACACGTATTCCTCAACAACAGATCGATATTGAACGATGGCGTTCTCGCCTAGCGTACTCACTCGCATACATTGCTAACGCTGGGTAGAGCAGTCTTTTGTGGACTAAATGACGATTAAGGTTGACTGTTTCTCGCTATTGTAAGGTATATATGGATATATAATTATGAATATTGGCTGGTTTTGGCTGTATAGTTGCACATACCAGCCTGTGCTGCCAATGGTGCCTAAATAATGGCTATCTATGGCTGAGTTACGATAAGTATTCACTAATATTGGCGAATGTCTTCTGAGGTTGGCTGTTACAACAGCAAAATTGCCTTCGTTCAAACTTGAATGCATTAATTTATTTGTCTTCCTGTCTTATACGCACTGACACTGTTCCGGATGCATCAGTTTTTACTCCCGAAGAGCAGCCCTCTCAGCTGCACTGGACCATCTTTGCAACCGGCCGGTTGCAGAAAACAGCATTCCAAAGCAGTTGCCTACATTGGCTTCAAAACAGTTGCAATGAAGATGTCAGCATAGGCACCGGGCGCGGGGCGAGTTTAGACTGGTGGCGCCTCTTTCGGTGGAAGCGCGGAACTAATGGCATGTGGGTGCCTGAAAGGGGCAGGCGCTTGCTGCGGGGACGCGGGGGTGGATGTTGGCTGCGCTTCATTGTGCTCTCGTCGCTTGTGCCCTGCGCTGCCGAAATGCCTCGAGGAACCAAGCCCGAGCAGACAGGCTGCGCTGTAGGCTGCACAAACAGCTATGCAAACATGGATAAAGCTGGGGAGTACATCCAGTTACATCGGTTCCCCTCTGCGATCGTCGTCGCCGACGGCCTTGTTCGCGCACCGGACGCCAACGACGGCCCTCGTTGCGTCAAGGTACATGAAATACACAGACTGAAGATAGCTGTTGAAATATTAAGATCGGCGAAGCATCGAAAAGAAAAGGAAAGCAAAACGGGAACAGGAGTTTGCACGATGTACAACGAAGGAACAACATGTGCGATCGGCCAAGCATTGCGTAAAGAAAGCCGAAAATCGACTAGGAGACGTAGGGTATCCTTTTCAAATGTTGGGAGACAATGTTAACGTCTAGACAGAATAACAAAGTATTAAATATTCGGCAGATCCCACGCCTTGTGGGAATCGGTTTCATGCGAAGCAGTCAGCGAGTATAGTACTATGATGCATCTTTTTTTTTTTGAGCCAAGCGTTACGAGGTGCAGTAGTTGTGTACACATAGTGGTCTTACCAGGCACGTCGACTACACTGGCGTTCAAAGGCTAACTTATGGTCTGACGTAACGTCAGCACTCACGTTACAGCACATACATCAGTATTCTCGCAATGAAGTGCACTTTACGGTGCGATGATGTGAAGATCATACGTAACTTTCGTTAGCGTATTCCTCCGGGGTCGAGAAACGTTTGAATGTAGCTTCATGAATCATATAGGAATACAAATGTAACGTTCATTACACTGCTATAAAAGCAGAGCAAACATTGGAAACGTGAGGCTGACATGACGCCCGTGTCATAGGAGTACTATGTAGTGTTTATTGCTTTGTTATAAAATTGGATAGCGAGCACCACAACCACAACTGACGTTGCACAGTCATTACTCCTGCATAGGGTGTTTTTCCAAAGCAGGTTCTTGGCCTGGCATGGCACCGTGGTAGAATACCTGACTGCCACACGGAACGATTGGGTTCCATTCCTACTGGGATCCTAATATTTATTCTCTGCATTCGTCGGGTTAACGCTGACGGTGTCGGTTTTCCTAACGCGCTCGCATTTAAATTACCAATGTCTGTTCTCGCCGTTCCCGGGTAGATATAAACTGTCAATCACCTGTGGCGCTTACCCGTACACCGCTGGCTGTAGTAAACGGGTATATGCCACACGTGTCTGGAGGAAAGGGTTTCACGACGTACGCGACAGGATTTTCACGTTATTCATGTCATGACCAGATGGTCATATGTGTCAAATCCGCTTACCCTCCCGTGCCAATTTTGGTCTACACCAAGTTAAGGAGCCGATCACAACAGCACACAGACGTAGGCGGCTAGATGGACAGATACGTAGATAAAAACGTTCAAACTGCCTAGGGTTCGCTAAAAATGATTTGAAAAAATAGAAATGGTGCTACTTACATCTAGCTCCACATCGTCGCTCATCACGTTAAGCTTCGTCTGCGGGGCGCACTTGCAACGCTATTTGCACTCGTTGTCGCCTTTATATTCCATGATGACATGCACGGGACCTGCTTCGTGCAAGCGGCGACCCTTCTGTAGAGCAGACGCACCAAAAAGCGTACGCGAGCTGGTCAAGTCTTTGAAACTGCAGCGCAAAATAACTGGTAGCGCCATGGGTGCACTTGCGCTGTCAGGACTCGCCCTCCCGTCAAGAGCCCTCCAGACAAGAGTGAAGAACAGCGAGTTCAGCAGTTAAAATGCAAAGATGCTTATTTTACATTGTGTCGCCAATCGCGCCTGTCTCATTTGCAGTCCCGAAAGGGAGGAGGCATCGTGCCCCGTCTGGTCCGTCTCCGAACGAAAACAAACGCCACGCAAAGAGGCTGACTTGTTTGATGTTCCGACGGCGCTCATCGGTGTGGACATGAGAGGGACACGGGTCATTCTTTCTAGACGACTTGGCGGCTATTAAACGCGTCCACCACCGCAAACGACTGCGCGGGAGTCTCCCTGAAGCCCGACGACGGGCCCCGTTGTCTGAAAACATGTCGAGCGCTTCGTGCATTGTTCAAAAGAACGCTGTTGCTGTCGCTTTTCCTTGTCTCCGGTCGACAAACGCTACAGCATACAGCTTCAAATTGTTCAAAAAGAAACGCCGCGCTTCTCTTCGAATACGGGCCGAAAGCAGCAGAGCCTGTTCCGCGTCGTCTGCTTCACATGTCAGTGCTGTCCCTGCCGCCGCTTGGGGCGCTTTTCGTGAGAGGGGTAGGTGGCGCCTTACGACGGTCGCCCGGTGCCTATAGGCGACCTAAGAGTTGTCTATTAGGGGTAGAGGAATTTCAACAAATATTATATGCCACTGCCCATCCTTCCAGACTCAACAACGTGTTCTAGAAGCCAAACTTCATCTTCTTGCTTGAAGACAGAGAACAAGATCATGCCACCTTTGCCCACGGTTTCGTGCACGCACAAGGCCACGAAAACCCTGTCGTACTATTTGAAGACGACCGGACTTCACGAGCGTTTGTGAACTGCCATCGCGAGTTCGTGTTGTGTGTGTTCACACTAACTGTTCATTTCTCATTGTTCTTACTCTCGTTCTTTCTTCTCTATATTATCTATTATTCCTCATTTCACCCACGCCACGTGCAGATTAGCCAACCGAGCCAAAGCCTGGTTAACCTCCCTGCTTTTCCTCTTCGTTGCTTTCTCTCTGACCATCCTGTTGGTCGAGTCCGGAAAACGAAGCGGCGAAGTGCTTCCTGCAATGACCTGTCTGGTTTCCGGCTTTCCAGTGCCAAATGAGGGAAGTAAAGTATACGTCGACGAATCATTCACTGCCCCCACCGTCAGGGCAAACCCGTACGAGCTCTTCAGTCAAATGGCTCTTTCGGTGGTCCCAATGCACTATGTGCGCACGTCCATACGTAATGCTTGTAAGCAACGTCTTGCGCAGATTACCCCACCGGTCCTCTTTCCGAGCAAGTCTCTCCTGTTGCGCTCTCAAAAGCGATTCGACAATAAGGTATTCGCAAATTCTGCCTACCCACCGTATTCTTTAGCGAAATGGCGACAGCCCGAAAATACAACAGCGACACGCGCATACTGCGGACTGTGCTGCCGTGCAGACCTGCACCACTTATTATGGCGATGTTCTGCATTCGATAAAGGGCGATTGGCCATACAGGCTTTGCAATGCACGCATTTATGGTTAAACATTGCTTACGGATCCGAACACGGAGCTATTATTTTCACATTATCGAAGTCATAGCAGCCTGATCAGGGTGGTTTAGGGGGACCGACAAGCCACAGTACTGACTACACAACGCCTCAGTACCAGTGACTGCTACTTAAATAAGTGGAAACCCTCAGACACTGTGGACGATTATTGTAGTCTAGCAAAGTCCCGCCTACGCCACGGAGGACCTTGGCCTCCCTATTTCACAATAAAAGATTTTTCATCCAGCCTTGTATCTAGAGAGAAAAAAGGGGAATTCATCGAAGGGTTCGTTTCTTGGTTCGAGAAAACCAAATGAAAGCAACAACCAAAGGAAAGCCAACGAAAGCGCAGGAGGCAGTTTTTGTTACTTTTAACTGTATTGTTAAATTGAATTGAACTTGTTGAAAATTGTTGCGACATAAATTGAACTGAACAAAAGTGGACGAAAGAACACCATTTCCGTCGGTGGGACTCGGAGCTTGAATTCTTCCTAGAATTGTTATTGCAATATTTAAGCTTTGATCAGCGAAAAACAAGTCGCGTCATTTGAATTAGCCATCGTTTGTCAGCTGCATAAGTCTGCCGAGTGGAATACAACTTCTTCAGCCGCAAAATTTGGTTAATTTTCTGGATGATTCTGCACTTGCCGTAGTGAGGCTGACGCAAGTGTTCCTTTAGTTCTGAGCAGGGATTGCTACCGCTTCCTTCGACACCATCACTTTGACTTCACATATCTCGCTCAATGCAGAGAGATCGCCATCCCTATTGCTCGCTTTCACGCTCCGTCATCGGCAACTCTAAGCGGAGTACCGTACCGTCGGCGAGTACGGAAAAACAAAAGCTAGTCTAAATGATCAGCGAAGACAGCCTTATTGCAGAAATCAGAACACGCCGTGTATGACGGTATAGATACAGGCGAGAAAAAAGAAAATATACATACAAATGCAAATCCAGCTGGCAGACAGCGCGAGTGTCACTATTCGCCTTTACTAGAAAAGGCAGTTGGGTCACGTCCCGAATGCCAGATCTTCACGTACTTCCAGAGCATGGTGGGTTCGTGATCTAGATCGTGTGATGAAAAAGAAGGGGGGCGATCAGACGACATGGAAAGGTCCTGGTTTTTGTGTCGTGCAACCACGACCACTGCACTGGTGGAAGAACAAAATACACAAAGAGAGGGACCGTGCCTTAATAGGGGATCCGCGTGCCTTCGCCGCAGTGCATGCTCACCAACGGGCGCAGGCCGCGGTTCCTGCGATGGGGGAAAGAAGAAAACAGGAATCGAAGGAAAAGAAAAAGATAGCTTTTGTGGGAGTTTTGGGGAGAGGAGGAAAACGAACAGAAAGGAAGAATCGGGAAAACCGAGCACGTGCGAATAGGAGTGCGCAGGTGTGAGAAGAAAAGAAGAATGCTATCGGTGCGCAATGGTCGGTGTGGGCTAAGCTAGCTTTTGCGGGCTTTGTTTTACTTTTGTCCGCGTAGCGTGTTTGAGTATCGCTGACGGGGGTTATACTTTTCGAGGGACAGAAATGGGGTTGAAGGTCAGGTTTAACCGATAATGTGAAACAGTGACATTGAATCAATCGTGGGGCATTTCGGAGGCGCATACGCAGATTCTCACCCCAAGCTCTCAACGCAAGGTCACCATACGTTTCCGTTAACCAAGATGAATTTTGCAGCGTAGTTGCGAGTTAGCTGTTCGAATGCATCTCTGCAGAAAGTAGATAGAATAACTTTGCTCAGTTTAGTCATTGTCAACAAAAGGCTCTGTTTCCGTTTTCTAACTACGGGGCCTAGATGTATACACGATACTCTTATGATATTTTCTCTTCTGCTGTCATAAGACACTCATCGTGACGCCGAATATATGGCTGAAAAAAACAACTATCGCGCAGATGTTTCGCCCATATCGCAAAACATTGCGATGAGCTGACATGACCAAAGTACGAACCGTCTGCTGATGCTCTCTAGAGATAAGGTGCGCACGACGGCGGATGACGAAATCCGGTCAGTCTAAAGTACTAACTTCTCCCCTCCCCTGGTTACGCGCAATATCCCCATGCGCCTTTCACGCGATGCAAGACGGCTGGTGCGTTTCCTCTATGCTTGATCAGCAACCGTCTGCAACCTTTGGGCGCTTTCACTCTAACATGGAACTCCCTCGCACGGGAGGATGTTGGCGACTTGGGGTCCATACGACGCATCACGGCGACTGAAAAAAATGCTCTTTGATCGAGTGTCCGTATAATTACTATCGGAATAAGAATGAAAAGCCGTCCTTCCCGTGACACTCTGCATTTTCGAAAGCATAAAATCGAGGCTAAAAGAATAAGTTAAAGAAGACGACACCCCGGTGCCGCAGACGTCGTAGAAAGCTTTCGTGGAGAGGTGCGGGTCGCTTGTATAACATTAAAGGGGCTGCGTTCACGTGACTTGACTTACCGACCTCTAGGGGAGCGAAAGCCATACAAAAGTGGGTGAAACCATGATGCACGCGTATATTTTAGGATAGTGAAAGAAAATTAAGTGAGCGGTCAGTTATTTTGTCCAACTTACTATGTTAAAATTCATTACATGTAAATAATTAGAATACGTTAAGTGACCATTTGGTTAATTAGCGAAAGCTAACAATTCGTTTACTGGTGGTATTTAATTGCGGCACTTTGAACATTGATATATAAAACTAGGATAGATAGCCACAACAAATTACTGTCGGCTTTCAGTCTTTGAGTTGCGGACGCGTAAGGCATCCTCCGTCTTTCTTCCAACACTTGCTGAACATTTCATTTACGACAGCTCATTCACTGTCTCTCGTGCAGTCTTTCATGCTGCTCTGATTCATAGTGAGCAGAATATTGATCGAGGGCGTCTGTCGGAATAGTCATCTGTGACTCCTCCAGGAGGTGCGCCTGATGCAACTGGTTTAAACGAAAAAAATTGGCCGCGTATCTGCGTGCTACGCTGCAAATCCCGCCGAAAGACGATAGACGAGCGCTGCGTGAGATATCAGCGCCATCTGACATACGTCGGGAAACATGAGCTTGTACAGAGGGTTTCCTTTTTCCGTGGCAGAGGGTGTTCGTCGCCGTCTGGCATTTTCAACACAGCCGCCATTTTAAGCGCATCTTAAAAAACTAGTGTCTTTAGAATTACGTGTCTATGTATTTTGTGGTAAGGGAACACCCTACCTAATACTTACATAGTGATGTTGCGCCTCAGTTATGCGTAATGTTTCCTTTTTGATTTACACTGTACACAAGTATGAACCTACAAACCAGTTCAAGATGGCTGGCCCTTGGGAAAGTGGTTCAACTTTTGCCGGGTGGCTGAAACGGGTGACAGACAGACAGACAGACAGACAGACAGACAGACAGACCAAAATTTCTGCGTTTAAGTTCCCCAAGAAAGACTATCATCTTTAAAATCGATAAGTCGCACCTAAGCCACTGTAACGGCCTTTCTATTTCCATGTCAGCTCGTGAAGGCAGCAAAAGTTACCATTCCCTTTATTTTATTTTCTTTGTTGAGGAGCCTTTCGGATGCAACGACGCCACACCACAGCTGCGCTACTTCCCAGATTATAGCGCCGTAGAAAATGACACGTCCTGTACGGATGTGTCGCTCACAGCTGCCCACGACGAGATGGCAGGGCGCATTCTTTCAGCGATGTGTGAAAGTCTGACAGACAGGAGGACTTCATAAAACGCGCTCTTTCATGCCCACACATCATGGTGAGCTTTCGCTCCCTCTGAACGATGCCAGCCAAAGCAACTAAGAATTACTGCATGGCGCTGCAATTCTCAAAGTAACATACAAATACTAATGATGACAAATAACATTGTTTGAAATCCGCCGATTGGAAGTCCCAAGGCTGGGGTCGCCTAGATGGCCGCTTGCAGCTGTTGCTCCCGCGCGATCTCCACTGCTCGCTGGACGGCCCACAGTTGGTCTGACAGTTATGAACTGAGCAACGCAGCCGACCACCGCGCCGGCAGATCTTCCTGGAAGGCTGCCATTTGGTCTTGATATACTGGACATCCCCAGAACATGAGTTCAAGGGTGGCTGTAGCAGACTTGCATAGCTTGCATGCATTGCTGGCCTATAATTTGCACGCGAGTGGGATAGCTTTCTCTCTGTAATCGGCTCCAAGCAGCCGACTCAGCTCTGTTTAGTGCTAGTCGGTGGTGAGATGTGCCTCTGATATTAGAGAATTTGGTGATAACACAAAATCTTGTTTATCCGTCTTATTCTCTTCATATCTCTTCCTACACCTTCCCTTGACCGATTAAAGTCACTCCTTGCATAGCTCGGAGAGTAAGACCTCGAGCTTCACGGTGTGCTACCTCCTTGGGGCTGATTGCAGGAATGCCTGGAGTTGTATGCGCTGGCAATTGATACATCAATTCATTATAGTAGTTAAGTATAGCTTCTACAAATGACACCCTAAAGATAATACCGGCGAATTCACCCACTACTCGGCCAATCCCCTGCATTGGGTATGAGCCATGTTCGGAGGAAAACAACAACAACAACAACCAGGGCAGTTGCCTGTCATTCGTCTTTGCATTGGAGAATGTTACTTGGCTAACTCTGATGATGAGACACGCCTCAGGGGAGATCCTGGCTTTAGCATAATTTCGAATGGCCACCTCATCATAGCTAATGATGTATTCAGAATTCGTGGCGACCAATGGTAGGGCAATTGTTACCTCCTCTCCTGTCTTGGAAAACTTTATATTACCTGACCCGCTTGTATCGAAGTTTTTCGTATGATCGACGGCTACTACAACATAGCTATTTTTGTTTCTGTATTCAGCCGCGTCTACTAGGCGGCTCTTTCGTCTGACCCATAGCTCGGGGGGAATTTTCTCTGCTGTACTCGTGCGTCTACCCTTGGTGTAACATCGATGCATGTTCTTGGGCATATTTGGTACTGGAAGTTTGTCCCAAATTTCTCTAGTTATCATCCCCTATTTTCCGCAGTGATTGTGGTAATTCATTCCTAGCTTGCGTAGTGTACTCCGTCCAGTTTTGGCTAGTCGTTCCACCTGCGATATTCGTTGTGCTGCTATGAGTTCGTGCAGCGTGTTGTGGAGTCCTAACTTTAGGATGAGATCCGTGCTCGTACTGATGGGAATCCGTGGTACTTGGTTTTACACATTTTAACGCGGAAGTGTTTTATGCCGGGGTCCACCAAGACTTCATTAACCACATTTCCGTCACGGATGTGACGTCGGTATACTACACTCGAACAGATAACAAAGAGGAAAAAAAAGCTCGTTTATTTCCATGGTCAGGGAGTCGAACCCTCGACCACTCGGTCCGCGCCGATGAGAGTCGGGCGCTTTGACCACAGCGCCACGGACACTCATCAACGAACCTTTATAAATTTGCCTTATACCTTTGCAACACTGATTGTTGGTGGGCCAGTTGGTACATACTGAGCGTGAAAAAGAGCGCGTGTATGCGTGTGCTTGTCTTCGCTTCCTTTGTCTCACCTCAGCGCGCTGTTTTTCACGCTGCTTATATATTCAACATCATCTCCCTTTCACATTTACCTTGTTGGCCTGTGGAGGTGAAGTACTGCATCACGGCTCTAACGAGCTCCGACAGGACGCGCTTCGGTAGTCTCAGCGCTAGGGCGTCGATGCGAGCGTTCCTTTGTTCAGCGCTGGCAGGCGCCCCACTTAGCGGCGCGGAGGCTGACTGCCCTATCACCGCTCCATTTCTTCTCAATACAGCTTGGGTGAGTGATTTGTTGCAGTGAGACATGCCAGCGGGCAGCGGGACGCCTTCGCGCGTTCACGGCTCCAGCTACCAGCTCTGCCTATCGCTTTCCTGAAGCGCTGTGTGGCAGTCTATGCAGGAGGAGAAGTGTAGGTTACCCAAATGCTGGAGAGCGCACACCTTGCCGTTTCTCTGTTCAAATGACAATCCTTTCCATAAGCGCATTTCGACTACTAGTGATTACGTGCTTGCTAATAATTACTGTTTGCTAGTGGGATTACATGCTTGCTAGTGATTACGTGCTTGCTGTGCCACAGTTTATGTTAACTACCCCAGCTATCACAAAGGTTTAATCATGATCATTGGCGTTAGTCGTCGGGATGGAGATGCGCCACTAGGAGCAACGGCTGCGTCCACACCAAAACGCTGCTATAGCCCCTAAATACCAACAGACGTTGCGCAAGCTCTCATTTAACAATACACACTGAACATTAAACTACTTTTCTAAAGACACGTTTCACTTTTGTTTTATACCGATTCGTATGAAAAAGCGATCAAGTATGTTTTTTTAACGCCGTAGAGTTAAACAAACACTTCGTTCCGCAGAAATTCCGGCATCGGCGTCAGCTTCGTTGGTTGTATGGCCAAAAATCGGCGTTGTCCGTGAGCGCAAATTCGAGATCAGGGCAAATGAGTAAAAAGAAAAAATTGGGGGACGCTTAAGCTTCGCCTTTAAGAGCTGAACGCGATAGCGATATTCTGTTCCTACTGCGCAGTTCGAACACTACGAGGGTTTAACAGAATGCGCCCACTAAGGCGTGTGCCTTATGTAATGGGTAGCATGCTTTAAACCAGGAGCAATTATGCGCGAGAAACTTCTTCGAAGTTGCGATGCACCCACTACGTGGTCTTAAGGGAATACGCGCACTAATGTGTGCGCCTTTTGTAATGTATGGCTGTCTTTAAACCACGAAGTCGTTATGATATTGGCATGGTGTGACGCCCTATGGCAATGTACACTTGTACCACGCAATACTGCTGCGATATTACATCTCGTACTGTGACACCTGTATACAGGACGCGTATTTTTGGGAAGCATGGAAGTTACTTTCAGTGCAGCTCCAAGCAGCTTTGAAGAGTGACTTTTCCTGCTTCTCTGGACTTGCACAGTATATATGCATGTAAGCTTTTGAATGCTTGTGCAGTGCTTGTGCGATTATTGTCGCTAAGTGAATGCATCACTACGTCATAGCGTTTGTGATAATTTCAAATACGCATTATAATAAATACCATGAAAGAGAAAAAAAAAAAAAGAGGAGTGGCTGTGTGGTAGAACACCTGCTTGCCACGCAGACGGCCTGGGTTCGATTCTCATTCGGACCCAACATTTTTATTATTTATTTTATTTGCAGCTTTTTCGATTTTTCGGTCACGGACAAGATGATGATTTTTCGCTCACAACCAACGGCCCCGACGCCGACAGCGCAATTTCTGCGATACGAGCTCTTTAACGCTATCGCGTTAATATATGCGGTTTGAGTGAAAATTGAACCCAGGAATTATGTGCGGCAAGCAGGTGTTCTACCACGGAGCCACACCAGCGCTCTAATCTGCTTTGTAAAAAAAAATACCCTTAGAATGTCATGTAGTCGGAGGAACCTCATTACCGCATGTCATATTGCGTGGCAGAATCGTAGAATCATACCAGGCGTCAAAACACGTGAACTGCGCAGCGAATAGGTGCTTTAAAGCTGCCCACCCATTACAAAGTGTGCAGCTGCGAAGGTGTTCTGGCACCTTACGGACGCGTAGTGCGTACTTTGCGAATTCGCAAAGGGAAGAATTGTGGCGTAGTTGGCGCATGGCAACTGTATTTGCAGTAGGCATTCTATAATAGTTTGTAGCTGCCAATGGTACGCGCATCGACGTTGCTTTCGACGGTTGAGGACGATGCGCACGGGGCCCGGTTAGGCTATTACGTTCTACACTTGAAGACGAAGCTCAAGCTTCTTTCAAGTTTTTTGCAGCAGAATTTTGAACGGTAAACATAATAAGGGATCCCGATGCTGGAAAATATTACAAACTTCGTAAGCTAATTACTGAACAGCAGATAGCGCAGCTTGTGCATTACACGTGAAACATTAAGCCTTGAAGTATTGGTTATATAATAAATCAATTGGTACGCAAAAATAGAAATAATATAAGAATTAAAGCTGATCTTTGTGCGTACTTTTTTATCGCTGAAATGCGCCAACCTCTGCAAAATTGCTTTGGTTCGTCTTCAACCTAATTAGACGAAAAAAATTACACCATCTCCCGCTAATTGGGACCATGTGGCGATGTGAAGCCGGAGCACTTGCACGATCGCGTTCCGTTGGCGTTCGTTGGGCATGCTAGCGACCTCGCGTGGTGGAACGCGAAGAGGAACGCTACGCGCGTCTTATCTTCCCCCTAGCCTGGCCGTTAATTCTCACAGCGCGAGCGGGGAAAGCGGTCAACAGTCGCGCGGGAGGGGGGAGCATAGGAGAGGAGAGAGAGAGGGAGGGGACGCGCATGCGCAGGAGAGAATGAGGCGCGTAAGCGCGAGGAGGGGGGGGGGGCGTGGGAGTGGAGGTGTGTGAGAGGGCTTGCGCATGCGCAGTGAGGGTGGTCACGCCGCAAACCACCACAAGCACCGGATTGAACTCCGCCATAACATGCTTCCCATCTAAAAAAGGAAATATAGGCGAAATGATCTCTATTGCGAAAAGAAGCTGAATTTTCTCCACCATTATCTCCACAAGAAAGGTTGCCTACAGCGGGGAGAATATAGAACCGAAACAGAACTACAAGGCTAATTTTTTCATGGGAAGCAGCTTTTGCGCTGGGCTTTGTCCGCAGTTCCATTGGCGACCGTCCGCTTTCTAAAACCTACCATAGCCATCTGTAACATATTGAGCGCGCGCTCGCGCCAAGGAGAAGTCTTCTTCGTCTTCTTATTCGACCGCATTGATGATTATACGTGCAGAGGGCGCGCTCGCGCCAAGGAGAAGTCTTCTTCATCTTGCTCTTCGACCGCCTTTGTGATTATACGTGCAGAGCACTTAGGGGCCCGGGCTGCCGTATGCTGTCCTAGCTTGGCGTAACGCAGACAAAACCACATGTGCTGGCACGCGCTAGCGCGTTCGGGCCTTTGTAGAGGGCTGGGTAAGACGCTGTGGCCTCTCCCCCTTACACTCTCTCAGCAATCATGTGATGGCGTCGGCGAACGAGATTCTGCAGACGCGCGATGAACCAACGCGTTGAGTCCTAGTCGGAACGCACTGGCACACGCTAGCGCGTTCGGGCCTGTGTAAGGGGCTGGGTAAGACGCTGTGGCCTCTACCCCTTACACTCTCTCAGTAATCACGTGATTACGCCGGGGAACGATATTCTGCAGACTCGCGATGAACGTGCGCGGCGTGCTCCAACAAGAGTTCGGGACGAGTAACAGCAAGAGCATTTGCAGTTAATTCATCATGTGCTCCACATGCAAGGACGCGTTAACATCGGGCAAGGTGCCCGTGATGAACGGAACTTTAAGTCGACCCATGCGCTCCTTGGTATCCCCACAAGGTTCCCCTTCGGGGGAGATGGTGAATTTCTTTTTCTTTCTGGGAGGATACCGAGCGGAAAAAGACCATTTCATGTTCACATTAGCTCTCTAAGCAAATTTCTGACCATGCATTTCGTACGTGATAAAATAGACGTGTATGAAACTAACTCTTGATCAATTGTACTTCATTTCCCCTGAAGACTTTCCAGACGATGAAAATGAAGATTGTGGCTCATACGAAGATACAATTTTGTAAAGTAGTCTGTTCTAAATACCATACGGCATAGAAACAGAAGTACTGCGAATTATAGATGCAAGCTACGAATCTTGTAGACTGCTTCTGTCGACTTAGAAGGAAATATTTAACAATATTTCCAATTTCAGCGTGAGTAGTTTACATAATATAGAGTAGTTACATAATATAGAATAGATGCCCAATAACGCTATGCTTAAGCCGTTATATCTAGAAAATAAAATTCTGGTTTTGCACATTTGTCGATATGGGTAAAATTTAGGCTGAGTGCTTCAACCTCTTTTACCTAATTTATGTTTGTTGTTCACTACTCTGATAAATATGTTCCGTGAGAACAACGCACAGAGATTCACGACACAACAATGGGAAGTTTCTAATAATAAGGTGCTTAAAATAAGCATTAACCCTTCTGCAATTTTTAGTAAGCGCATGCAATAAGTTAGCTAGTCCGGGGAGCAACGGATACTTTGGGAACGAGGACTGAGGGTTACAGGTTGGTGAATTAATACAAGAGACTTAATTCAGGTTATTATGTGTACTTAGAATGAGGGAGGGTTTTGCAGCGACAAGAATATAACTGTGGTTCTAAGCGCTACTCTGATGGAGACAATTAGGGAGACGCTCCACCAGGCTGTTCCCATTTTTTATCAGCAACTGTAGTTCAAGCTTCTTTGAGAAGATTTTGGCGAATATCTACGTTGAAACAAAATGAATTTCCGACTTTTAGAAACAACCAGGCCTTTTTTCGCATGAAACGTCAAACTTTATTTCAAACATTTGACAATGAAAACAAAACACTGCTTTGGACCGGTTGATTGCCCTCTGAAAACATTGACAAGCAGCTCAAAGAACAAGGACAGCGAAAGGGCAAGAAATCACAGCATATCCACGGAGTGAATGATGATGAGTGGGCGAAGCTGCGGAGGTTCATCGGTAAATCGTGAATCTTCCGTGAATTCTGCCCAGTACATCATCACCGACGTGAGATCGGGCGCGTTTATACTAAAGGTTCAATGCGTTATGACGACTTGCAGCTCACTTTAATTTTACATGTAGGCTGTGAATTTTCATTGTTTAGAAAACCATTGCTTTAGAAAACATCTGGCGTCTTTCGTTAAGCAGCTGGCATCTTTTCGTTTTGCTTTAGAAACATCTGGCGTTCTTTCGTTTTGCTTTTAGAAAACACCTGGCGTCTTTCGTTGGTTTATTTTATCAATCAACGGCGTTTTGAACAAAATTCTTATTGTTTAATCACGCACAGGAGAAATCTCACCAGACACTACCTTGGAGGTAAACAATGGCTGCTAATGGGAATGAGAGACAGAAGATGTCGGCTTTTAGCTAACACTTACACTTCTACTTTTACTAACGTTTCCTACTGGAACATGCCAATGGCTGCTAATGGGGAATGAGAGACAGAAGAATTCGGCTTTTAGTTAACGCGCACGCTGCGAATTTTTTATTGTTCAACAACGCACAGGAAAAATCTCCCACCGGCACCACCTTGGAGGTCAAGATCTGGTACTAGCGTTGCTATTGGTTACGCACTACTACGACTACGAGGGACGAACGGGTGCCGCCTTAAGGAGCTTCGCCCCTAAAAACACAAGACGTCCGCACATGTGATAAGTGAACTCCACTGGCCAGCAAGGACTAGTTGACCACGCCGATGTTGGAGCAGGTAGGTGCCTTTGGGAACAAGGAGTGAATATTGCCTATATCGCTATAAACGGGACTATCACTGTAGTCTATAGTGTGATGTTTCGTGTGCCCACCAACACACACACTGGCGACGAGACGTGGACGAGCACAATACTTTTATATACAACACGGAGAGGCAGGACACTAGGACACACAACACAAGCGAGCATCCGTGCGTTCGAAGAGCGCGTTTATAATCATAATCGTTCCCCAGCGATTATGCATCTTTAAGATCCGGCTCACGAGGAGTACGCTCAGAACTCGTGGTCGCCTGCCACTTACAGTACTGTCGTAGCAGTGGAGGCCATGGTGTCCGAAGGGTGTCTGCGGAGTGGTCGCGTCGAAGACGCACTCGACGCCATGTTGACGCTCGAGCGCTCAAGGGCGTAGAGCGGCCTTTTGTAAGCTCTTCCTGCAGCTGCAAGAGGAGCGACCTAGCGGAGAAGGCACCACCGGGTCACCCTCAAGACATGGTTGCGACGGATGGCCATGAGCGGACCAACGAGCCGCCCATACATACCAAGGACCCCGCCTAGGACACCAGTACGAGCGCCTGGACGGAGAGATAGTACTCAGCGTGGTCTCGCGGAGTCTGCTTTTCTGCCATAGAGTCTGTGCACGAGACTCTATGGATATATATATATATATATATATATATATATATATATATATATATATATATATATATATATATATATATATATATATATATATATGCAATAGCCAAAGCTGCTATGCGATAATATTCGTATTCATTCCTTTATTTCACACAAAAACGTATTGGATACATGGGCAAAAGGATCATGTGCTCTGCGTGACGGGGCCCTAGCACCCGAATGCGCAACCAGAGCATAGACGACCGAAATAACATGATACATTGTTGGTACATACAAACGCAGTTTTAAACAATGTGAACAAAATGCACAGTTTTGCAATAATAAAGGGAAGTCATGAAACAACAAGTAACACAACTTGAAGAACCTATAACTTCTGTACACACAACTTGTTATACATGAGGACAGGAGAGGAGGTAAGTTCTGGCATTTTTTAAAGAGTACGGGGACAGCGATTTCCGCATAATTCCTAGGGTCTGCGTATGTCTGTGGATAAGCTGTGGAGTTAATTATTTAGCATTTGGGTTCCATAGGTGGTTCGGACAAGTGAAATAGGAGCCGAATAGGAGCCACAACAGGAGCCGATTTGGGCGCCGTAGCTGCCCGCTGCCGCCGCCTCCAGTGTCTGTAAACGCTCTTGCGCGGAATATGAAAAAACTGAAATGCGACAAAAATTTTGAACGAACGAATTTGATTTGAACCAGGGCCGGCTTCGTGGCAATCCAGTTTTCTACCACAGAGCCACGCTCTTTTTTTTCCTTTACTTCCACTTGTACGTCACACAAACGGGGCCAACAGAAATATGTTACAAGGGACCACAACCATGTATACACACATCTACTGTCAACCACTGGATAACAAACATTGTGATTTAAAATTCCTTCATAGTAAGCAGGGGTTCTATCCTAGCCAACCATGAAGGAACGCAGTCTTTTGTTTTTTCTACCTCGAGAAACCGAGCCATACATTCTTGAAAATACTGTCTTGCTGGTCTTCTATCCGGGTCGCAGTAAAACCAAGCCATTTGATTGGATTGCGCAGTATATGGCGCTCAGAGGCACGCTGGTGCTTGAAACTCCTTCGCAAAAACGCTCCATACAGGCGCCACGTCGCTCAAGCAATCGTGGTAACTTACGTAATATAGCGTCGTAGGAAAGTAAAATGACAACCAGGCGTCACACAATGCGAATTGCGCAATGACTGACCGAGTGGTTGATTGCTTCCAACCCATTACAAAAGGCTCAGCCATAATTCTCCATGGCCACCAGCCACAGCACAAAGCGCACATAATGCCTTGCGAATGTGTAGAGGGTACCACGGTTCTCCGCAGGATGACGAATAATGAATGGCATAGCGGGTACTTATTCACTTTATGAAAGTTACGTTCATTTATGGCATAGTTGCCCCAATGGGCTCTAAAATGGCCGCTCTTCCGGCTTTCGCTGTGACTGTGCGGCGTGTTCCGCGAAGTCCTGGCTATTTCTATTGCCATAGCAATTATATAAACATTCTCGGGGGGTTTTCGCCGTTGATATATATATATATATATATATATATATATATATATATATATATATATATATATATATATATATATATATATAAGCCAAAAACAAAGCTAAATCAAAAGAAAAATGTTGCGAATCGCGCGTCCGGGGATTCAAACTTGCGAACCCTCGCTCCACAGCGCGATACGTTAGACTATTCTGCAACACACCATACGTCCTCCAGCATACTAATGGCGAGCTATTTGCATAAACCATTTACCGCTGGCAGTACGCAGACCTCGGAGGTTCTTCGGCGTGGTCACTCACACGCGAGATGGCGCGAAGGGCGCGCTTTAGACAAGGCGGTTGCTACGATGCTAGATACATTGGGTGTTGTGGAAACTAGACGTGGAGGAAGGACACGAAAGATGCGCAGAATGAAGCGTTATGTGCCTCCTGGCTATTTATATATTTATTTTTATTAGGCTACACTATAAAAACTGGTAAGCGTATCGCAAGAGTAAGAAAGCCGAGTTAGTCTTCAGAGCGTTCTCTTACTCTCGCAAAGCATCGCACAGAGTGAAATGCACGTTCACTCTGTACGAAAGAAGAGAGTCAAATGTGCTTATACTCCACCTCCATCTGAGAGATTGGAATGTCCGTATACTCTTCTGGCATGACAGAGTAGCCTCCTGAGACCTGAGCAAACTTGTGGCCACACAGGTGAAATCAAGACACATTTTTGGAATGCACACACATGCTGTATTAAACCAGAGAAAAATTGCGTCTGTACGGCAAACAGTTTTCGCACAGCAGTGTGTGCATTATAATGCACACTGGGTCTCAATGCACGGAAAACGAACGACACTCACCTAAAACGAAGTTTTACATTTGCTCGCGATAAGCACGTTTATTTGTTGTGAAACTTCCTGCAAAAGTTTCGCGCGGATGTGATGCAAAGAACAATGTTGCACGTGATGCACCGGAACTTTGTGCGCTGAGCATAGGCGTGCGCAGGGTTCCTCATCAGGGAGGGGTGAAGGTTCATCGCAGCGCCCCCCCCTCCTACTAAGTCAAAGAATGTACGAGGCAGATTTTGCCCGGCCCCCCCCCCCTTAGGTGACTAGGGGTGGCAACGTATGGGGCAGATTTTGTGCCCCCCCTCTTAGGTGACTAGGGGGAGCGGACGACCCCCCCCCCCTGTAAGCACGCCTATTGCGCTGAGAATATCCTGGGTTTTGGCACCTCGAGCAGGATCCCTAGTTCCCAAGCTCTGAAATGTGGCTTGCTTGCGCAGTTCTTGGTTCAGCAGGCATGGGCCCAACCTTGGCTTTCAGCAGCTTCTGTGGTGACTCATTAGGGAGCTTTCAAGTAGCATATGCAAAGCTTTGCGTTGGCTTTTCGCGCAACTGCGCATGCGTTGAACGCTTCCGCTTGCGGGCTCCCGTTAAGTGATGGAAATAGCGGACCGCCAACGCTAACGCTAACTTAGCGTACACTATTCGAAAACTGCCTATTGTCAAATTCTGCACCACACCTGTCTTCCGGCAACAGGTAATGGGGAAGGGACAGCCTCATCGTACGAGAATTCTAGGCCCGGGGTGTCGTTGCTGGTCATTGACTCAAGAACACGTTTCTTTATCACTGATTCCTAGGTAAAACAAACGCCAAAGCTTAATGCCAAAGAGTAACGAGCCGCATCAGATTGGCAAACATACGCAGGAAAAAGCACCCATTGAGACCGAGTGTGCATTATAATGCACATTTGAAGAAAACAGCTTGTGATAACAAAAATACTCGCCCTTAGGGTAACATGACGTGTGGAAATTATCCCTAAACCCTTCCTAAGTAGATTTAAACAACAATTAAGAAATATGACATGATGATTATTGAGCAATTTGTGAATTACTTGGACGCCGTGAGCAGAACGTCGAAGACGAGAATGACGCCATGTTTCAAAGCGGGAAAACGGGGCTTCCACTGTAGTATGCTTCCTGTATTGCTGATCAGATGGCACCACATGATAGAGCATGCGATTGCACTAAGAATGTTGGCTCTAATAGTGGCGCGAATTTCGAAAATCGGGAAAAAACAAATGTGCATTTTAATGCACGCGGGGTCTGAAGAGGGTAGAACACAGTTATACTCCTGCTCCTCACAGTATATGTCGATGTGCCGGCATACTGCCAGCGATGACCACTAATTATTAAGCACACGCATATACAGTAGAGAGCGCTGCATTCGTCGCGGGGCTGGATACAATTAATATAAAAAAAGCAGCGGGTTCCAGCGCCTCCCAGTGCTTTTCAGTGTACTGGACTGCACTGGAATCCAGCGCCTCCCAGTGCTTTTAAGTGTACAGGAAGGCACTGGAATAAAGCCTAATATCCGCGTTTTTAGCTTTGGATTTGTGCAGTTAAATAAGCGAATATCACCTCATCGAGTCGGTCGACGATCGAAACTACATTCGAAAGGTTTTTAAGTTCTTCGTATTCCAGTATCCACGTTTTTCGCTCGAACGTTGCGCACGGAGTACACTGCCCTAAGCTACATGGTCCGTACGGCTAGAGTGCGCTATTACGGCTGTAGTCGCGGAACGTGAACAATAATGACCGAAAATATGTCCAAGGGCGTGACGAAAACTGAAGTGTTCAATGTGCAGTTCAGAAGTACAGCGTTTTCTACACAGAAATGACTAACTGCTTAGCTGGTCAATGCGAATGCCGCACATATCCTCGGTTACGCTAATCTTATTTGCTGAGAAACGGGCCGGATTGACGTTCTGATACCGGGAAGCACAAAACAAACAAATGAACTATCTTGTGTTTGGTTGTCGCATGTATGGAGATACTCAAACCGGCGTTTCTAAACAAGAAAATGAAGACAGATCACCGATATGGTCAGTGCAGTCAGTGACAACATGAAAGAAAAAGGACTTGATGGTCGTCTCCGAGTGTGGCGTTGTGGTAGCGCGACGGACTCACAATCTGGGGGTCACTGGTTCGAACCTCACTTATACGTGTGTTTTTTTTTTCTTCCTTCGTTTTTTTTTTTGTCGCAGTGCTCGTTATTATGTCATCATTACGATCTACGCATGAATAACTTCTCAAATGCAATATTAAGGCCCTATTTAGCCCGAGTTCTGGTATTTCTTTCTTGAGGTGTACTACTACTCCTTTTGGAGGGGTCCCGCTACTCTGCTTCGGGAAGAGTTATGTTACTCTGTTGAGGTGGAGTACTATAACCCTTTCTGGGGGCATTACTATACTCTGCCTCAAGAAGAGGTGATTTACTCTGGAAAAGAGAGTTAAATATGGAACAAGAATATACTCTCCCAAAGAGAGTGCCCAGCATTCTCTTAGTTCTTAGAGTGTAAGACGCAAATAGCAAGTCCACCTGGTACAAAGGGTAACCATCATCAAAGGTCGTCGACCCGCTCGTGTTTAGCAAGAGTTGAAATGCGCGTCTAGTGTTTCTAGTAACCTTAGAGCATTTGATTGCAGCGCGAACTCGAGACGTGGACAAAAGAATTAAGGTACGAAGAAGACACGCACGCAGTGGTCGTGCCTTGATTATTTTGCTCTTTTGTCGAGTTCGCGCTGCAACCAAGTGCTCTGATGATCTACCAACAAGCCCGCGTTGCCACTCTCGTTGACTACGTTTCTAGTAAGGTTGCGCGCGTCCAACCTTTACTTTGCCCTGCAGAGCGTCGTCGCCCGTGCTTGCACGCTTACCTCGTGAGGGGGGTGAGGGTTGTACGGCTTGTGCTTTCCCTGCAATGTTTGCGTTGAAGCTATAGGCCACACGAACGTCACTTTGCTCACTGCAGCTGCCGCGTTTGCGAAAGGAGTGAGCTGCTATCTAGAAGAGCCAAAGTACGGGCTAGTTGGTTGGGCGTAGACGATTCTTGCAGCGCGCTGCTGAACCACAAGGGAGTAACAAACTGTGACAGTTGTTAGTACGCGCTCGCGCTGTGTATGCCTGGGCGTCTTTCTCTTCATGCGTGCTTCTCTGTGCTTCAGCATTGCAAGTGTCGCGCTGTGACAATTGCTAGTTCGCGCTCGTCCTTCGTGTGTTCTTTCTGTGCCTGCTTTATGCTTTACCTGTGCGCTGCAAGTTTTGACCTGCTTTCTATTTTTCGTGTGATATTCCACTTTTGTTGCTATCGCATTCATTGCTTCGCCCTAGTGGCAAAACTGCGAACTTTTTTAAAGTTCGCGCTTTCGCACAGTTTTGTTTTTTTTTTCAACTAAAATAACTTCAAAGTTGCAATGGCCTCACAAATAGGGAGCCGTGGACGCCAAGACATGGCGAGGACCTCGCATATCTCCTTGGGCTTAAAAGAAGTTGGCGGAGTTCCTCATCTCCTCAGTACGCAGGAGATGTGTGAACGGAAGAATACAGGATGAAAAATAAGACACATTAAAGCATCTACTTAGAAACCCTCCCGAAGAACATTGCGGAACTTCGAAAGCGCGCTCCGAAACCGGAAAAGCTCCGGCGAAATCAACATACGAAAACCAGCAAGCCCCCTCGTTCCACCCTTGAACTGCCGACGTTGCCAACTCTAAACCAGTGCGCGCGCTTTGCAGTCCCTGGTTGGGAGCTAAGCCATTACATACGAATACATTAGCGTTGGCGGGAAACGGCAGTCTTAGTGGCACGCCATGATGCGGCAACCTCCCAACTTCTCTTCATCTCTTCCCGTTTCCCCCTTTCTTAACCCTTCTTTTTAGGCGACGTACCATAACTCCCACTTGGTGCGTGCATGAAGCAGCACTTGCTCCCGTGGCACGCAAAAGACACGCCCGACAGCCCGACAAATTGCGCGCACGTTGCAACTGTTTCTGTACGCATACTCGGCCTATACCTCAACAACCCTTGCAGCGCTGAGTAAAGGGAGGGCGGCGAATGCTTGCTGCGATAAATGAAGCACCACGCCGAGCATACCATGCTTGGAGGGCGAGAAAACAGGCACCTTGCATTCGTTTCCACGTTCGTGGACCGGTACACTCTACCCATCTCTTCTCTCCATATCCGATGCGGTGAAATCAGCGAGTACGTCCTACAATACATCACAGCTAGTAGTGTCTACGGAGGACCAAGTAGGGAAAGCCGAGAATTCAGCAGAGGACCTAAAGGTTTGGAGTGCTGGAAGATAAGGTGTTTGCAACTTTCGACGCACTATGCATTGCTTGTTGTAAAGGAGTTCTGCGCAATTCCGCAATGTGGTGTAAGGATCGTGAAAGAAATAATTGACAACCACCCGTTTGTAGCACTATCGTATAGCGTATGGTGCACGATGGAGCATCACATATGTGCAACCGCGTCGTGTATTCTCATTCAAGAAAGATTAGTTACTGCTCAATAAATGCATAGCGCTCTCTCGAAATTTAGCAACGGTGCCTGTGGGACAAATTCGGTAATCAAGCTGCTGATATGTGTGTGTTTTGTCGTTAATGTGTACTTTGTCCTTGCTGGCTCACTAAAGCAACGCCTATGTCGCTTCTCACAGTACTGTACGACATGTATCACTGGAATGCGTATATCCCTCTAGTGTTCACATACATCAGGTAGATTTTATTTCAAATAAATTAAACTTTGAGGTTACTTGTGCCAAAAACACGATCTGATTAGGCATCGGACATCGTGGAACACCCAGCATTACTTTGGATCACCTGAAGTTCGTTAACTAACCAGTAACTAAATTCAATTTCATGCGCGGTTTCGCCTTCCGCCCTTTCGAAATACAATTGTCGTGGCTGGAGATCAAACCCGCAACCTCGCACTTAGCATTGCGACAGCATAGATGCTAAGCTACCACGGCCGCTGTTTGTGACGCCGATGGCACTGTTTCCTTCGTCGCAACGCTGCAAATCTGCGAGGACAATTTACCTGTAAACTCGCATCTGCATAAAAAGCTCACTTTTACTCCTGATCAAGTAATTCATCGCCATACAAGCTTTTCACATCTGTGACATCGCACATTGCAGTAGCACACGTTGCGACAACTCCATAGGAAAAAATGAGGAGCCTTTCCTTTATTTTGCAAACTGCTGGCATGGGAAGCCTGGCGTGTGCATGCCGGACCTACTACTTTTCATTCCTTCTTTCTATCGCAACGCGCAATGCTCCCTGCTAGCTTTTTTTCTGCCTCCATGCCCGAAATTACACCTTCACCGACGTGCTCACCAGCGCAACATTTCTGTTGCTACAGGCAGCAGCGGCGGTCATGCGTTAAACAACGAAATACAAAGATGAAAGGCAACAATCAAATGTGCCAGTGTAAATTTACAAGGTATTTCGATAAAACGTCAGATGTTCATTCCAGAAATGGCTGATTGCCGAGAAACCCAATTAAGATAGAGAGTGCATCAGCTATTAAGAAATGCTGCATAAAAATAAGCATTTGGCCGGCGCCCGTTCGAGGGCCGCATTTGCACACACCTGCATTTCTGTACCCTCTGCGGCGCCAGGTTTTTCACGAATTATGCCGCCGGCGACACCGAAATCTGTAACTCATGAAAGCTTCCCTTAACACGACGTGGGCGGCACGTGAACGCTTACAGTGTCCTCGGGCCCAGAGCATTCAGGGTAGAGACGCCGAAGTTAATCCGGCCAAGAGCTCGGCAAACACGCTCCTGGTCTCCAAGTGCACTCGTTTACTCAGCGATAGCTTAACTAAGCTCCTTCTTCGGCGCGCATTTCCTAGCCGACATTGGTTATACTTCGTGCAGCGGCCGCTGCATCGACTTCTACGGGTGTCTGTTGGCCGCTTTGTGTATGTCCAACGGGGTTTCTCTATTTGCTCAGGGTTTCATTTCCGGCAAGCCTGCCGCCATATTCGTCTGCGCGATAGTTTCTGGCGAGTATTTGCCTCGTGGACGACCTATTTCATGGCGCGCTCGGCGTGTCCCCACTGTGTAGTTCGCAAGTCTCACGCAACTCAAGTGTTCACCTAGTGTTTTCGTGGAATATATTTAACCATCAGAGTTGTACTGAAATGGTAACCTAAGTGACCATACGCGTGCAGAAGGAGGGAGCCCCCTCTTTTCCCAATCACCGAATGAGGGCGCCACAGCATCACTCTGTCGGACCTCTCCCTTCAATGTTTACGTGAATTGTGTTTAAATGGCGTTTTAGGTGAAGGAGGTATTGTAGGCTGCGATGATAATGGAGGCCGAGTGCCCTTAAAATTGCATCCCAAGAGCGTTTTACCTCGCTTATGAAACCCAATAGAGCCGGAGACCAAGATCAGCCTGCTGTGAGAACGACATCATCGCTGCATTTTCATGTTTGCATCCAATGCTTAACTTTCTCTTCTTTCGGAGTTGACCAGTTGTGGGGGGGGTTGCTGCGGCCAAACGGGGTCCCCATTAATGGAGAATCCTGCGCACGCGTATGTTCCTGATATGAAGAAATATGGTAACAAGGACATCCAAAACGAGGTATAACATCGATACTTGTTGCTCCATCATCTATCTTTTTACAGGAGCTTTGCTCTCTCAAGAAATGAAAACTGCCTGCAGTTGTTCTTCCTGTAATGGTAAGCTGTTCTATTAAAGTACCCCACTTGGTCTACATTGCTCGAAGCACTCCACTGCCACGTGCTTCAGAATCCTGTGGCGATTTTTGAGCGTAAAAACCTATGAAATTATAAATAAGCACTTATTGTGTTCGATAGAAAGTACTTTACTCAATGTCTTGAACAACTTTATGTACGTGTGGCCTATCATTATAGTGTCACGCACAAGATGGAATATATGACGACCGTCTGGACAAGGGGTCTTGCCATCGTCAAAACAGCAACTGTCTTTTGTGGCAACGCGCTCGTGTACGCTCGGCTCACACTCCCCCAACCTAGGAAGCGGAGAAGAGTAAAAAACAAAGAGCGCGAACACGGCAAGGGGAAAAAACATGGTCACAGAGAAAACACGAAGTGTCGGAACATGATGAGGATTATCGACTTGAGGAAAAAAAAACCTTTTTTTGCCTTTCCTCCTTTGCACACTTGCTTTCTCTTCTCTTTCTTTCCGCATATGGTTGGGAGAGAATAAAAGCAAAATGCGCACATACACGCTTGTAAGGAAGACACTTACCACCTTGAAGAAGCGAAGTCGACTTCTCGAAACCTCGGCTCCGGCGACATTCTCTGTTCAGCGATCTCGCATTACTTCAAGCCTCGATCTCCATCTGAACGTCTGTGTCGCTACTTTTACTTGAAGCACGCCGTGAAGTGGCACTAGACGCAGCTTCATTAACTTTGCCGTCTTCTGAATCCATTCACTCTATATTCCGTGTAAAGAGTGATCATTTTCTCCCCGCTATCACAAGTTCGTGTGGTCCTTTCTTGTCAACATGCTGCTTTACAATTTCGTACATCGCAGTCGTTAGCTCAATTTCTTCTATTTCCTCGGGGAGATCGTTTGCGTATGCGGAGTCACGTTGAAAGAAAACAGTGCACCCACCTGATATAAGGGACATAATTTCGTTGGAGGGGAGATAACAAAAAAGCGAGCAGGCATCGAAAAACTTGACCGAGGAGAAATAAAGACTGAAAAGCAGAAGCGGGAACCTACGGTGTCAGGGAATTGGCGTCATTTTCACCCTTCCTTGTAATGCCCTTTTCTGGCCCAATTCCCGTACACGGTAAGGAAATATTGATGTGAAGCCCGTCTAGAATAAAGAGAGAAAGCAGCATTTGGCAAAAGGGCTTCGCAAATGGCTCGGCGTGGCTTGTGGGAATAATACGAGAGAACAATAGTGCAACTGTCGAATCGTCGCCCAGCCGGCTGAGTGCAGCGTTTGTACACCTTAGAAATTTTCTTTTATTCATACTCTTTCGGCTAAACAAGGGACCCAGCAAAGAAACGAACTTAAACAAAACATCAAGGCACAACACTAAAATACAAAAATGTCAGCTTATCTGCGTTCCGTAGGAAAGGGGGTAGGATTGTGTTCTGTGCGCTTTTCCCTATGTGCGAAGAACGGAAGTTCTGGCAACGAAAAGAAAACCAAAGAAAGCCATGTCGAGTTTCGTTGTTTTTCGTTTCTTCCTAGCATTTTGTTTTCCTCTGTCGTGCGGCCGTACAAGAACAGGTGATTTGACCACGCCGCTCAGGAAAGATGTTGAGGCAAGAAAGAGCAGAAGACATCAGACAAGGACAGCACAGCACAGCAGAGCAAGAAAGAAAGAAAGAAAGAAAGAAAGAAAGAAGGAAAGAAAGAAAGAAAGAAAGGAAGAAAGAAAGAACGAACGAAATAAATAAATAAATAAATAAATAAATAAATAAATAAAGAAAGAAAGAAAGAAAGAAAGAAAGAAAGAAAGAAAGAAAGGAAGAAAGAAAGAAAGAAAGAAAGAAAATACATTCACATCATGCTCCCATGAGGATAGCGGAAAGGGCGACACAACGTAAATTATGGTATTCAGGCACTAGCCAACATTTTAGCTTCGCCTTTCGCCTTATCCATAAGCGTACCTCGCTGCGTACAAGCGTTGGCATTATATATATAACCGCGAAGCAGTTTGAGCTGTCGGTGATTTGTGCTCTGGCGTAATTAACTACCATCATCATGAACCGGCGCACCCTTCCCTTCATTCTCTCTGCAGTGAAGCTCTTTAAGATATCGGTAACTTGTGCTCCTTCGTGCGAAACTCCTGAGGTGGGTATGTGCCACAGGAATTGGGCAGGCCCCACTACCGTGTATAGCAGGTGCGTCTGCCAAACGAAAACGAACACCCGAAAAGGAGAGCGAGAGAGAAAATAGAGAGGAAGAAAGTGATAGAGAGAATAATAATAATAATATCTGGGGTTTAACGTCCCAAAACCACGATATGATTATGAGAGACGCCGTAGTGGAGGGCTCCGGAAATTTCGACCACCTGGGGTTCTTTAACGTGCACCTAAATCTAAGTACACGGGCCTCAAACATTTTCGCCTCCATCGAAAATGCAGCCGCCGCGGCCGGGATTCGATCCCGCGACCTTCGGGTCAGCAGTCGAGCGCCATAACCACTAGACCACCGTGGCGGGGCAAGTGATAGAGAGAAAGAGAAAGAAAACGAAAGAGAAGGAATATAGGAAATGTAGGGAGACTAAGCAGACCATACGTCCAGTTTGCTACCCTTCACATGGGGAGGGAAATGAGTGAGTAAAAGAGAGAGAGAAGGAGAGAAATGAATTGAATAAAGACATAAAAAGATAAACGGACACAAATAGATAGACAGAGAAAGAGAGAGAGAGAGAGAGAAAGAAAGGGATAACAAAGACGGGAATATAGAAAAAGCGACACAGAAAAAGAAATAGTCAGAAATAAAGAAATACAACGAAACAGATACAAAAAAGCATAGAGTTTCCTACAATACTTACTAGAGGGAACTCTGGCGCTAGTGTCTATGGGAGCTGCAACGCATGACGCTTCAGCCAGCGTGGGAATTATGGGTAGTACACAAATTTGTCTAAACTTCGTTCTTTCGGCTCCGTTTAGCCGCGCGTCGCCTGTATCCGCTTTGTCGCAAAACAAAGTTCAGCAAAAGTCAGCAGTTCCACTTGACCGCTTTAACTTTTTCAGGCTCACCAAATCAAAGCTGGACACGAAGTTCACAACGGTCTATTCTTTTATCCGAAACGAACGCCAGAACACAGCAATAAACAAAGCCACAAGTACGTTTGAAGCCGCAAGCACGAAGACTAGGCAAATTTGTGTACTACCCGTCATTCCGATGGTAGCCGAACGATCGCAGCGCCAGAGTCCCCTCTATTTAATTTTAGGAAACTCTATGCAAAAAAGAGACGCAAGAAACAGAAAGACAAAAAGATTGGCCGCGTATTTGCGTGCTTCGCTGCAAATGTCGTCTCAAGACGATAGAAGAGGCGCTGCGTGGGATATGGACGCCATCTGGCAATACGTCGGGAAACATGAGTGCTGTGTTGCGGGCTGGTAGTCCCGGCGCAGCGGCAGGTGAAAACCGGTGGTGACCAACGCGACCGGCGGGGACGCCGGCCAGCCCGAACACCACCGTACCAGTTCAAGTTGGGTTGGCGGTAAGCAAGTGGTTCAACTTTGACCGGGTGGCTGAATCGAGCGACGTGCCGACAAACAGAAAGACAGACAGATAGAAAGACAGACCAAAATTTCTGCGTTTAAGTTCCCCAAGAAAGACTATCGTCTTTAATAAAGAGCAAAGAGAAACAAGGAATGCCAGCCAGCTCCGCTCTTCCTTCAGGCTTGGCGTCGCTAGTGCGAAGCTGCCGTAACTTTTTTCCCTTTTCGACGTGCACTTGTATGTATATTTGTGGCTGGTAACGAAATGGTGATAATGAAGAATGGGAGGCGGCCTTTCTCTGAAAGAAACAAAGAGAAGCGTTTTGGACAAAGATTCACCACGCAGGACCGTTTTTGGGAGTCGTCTGAATGATGCCACAGCGTATAGTTTTATTGCAGGTTGCGCAGGTCCCCAGAACGCTGTTTTCCGTCGGCGCCGTCTTGTCGTCTTTCAGCCTAAAGGGGTGGTTCCATCAAATTTCGAGGCTATAAAAGCCTGTTGTTGGTCTCCTCCTTATGCACGGGCATCCGACACAAAAAGGCGGACGCAGCAAACTGGTTAAAATGACTTGCTTAAAAAAGCAAACTTGTAATATATATTTTAATTCACTTCCGAAGAGTGCCTCAACGCTCACTCGCGCGATCGAGACCCATTGCTGGCGCGCTTAACACTGACGTCGCTTTATCGGAAGCGCAAGGAAAGCTTTAGTGACGTCACACCAAATCACGGTGATCAGAGCGCATAGCAGTAATACTCGGGAGGGCAGGCGCCAGACACCTACAGCGTTTGATTGGCCCGCGACGCAGCAGAGAGACTTGATCTTTCTCTTCCAACGCGGCAGCGGCCCGCAATGTGCTAGAGCGCGTTTCGAGGGACCAAAATAATGTTTATCCATCCGTCCATGGAAACCACCCATTCATGAAAAATACGCTACGCGGTCTGAGTGGACCATTATAACACAAATATAGCCTAACTTTCGGAAACGTCAATCATCGCCACTTATCAATCCATATTAGTCCTCCGTTGAACATGCTGCTGAACCTCATCGATGGCATCCGGCATAGCGTGGGCCTCCCCGCCGTCGCTGGCCAGGAGAACGAAAATAAAATGATCATCTGCGTTTTCAACGGAGACGCGTACGTCGTCCTCCTCGCTGCTCCCAAAAAAGAAAAAGTCGATGTCATCATTGGGGTCGGATGCGGATGCAGACGCAGAGTCAAAATCGTGGTTACTGCAGTTAGCCATGGCAACTGTCAGTGCGTTTGACTTTCTACAGCTTGTGCGGCACGTGTGTGCGGTTGCAAACAAGGAGGTTTAAAAAAAATTCTGGAGTGGAAGCTCTCGAAACGCCTTGCCAGCGAAAGTGAAGCCAGCTTTTGCCCACCAAAGAACTCGGAAACATGCTCTTTTCTGGTGGTGCCTACTTAGAGATCAAATGGCTTTGATCTGTTGGTGTAAATGATACGTTAATTACAAAATAAAAGTTCGTTGTTGCCGACAAAAGTAACCCGTCGAGAGGAGTATTGACGATTGATGTCCAATAAAATTTGCCGTGACTTTGAAGCTTACTTACGAAAACTAGTAACACAAAGACACACTTGCAGCAGTATCTGACCCCTAAAATTTGCCATATTAAACTTCTCTGGCGTGCGTGGAAAACGCTCGCTTTCCTTCGCCAAACGCCGATGGTTTATCGTGCCCCTAGTAAGATGGCGGGCGCAGCCGCCATATTTTGGTGGGCACGGCTTCACTATTGCGCAATAATCGCCACTCCAGCAATTTTTTTTAACCTCCTTGGTTGCAAACGACTCAGCACTACGTGCGTCACAGCCTTGTGCGCTCACGTGACCAAGCTTCACATGCTCCGACGTCAATGCTCAACTCGACGCCCAGGAACCGAAACCGAAAGATGTTCACATAAATAAGGCGATAATAAATAATTTAGCTAGAATACATGAACCTTGCTGCGTAGATCAGCAAAGAACGTGCAAGCCATAAGTTTTGTGGCACGAACACTTTAAGCGTTCTTCAGCATCAGGAAAGGCCTTCTCAGAAAATAATCCGTGAAGACTGAAATACCAGTTGGCAGCAGCTATGACGTTGATGTTGTTTTCAGCGCTCCTATAAAAGTGCAACAGTTGTGCCAGGCAGTTGCCAAAAAGTTTGACGTAAGAGAGAAAAAATGTAGTTGTGGGCTGAAGGAAGGCTCTAAGTTCATTAGGTGCAGAAAAGGGGTTGTTTATCGGATACCGTTAACTTGTGGAAATATGTATATCGGACAAACAGGTCACTGCATCAATACACGTCTAAAAGAACATAAAAGTTCTTTGGGAAAAGAGACTTTTTCGCACTTGTCCAATCACTGCAAATCATGCCACTGTAATCCTGTTTTCAGTGAGACGGACATTTTGTTTGCTCATAATGATAAACTTACACGTGAAGTCACGGAAGCTTTCCACATAAGTAGGTGTGGGATAAAGTGTATCAGTCAAGCATCGGTGGCGCTTACTGATAAAGAAATGTCTTTTTTGAACTTTGGTTAACTTGTTGCAATCTGCTAATATGCCTCATGACTTGCTCCGCGCATGCTTTGTGATGATTAGTTGTGCTTATATGTTTAGACCCTTTCAAAAAATAAATCAGTTGTGAGTAAGCGCTCGTTTTGTACCTTCTTTCTGTGTCCTCCGTCTTTTGTGCGCGCTAAAAAAGTTTCAACATGAATTCATACCAACTCGCCCAGCTCTCAGTTTTACTGGAGGGACAGTTACTTTACGAAGAACCGTCAGTTAAAAAAACAAAACATATAATGATGCCCTTGCTTCCCTTCACTTAATTGTTAGTTCGCCCCGCCACGGTGGTCTAGTGGTTATGGCGCTCGACTGCTGACCCGAAGGTCGCGGGATCGAATCCCGGCCGCGGCGGCTGCATTTTCGATGGAGGCGAAAATGTCTGAGGCCCGTGTACGTTAAAGAACCTCAGGTGGTCGAAATTTCCGGAGGCCTCCACTACGGCGTCTCTCATAATCATATCGTGGTTTTGGGACGTTAAACCCCAGATATTATTATTATTATTAATTGTTAGTTCGCTTCATTTGGTCGTGTATAACAAAGAAACGAGCCCCTGGAGTAATTTCCCATCAACCGACCTGTGATTCATGTTCATCACGCTGTCATGTCACGCCTTGGGCCGTTTAGTATATATCAGAATACAGAAACTAAGAGAGCGCAAAGGCGTAGGCGATTAGATATGGATAGATGCGCTGAAAGTGGCTGATGATCGCTAATTTGAAGGTGCACCTCAGTAGGTAAGTAACGGGCAAGAAAGACAACCGGCAGTCTCTTAAAACTAGGGAATGTGTATCGAGGCATGAGAAGCGCGGCCGAGGACGGCAGAGAGTTTGGTGTGGTGATGAAGTGGCAAGTTTGTAGAATAAGCTAATAAAGCATAGAATATGATCAGCTTACGTATGCTCCTGTATGACAAGGTGGATTAGAGATCACTGTGAAATGTCTTCGTCCTGCAGTTTCCATTGACTAAACTGAGGATGATAATGATGATTGTGATAACTAGAAGCCTACAATAGGTTTAGGTGTCGTTCTACGTTCCACAATATGGCGAACAATTCAATGATCCTGAATGACATTTTTCTCCTTAAATGATGTCGTTTTCAGCCTCTATGCGGTGCGCTTCATCAATATTTCTGTTTTTCAACATGGATTAAGTTTAGAGATTACCAGCGTCTCCTGATATTATCATGGAGCATTGACGAACGTTTTTACCTGCTTAATAATTTTAAAAAAGCACTTCGGGAGCTCAAGAATCTCTGTATGCGCAACTTCGTTCCTAACGAACTCATTACTTGCAAGAACTACCGATGTTCATTGCGATGGATTAGCGGTTAGGGTTTGCCAATCTCGAAAGCGCAGATTGTATCCCCGGCCCCAGCGGCGGCGTTGCGATGCTACCTACCAAAATGTAAAAACAGCCGTGTGCCTAGATTTAGGCGCCCGTTAAAGAACTAGTATTTGTCAAATTATTCCCGAGTCTTCAACTGCAGTGCGCCTCGTAATCATGTCATAGTTTTCTCACGTAAATCACCAACATATACTTTCATTCTTTTAATAACTCCCTGCGCTCCTTCCTCCCATACGTGTGCTCTACGTTGACAGCTTATTTTTGAAAATATATAAAGAGGAACACTGAAATGGTGATCAGCTAGATACGTAATTACGCGCTGTGGCACCATCACAGAGATGTGGAGCCGTATCGACGTTCGTGGAAGTAACGACAGTTCATATATTCCTGGCCGGGGAGAACAGCGGTTGCGAAACGCTGTTCGGCAAATGACGTCAAAGTAGAAAATGTCTGGTCTCTTCGCCGAAACAAATGGCCGCAAATGACAGAGCCGGGACCTGCGATTATGTGAATGGTCATGGCGCACTTTTCTGCAAGATGACGCTGATCGCTGCTCCAGTTTTCCCTTGTCATCGCTTTGTGCGTTCCATGAAACGTTTTCTTCTTCTTACACGTTTCTGTTTTACACGGTCTTCGTCTCTTGTATTGGGTCGCAGTGAACGTTCTTAGTACACATTTCCTTTGGCTGTGTGACTGGTACAGCGACGAGTTTCATTTCTTTTTTTAGGTGCGAAGCTCCTTATGCCGTGGGTCTGTCCATCCTCCGTTTGTAGGTTTGTTTGTAGTAGCCAACTCTAGCTCGTGAGAATCGCGCGTTCTGGTATGCAGTAGAAGAAGACGACGTTGACGAGTGAGACTCTCGTTCGTGTTCGCCTGTGTGGCGTTCTTTCTTCTTTATTATGTCTCGTGTTTTCAACGACACCCGAAGACAACATTTCAGAAGTAACGCGCCATGAGGCTCCCTCTTGGCATGCTTTCTCTTTAGCTCGGAGTCGCCAGATGGATTGCACGGAAGGCGGCGGCCGCGCTCGCTCGCAAACAGAATCCTGAGGTGAGAGCCCGCGAGGCCGAAGCTGCACGTCGACGCCGCGAAGCAGATTCAGCCGTTCGAGCCCGCGAGGCCGAAGCTGCTCGACAAGCTGCACGGCTCACAGCCGCAACGGTGAATATGCTGCCATCGATTTTGATTGATGCATCATCATGACCATGTACCTTGCAACCAATTTGTCGAGTGGGAATATCAAGACATTCATTGACACGGCATTGTGTAATTATGACAAGTACAAGAATAGACCATTTGTGTTAGTTGGTGACCTGAATGTCGATATTACCGAAAAGAACAATGAGTGGTTAATACAACGCATGGCAGCCAAATATGCTCTCACGTGCACGTCCTTTGATGATATGAAACCAACGACCATTCGAGGGACGTGTATAGACCTGGTATTTTGTAATTTCCAGTTGCAACCCGTACAAGAACCGCTGTCCCTTCACTTCACGGACCATAAAGCCGTGATAATGAAGGGACAACGCAAGCCAAGCATCATCTAATTAAAAAAAAATAGAAGTTTCGTCTTTGTAATATACACAAAGTGTTTCTCACTCTTCATATGATGATTGATGAGGCGTTACACAGAACATTCACGGTTTACCGGTGATTCTCTCCGGAGCTTCGCCCCACTCATCGTCATTCACCACGTGGATATACTGTGATTTTTTTTTTATGTTGGGCGTGCGTAGATTGCATTTTTTATATGTATTATATATTTGCGTGCCCTCCTGTGTCATATAATTGCGTTTATCTGTATTGATACTTTGTTTCATTTTAAATTTTCCGCTTATTTCCCGCGGATTAGGATTACAGCTATTCGTAACGAACGTATTTTGTTTTGCGGTGCTTCAGAAACTTAAACATAATAATGTGGCACCGATTTTGATCGTTGGACTAAATAGTGTTATGATGTTATCCCCATTTACTTCTGCATTAGAGTGCGCTGGAAGCTTGCTTGGCGAGAAATCGTCAAGCGCCTTTCTTTTTTTCTTCTGTAACTCTAATTTACGCGCGGCGAACAGTTCTTAGTTGAGCGAGGTGTGTTTGCCGGTATAGACAGCCCCGTAATGTGAAATTCCTCTCTTTCTTTCTTTCTTTCTTTCTTTCTTTCTTTCTTTCTTTCTTTCTTTCTTTCTTTCTTTCTTTCTTTCTTTCTTTCTTTCTTTCTTTCTTTAGTAATAGCTGGGTTCCTGTTTCTTCTTGAGGGTAAGTTTCTGGTTTTGGCAACGTTAGACCACTGGCCAAAATATCTACTGTTGTTTTAAAGGCATATTCACAGAACGTCACGGGGTGAAAACGCTATTAGCCCCTTGGTACGTTGCATCTCTGTTAACTGAGAAACTACCGATTGATTTCACTTGTGAAGTACGCCTTTAAGGCCCCGCGTAATTCTCCCATTTGGATTGACGTGGTAAGAGATTTCAGCTAATACTTTCATAGATCGCGTCGTTCAATGAAACACATCGTTTTAACTGTTATCAACTAGAGCCTTTAAAAATAAGTAACACTTATAGAACATGATTATTGCGTTCTTGAGAATCTTCAGCGTAAGTACAAATACGATATTCTGGAAAAACTGGAAATGAGTCGCAGTGTTCACTACATATGTGCAGCCTGTATTGCCGCACATGAAATTTGATCCCAATGGATGCTCCGAAAAGCTGTTCGTTGTACATATCGGAACAATTACCTAAGGAATTCCATCAAGTAATTGAGTGTGAAAAACAAGCAAGGAGTGAACGACATCAAAAATTGGAACAACGCTCTAGAATCTCCCATAGGGGAACAGCCAGTATCTGCGTTTCTGCCTACAAGGCAGCGACTTTTGCATACACGTTGTGAATAAATTACCAGCATTCAATTATTTCCTTGTGGTTTTATGATAGCTGATTTTAGGAACAAATTATTCGTTTGAAACAGAGAAAAAGTGAAGATGAGACGCTAAAAAGCCCTACAGGCTTCTGGGAGGGCTCGCTTAGAGCTATTTTAGTGTTATTTTTTGTATTTCAGTTTGGAGTTAGAGGCGACAGTCATCCTCTTGTACCTTTTTCAATTCTTCTTGGCGACTAAGTTGGTCACAGCTTTCAGTATAATTATTTAAGTTGAATGTGAGTTATTCTCATTCTAATGTTGTGATTATGATATTGCTTTTTCATGCGACGCCCTTGTAATTACTTCGGGAAACTTATGTTTGCTGATGACGCGATAGAAAAACCCCGAAAGACATTCGCATGGCAGCCGCCGTAGCACAATTTGGACTTGTTATCCAAGACTTCTTCTCGCGGTCTGACACATGTCAGACCACGAGATATCAAAGCAAATGCACTTCTTGCGGACCAGCCGGACCGACAGGCACACATTAGTGGACAGACGGGGCTTTTTCTTGCCCGAAAATAGGATCTGCGCAGTACACTGGCCGTAAGCAGATACAGCAGCGAGACGCAAATTATGCTCCGAGAATGCGTCTTACGAGCAACGCTCTTCCTTGTTTCGGAGCTTGCCTGCAGTTATGCCTGCCAGCCAGACGACGGTGCTTTCAAGCGAAGGAATATTGGAACGGAAAGGAATGTGGTTGCAGTGAGAGTCGCGTCTTCAGTTGAACAACACAGCTCGCCGTTCGGTTACAATGCAGACGTGATTTAACCAAGGCTGTTACTCAGCCTATTTGGTACAAAGAAGAGACGTAAAATATCGCGAAAGGCAGGCTTTTTGTCTTTGATTCCTCCCCCATCCCTTGCACTTTTCTACACTTTTCTAAAAAAATGAACTACTCATACGCGCGCGCACAAACGCACACGCACATACACTCAGACGAGCTTACTCACGCACACACGCGCCCACGCATACAAGCACACATTTGCATTCCCTACGCTGTTCATAACAGGCGTGGATAGTACTATATAGGCAAGGTACTTAGCGTTGTGTGCGTGTTTATGTTCGTTCTGTGCGCGCATACAATCGTTCCAAGAGATGCACTGCAAATGTGTACATACGTCAAAAACATCGCAGTACCAGTCTTGAAAGTTTGATGAAGATGTGGCCTTTCGAATCTGCGGTATGAGCCGTTTGGATAAGGATCCTTGCGGGAGCGAGCACTGTCGGTATTTTTGGTGCGAGAAAGTTTATTTTCTTGTTCAAATTACAACTTACCAGATTTGTTGCTGTGAATTGAGCCCCACTATGTTCAAGCGACATTCGATATTGTCACGTGTATCTGAGGTTTTGTAAAACAAGCACTCAAGCAGGTAGAAACGAAACTCTTTATTGGGCGACCCGTTCTCAAAAGAAAAGTCAATGACGCTCAGAGTGCACGACAGCGGCGAACACAGTCGTTGGTCGTCAATAGTCTGATCTTCCGTAGACCGCGCCGCTTTTTTACATGTCTGAACGAACCTTCCAGAGTTGCCGCTGGCGCTAGCATTAGCTTCAGAAGAAACTTCACCACTCGCGTGCCGTTCGTAATTTTAGCAGAACAGTTTGAAACAATCGAGAAGTTTCCGAAGTGTTGCGGCGCGGCCGGCGCCAAGCGGTGCTAACAGTTTTACAGCAATGCAGTTTGCGCGCAGCTTCTGCCGTCGGTACCTTGGGCTGGTTATGCTGACATAAGTGACGTGACTAGGGTGGAGAGGAGGGTATCTGATGAGAGGATGAGAGGGAAAGGGGACACGTGATGAAAATCTGTTTTCCAGTTGTTGCCGACCATATCAGACAAGACCGAGCAACTCAACATGAAAACAGGTCTTTTAACACATACCTTTATTATTGTCTAGTACTAAATAAAGTATAACTACTGCCCCGCCGCGGAAGCCTTCGGATAGCGATGCTGTTGACCCTGAAAGGTAGACTGGGGGGTGACAGGAAAAGGCTTAACAGAAAGGGAGAAGTGTCTAGGGTTACCCACGCCGACCAGACGATTGGAACTAAACACCTGTCGTCGTTTAAATGAAGAAACAACGAAAAAACTTGGGCAGACTGAAAGAAGAGAAGTGAAGAGACCGAATGAAAGCGACAACAGCTTCGCTGTTCGACGGTTCTCACGGCGTGGATGTGGCTGGAGTTTTCGTAGTTGAAGCGAGATCAACATAAAAATAAAGAAAAGCGCGCGTGGCAATGCGCCCCTCAAAACAAGCATCGTCCCCATGGTCCAAACAGAACGTGAAAGTAAACATACATGCAAGATATATTAACAAAGTTAGATCGAAACAATATACCAGAGTTGGTGAGCGCGAAAAGTAAGGCTTAAGGCTCAAGACAGGGACAACTTCAGGTCATGCGTGGCGCCGGAGAGAGTTCATAATGTTCTGGGGGATAACCTCGGTGTTTAGTGCGTTGACGGAGATGAATATTTCCCTCTTGCGGCCGGTATTCGTGTCACTCGCTGGGCACCACATTTTTCTTTTCCCGCCCGGGCCATTATTTGCGTAGCGGAAACTCTATCTTGCCAAAGCGCGTTGTAGTCTCTCGCTTTGTGTAGTTATGTCACAAGGTCTCTTGAAGGCACGTTAATCGAGCAAACAGCGGGTCGTTACGCGGTGAGGGTACAGAAGCCTGTTCCGAAGCCCAGCTGCAACGTCTGACACTTACTCGCGCGCTCATCGGAAACATTCATTGCTCATGGCCACAAGAGTAAAGCTCATGTATATCTAGTTAACCTTACTGATAGTGGAACAATCCTGCTAAGACGGACATTCTGCACATAGCCACCACGCACAAATCACTTTGATCATCGTGACTTTAACAGACCCGCGTGAATGTGTGAGGCTTCTTCTGTGAAGAGGCCATATCTATTTTAACTTGTACTCGGTCAGCTAAGGCTTATAGGTATATGGGGAAATGGTTTTCGTACTGCTTCTGTTGCTTGTGCGCTTCGTAATCCTATTTAGATCACACATACTATCAACCTACGAATACCTGTTGAGTGGCCGAAGAGTGTGATTTATATTGTAGTTTTACGCTGGCGCCGCAATATAATCCATGCGTCGCAGACAGAACACACCTGCGGAGCATATACGTTCGACCTGCAGTGTACACAGCGCCTTTTAGGCATTTACAACAGCTTATATCGTATGTTTTCAATGGCATGCGTGAAAATTGTGATCTCTCGTTATTTTAGACGTATAATTGTTTTTTTACATCTGGATAAAAACGTGGGAGATTACTCCAGCTTCGCCTGTATGATATGTATTGGAAGAGCAACAACTGTATGGTTTCGTTCTGAGGGATCTAAATTTGAAACTTCCCAAACACCTTTCGTTGCCGTCTAGCTAATAACACGGAAGGGACCGGTCACCCCGCCTGAAAGCGCATCATGTGTTTATGTCACTATGGTAACGCGGAATTGCAATGCAGTGATATAGTTATGCGCTTCATTTTTTCTGTAACTTTTTAGAGACCGCACTGCACTATCGAAAGCTTCCTTCGTGCCGCGAGCTGTAATTTAGCCCGTATCACGTTTCTGCATGTGGGCGCGAGTGAACGCCCATCATATTTTCAGCACAGTGCAGCGAACAATGCACACGCACAGGCAGTGGTCAGCCACGGCCGTCTGCCCTTTAAACTTTAGAGGTAGCGATAACTTTTTCGCTTTCTAATCTTCTGTAGACAAACAAAAATGACGAAACAGACAGAGAACGCCGCTGAGCATCTAAGGTAAACACAAAGTTCATAACATGCCGAACTGGCGTAGTGTACAGTCAGTCACCAAAGTTTACGGACCACGCGAGCGCGTGGCCAAGAGCATCTTCGCGACATTTCCGCTACGCAAGCGGCGATCGACTGCAGCGCAACGCCCAAGACTCATCGCTTTCTTAATTGATGCCCTAGCTATTTTCCCACTGGGCACGAACACTTTCCACCTTTCACTATTTAACGCGACGCGATCTTCGGCAGCCGTGACTGCGTGCTTCTGTCTCGACAGCACTCTATCAGCATAACTGATATCAGTGCGAATCTTTCTTAGAAAGTCATATCCAACCAACGGCACGCTGTTCGAAGCACGCCGTGTTAGCTCTGATTCTGCTATAAATGTAGCAGTGTGACGCTCATACCATAGATAAGCGCTTTGTGTGAGAAGAACGATGAAACAATGTCCTGCGCAGCAGTAGGCTATTGAGATAACTGTTAATAACAAGAAGACCCGTTGAACGCCCAGCGCATCGGTCGACAGTAGACGGAGCACCAATAGGCTCGGACAGGCAGTTTGCCGAGTGCTCGTGTGGTCCGCAAACTTCTGTAGTTCACTCTACACGCTTCCTTTATCTTGTGGCGTAACTTACGCAGGACAAACTGGTGACTGTGAATACCTGCCTTAACGAAGGCTTGCACTGTCTTCATAAAGAAAATTGTCCACGCTTATCTTAGCACTGCGAATTTTGTCGTGGTGATTACGTTTATCGCTACTAGTCTGTTCTGTCTTCAGACAGAAATAGACTAAGGAGTAAAATAACCTAGCCTTCACATATAAAAAAGCTTGTTCAAATAAGAGAATTAGACCAATCGGCGTAGTAATAGCTAAGAAAGAATTAGCTTTTTCAAATTCCGGTTGAACTAATTTTCATTGTAAATTCTTCTTGTAAATTTTCCTGTATATTTTCTTGTAAATTTGTCGATGCGTTATGCACATGCCCGATGCAGATTGCTGGTGCTTTAAATTTCTTTCGTTTCCAAAATTAAACAGCTGGGAGTTCAGCACTTGCGTTTAATGTGTCTGTTTTGTGCGCGCGATGATGCTAGGTAGATTTTCAATGACGTACGCGAAGCTTGGCGTTATCATGTGTGGCCAGTGCGCATGCGTCATTGCTAACGTCTTCGTTACGCACGTTATATGTCAAAAATAGGGCACGTATCCAAGCAACCTATTTATAGCAACCTGTAAGTCTACGAACCCTATTTTCGAACTGCGTATTAAAAGGAATTCCTCGCGCATCTCGCCAGGAGCGCGCAAGCCTCACCAGCTCGATGCGGCGTCTGTGTCTGCGTCTCGTGTTCCAAGGACTCGCAGAGGATAATGAATTACTTCGTTGGTTGGTAGCACGAGCGATAGATGGCGCCTACGATAGAGTAAATTTGCTTAAACTATGCACCTATTCGATCATTCCAGCGACTACAGGCGGCACAACGGTAGGTCAAAATAGAGTCACTGGAAAATCAGAGTACCGCAAAGGTAGGCTGCACGCGCGCAACATTGGGTGGCGGCGGCCATGTCCCTTCCAGACCGTCCGGCGCGTTGCTAGCGTGTGTTGAGAAGTGACCGATCTTTTAGCCTCTGTGCCGTGATTTCGAGTCATCGACAGGTATGAAACGACTGCGCAGTTAGCGGTGTAACTAATGAAACGTACGGCGAATGTTGCCATGTGCTCGCGAACTCTCTTCACGGCTTCATCGGTCTCTTTTCGTGTCACGCCCGGGCGTGTTCGCTAGGTCCGGATCTGTAAACATAGTTGCATTAGCGCAGTGACATCGTGCGAGATGCCATTTACTTCGCCATTTCGTGAATCTTGACTGTTTGCGCTAGCTTTGCAGTCGGTGTTCAGGTTCACTGCACTCGAGAACGTTATCGAACAACATCGAGAACATTCAACATTGCGTCCTTCGACTGATCGCTGACGCATACCTTGCTTGCGCACCGTGCTTGCTGTTCAACTGGTTGATATGTGTAATATAAGTTGTGTGTGTACGGTAATTGGAAGTTGTGCGCGACGTCTTGATTCGGAACGCCAGCAGCCGAACGCACGGGCGAATCGGCGTGTGGTAGGTAAGGTGCATCTTATCTTACGATACGTAGAAAATAGGCCATCAAAAATGATTGACATCACTACCTAATTGTTTCATTTCCTATTTCTTGTCTCCTTAATATTCCCAACGTTGCAATAAATTTGCAAATATTTTGCTGTGTTCCGACAAACAGTTCTTTTTTTGGCGTTGCCAGCGCGTAAACAGCTGAGGTTCGGTTTCTGCACTGCTGCACTTTTTTTCATACTGCACTCTTATTAAAACTTCCTCGGCACGGTGCTTTATGTTCTTTTGATCAGAAATAGCACATCCCGGAATTTTTAAAGCGCACGCTACTGCAACACAGTATGTATATAGACCTAGGGATTGCATAAAATCGACTCCCTCAATGCGTGGGATCTGCTTCTTTTCTTTTTCTTTTTTTGCTGTGACCATTTCTCACCAACTATAAAGTATTTTAAGGGTACGTTCGGTGCAATGCATCATTAGCAGCATTTTTTGCAACAAATTTAAAAATACGCTTGATAACATTGCCTTATACCAAGTTTATCAACAGAGTTCCACGCTTCTGTTTTGTGCAATGCCAAAGATAATGCCACAATTGCCTTCAAGGTATAACAGTAAACAGTTATTATTTTAATAAATCTTCGATTTCGCTCTCGTGCGTGACACGCTTATAACTCGGATAGCATGCGTAGTTCAACAGATCGAAATATAAACAGCCGAGCAAATAGAAAGGTATGTAGTTTTCAATATCGCTGACCATAGCGAACCGAAAAGGTGAAGTATTCTGTCGCATAAGATCTTTTCCAGCAAAGTTAGTGTAGTTCACTGCAGGAAGGAGTGTTATTCGAGGGGGGCGAATTCGTTCAGACCAACTATGCAGCCACGTAGAACGGCGCTCTTTGACATTAATTTTTCCCACACGGCAAACGAGATTCCCAGAGTAGCTCACCAGTAACGTTCGATTGATGGTGAGCTACTCTCTTCTGGCATCTGCATGCAGTGGCGTAGCCAGGGGGTAGCACACCGGGCCCATGCCCCCCCCCCCCCCCCCCCCCCGGAAAAGTCTGCTTACGCCCCTGTCTGCATGACGCGTTTAAAAAAGCGACGAAGTACTTCTGGTACCGTGGTACTGCCAAATGTCCGGCCACGCTCTGCATTGAACGCGCCTGCACCCAAAGCGCTTGGAAGGGATATGGCGGCGAGAGGTCACGTGATGCGAGTAAGCCAATCGCGTCGGCGGCGGCGCGCGGAAAACAGATGCGATACTCTGAAATTTTTCCAGTGACTCTAGGTCAAAATGGCGGACGAGACGGTGATAAGGCGATCTCGCAAGCATGCGCGTCTTGAGCAGCAGAGCTCGTCAGGCCCTCTAGTTTCACTGCAGACGATACGTTCTATGGCTAAAGAAACGCAAAAGATGTTTAAATGAAGACGAAGCGACGTTCAACGCCGGTCACATCACCGTGTAGCTGCTTCGGAGGAGGGCCGCGTGGCGCCGTCTTTGTCGCTGGAGTGACCGAATACCGTGTTCGTTATTCGAACTTAACGGAATATATATCAGCAAGACCGCAGCCTAAGAATAGTATAGAATTTCGGTCAGTGGCGTTGATGTGGCTATTTTTTTTTCTAGGCGCTCACTTCTTCAGTTTTGTAACGAGCGCCAATCAGCGCTTTCCCCAACCTTTCCCTCTCAACTAACACCGCTACGTTATACAAAAGCTAAATTTAACGAGTACAATTGTTTACATTTCTTGATTAATCCCCGGAACGCTCAACGGTGTTTAATAAAGACATGCACTCTTTTCACGCCGTATTTTTAAAGACGCGGATCCTTAAACATCGCGTGTTCTCACTACAGAAAGAGGCCATTTCTATAAGAATCTTCGGTAAGCTCTCACATGTATTGCGTCATTTGAAACGAGTGCCCTTGAAACAAAGACAAGCGCCACCCTTGACCATCTCCGAAATGTCGCTGCCTTTTATCTGCTAACTCTTAGTAGCAGTCTGTTGGACTAGTACAAACTCGAAAAGCTGGCAACCTAGGCACGTTTCACACCGCTAAACGAAACGAGGATCCTTAATACCGCCGCTTCATCTCTCCACTCTCCTATTAAAACTAGCACCCATGCGTCTCCTCCCGTTGCCTTCCACCCCCTCCCATTATGCCACCGTGCATCGCACACCCTCCCGGACTCCCCATGTCGCCCACGGCCACATACACGTTCCCGAGGCCTCCCGGGCAGCCCTCTCCTCACATCCTTTCCTTCCTTCTTTTCCTCCTCCCCCTGCTTCGCATCCTCTCCTTCCGACAGCGCGTCATGTCGCGCCCGACAGGACCAAGCTGCCAACCATTCACCGCTACGCACGCCAGCGCAGCCAGAGGCGCCACTCCCTTGATTTATGTCCCTAATTTGCAAGCGCTACCATCCACCACGGAACCAAGCCGTCCGGCGTCCCCATTTTCGTGAAGGCCGTTTTCCCAGCGTCCCCTCCTTCTTCCCCCCCCCACTGCTCGCTAAAAGCTTCACGATTTCCCCTGGGAACTTTAATGCCGGTCTTCCTTCCGCCTCGCTCCACGTTTTTTTTTTTTTTGCTTCGCAGCCTGTAACTGCGCGGTCAGTTCCTTATTTGCATATTACATTCGTTTTGTCTTCATTCCCACAATATTCGAACAGCGTTCCGCCACTCTCGTTCCTTTGTTTGTTGTCTGTACACTCAGTGCCTTCTTAACTTCATTATCCTGCATCTCTTTCATGCTCTTTTCCGAACTGATGGCATCAAGGTATCGGGGATTGTTCGTAGACGGTTTATCATTCATGACATGAAAACAGCTTATGGAAGTCTTTTCTAAAAGCAGAAAACAAAACATACCAAAAGGAGTCGCTTCAAAGCAGCTTTTTTGTGTTTATTTGCGAGTGTCCTCTGTTCGTGAAATCTTCGGCTTTTCTGCGGCTAGTCGTTTTGAACGGGCTCGTTTTGGCAGTGGGCTTTCTCTGCAGTAGCTCGCTGTTTTTTGTTTTTGTTTTTTGCATCACGCAGTACATAACGCGCACTGTACACAAATAGAGCTAGCGCAGTCTCATAGTCGGCGTAGCCTGAATTTTGTTAGGAGAAGGCTATTACGTAGTGCCAGCGGCAATGAGTACATACCCATACGCAGTAAGTAATATGTCATTACAATAAGCTCTCTCCTGGCTATGTAACTTTGCAGCTCTGGAATATGAGGTAATCGTTCTGCCACTGACTCCCTTGCTATGAATACTGGCAACTGCCGAGAACTGCTGGACTACGTGAGCACGTATCCCATTATAATGCCGTAGAACAGTGGTTCTCAAAGGGGGTTTATTTCAGGGGGTCCTCGAAACCCATCTCTGAAAAAAACAACAACATTTTTTTGGACTCACACTCTGCCCCGTGACAGCGGCCCCTCTGCCTTTTGTTGTGCTTCACTGCAGAGCTATTATGAAATGTGGCGTAGCTGGCTTAAGTTTACCCGTCTCCATGAGATGGATGTGAAGCTTTTGTTCAATTTTTCTACGACATATGCACGCGAGCATCCTTTCTCCAGGCTTGCATATTTGAAGAGAAAGCATTGCTAGAAAGAGGGTGAATGTGGTTCCAGACCGCACTACTTATCGACAAGCTGCTGAGATCTAACGTGGCACTCAAGTTTGACCATTATTTTCCAGGGAAAAACAAAAGGCACTTATTTCACGCTGCATATTGTGTTAATATATGACCCCCCCCCCCCTTTCGTGGCTGCAAGGGGTCCCCTCATCACTTCAACCAGTCCACAAGCGGCCCCGGAACATTCATGGCTAGATATTAGCTGTATCAGTTAGAACGAGAAAATTTTAAAAAAATTACGAACGATTTACCATTTTCTTTATATATTCGGTGCTGTTTACCAAGGAAAACAAGGTAGCTAGCGGCCAAAAAAAGGCAACAGCTCCTCCATTAGGGAAAGGGATCTTTTGGGCAAATTGGCGATGCGTGTTCAGAGGTTAACAACCATGGAAAACAACACAGACGAAAGAGAACAGGCAGGCGACGTTTTGTGCTTTTTTTTTCCTCTCTTGTCTGTGTTGTTCTGCACTGTTTTTAACCTTTAAACTTTCCCCATTTACTTTATATCAATCAGAAAAAAAGACGTTTAGTAGAACATCTCGAAACAGCTTCATAATTTATGATCACGATGCGCATCGTAGTAGGGGGCTTCGAATTAACTTTGACTGCCTGTAATTTTTCATGTGAAACCTACATCTTAATACACGGAAATCGACCTCCTTAGAAGCTGAGGCCACAGTGTTCAGGAATTGAGCCTGCTTCCTTGTGCGACGAAACGCCATAGCTGATAAATCACCACGGCGCGCATACTTTCATTGCGTCACTAATTATTCCATGTGCCACCCTACAAGCGCTCCTCTGCGGGCATAGTCGAATCAGTTATTGTCAAGTCAAGACGAAGTACCGGAACTAGGCCTAACAGTTCACTTCAGTCGAGTCTAACGTTAGGTGGATCATTTCTCAACCAGCAGAACTACGTTTGGCAAGATGACACATACTTTGTCTTTGAGAGACTCCCCGCGTACCTCAGTGGAAATGATGAAACGTTGTTAGGAACGGCACGGTTATCATGCCGGTGGTAGTGTCTGACGATTCGGTTGTTTCACAAGTTGGTTTCAAGGACAGCCGCTGCTGCAGCTATGCCAGGCGCCGTTTTGGTATATTTAGCTGTAGTGAAAAAAAATACCCTCGCGATCAGCAAAGAACAGTTCCGCGAAATTGAGTGTACTGTTTTCAGAGGGAATGCAACAGTAATCAAATGAATAAAAAATAAACACATATCTTGAAGCTTCTTCCAAAGAGTAAGACATTATAATCACCGTAGCGATGCTTGGCCTCTGCGCTGAAGCTTAGCTGGGTGAGCTTCAGCCATATCGTTACGACGAAATGCTAAGAAGTCATGTTTACGTGTCAATTTCTTCTGTGTTTGTTCCTTTGTGCTCGTTTTGTATTATGAATACAAAAAGCAGCAGTTCTTCGTTACACAGCATCGTAAATAAAGAGTATCTCGGGTGTACAGACTTCATGTTAAACAGAAGTCCTTACTTACTTGAAAACAATTTTTGTTTCTGTTTTATGCGTTTAGCTCTTTTTGCCGATTTGCTTAAAGGGACTCTGCAACGATTTTTCAGCATGGTCATAAAACGCTGCCGATCTGTGGTCGATGTTCCTGAGGACACGTGTTTCTTTTATCCGGCTTTTTACATTGCGGCAAGGTGAGCATAGCGGTGCCCGGCCTAACATTGTGCCGGGCATAATAACATGACGATATTCACAAGGGTACGTTCGCTCGTTTCGAGTTCACGTAGTGTTTTTCGAATTCTTAAAACAGCGCTTCAGTAGTTCCCTTCGCTAGCGACCAGCCCACCAGCCCTCCGAATAGGAAGCGTTTCGCCGATTCACTTGTTAATAGTTGTAGCATTGTAGGAATATCGCCATGACCAGTGCCTTTGAGCTTCTGAATAGCCTAGGGCTGTGATCATGGGGCTACAAAATTGCTTCCACCACACATTTTCCAACTCACGAAGAAAAGAAAGAGAATAGAAAATAAAAAAAAATAAAACAACAAACTTGCCAGTTTCAAGAACCGCGCCTCGAGAGCCCTTCCATTGTCCGGCGAGAAAACCCGAGTGGGCCCAAAAACAACCTCTTCAAAAAATATGGAATAAAGATCCCATTCTGAATGCAATGACGGCAGTCCTCGTGTGTTTCCACCATTGCCGGGAGAATTGAAAGGTACCTCTCCTTTCCACCTCCTCCCCCCCAGGTTCGATGAGTTTTCTACCATCGCGCACACCCGTTACCCGTATCGCTGCAGTCGGCAAAATGCCCTTCGATTCGGTTCGTATTTCCAGTGCAATTGAAGATCGATTCTGTTTGCCCGCCGGCTCGTTCCTTTATCAGCCTTTCTTGAAGAGGCACTTCGCGAAGCACAGAGCAGCTGACGTCACACGGAAAGAATGAAAGGAGGGTCATGTTGGTCAATAACGTTAAAAGAAATTACACACGCAACATCATGAGGACCACGCTTACGTTTCTGTCGCTTCCGGTTATCACAGAAGGAAGAAATATAATAGCTGTATTTGTTCGCCTTCCTCACTGTTTAGCTCAACGTATTCTTCCACAATATTTACCGAAAAAAAAAAACGAGCCGTTGGGCCCTTGTTTATGCGCAGCGTTGGTTATGCGGAGGCAACAGCACCAATACCAAACGACGCCGTCGTCGCTTGGCCGAAGAATTTGAGGGAGCGACGCATTGCCTGCTCGTCGTGCTTCGGGGAGTCCGCAGGAACCCGTGTATTTGAGCCTGAGGCTAGACATTGAGAGAGAAAGAGAGGGGGAACCGGCAAAGCAAAGCGGTTTAAGGGTGTGCGTGGGACGCGCCCAAATGAAGCGTCGCGCTGTCCAGCGACCATTTGCTTGGTGGCAGCAGCGCAGTCGGCATTGTCCAAGCATTGCTCCCCCTCCGCCGACCATCAGCGGTCTCTTCCGCTTGGGATTCCCGGTCTAGGACACATGCGTCGCACGCGGTCAAACGCCGCCACACCAGTCGCCACCGGTTTGGTTGGCTCGGTGCTCGCACAACGACGACCACAATAAGGACCGTCTTTCTCTCCTGCTCTTGCAGATCTTTCTTCCCTTATGTCCTCCTACCACTTCCCGCTTTTCCTCCCATCCACAGGAACCACCAGTATTTGTCTCACAGCTTCAGAATGTACGTTGACTTCGCCTGCGTCCCTATTCTGTTTGTTTGCCTCGGCTGCCTGGAGCATTCGTGTCGTCCTCTATTGACTACTGCTTTCCTTGCTGCATTCGTTTTCTCGTTTGGCAGTGTTTCCTTTATTGTTGTTGTTTTTTTGTTGTTGTTGCCAAAGAGCCGCAGGCACTCGTGTCCACGCTCCGGTCTTCCAGAGATCGTCTAGAGGGCTCTTGAGAGATGGGCCTCCCGTTTATGCATCTCCCTTTATTTTGCGTAATTTTTGTTTTCTGCTTGTCTGTCGAGAATGCTCGGCTGTATCCCTATTTGAGCAGTTCCCTGTCTGAGTCGGAGAAGCTATTCGATTCGGATCGTCCCGTGTCGAGAGCGCTTCCTGTTCCGCATGGCTTGGCATCTGTGGTTGCTTTGCTTTATTCGTTCACTTGGTCTTTTTATATGATACTGCCGGTATTACAGTTTTGTTTACGTGCTCCATGGAGTGGTTCCCTATCGCGCAATTTACCTGGCACTTAGTTTCTCTTTTGTTTTGTTTATTGTTCTCCTATCACTGAATTATTATAGTCTTTGAGAAAATAAGCAGGTTCTCAGATATTTCCTAAGCATAATGTCTGATTGCTTTTACCCATTCAACGCTATATTTGTGCGGGCATTCCGCAACGTCAACTTGCCATATTATGCTAATAAGAGGTATTGCACCGGCATGTTTAAACTTATTTCAGAAGTGTCCGCTAAGAAATGGAAACTGATAATCATTCGTTCGTAGGGCGAAGCCACAAGAATGTCTACACAGATTCCGCAGAAAAAAAAAAAAGCATCTTAGTTGCCGGAAAATTCGTCCTGGTCCGGAAATCGAACCTTGGACCAACGCCTTTCCGGGACGGTCGCACTGCCGATTGAGTTAACCAGGGAGGTAGCCATTGTCAGCATGAGGGAGAATATATTGACAACTCGATGCGCAGGGACACATATTATGCAAATAAGTTCAGCAGGATCCCGTAAGGTGGCGGGACGGTTAAAAAGAATTGGCCTGTCAGGTCAAGTCATGATAAAAGAACCGAGGGTCGGACAGAGGGAGGGAATGAACACTAAGAGATGGAAAGAATGGCTGAGGAAGACAAAGAGTTAACTGGAGCAACGAAAAAAAAGTTTGGGCAGTTTCGCACTAAGGATGGCAAGCCTGTAGGAACCCCGGAGCTGGGCAGCCTTTCTCAGAAAATGTAGGCTTAACTTGAATTGGCAAGAAAGCGCACCACCTAGCGAACACAGATTGACTTCTTCATTCATTTTCTTTTTGTCTCATCTGTCTATATTTTCTTCTTTGGTTGATACCCGCTTGCTGTGGCTCCTCTTCCTTTATTTCTCTTCGACCTTACGTCACATCGTCTCATCCCCACTGTCCTTTCCCACCCCCTTGGGATACTATACTATGCATGACAATGCTATGTGATATGAGCTGCCTGGCACGTACTGCCGGCCAAATCTTTAGCTATCGTGCTTAGCGGCAACTTTCTTGTGTGTCAGCGCCATATCATTGAACAAACTTGCTGAAAATTGTTCTGTGTGCATGCGCTTTCAGGGCATGCTCTCACTTGCCCTCACCTTTTCTGGAACCTAATTTAGTCATAAGGCGAAGGTACACCGAAAAAATTGCCGTTCGTGAATGATAGCTGACGATTTAGGCAGCAATACCTGCTTTTTTTTCGTGTCGCATACCCGTTGCTGTCCCTCTCACCTTCTCTCTTTCCTCTCACCCTCACATCACTCCTCCTTACCTTTCTTCTCACACGGACTTCTCTTTGTCACCACGCACTATATGACGCGTGCATAGGGTTTTGTTTTACGAAGCGGTGTCATACACTGCCGCGGCTCTCTCGTAGAAGACCTGCCTGCCACGCAGAAGACCTGGGTTCGATTCCCCATCCAAACCACCATTTCTTATGCTATGCGAGGAGTTCCTTGTGTGGCGCGAACTGGTCTAACGAAGGCTCTCTCGTAGAAGACCTGCCTGCCACGCAGAAGACCTGGGTTCGATTCCCCATCCAAACCACCATTTCTTATGCTATGCTAGGAGTTCCTTGTGTGGCGCGAACTGGTCTGACGAAACGTTTAACAGTTCCGCTGTAAAAGAAAATGCAGGGAGAAGAAAGAATGAGTTGGCGCATAATTGGGTGGGTCGGAGATCCCTGGGAAAGGCGTTCTCACTGGCAGTGGACATATGATAGGATGACGATGATGATGGCGGCTTTCTTCACTGTCTCTATGGCACGGTTACTTGCTGTGGCAACTCTACTGTCCTACTTACCTTCAGCAGTAAGACTTTATGTAGGCTTCAGCCCAGTGGTATTCCAATTAACCGTAACCCTCTACCTTACGGACGCAAGGTTTTCCCATGGAAGTAGCCCAACTCCTTAAGACCACAGACATATTGCTTCTACTTGTCTCCCGTCTGCCGCGATGTATTAAATGCCAAATGTATCAAGCCATGTTTCCTCATTAAAAATTAAAGAGCTTTACACTTTTGCCTGACATTTTCTTCTCCACAACTCAGCCGTAAATGGCTCTCCTGGGACCTAATTACGAATGTACAAATGAGAAATTGCTCTTTATTCAGCTATTTTTGAAGCCTATTGGATATTAATTTATTAAAGCTGCATTCTAAAAGCGTGTATTGTCTTTTAATTCCTTCGTATTCAAAAATATATCAATGGTGGCTTAGACCTACTGTAAAGTATTAAATATTGCGTCATTTGAAAGTGTGCAATATGAATATGCACATATTTCTTTACCAAAACAGGGTGGCATCTATGAGAGGTTCTGATCTGAAGCATATTCACAGACCTGACCACGTATAAGTGGGGGCCAAAGCACTCCTAAGCGGGGCTTCTCCCTGGTAATTATTGGCTTACAGGAAAGCAAACTTCATAGGAGCAAACACTAGTGGTCGACCGTCTCTGCAATTAGTGCAAAAGCTATTAGCGGACGAACTGAAAGCGTTGAGCTTTCCTACATCACATGGCGTGCACTTAAAAGAGTAGGCAGTTACACAAAGAAAACAGATAACGGGGAGTTCGTAATAATGCGTGTGCATTATCTAGTTCAATGGTTAATCACTCTGCTCATAAATGAAACGCTGCATCAAAAGATCCTGGAAGAGTCGTAGTTCCCAAAAAGGAGCAGCGATCAATCTATTGAACTAGCAACAACCATTTGCTCTAATAATTGCATTCGGCAATCGCTTTTAAATATCCGAAGCATAAGAACTGAAACAAACGCAGAGAACACAGGATGAAAGAAAGCAGGCAGGATGCAGCATTGTTTGTTGTGACTTTTTTATTTTTCCTGCCTTTCTTCGCGAATTAATTGTGTTAGTACGTCAACAATACTGCTTCAGCAATAGACATCAAAAGACAACAGGTATGATGTAGTCAGTCACGCCCTAGTTTACCAGGCGGCATATTACCAAACACTCTGCGGAGGGAGCCAAAGCGGTGCTCGAGATCAGGAAGTGATCAATTATTCCCGGTACATTGGAAACTGTACAGACGGTAGTAATTGAGGAACCTGAATTTCTGGTGGTAAAAATTCAGGACTATAGAGCAGAAGCTCCTTCAAATCAACTCGCATTGACGTGAAAGGCACTTAGGCTGTGTTCCGTGAAAATCGAAAGCGCCGGAATTGTTCTGTTGATATGGAGATGTTTCAGAGCGTTTTATAAATTGGAGGCGTTCAAAACTCACGCCTATAGTAACAGAATTATGTGCTAGTGCATTTATCCCCCAACCAGCTAAGACGACGCATCGAGTGAGTGGGATTTTTAATTCAGAAAAAGTTCTCCCATGTACGAGGGCCCAGACAAACCGCACATCTTCTAAGCAACACGATAGAAGTGTCGAAGATAGCCTCAGTAGATGTGACTCTCTTGGCGATGTTAAATGAGTATAAACACAAAAGGTGTCTGCAATAATCCTTATTTTAAATTGCTGAGGATTCAGTTTTCTTATAGCCAATAGGATTGTCATGAATTCTTCGATAAATATGGAGGTGCACTCTGGCAGTCGGAGAGCCACTGACCAGTTAAGAAAAAAAAAAACGCCCACTCAGGCCTTGGGAAGATATTTAGCCATATAGCAAAATGTTACGGAGTGATAAGTAAATTTGACGACGTGGCAAATAGGCGTGGGCGTTCTCGTCCGCCTGTTCCTTTCCCGTTGCCATCGGAAGCACGTCACTTAATACGTAACATGGAAACACGCTTTATTTCATGTTTAATTTTCTGAACACGAAGACCAGATCATCTAGAGTAACTATTTAAAAACATAAACTGATCGCGGAGTACCGTCTCATCACCAAGTTTCAAATCTATGTTTCGAATATCAAGGATGCTTTCTGGAGATGCCTTCAGGTAAACAACGAAGTAGCGAAATCGAAGTTTTTTCGTTCGTTCTTTTTTTATGGTTGAATAAAAATTTTTACAGCAACGAAAAAAAAAAAAAACTTGGAGGACGCGATAGCGTAATCGGGCGCCGTGCACATTGCCTTCTCAATTGCTAGCCTTGCTTCGGTTCTCGGTGCATGCTTCAAGCATACTGTAAGAAAACGAACGATTGTGCGCGTTCCATGGGCTGTTTCAAACTATCGTAGAATGCCTACTGCAAGTACAGTTGTTAAGTGCTTACTACGCCATATTTCTTCCTTTTGCGAATAAGCGAATGGCCTACTACGCGTTCGTAAGGCAACACGAAAACCTAGGCAGCTGATTACTTTGTTGATGATTTTGATGCTGATGTTTAAGTATGCCTGAGCGCTTTGTAATGCCTGTGCCTTTAAAACACTAGTCGCGCAAATCGCGTGTCTCGATGCCTGGCGCGAATATACGATTCTGCCACGCAATAATACGTGCGTTAAGGAGACCCCTTCGACTATCTGACAATATTACCATGCTTTTTTACGAAATTGGTGGCTATTAATGACACTAAAAACAGAGAATCTCATCAAAGGCACGCAAAAGTGCAAACTGCATACCTACCTTGGGAACATAATGGCCGGGATTCGTGTTATTTTTTTTTATCTTTCCTCAATATATAATGATTTTAGTAGAATCGGCTCTGGTGTTATCCTACTTTGATTTCGTTATCTTCAAGCGAAGGCAAATTCTGAGAACGTGAAAAATTTATGCTTTTTTTTCTTTCAGTCTGGCTTGCTTTGCGAATTGAAAGCCTGGATCCAGGTAGGGCGGTGGAGGTTACGAAGAAAAACGGCACACCTGGGAAATTTCCCGGGTGCGTTGTATACGAAAGTAGGACTATCGAAGGCATATGTGTTCTTTTCTCCAATCTCTCTACGGAGTCGGGAAGTTGTCCTCCGTTTCTCACTGAAGCTTAGACTTATCAATTTGTTTCCTTGCTGATCCTGAGGGGTTCTTCTGTAGGATACTGACAAGCTGTCAAGGCTCTGAGCTGTGCCCCTGTTCCTTTTCTAGGCATCTCTCGGGCAATTGCCCCAGCTTTTGTAATGGCGCCATATGTGTACGTTGTGAGTGTTTGTTTTGGTGATGCGCTTGCAGAGTGCATGTCTAATGAGTTACTTTTTTGTCTGCACAAGTTGCTATGGCCAATTGTTTCTATCAGTTTTATCAAAGCACTTCGAAGGGTACTGCTCCATTCCTCTCACTTCTTGCCTTTGTCTCTCTTTGATTAGATAGATAGATAGATAGATAGATAGATAGATAGATAGATAGATAGATAGATAGATAGATAGATAGATAGATAGATAGATAGATAGATAGATAGATAGATAGATAGATAGATAGATAGATAGATAGATAGATAGATAGATAGATAGATGTGACTTCTCGGCCATTGCTTTCTAGAGTAGGAAAAGGGTTGGTAGGGAAGCAAAGGCTAGGTTCACGTTAAAGGGGTCATGAACCACTTTTCCAAGTAATGATCTAATGACCTCAGTATCGGCGTTTACTGCCTCCCGAGTCGATTGCCGCAAAAGTTTCTCGTATCCGTCAAGAATGAGCGGAGTTACGGGGGTTTGGCGCACGTTCTCAGCGCTTTCTCTCTTTTCTTGTGCCGACGAGCGCACTGGAAGCTAGACAGGGAGGGATGGCACGGGGGTAAGAAGTTACGTCAGCGCACGTCATGAAACGCGATCGCTTTCCCGCTGTGATTCGCGTGCGCGAGTGCGGCTACCGTGTAGAGTTAGCAGACTGAGGAGTGCGGCGCGGGCAAGTGGCAGCACCCCGTGGCAAGAAGCGCATCTCATCCAGCTATCGGCCAATAAGCATGCTATGTCTCTTGCGACGTAAACAGGCAGATCCGCGACGTCAACGTGCAGACGCCCCTCCCACCGACGAGAGTGAGAACCGGCCTGTGTTTGAAAAGAGGGCGCCTGAGGAAACGGCAACTTTGCGCTCCGCTTGTGGCATTTACGCGGCGCGCACGACTGTAATATTTTCCGGAGCGGTTCATAGCCGCGTCAGCTTTCCGCAGGATGTGTTTTTTCAACCCACAATGATAATGTGCATCTTGTTCGCGATACGGAAGCACCGGCGCTGGCCGTTAAAGGGACTGTCTAGCGTCCTTCATCGCTTTTCAGTTTTGTACCGCAATAGAAAGCGTGCCGTCTGAAGTGCAGCGGTTTCTCTGGAATGTGAGTAGAAATGTTTAAAACAGAATTTCTCGATCAGCGCTCGGTCTTCTTCCATTGGCGTGAAACATGACCACAACATTGGCTGGTGGACGCCATGACGATTGTAGTGCCGGTAAAAATTAGAACCGAAAGCATATGTGATTTCTCTATGATTACTTTATTTTCATTGAACACTAATGTAAATAATGTAAGAATCGTTTACACTGCGCTAGCGGTTAAGTTAAGCCTTATACTTTTACAGAACACTTGTTTTGCTGTAATCGCAGTGTATGCATGCGTTTATTTTAGCACTGCTGCCGCAATCCAAGCGAAGTTGATTCATCAAAAAGAGACGATAAATGTACGCCTTCACAGCGCAGCACATGTGAGACATCCTAACCACAATAGAGCGGCACAGTACGACCAGCGTGCAGGGCCGCATGGCATTGCGCATGTGTTGAAGTAGACTAAATCGAAGGCGGTGCCGCAAGCAGCGCCACAGGGCGCCTTTTGGGATGCGCGAGAAAAAAAAGGAAACAAATTACTCTCTGACGCAACCGGAAGCTGCCTCAAGTGCGTAAAATACAATTTCAAGGTATACATGTTCGTTTTGCAGCAAAATGAGTCTACCTGCAAGGATTTTTTGTCCTACCAGTAGATTGACCACATCGCTGTTGGGTGATGCCAGCGGTTATTCTTTCACGATGTTCAACATAAAATTAAAAATATATTTCCATTTATATGGGGCGAAAGCATGCTCGTTGCCGCCTATGTGACGAATGATCTGCTCATTCTCACCACAATCAGAAAAATTTTCCAAGCGGTAGACAGTCCCTTTAAGGAAAGAAATGCCAGGAAATACATGATCATGATTGTACTTGGGCGACTGTAATATCTCGGATAAGTACCTATCTAGACATTTGAAACTGATAGAGGTGTGAAACCTAATTATGGTTACTGTGAAAGCGCTAATATCGGTGCCAGAGTTTTTTTTTTTTAATTGGGCAATATACATTTTTGCACTAAACAGGAACAAACTTGCTTAACAAACAAAGAAGCTAAAGTAAGAAATTATAGGCAACCTCCTTTATTCTTTGGTTTCACACAATTTTCAATAACCACTGATAGTTTGGTAAACTATTTCATTTTTTTCAATGTCAACACACAATAATACGTTGTTTCTTTTTTCGTCGCCGCCGCTTCCGCTGACCTCCCCGCAATGGCTATTGCCCCTAGCTGAATGGTCTGCGTAGTTGTTGAGACGAACTTGAGGAAAACCAACGCAAAGAACAACATGGGGCCTGCCTCGAGGTTTATTTTTTCCCACGGAGCTGCTTCATTGTCCACTTCACGTAATCTAACACACGAAACGAGACGGCAATCAACAAGGTGTTTGCATTATTTCGCTTTAGTTTCTTCTTAAGGAAAAAAAAATAGATTCTATAAAGGTAATTTTGGAAAAACCAGTATATTTCTTCGTTTATTGCAGATAATATTTTTTTGCGAGTCTCCTCTAGGAACAGTGTTACTGGGGCGCCTGCTGAATCATGGCGGAACCTCTTCTTCTTTCACACTGACCTACATTGGTTTGCTTGAGTTAAGTTTCCATTTTTCCTTCCCTGTAATTATTTGCTATTGTTTTAGCAATAAATTACTTTTATACCAAAACAGCCTCGGTGTTCTAGTGGTTATGATCCTTCACTGCTGAACCGAAAGCCGTGGGATGGAATCGCGGCTGCTGCGACCGCATTTTCGTGGAGGCCCGTGTGCTTAAATTGAGGTGCACATTAAAGGGCCAATAAACGGGCTCCGACTTTAATTTTCACACTTTCCCGACAAGCTTGCCGGTCGTGGAGAAGGCCTTGGTGATCACATTATGCGAATGTCACAGCGCTGCGCGCCGCCGCGAAGACGCTTCATTTCGAAGAACAATTCTCGCATCGAAAGCGCTCCTACCATTGCGTCATTCTTGTCCGTCTTTCTGCTAACGCTATGATGCATTTTGATGCATTTACCCAACTGGCCCAAAAACCCACTTTGTCAAACAATTCGCCCGTCCCTCTCCGGCACCTATCCAGTCTTCTTCGCCCACGAAGTGAATTAATGGTCTCCATGGGCAACTTAACGCAGCAATGACCTCGTTGAGTGGTCATGTGCCCTATGATTAAGTGCGAGGAAAAGCAGCGAAACTAAAAAAAGAATTACACTATTTCCCTCTAAAGGGGACCATGAGGCGATGCGAAGCCGGAGCACTTGCACGATCGCGTTCCGTTGGCGTTCGTTAGGCATGCTACGGACCTCGGACATGCTACCGACCTCGCGTCGTGGAACGCGAAGAGGAACGCTACGCGCGTCGTGTATTCCCTCCAGTCTGGCCGTTAATAGACCGATCTCACCAGACCATCTGCGCATGCGCCAGTTTCCGACAGTGGCACTGCCGCTATCTTAGTTGTAGTTCTCGAAGCGCTGCTGGTGCGGCTGCTTGCTGCATGTTTCAGGTATATATTGGCGGTTTGCACCAATCCTCGACACGCAAGACGATTGGACGCGGTGGGAAACTGTGTCCTCATCCTCCAATGCATGTTATTTCATTTCAGGTTAACTGCATGCTAGCGCTAAAAGAACAAAACAGAACGGTTGATAGTGCTTACATGTGACGAGGTTGTCTCGTCGGGTTGATGAGTTTGTCTCGTTTTGCTGAATAAATACTAATAATTAAAAAAAAAGAAATCACGTTCCCGTCGTCATGAGAGCAAATATCTTCTTCAGTGAAAGCAAGCACGCAAGTGACATAAGCTACAGTATCCGGAAAATAACTTGCCCAAACTGCGTCGAGCTCTGCGCTATACGACAACAGGAGAAAAAAAAAAGCCGAAGCGACGAAAAAAAAAAGAAGCTTATTGGGCTTTTTTTTTTTGTCGAGGCAACATTTTACATGTACACTGTGTTGTCAATGCAGGACTTCGATGACAGTAATAAGTTAAACGTGAACGAAGATAAAACGGTCGCCGCGAAGCAGGTTAGAGGCGCGTCCGCTTAACGGTGACTGGCAGGGTTGCCAATGGTGGCTACTTTTCGCCAAATTGGCGAATTTGAGAGGCCCGGGGCGACCTAAAATTATGAATTGCGACATGGCGAATTTTTGGCGATTTTCGGCTTAGGTCTCCACTGAGTTATGCATCCTGAGCCCAGTGTCTTCCCAACGAATGAGCGGCAACATTCTTTGTATTTTTCTTGGTTTTAGACCCCTGAGTAGAATGTGCGCATTAAGCGTCATTCGGTATGTCCGTCCCGTAATTCGTGTGTATCTGCTCAATTCATCTAGATGCAGGAGGTACTGGAACGTCCCCCAGCGACATTCCAGCAAAATTTAGGTCAGCGGACTGCCTTGCAAACCGCGAGGGGGCAGTGTATGACTATAAGTTTACGGCTATAGGTGCTTTATGCTTCTCTCATGTTCCGTTTCTGAAGGAGCTAGACGACGGGTTGGCCGCGTGCTCCGACCATTTGTTCCGCCAAAGCTCCAACTGTTCTGAATACCTTGGCGACTTATTCACTGTTGCAGTACGCCCAATTCAGCTCGTAAAGGCTGTTTTGGAATAGCGAAGAGAGGCGGATACGCGGCTATTTGTGCAATAAACAAATATTTATTGAGGCATTTTCGACTGCTCTCGGTGAGCGTGTGCAATGAAAACAATTGGTATATAACATTTTACATTGTCTATCTGTTCATTTTTAACGTATTGGATTGACACGTGTAGATATTATAAGTGACTATATGAAAAGGTCGGTGGCGTCCGGTATCATATTAGTTCACGCTGAAAAGGTGTAAGACTCACTAATGATCGGTTCCTGTAAGGATTCTCTCGAGTTACCTTCAATAAACCTTTTAATCATTTTAATTCATATGAGGGTACGTAAAGCTGTCTACAAACAACGCTTTCACGGTTTTCGCTTAAGGTTTAGCACACTTTTACCCTTGAAACGAGCAGACAGGGATGGGATATCGTGAGCGTTCCATTCATTCACCCTTGCGCCACCACGCACATCTTGCGGCTAGTCGGGGAAGCAGCACCATGGACTGCCATGGTGAAGCGGGTGATGCGACTGGTATTGAGAAACGTCAATATAATTTAAGGGTCTTGGGTGGTACTGTATTCTACGGTGCTATACGTGAGTGGAAATTTTTATTACTAATTATGCCGCACATATCTAGAATGGCGACATTTTTGGCGAAATCTGTAAAAAAAATGGCGACTTTTGGCGACTTTTTGCTCGTCGTTTGGCGACATTTACTCTAAAGTCAGTGGCAACCCTGGTGACTGGCCGCTCTTGCCGTTTGCGAAACGTTAACATCACAAAAATCTCGTGAATGGCATAATATTTCCTGCTGTACAAGGGATGGATGAGTCAGTAAGAGATTTTGGCGACACACGCAATGCGGCGCAATGTAGCACGCTCCGGCTGGCGGCGGCGGCCACAGCCGGTGGCTCGGCGCCGGTATCGTCGCTAGGCGTACCGCTTCGAAGCGGCAGTGTACGGTTAATAGCCTACACTCATAAAGAAGTTCAGCTTTGCTACCGCTGTTGCCCGCTTTACGATGCGTTCACAATAATATCGCATTTTGAAAGGAATTGCGAAATCCCGGCGGCGGAGTTGGCTGCGATGCCGGCACGGCCGGCTTTTCGCCGTGCGCCCCACGGCGCGAGCTGTACACAGCATGAATTGTAATCTTGGCTTGTATTACCGGTCTCGTTCATCCTACACGCTTGACAGTCGTCATCGCATTCGGTGAGAGGTCGGTTTAGGTCTCCCTATATTTTAAAGGGATCTCTGTTTAGCCCGGAAAGGGCGTTGTATGCAATCTGTCGCCGCTGGCGGCGATCGCCCCGCCAAGGGGATCGAGCTCGCGTTATATGAACTTTTGCTGTCACTGATCGGTCCGTCGTTCGCGCAGCAAAGTTGTTATGACGCAATAGGGCACTGCTAAACCACGATGCATCATGCACAGTTCACAAACACGTTGAACAAGAAAGTTCGCGGTAGTTGCCTCTCTGTCCGACTTCGTTGACTGTCGCACACATTCCTGTCGGAGCTTGAAATCCTTTGAGAGCACGTAAAATCCGATTCCTTCTGCTTCAGTCTCCTGTTGTAGCATCCCAGCACACAGCACGTCAACCCAACCATCGCAATTCATCCAAATAAGGCCGCCAAAGTTCGTTAACGCAGCTCGCCAATGCACCCGCTGTAGGCAGCTGAACGTACCGAGTACTACAAGTCCCGGTATGCACTACGGCAGCGGTGGCGTAGTGCAACTCGCGGTGAGATCGGTCTATTCTCACAGGGCGAGCGGGTAACACTGTCGACAGGCGCGCGAGAGGGGGCAGCGTAGGAGAGGAGAGAGAGGGGAAGGGGACGCGCATGCGCTGGCGCTCACCGCGGCGTTGCGCAGGAGAGAATTTCGGCATGTCTAGCCCGCGTTTCAGAGGAAGTGTGGAGAGAGGGAGGGAAGAGGGGAAGTGGAGAGGGGGAAGTAGATATGGGAAGGGGAGAGGATGAGTGGAGAGGAGGATATTGTATAGGGGAAGTGGAGAGGTGCATGGGGAAGGGTGAGTGGAGAAGGGAGTGAGGAGGAGTGGAGAGGGGGAGTGGAGAGGAGGTGTGTGGAGAGGGCATGCGCATGCGCAGTAAGGGTGGTCACGCCGCACCCCCCCCCCCCCACCACCACCGGTTTGAACTCCGCTATAAGATGCTTACTGTCCGCTGTCTACAAGCTATTTACAAAAGTAATTGCTAACAGAATTAATACGGCATTAGAGTTCAATCAACCAAGGGACCAGGCAGGATTTCGTACAGGATTCTCAACAATAGACTATATTCATACTATCAATCAGGTTATAGAGAAATGCGCGGAATACAACCAACCCATATACATAGCCTTCGTAGATTACGAGAAGGCATTTGATTCGGTGGAGACATCAGCAGTCATGCAGGCACTGCGGAATCAAGGCATCGACGAAGCCTATATAAACATAATGGAAGAAATCTACAGTGGATCCACGGCCACTATAGTCATCCATAAAGAAAGCGACAGAATCCCAATAAAGAAGGGCGTAAGGCAGGGAGACACGATCTCTCCAATGTTATTCACCGCGTGTTTACAGGAGGTTTTCAGGCCTCCAGATTGGGAAGAGTTAGGGATAAGAGTTAATGGAGAGTATCTCAGTAACCTGCGATTCGCTGATGACATTGCATGGATGAGTGACGCGGGAGACGTATTGCAGCTCATGATTACTGAACTGGATACGGAAAGTAGAAGAGTAGGTCTGAAAATTAATATGCATAAAACTAAAGCAATGTGGAACAATCTTGGCAGAGAACAGCGCTTTGCGATAGGTGGCGAAACACTGGAAGTTGTAAAGGAGTACGTCTACTTAGGGCAGGTAGTAACTGCAGAGCCGAACCATGACAGTGAAATAACTAGAAGAATAAGGATGGGTTGGGGCTCATTCGGCAAGCATTATCAAATCATGAATGGCAATCTACCACTATCCCTCAAGAGGAAGGTATATAACAGCTGCATCTTACCGGTACTTACCTACGGAGCAGAAACCTGGAGACTTACAAAGAGGGTTCAACTTAAATTGAGGACGACGCAGCGAGCGATGGAAAGGAAAATGATAGGTGTAACCTTAAGAGACAGGAAGAGAGCAGAGTGGGTCAGGGAACAAACGGGGGTTAAGGACATCATAGTTGAAATCGAGAAGAAGAAATGGATATGGGCCGGGCACGTAGCACGTCGGCAGGATAACCGGTGGTCATTAAGGGTAACTGACTGGATTCCAAGAGACGGCAAACGCGTGAGGGGGAGACAGAAAATTAGGTGGGTAGATGAGATTAATAAGTTTGCATGTACAACGTGGCAGCAGAAAGCACAGGACCGGGTTGATTGGCGGAACATAGGAGAGGCCTTTGCCCTGCAGTGGGCGTAGACAGGCTGATGATGATGATGATAAGATGCTTCGCATCTAAAACAAGGACGACAGAAGAAGGCACATTCAAGCATACACCATCACCGGTGTGTGCTTCCGGCGATGGTGCGTGCCGTCAGGCCATGGTGTGTGCTTGAATGTGCCTTCTGCTCTCGTCCTCCTTTTTGAATTTCGCTGGCTTTTCTCGCACCTAAACATCAACCAAGCGGCTCAGCTTTCCACGCTCCTGAAGTGCCCTATGATACGGCGCTTTCGCCCTGTGGTGATGCGGTTTTAGCCGCGCAGCGTCGCGCCTGTCGCATAGTGCCTCGCACGCCTCGCACGGTGCTTTGTCACTGCGGCTGTTTGTCTCTGGTACGAGCGCCGCGTGGAGGAAGCCTTGCTTGGTCGTTGGCACCGCGCAGATGATGTAATCGCTGATGCCGTGTTATGTGTTGCTTTAGTAGGCATAGCCACGACCACGGTGTTAGAAGTACAGGTGGAACGACGCAGCACCGGCGCCATGCGCTGGCTGCGTCGAACTTCGGTTCCTCCGCGCCGTCACGCCGCGAGATGGCAGGAGCAGTCAAGAGGCTCACAGCGGCGCGCGCCGGCCTCTCTTCCGACAAAGTCACGGTGACGAAGCAGTTGTCGCCACATTGCTTCCTCGCTTAATTCTTTTTGTGCGCTGGCAGGTCATGCTATTCGAGTGAGAAAGCCATGAAATGGGCAAAAAGTGTTTTGTGCCGCGGTGCAACTCTGTGTACAAGACCTGCACTGAAAATTCGATTTTTCTGCACCACGAGATGTGGAACGCCTGAATGTTTGGCGCCATGCGATTCCGCGCAAGGACCGTGTGCTGCAGTCGACTGATTACGTGTGCGAGAAGCACTTCGAGCCGAGGTACATAACGAAGACGTGGGAAGCAGTGTACAAAGGGCACGTTCTTGTGAGCACATCACGAAAGGCGGCTCTGGCTAATGACGCCGTGACGACGAAGTATTGAGTTCGTTTGGCGTTCATCGTCTTGAGTTCATCCACGCCGTGAGTTGGCCCGTTTTTTTTAAAACCTACGTGCGTGTGCAGTCTTTGTCTCTCCGTGCGAAAGCTACGCTTGTTAACAATGAGAATATCTGGCGTTTTACGTGCTGAAACCACGTTATGATTATGAGGCACGCCGTAGCGGAGCTCCACAAATTTCGGCAATGTGGTGTTATTTAACATGCACTGACATCTAATTAGAGTGCACGGGTCTCTAGCATGCCGCCTCCATCAAAATGCGACCGCCGCGGCTGGGATCGAACTAGGGAACTTCGGTCAGCAGCCGAGTACCGTAACCGGTGTACCATCGCGGTCGACTGGCTACGCTTGTAAAGACTCCGCACACCGCGATCGACGTGTTCCTTGAAAGACGAAGCAGTCACGCTGTCTTCGGGTGACTATGCGAGACATAAACAGTGAAATATATTCCTCAGTTGGCAATAGAGAAGAATCGGAAACATATATCCACCATTCATAATGCCTCCCCTTCTCGCAGTGCCAAACCAGGATGCTTTTTCATATCCTTCGTCGGTGCCTCAAACTTAGCTGCTGGCATTCGCTAAAATTCAGTATTTTACGCACGAGCAGCTAAAAAAGTCGTATTCGTGACACATTTTTTTATCCGCGATCAACGACCGCAAATTACTTCGAATGTTCGCGACAGCAAAGACAGTGTGCATTTTCTGTTGTAATACTACGGCTAATGCGGTATTTTTTCTAACTATCTAAACTATACTTCTACAAATAGAACTAATTTTTGCCATATTTCAGCGTGACGTCACTGTCATATCTTTAATTGTCCGAATGAGGAAAGCATATGTTGAATTTGCCACCGCCAACCTTCGCGGTGGCAAATTCAACATATTCAACAGGTAGCGGCTGTATCGTCCAAATTTCGATTTATTCGAAGGCATTATTTATTTTTTTTTATTTTTGCGCTCGTTATAGCGCGAACGCACAGTTTTTTATTCATTTCGAGGGGCGGTCGCGGCTCCGAAGCGACCACGCCTGATACCGCTCTTGAGCCACCAGTAGTGTAGCGCCATCTAGGGCCCTGTGAACAAGACGCCACAAACCGCGGACAGAAGTTCGCCGCTTTCGGAGGCGTCGTCGGTCCACCTATAATATTTCTAACACCGTGGCCACGACAACGGGCTTCGTAGGCAGAGAAGGGTGGGGAGGCCTAACGCAGAACTGAAACCAGCCGAAGTTGGTTGTTCTAAACGCTGCAACGTTCTCGTTGCTACACTTATTCGCAAAATTGTTGCTCCAGCATGTTCACATCGTACATGTGCGCAGTTGTCTGGTGATCACAAATTTTGAATGGCCGTATTGTTTACTGACACTCTAAAGAACACTAGAAAGAATAGAGGCAAATAAAAAATAAGAGTAAACGGAAGGTCCTTCCAGCCGTCACTTATACACCTCGTTCCATACAATTTCTAACGGTATTATTCGGCATATCAGATCTATACGTAAACAATAACTCGCATTCGGTCAGTGCAATATTTATTCGCGCTCATATTGTGACACCACGGTCACCACTTGTCTTCGGTAGCCTAAAAACAGAACAAACTTACTCAAAGAAATCAGTGCAATTCCCTTTAACGCCTCTTGCTTACGCGAGATTTTTCATCTGAAGTGACAGAATCAAGATAATACTACTCCAAAAGAGTATAACCTTCGCATGTTTTAGTCAGAGAGCCGAGTCTCTTCTTTCATAGACGAGGAGTGACTGTTCCTCTTGTCCTTATTTCGTTAAGTTTATTTTTTGTTTCTACCGTCGACCCGTATATTCGTGGCTTTCGATGTTACACTACATTTATTAGAAGTAACAGACAAGAAGACCAAGTAATGTACAGGGAATCTTATGATGTAAATGTGAAGAAAGTAATGTGGACGCAAACATAACTTGCCGCCGGCAGGGACCGAACCTGCGACCTTCGGAAAACGCCTCCGAGGCTTTACCACTGAGCTACGGCAGCGGTCATCCTCCCGTCCATCTTATGGGGTCTATTATTCATTTAGGCCTAGGAGTGTTAGTCAGCGCCGCTAGTAACCATAACGGCAAGTATGGAACACTCGTTTTCTGCCTGCTGCCGTCGCGAACCACGTGAACTGTTTAGGAGCTGGCAGCTGACCAACAATCCCTCGCTTCCTACCTGAAGGCATCCAGTCTGCCAGAACGAGACCCTCGCTATGAATTAATGAATGAATGGACATTTGAAGGGCTCGGTCTTTTTTCTAGACACAACAATAATTAGAACTAACAGACAAGAAAGCCCAGGAAAGTGTAGGGGATGTTATCTGTAGTAATTATGATGTAAATCTGAATAAACTAAAGTGAACCTATAGATAACTAACCGCCGGCAAAAGCCCTTAAAATTCCCCTTCTGATGTTACATTACAGTGATGTGAAATAAACCTCTATGCAGGACATATACTTGTTCCTATGGGATCAACATAAAATCAAAGCTGTTCGTACGAATAGAACACTCTGCTGTTCTGAAAAATTGAAAGCCGCTGTGGGGTTTGACTCTCGAGCCTTTCTGTCCACTACCTGTTTACCCGAAAAGAAATTCTCGGCTTCACTCGCAACCGCTGACGCGCATCATCTCCCTCTACCAGCTGCCTCCCCGTAGTGGACTAAGGGATGCCACATTCTTCAAAGTGTTTGCCGTGCGGCTGCAGCAGGTCGATAAAAGCGTAAACAAAGTACACCGATGGCGAACCTTACAGCTTAGGAAACTTCTTTATAAGGCTGAAAGCATCTTTTTTTCGCTGAAGCCCTGATTGAAAGTGGCAGGCTGCAGAGTAGCCTTCCTGAGCGGACATGCATTTCCGGCGTGGAAGCACCGCGAGCCACTCGGACAAAAAGAAGCCCTCTGTCCTATTCAACGTCGCTGTTTCGAAACTGCAACGAAAATAGAAAAACTAAGCTGAAAGGCAAGCTCGCCGAAACTCTCATGCAGTAGGGAGAAAAAAAAAAAGCAACTTCATTTTGATTTTGCACGGAGTGTTCTTGACACAGGCGACGTGTTTCCGGTGTCCGGTTTTCTAGAATATGTTTCAGAAGATCTCGCTTCTTATTTGCATGTATCCGCTGTCACAAAAAGCTCGGGTGCTGTGATTCGTTGTTAAGGAAAAACATCACCGTTTCTGTATTCCGTAATGCCAAGTATAATTTCCGAGGCCAAGGTCAAAGGATGATATCTTGTGGCCAAGTCAAAGTCGGAGCCGTTGTTTAAAGGCTTCGCTCACAAGGTCAGGATGCCAACAGGCGCGACTTGGTTGTGGCGGTCCGAATTAAAATTCATATGGTTCCTTACCATTGTGCTCATGGCATATTTCAAAGGATACCAGCGTCTTCTTACTTATAAGTGGTTGCTTGGAAGTAGTACTGTTTCGGAAAAGAAATTTTTAGGTTAAATTCAGAATATAAAGCTACAATGCCATTATAAATTGCTCCAGGATACGATACTCCGGATTCCTTTCAACTGCCATGGCTTCCTTACCTCTCACGTGGATCCACGCACGCGATGTTTTCGCATTCTTCTGTCGCGTAAATTTGATAAACAACAAAAAATACTTCTTATAAAGATGACAGCCTGTCAAAGGTGGTACATGAATGCTGCAGCTATTGTACATGAGCAGTTTAGGTTTTCCTTATTTTTTTCTCTTTTTGATGAGGTTCTTTTGCAAACGAGACCATATATAAGCAAGCCCCAGTATTTTACAGATATCGCGTATAACTATTTGCTATAAAAAGGGCTCGGGTAATTTCACCAGCTCAGTCGCAGAGTTCGCGCTGCCTAAATAGATAATAATAAGAAAAAAAGCTATGAAGGCATACAGCATACAAGCTGACTATAAATAACCACTATTGAATATAAAACAACAATGGAAAATTGTCTGCAACTACAGCTGGCTCCGTCGAAGGATAAAAAAAGAGAAAAGAAGGAACTAACAAATGCAAAGATATCAAAGGTACCTATCTATAAAAATATAGTGATACAATGAAGAAATAAAAAAGTAAAACCTCTAAGTGTATTTACATGTCGGTCTTCCTCAAATTACTTCTCTCGATACATCATCAAATGAAAACACGCGTAGAGCTGCGCTCACGTTCAGGGTTAGGAAATATCATTGATCGTCGGTAAATAATTCCTCGTCAACTTCTTTTCCAAAGCAGTCGGAGCTAAGTTCCATCTTCCGCGATCGTCCGCTGGTGGGAATAACATCGCTGAAGCCACCACACTCCGTGTTTGTCAGACTGATACTTACGCCACCAGGTGCCGCCAGAAAGATGGCCGCTCGCCAATTTTTCTTTCAACACAAAAGCAAGAAGCCAATCAGATCGATAGCAAATTGGACGTTGAGAAGGCACTTCGCTTCGTAAATGCAGGGGCGACTGAAAACCTCGTGTGACGGCCACGCTGCGCGCTGTTGGGATCATGGTATTTAAAACCTCATAATAAGTGACACTTATTATCTAGAATTCAACTAGACGTGAGGAAGGAACGGCAGAAACTGATACGCAAGAAGCCGATAATTGAACTAGCTCTGAGAGGGATAGTACAGGAATTCAGGGTTTCACTTCAGAATAGAAACGCGGCTTTAACCGAGGAAACCGACCTTAGCGTTGACGCAATAAATGATAATCTGACTAGTATCAATTAGGAGTGTGCAGTGGAAGTCGGGGTACAGTCGTTAGACAGGACACTGGTAAGCTATCCCAAGAGTCGAAAAACCTCATTAAGAAACGTTAAGCTATGAAAGCCTAAAATGCAACAGACAAAATAGAGATGGCGGAGCTTTCGACGTTAATCAATAGGCGTAAATAGGCGACATACGAAAGTATAATATGGAGAGAATTGAGCATGCTCTAAAGAACGGAAGAAGCCTCAAAGCTATGAAGACAAAACTGTGCATAGGCAAAAATCAGATGTATGCATTAAGGGACAAGGAAGGCAAGGTCAGAAACAATATGGATAGAATAGTTGAGGTAGCGGAAGAGTTCTACAGGGATCTGGACAGCAGCCGAGACAGTCAGGATGATAACGTAAGAAGGAGTAATAGCGCAGAGGAATCTGACATCCCACCAGTATTGACAGGAGAAGTAAAGAAAGCCCTAAAGGGAATGCAAAGGGGCAAAGCAGCTGGTGAGGATCAGGTAACGTCAGACTTGTTGAAAGACGGTGGAGAGATTTTGTTAGAGAAACTCGCCACCCTGTATACGAAGTGCCTCTCGACGGGGAGGATACCAGAGTCTTGGAAGAATGCCAACATCATATTGATCCATCAGAAAGGGCACGTCAAGGACCTGAAAAATTACAGGCCCATAAGCTTACTGTCCGTTGTCTACAAGCTATTTACCAAAGTAATTGCTAACGCAATTAATACGACATTACAGTTCAATCAACCAAGGGACCAGGCAGGATTTCGTACAGGATTCTCAACAATAGACCATATTCATACTGTAGCGAAGCGTTGGAAGCCTCTAATGGGTCGCCCTCTCGAGCGCTTACTAGTGGGTCGTCCTCTTCCGCTCTTCTGGGACAGCACGCTCCTCGCGCTCAGAGTCGGCACCCCGTCTTGACTGTCGCAGTCGTTTATCGTCGCCGAGTGCCCGCTAATAAACGTCTTTATAATTTGGTGGAGGTGCTGGGTATTCACAACAACTTCGGCCCTCATTCGATGCCCCTGGCTCTTCGATCCCGTACCCTGCCGCCTACGATGCCTCAAGACGCCTCCCAGCAAACGGCCCCGCCTACACCGACCTCCTGCCCAGGTGTGCCTCGTATCCGCGACCCTCCGGTCTTCACTGGCGCAGATGGCACCGACGTGGAGGACTGGCTCGCGATTTACGAGCGCGTGAGTGTCCCCAATAAATGGGACGAGGCAGGAAAGCTGACTAACCTCGTTTTCTACGTCGCGGGTGTGGCGGGCTTGTGGTACAACAACCACGCATCAGATTTTACAACGTGGTCCGACTTCAAGACCGCCATTATCAATGTGTTTGGCCGCCCTGCCGTTCGTAAGCTGCAGGCCGAACAGCGCTTACGTGAACGCGCTCAGCAGGCCGGTGAATCATTCACCAGTTACATTGAAGACGTCCTCGATTTCTGTAAGAAAGCAGACGCCACCATGTCCGAATCAGACAAGATCCGGCACATCATGAAAGGCATCGACGACGACGCCTTCACCATGCTGCTCGCCAAGAACCCCAGCACAGTGGCTGAGGTCATAACGCTCTGCCAAAGCTATGAGGAGCTGCGCCGGCAGCGATCGATGACCCGTCGCTCTCCATCACGCGACGCCGAGCTCGCTGGCTTGTCGACCATATCCGACCACTCCGCGTTGCTCGCAGAGATGAAGACATTCGTGCGCGAGGAAATCGCGCGCCAATTCTCTCTGCTGGACTTTGCTCGCCCGCAGTACGTCCAACAGCCGTCGACCACCCTTCTGCCTCCGCTCCGTCGAGCAATTGAGCAAGAAATCGCAGAGGTCATGCCCGAGTACCATCAGCACCATACGGCTCCTGCACCCTTGAGTTACGCCCAAGTGGTCGCAAGAACGCCCCCAGCAATCCCTACGGCTGCCCCACACATTTACGCCGAAGCCTCCGCTCGACCTCATTCTTTCGAAGCGGATGTGCCGGTAACCTGCGCCGACGTCACGCACAGGCCACGACTGCAGCCCACCGTCCAGTCCTATCAGTTGCCGCCCCGTCAATCCCGTCCTGCACCATGGGCGGGCCCTGCCCCAGCGAACCGATGGCGCACACCTGACAACCGCCCCATATGCTTCGCATGCGGTTACGCCGGCCACGTGGCGCGGTATTGCAATCGCGTGCAGCCGCCTAGAGTCGCGTCGCCTGCCACCTGCCCGGCGAACTGCCCATATTACGACCCACCTACGCCACTGTCGCCGACGTCTCGCCCCGCTCCATCTACCCGCCGTTCCCCGTCACCACGACGCCGCTCGCTGTCACCGATGCGGCCACGTCTGGTCCCACGAGACCAGGAAAACTAGTCGTCGCAGTCCACGAGGCAAGGGCTGCGATGCTGTCGAACTGCGAAAGCCCTCAGCGAAGCCCATCGAACGTGATAGACGTGTTTGTGGACGGTGTTCGTGCATCTGCCCTTATCGACACTGGAGCCGCCGTATCCGTTATGGACGCAAAGCTCAGCCGAATACTGCGAAAAGTGACGACGCCACTTTCCGGGCTCTCCCTCCGTACAGCCAGCGCCCAAAGCATTCAGCCTACAGCGGTATGCACAGCCCGCGTCATGATTAAGGACGCTATGTACGCCGTCGAATTGATCATAATTCCTGCATGCTCTCACGACGTCATCCTCGGATGGGATTTTCTCTCCCGCCACGACGCCGTAATTCATTGCGCACCCGCCGAAATAGAGCTCTCACCATTCTCTAATTTGACGCCGGCAGACAGTCCATCGGCTGCGAGCAAGATACTCGTCAAAGACGACATAAAAGTGCCTGCAAACTCGTCAACGGCGGTGTCAGTCTACTGCGCCAGCCTATCCGACACCGTTGCACTCCTCTCGCCATATGACCGTGTTTGCACGAGGAAAGGCTTGCTGGTGCCTTTCGCGACCGTTCAAGTCACCCAGGGCAGCACCTCTATTTATGTAATCAACCCCTCCCCGTACAGTGTTACGTTGGTGCGAGGGGAATGTCTGGGCAGCGTAGAACCCCTCGAAGACGCACAAGTTATGGACGAGCCCGATGATTCGCACGGCCGAAGTTCGAGCACGCTCAGTGCTGTTTCGACGTCTGGTTCATCACACGCTGACGTATTTGGTTCCTCCATAGCTGACAACCTTACGCAGGTCCAGCGTTCCCAGCTTTTGGACCTGTTGGAAGAATTTCGCCCTTCTTTCGATGTCGCTCAAACTTCTCTCGGCCGCACGTCGGCCGTTACGCATGGCATCGACACTGGCGACCACCTGCCACTGCGGCAACGTCCATATCGCGTATCTCCTGCCGAACGCCGTGTAATCACCGAGCAAGTCGACGACATGCTTCGACGTGATGTCATTCGACCCTCTAACAGCCCCTGGGCGTCTCCTGTCGTTCTTGTTGCGAAGAAGGACGGTTCTGTGCGGTTCTGTGTGGACTACAGACGACTCAACAAGATCACTCGTAAGGACGTGTATCCACTGCCGCGAATAGACGACGCGATTGACAGCTTGCAAGGCGCCGAATTCTTTTCATCTCTCGATTTGCGCTCAGGGTACTGGCAAGTACCTATGGCTGATGACGCTCGACCGAAGACCGCCTTTGTCACGCCCGACGGCCTGTACGAATTTAACGTCATGCCGTTTGGGCTGTGTAATGCGCCCGCCACCTTTGAGCGCATGATGGATACCGTTCTGCGCAACCTGAAATGGCACACGTGCTTGTGCTACCTCGACGACGTCGTCGTGTTTGCTCCGGACTTCTCCACGCACCTTCAACGCCTACGGCATGTTTTGACGCGTTTGAGCGACGCCGGTCTGCAACTGAATCTGAAGAAGTGCCGGTTTGCAGCACGGCAGCTGACAATCCTCGGCTACGTCGTGTCCAAGGACGGAATTCTTCCTGATCCCGCCAAGCTTCGGGCCGTGACTGAGTTCCCCAAACCTACGTCCGTCAAAGAACTGCGCAGTTTCGTAGGACTGTGTTCCTACTTTCGGCGCTTCATTCGAAATTTCGCGACTATCATATCGCCACTGACGAAGCTTCTCGGAAGTAACGGGCCCCTCCATTCGTGGTCGTCGGAGTGCGACGACGCTTTCGCAAAGCTCCGTCGTTTGTTGACGTCGCCTCCCATACTACGCCACTACGACCCTGCGGCCCCTACAGAGGTACACACAGACGCTAGCGGTGTTGGCCTTGGCGCTGTCCTTGCGCAGCGCAAACCAGGGTTCCCTGAATATGTCGTGGCATATGCAAGTCGTACGCTTACTAAAGCCGAGACCAATTACACCGTCACCGAAAAGGAATGCCTGGCGATCATCTGGGCCCTTACGAAATTCCGACCTTATTTGTATGGTCGCCCATTTGATGTCATCACCGACCATCATGCACTATGCTGGTTGTCGTCATTGAAGGATCCCTCAGGCCGCCTCGCCCGCTGGGCACTTCGCCTGCAGGACTACGATATCCGCGTGCTGTACCGCAACGGACGCCAGCATGCTGACGCCGACGCACTCTCGCGCTCCCCCTTGCCTGACGACAATACTTCCAGCTCAGTATCTCCCAATGCCGTTTCGTCTATCGACATTCAAACCATCGCCACTGAACAGCGCAAGGATCACTGGATTGCCTCACTGATAGCCTTGCTGAGTGATCCATCGGCGACACCATCCACTCGCGCATTGCGTCGTCAAGCGCACCATTTCGCCGTTCGCGACAACCTCCTCCACCGACGCAATTACGGCGACGGCCGCCAGTGGCTACTCGTAATACCCCGCAGTCTGCGTTCTGACATATGCGAGTCGTTCCACTCTGACCCGCAGTGTGCACACTCTGGGGTATCGAAAACCTACCACCGCATTCGCCAACGGTACTTTTGGCGAGGGATGTACCGCTACGTGCAGAAGTTCGTTCGCTCCTGCATCGATTGTCAGCGCCGCAAAACTTCAACGCACCTGTCGCCGGCAGGTCTGCAACCTCTACCTTGCCCTGACCGGCCGTTTGGGCGCGTTGGCATCGATTTGTATGGACCACTTCCTCTAACGTCGGCTGGTAACCGCTGGGCCATCGTCGCTGTTGACCACCTTACGCGATACGCCGAAACTGCCGCCCTCCCAGCGGCTACAGCGCGCGATGTTGCCTCCTTCCTGCTGCACCGATTCATGCTGCGCCACGGTCCACCCCAGGAGCTGCTCAGCGATCGAGGTCGTGTCTTCTTGTCCGAAGTCGTCGAAGCCATTCTCAAAGAGTGCAACGTTGTTCACCGGAAAACTACTGCTTACCACCCGCAGACGAATGGCCTCACCGAACGCTTTAACCGCACGCTCGGCGACATGCTCTCGATGTACGTCGCCGCCGATCACACAAATTGGGATGCCATTCTGCCTTTTGTCACCTACGCCTATAATACCGCCCCGCAGAGCACTACTGGTTTCTCGCCCTTTTTCTTATTGTACGGCAGGCACCCGTCGCACACGATCGACACAATCCTTCCCTACAAGCCGGACCCGTCTGAGTGTGCGCCTATTTCTGCCACAGCAAGACTCGCTGAGGAGTGTCGGGAGCTTGCCAAGACATTTACTACGAATGACCAAGAGCGGCAGAAGAGCATTCGCGGTGACACCACCACTTCTGCGCCCACGTTCCTCCCTGGAGCACTCGTATGGCTCTCGGTCCCTACCACTGCACCTGGCCTCTCTTCAAAACTACTGCCGAAATACGACGGCCCCTACCGTGTCGTCGAACGCACGTCCCCGGTCAACTACGTGATCGAACCCCTTGAACCATCTTCGGACATGCGCCGTCGAGGGCGCGACATTGTCAACGTGGAGCGCCTGAAACCCTACCATGACCCGCTCATAGTGACAAGCAGTTAGGTCGCCAGGCGGCTCCCTTTTCGTACCCGGGGTAATTGTAGCGAAGCGTTGGAAGCCTCTAATGGGTCGCCCTCTCGAGCGCTTACTAGTGGGTCGTCCTCTTCCGCTCTTCTGAGACAGCACGCTCCTCGCGCTCAGAGTCGGCACCCCGTCTTGACTGTCGCAGTCGTTTATCGTCGCCGAGTGCCCGCTAATAAACGTCTTTATAATACTATTAATCAGGTTATAGAGAAATGCGCGGAATACAACCAACCCCTATACATAGCCTTCATAGATTACGAGAAGGCATTTGATTCGGTGGACACATCAGCAGTCATGCAGGCACTGCGGAATGAAGGCATCGACGAAGCCTATATAAACGTAATGGAAGAAATCTACAGTGGATCCACGGCCACTATAGTCATCCATAAAGAAAGCGACAGAATCCCAATAAAGAAGGGCGTACGGCAGGGAGACACAATCTCTCCAATGTTATTCATCGCGTGTTTACAGGAGGTTTTCAGGGCCCTAGATGGGGAAGAGTTAGGGATAAGAGTTAATGGAGAGTATCTCAGTAACCTGCGATTCGCTGATGACATTGCATTGATGAGTAACGCGGGAGACGAATTACAGCCCATGATTACTGAACTCGATACGGAAAATAGAAGAGTAGGTCTGAAAATTAATATGCATAAAACTAAAGTAATGTGGAACAATCTTGGCAGAGAACAGCGCTTTGCGATAGGTGGCGAGACACTGGAAGTTGTAAAGGAGTACGTCTACTTTGGACAGGTAGTAACCGCGGAGCCGAACCATGAGAGTGAAATAACTAGAAGAATAAGGATGGGTTGGGGCTCATTCGGCAAGCATTATCAAATCATGAATAGTAAGTAGTCTACCACTATACTTCAAGAGGAAGGTATACAACAGCTGCATCTTACCGGTACTTACCTACGGAGCAGAAACCTGGAGACTTACAAAGAGGGTTCAACTTAAATTGAGGACGACGCAGCGAGCGATGGAAAGGAAAATGATAGGTGTAACCTTAAGAGACAGGAAGAGAGCAGAGTGGGTCAGGGAACAAACGGGGGTTAAGGACATCATAGTTGAAATCAAGAAGAAGAAATGGATATGGGCCGGGCACGTAGCACGTCGGCAGGATAACCGGTGTTCATTAAGGGTAACTGACTGGATTCCAAGAGATGGCAAACGCGTGAGGGGGAGACAGAAAATTAGGTGGGTAGATGAGATTAAGAAGTTTGTAGGTATAACGTGGCAGCAGAAAGCACAGGACCGGGTTGATTGGCGGAACATGGGAGAGGCCTTTGCCCTGCTGTGGGCGTAGACAGGCTGATGATGATGATGATGATGATGATGATGATGATGAATAAGTGGCACTCCTTACGCGGAGCTCGCAAAGTAGCCTGTTTATGAATGCGCTATACTGGCTCTACTGATTTGTGCACGATCGACAAACATGTTTACAGGTTACTTCACCATTGCTCGTGCCAAGAACTTCTTGCACTTGCTGCTAATATCGGTCGCGTCAAACGTTAGACGAAAACGCTGGCGTCCTGGTTACGACAGCTGGGTTATTTTATCAACCATACGGCATATAAACTCCTGCGGGTTGTATTTTTTTTCTGCGTTTAATGAATTTACGAATCTTGTAAACATAAGAAACTCTTCATGCACTTTGAGCTGTACTTTCTTGTTATTTTAATAGTATTTGCCTCTAGCCATATTGGTAAGGATTACTGCATGAAGGTTTCCTTGTCTCTTGTGGCAAGCGTCCTTTTTTGCATACGTTATTCTTCATCCGTGGTATCATCCTTTTGCGCCCTGGGATCGCACTGCCTCCAAGGAACTGGACCAAGCTGTCAGTCTCGTGTACTATAGAAGCTAACATTCTGTGACGAATACACTTGATTTTTTTTTAACTTTCTCACTCGCGCCACTGCTCCTGGTTGTAAGCTCAGTTTATCCGCAACAAAATATATTTCTCGTTGACAACTACATTTGCCTCCCTTTTGTTGCTCAGACTTTCGTGCGGCATCATCTCTGTTGCTTATCCTCCTACCAGTGTGCGCATACTGGCCTTCTAGCATACCAGAGACGGACGGGCCAGGCATTATTCATGGCTCTTCTGTTCTGTAATCCTCCTTTCCCTGTATCCCTCCTCAGTCCCGTCAGCGCTGTGCCATTTTCCTCGCTGACTTCATGTTAAGCTCTTTCCTTAGCCCGCATGATGGCAGACGCCGACCGTCCCGCCATCGAGCCAACCCGTCCGAAGGCCGCACGCAGGGAAGCTGGTGCGCGCACTCCATGATCCGGCTAATCACGTGATCCCGCCTGCACGACAGCTCCGTTAAGCCGCGCCACTGTCCGTTTCCCCCCTCCCACTCACCTTCCCTTCTCTTCTTTCTTAGATGCACTTTTGTCATCTGCGTAGAGTCTACTAGCGTCCTCAGTCGCAGAGACAGCGTCTGGCGTGCTAGAGCTGCTGCAGTTATTCCGTTGCGTTGATGAAAACTAAGGCGTTGCAAGGAATGCCGAAGCAGTGAGCTTCATCCATGATCTTCAAATTCGTTAAGACATTCAAGCAGCGCTAACGACGGCTATGTGCAAAGCGATGGGAAGCATTTCGGTTTGCTTAGATGAAACGTCCAATTTGTTTCGTGCAGCGAAACTGCGACTGCACTGCGACCGCACGTAAGAGCGAAGCCCTCCAGGAGCGCCTTGCTGGTGCTTACCCTTCAATTTCTTATAGTCCAACTTTAAAATACGGGTTGATGGTTCCTGCCTTTTCATTTCACACGTGCATGCAATACTCTTCATTATTGCCTGATGACATTTTTGCTTTATTTAGATATTGTAATCTGCTTACATAATATTTCAATTGGAAATACACGATATTATTAATATTCGTTGTTTTTACTGCGCATTTGTTACTTATTTTATTGCCGTACGATGTGTACTATATCTGTGTTAATAGAGTATTCACTTTACTCTGCCAAACCCCTTACGTCATATGCCCCTTTGCCTCCGCCCCCCACTCTCTTCGTTCCAGTACTGTCAAAATTCAACTGTTGAAAAAAGGGGAAAAAGATTGAAAATACATTGTCGCTCAACCCACAAAGAAAACCCAACTGCATGTAATGAAGGTGTTTTTTTTTATTTTCTTATATTACACACGGCACTACATATTTCAAGAACGCTACAGAGCCATAGGGCCAGCGAAGTAACACGATGATAATGGGAGCTTTGGAGTGCGAAATGAACAAGTTGCGAACGAAGTGACACCGACCAGGTGGTACGCAAGGCGTCATGTCAAGACGCGCTTCAACGTAGCGTTAGTACCAATGTGACAGCGTAGACATCCGGCGGAGCCCCGTCCGGTGCATGTCACCTCACTAATCCCATGTCCATTTTACAGTTCAGTGCAATAGGCTTGTGTTTGTGCCGTTCAACCTGAAGTTTTATGCCGATTCACATGTGTGTGTGTGTGTGTTTTTTCTGTAGGGAGGAATCGATAACGTCTGGCTTTTTTAAAAAATTGGCGCAGCTGCGGGCTTGTGGTGCGAATATTAAACAAACAGCGGAGGTGATGGTGGTGTTGTTTTATACCTTGGTGCGTCATAGCTGCAGAGGACAACATCCCCACCAAAGTCTGATGTTGTTGTGTGTTGCTAGCTGGTTATTTACGCTGTAAAAGGAGCAAGCGGAGCCGCCAAACGAGGCTTACAAAAATACCCGCGGATTCCAAGCACTGTGGAAATCGATGTTATATGAAGGCATTGCAGTGGAGCTCCCTATAGCGAAGTCTTGTGGTCTGAGCCCAGTGTTACGAGGCGGATAGGTGTCTGTGTGTAAGTACTCGAGATTCCAGCTGGGCGCTTGGCATCTAGCTGGTGCGCTTTGAAGCCGCATGTTCAAGGTCAACCTTGAAGAAAAAAGACGTTCGGTCAATACGGCGCGCTGAGAAGCTAGCTGCGGTATACTTCCTAAATTGCTGTCCTGACGCCACGCACAAGCCTGAAAATTTAAAAAAAAATGTGCTGTCTATAGACCTTGGTTGTGCACCGATATGCGTGTCAACACGGTTGAAAGGCAGCAAATCACCGCTTCCTCGTTTTCCGAAGGAATAGTAATTGTTGGGTTTTAACGTCCCAAAACCACGATATCATTACGAGAGACGCCGCAGTAGAGGGCTCCGGAAATTTCGATCACCTGGGGCTCTTTTACATGGGCGAAAATATGGGCACAAGGGCCTCATGCATTTCGTCGCGATGGAAATACGGCAGCCGCAGCAGGGATTCGATCCGCGACCTTCGGGTCAGCAGTCGAGCACCATACGATTAATTACCGTGGGCGTTCGTTTGTCAAAAGAAGGAGACGACACGCACAGGAGAATGATATGCCTAAGGAAAGAATGAGTGACACAATACTGGTTTCTTTGAAATAATTCACTAGCGACTTCTTTCTACGCCGTTAGTTAACCATTATTATTTACGCATGTTCTCTTATGTCATAAGGCCTTTTGTAAAACGGAGTGTTTCACAGTATCCAGAATATACTTCGGCGGTTGTGGAAGCGATGTCTTTTTTAAACACAGCTTTCGTTGCTTACTTCAGTTGCTTCTTGTTTGATCGTGTCACAAACGCGTTGAGCATTCACAGGGGCCAACGTGTTCGGGTAATGTACCAACCGTCTCCGCTGACCGGTGAGCGGTATGATGTTGCTTTTTCTCACCTGCTTACAAAGGCTTGTTTTCTTTCTGTGAGTTTGAATGCTGTATTTGCATTCATAATTGTGCAACATATGTGTATACCCCCCCCCCCCCCCCCCCCGCTATCACGCTGTTGGAGCGAATGCTGCTTTGTGTAATAAATAAAAGCTGACAGGGTCCCTTATGCACTCGTTTAAACTGATTCGAAGGCGCAAGCCATCTTCTCTTTCTTCTCAGTCGATTTATTGATCCTACTCCGCCACCCTTCGAAAGCTCCGTGCACCCAACGTGGTTTTGTACCGCCTCCATTATTGCAGGCACCTCACCTGGTTTCGCATTGCCTCCATGATCCGGCCGCTTTTGACCAAGGTACGATTCCATGTGGTGACGTCATCACGTGACGTCATACTGACGTCACAAGATTTTGATGATATGTGACATCATCATGCATTATTTGGTGACGTCATCACGGGATGATTTTTTTTTTTTTCATCACTCGTTCCTGACGCCGCGGGACGCCGACGCCAACGATTACTTTTCGCGTTTGATGAGTCATTTAGGACTGGCCTGAATAACTAAATAAATAAATATACGTAGACGGCGTTGTTCTGAATGGACCATGACACGAAGAGGAAGCTACTACCAGGGTTTGTATCGTTGTCTATTACCAAACCGCCGTCACCAGCCGTGGGCGTCGAAGGTTTATGGTGCTTCGCTTTTGACCCAAAGGTTGCGGGATCGAATCAATGCCACCGCGGTCGCGTTTCGATGGAGGCAAAAATTGGGGGACGCTTAAGCTTCGCCTTTAAGAGTTGAACGCCATAGCGATATTCTGTTCCTAGCGCGCAGTTCGAACACTACGAGTGTTTAACAGAATGCGCGCACTAAGGTGTGTGCCTTATTTAATGGGTAGCATGCTTTAAACCAGGGGCAATTCTGCGCGAGAAATTTTTCGAAGTTGCGATGCACCCACTACGTGGTCTTAAGGGAATACGCGCACTAATGTGTGCGCCTTTTGTAATGGGTGGCTGTCTTTAAACCACGAAGTCGTTATGATATTGGCATGGTGTGACGCCCTATGGCAATGTACACTTGTACCACGCAATACTACTGCGATATTACATCTGGTACTGTGACACCTGTATACAGGACGCGTATTTTTGGGAAGCATGAAAGTTACTTTCAGTGCAGCTCCTAGCAGAGGCGTGGCTGTGTGGTAGAACACCTGCTTGCCACGCAGACGGCCTCGGTTCGGTTGTCATTCGGACCCAACATTTTTATTATTTATTTTATTTGCAGCTTTTTCGATTTTTCGGTCACGGACATGATGATGATTTTTCGCTCACAACCAACGGCCCTGACGCCGACAGCGCAATTTCTGCGATACGAGCTCTTTAACGCTATCGCGTTAAAATGCTGCAGGCTGGAATAATTATATTTAAGTGCACGTTAAAGGATCGCAGGAAATCGCACTTCCCGGCGCTCTCCAATACGACGTATCTTATAATAATACCAGCCCCCCCCCCCCTCCCCCCCAAGGTGGCCTAGTGGTTACGGCGCTCGACTGCTGAACCGAAGGATCCTGTCCGCGGCGGCTGCATTTTCAATGGAGGCGAAAATGTTTGAGGCCCGTGTACTTTGCTTTAGGTGCACGTTAAAGAACCCAGGGTGGTCGAAATTTCCGGAGCCCTCCACTACGGCGTCCCTCATAACCCTATCGCGGTTTTGGGATGTTTACCCCAGATATTATTATGATCTCATAACAATATGGTATGCTGGGGTGCGAAACGCCCACAGGTATTAACTCACCGCCGAAATCGACCACATGGTAATGTACCTCGGAGTGCTAGACAAGAGCGCTTCTGTGAGCTTAGATTCTGCCAGCGCCTTTCAGCGGCCATACCACAGGCAACGAGCGGTTTGCATCTTAAGTGACAGTCCCGTCCCGGAAGTGTTCGATGATTTGCTAAACAAGAGTTTCAAATGAGGTTCGGCGTTTCTTGCATAAAGTAGCCTTCTTACTCGTAATTGTCTTAAACCTTTGAGGATTGCACGCGTTCTTTTATCAAAATGTTGTCGAACAAACTTGCGCCATAACTGCTGCTTCAACGAAAGAGAACTCGGTGGAGCTGCTTCTCTGCTGGTTCCAGCAGCAATTTGTCAAACGCGGTGTTCGTCAGAGCCAGTAAATGCGTCTATACTCGCGGACAACTTTTCTTGGCATTGAAGCGAAGGCTACAGAGCCACAATGCACGTATCCTACCGCTAATGAAAGTAGTCCCACAATTGCGTCCGTATTTTCTGTGTGAGATATATAAAATGCTCCTTCATTTTCTACATGTAGCCTTTTGTGACGGAACGCAGCGCACACAAGCGAGATATCTGCATTTCTTTTACTTTACACGTTGTCACTTTGCGTTTTTGAGTGCGTGAAAAAGTCGCGCCTTTTACCCGTACCTTAGACGCTAAGCAGCGTTTGTGTCAAAGTGCAACGCTAGCCATCACACTCCACAGCGTTACGAGACGCGCGCCAAACCGGACTACTTCGCGTAGCAGTACATGTGCAGACGCTCCGCCCCCGTAGCTTTCCCTTCAGTGCCAAGAAAAGTTGTCGGCGAGTATAGCGTTTGTATAAGTTACACTGACGCAATTTACAAGTATTTAGTTTATAAGTGTCTCTCGCGCTTGCGTGTACAGGTTCAATAAACTTTCCTTTGTGACAGATCATACTGTTGTCTCCTAGACAGAGTACAAGGAGGTTTAAAACGCTACTTATTTTTGTTCAGAGTACCATATGTACACGTTCGTATGTGCATTACCGTATGATCGCATGACTGAATTGCGGTGAATTTGGACAGCTTATCGTTCTCCCGAAATGGGGCACAGTGATACCTCAATTTTACGAAATTCAGAATGTAAGAAATTTTTTTCGTATTTCCCGGTCTGTGCACTTATGGAAACCATGTGCCATTGTTGGCGTTTATAAGAGGTTATTTGATACTGCATTCCCGATGTCACGAAGTCGTCGCGCATCGCACGCACGTAACAGAAGCTTCCCTGACATGCAAATGAAAATCAAAACTTTTGTGCCATTTAATGCACGAATTTTGCCGGCGGGCTTCAATTTACGAACAAGAGGGTACCGCTGGCCACCAGTTGTCCAGTATAAAACCTGCATTGGGGTGCTCCCTGCTTTAGCCGTAGTGCCCCAAAGCTCGGAAAAGGTCACGCTAAGCCATCACCGGCGTAGAGGAAAGGGAAAACGCCAACCGAAAATAGGTTATTAATATCTGGAGATTAACGTCCCAAAACCACGATATAATTAGGAGGGACGCCGTAATAGAGGGCTCCGGAAATTTCGACCACCTGGGGTTCTTTAACGTGCACCTAAATCTAAGTACACGGGCCTGAAACATTTTCGCATCCATCGAAAATGCAGCCGCCGCGGCCGGGATTCGATCCCGCGACCTTCGAGTCAGCCGTCGAGCGCCATAACCACTAGAGGACACCGTGGCGGGGCCCGGCAATAGGTTAACGAAGAAGCGTTGGCTGATCACGTTTTCTCTGGCCTGTATTGGGTTTGATCTCATTTTGTATAGCTTGGCTCACCGAGCAGAGGAAGTGGTTTTATTGTGGTGCACAGGTTGTGTTGACCTGTTCACGATGAGTAGTGATCCACGTAATAGGAATGTTTCTGAATCGAAGCTTACTATAAGCTACAGATTTCAGTGGCAATGTTGGCGTATGCGGAAAATCCGTCGCTTTGAGCGTACAGAACTACGGCCGTCGAAGTTGCGCCGATGCCACGCGAACTTGTATGCGCCGTTTTTTAAATATTAATGCTCTCTCGATGGTGGGCTTCTCAGCGCTAAGGCAACCTGATCTTTTATCGATGTCACTTGTCATTTCACGTACCCACACTTCATTGTTGCGTTAATAAGCGTGCAGGACCTCAAAATTCTCCGCAGTTGCCGCAACGAGAGTCATTAGTCAAGATGCCAACTGCGCTTGCGCACCGTCATGTCATGTCCACAACCAATCAGAGCCGCTTCGATTCCGCCGGCGAAAGAAAGAAAGAGAAAAAGACAGACAGACAGACAGACAGACAGACAGACAGACAGACAGACAGACAGACAGACAGACAGACAGACAGACAGACAGACAGACAGACAGATAGATAGATAGATAGATAGATAGATAGATAGATAGATAGATAGATAGATAGATAGATAGATAGATAGATAGATAGATAGATAGATAGATAGATAGATAGATAGATAGATAGATAGAAATAAGGTAAGAACAAAGAGAAAGAAACAAAGAAAGAAGGAAAGAAAGGAAGAAGGAAGATAAGAAAAAAACGAAGTTTTTGGCTGCAAGTAGGGCTTCCACCCCATGAGAGATAGACTCTCTACCTTTACTTACAAAACTAAATTATTTCCTTCGCCATAGTGCCGCTTATAAAGGTTCTTGTTTCTAATTTTGACAACACCTCAGTTTGTTACAGGTTGTCTCGGTTAGTTTCATACGCTGCTTGTACTTCGCCACTGCGTCTTAGTCATCATCATCATCAGCCTGTCTACGCCCACTGCAGGGCAAGGGCCTCTCCCATGTTCCGCCAATCAACCCGGTCCTGTGCTTCTGCTGCCAGTTATACCTGCAACTTCTTAATCTCATCTACCCACCTAATCTTCTGTCTCCCCCTCACGCGTTTGCCATCTCTTGGAATCCAGTCAGTTACCCTTAATGACCACCGGTTATCCTGCCGACGTGCTACGTGCCCGGCCCATATCCATTTCTTCTTCTTGATTTCAACTATGATGTCCTTAACCCCCGTTGGTTCCCTTACCCACTCTGTTCTCTTCCTGTCTCTTAAGGTTACACCTATCATTTTCCGTCTTAGTATTTGTACTTTGTTTGTTGTTCGTTTTATTTTAAGTGGCTCCTTGTTATTTGTTCGCTTGCGCGTTGTTTTTCACTATTCTTTGTTAACTATGATTAACCGAGCGTCGAACTGCAATATCCAACTATGGGATCCTCGTATAAATATTTTCCTGTTTCGCATTTAAATGTACCGTAATATATAAAACTGATTTGGCTTTGATTTCGACTTTGAGGTTGGTCAGTATATAGTACTTCAAATTCATCTGCATTTTCTCTTCTCATCACAGGCACGATTACGTAAAGTCTAATGTGATCAGATTATGATTTTCCATCACGAAAATCCTTTCGGGACGGCTCAGCCCTCAACCCTTATAGAGCAAATCCTGCTCTACATTGCCTCCCTTTATTATATTAGCACACAGAATACTATGTAGCTTTGCTTGTTCAAACTTTATTGTAAACACACAGAATGTCTTGTGCCCAGTACATTATATATCAGTACAACCCTTCTGTCTTCTATCTAAACACAATTCTCATTCAACTCTTTTCGGCGAAGGCTTACCAATCTACCATAGCAGTGTACGTAGTAATCGGAGTACTTGGTGATGTAAGCCGTCCCCTGTTTTTTTAAGCACAGGTTACGTCGCGCATGTAGCGCTTAACTTATATTATGGTAGAGAATATGTCATAATTGGGTGATAAATTGGCGATACTTATGTCTCACTGTCCATAACTAGGTGACGAACTAGGACGACACTCCCGGCCACTTTATTCCCTCGTTGGGGAAATTGCCCATTCCATAGCACGTGGCCTTCCCGCACGCCTTCGCACACGGCGGCTGCTGCCTCCTTGCCGGGCTGGATCGTGAGCTCGTTCTCAGCTAGCTCGCGCCCGAGCTCTCGCATTAGCCAGGAGCGAATGGCCGCTGTACGTAGGAGTTAATACACCATGGAACGCACACATTTGAGCCGCACAGAGAAAGTCGCCCGGGCATGACCACAGGCACTCCACAGGCAAATCGCCTCAGGTGAGCGCTACGCTCACACCGCGCGCATCGTCTTGGGCGCGAGACGAAATGCCGGCGCTTACGCTGGCTGCACGCGTGATGCGGAGGCCTGCGATGGGATCGATAGTTCATCACGGAGGATTACACTGGGTGATACCGAAAAATGCTGACCCGTGTGAGGCCATAGGCTGGTGCTGGCGCGCCGTGTCAGAAAGGGCGCAAAACAATTCTTTTGGCTTGTTTGGCTGATGATGTTTGTGGCGCATCGCCAGACATGGTACAGTCGTCGGTGGAACGTCGACCACTAGGTCATGTGACGGGCAGTGCGCCGACACCAGTGTGTAGCTTTCGTTTGACGATGGACCAAGGGATGTCTGCCACGCATGGGCACTCTCGAGGCACTCTCGTACATGGGCGCTCCGCATTGCGTGTCAGCGCCGAAGGGCGGGTGTGAAACTGCTGCTCTGTTTGGTGCCGAGTGCGGTAGCTTCGTGGTCGTAAAGTCACTTGAGGTAGACGTGCGGGGTGATCGAGCTTCGTCGCCGTTATGGCCAGTACGCCTGTATAGTGGTGACATGTCTGGCGGTTGGCGTCCTGCGTCAATTACTCCGGAAGAAACGAATTATGAAACCGAGCAGGCGCAGTCTCTGCAGATATGGCGTACGGCGCACCTGTGCTCGTGGAAGGACCCTGGGAAGGCGCAGCCCGAAAGTTGGAGCGCGGGCCGTCATGGTGGATGTCTGCCTGCGTGGCAGACGCACCATGTTCAGGCTTCTGTAGCACAGGCGAACCAGGTACCTCGTCCTCAGGCGCTTAAGTCATAGTAGCAGCTTTGCGGAAAGTGGGCCGTTTGTGATTCGGTGCTCGAACTTCAGCTGCGGTAGACTTCGAGCGCGATGACGGTCGCTGCTAGCAAACCGCACGTAGTGTTGAGGTAGGTGAAATGTCGGCTTGGTCGATTGGTGGGGACAGCAGATCCTTCGTAAAAGAAGGGCGAGACGATGTCACTGGCAGACTCCAGGGCGTGTGGCAATGTAGCCGTCGTGGTGTCTGAAGCCTCAGAGGTGCCGTGAGTCGTTGTGGTCGGAGAAGACGTACGGGCGCCAGGCACTCGTGATGGATCATGAACCGAGCGCTTCAAAGGAACCCACCACTAGGTGGACACGCTGATCGATGAAGCAACGTACTACACCTGGCAAAAACCGGATGCTGTTTCTAGTGATGTAACCGTCGCAGCGCTTCTAGTCCCTGTAGCCGTTTGTTCCGGCAGTACTCAAAGATTCAAACAACATTTTGCGTTTATGAAGAAAACTAGCCTTCTCGCTTGTTAACGCTGGAAAAACGTAAATTTCAAAGCGTAAATTTACTAAATACTTGCCATAGAAGCTTGCCCCACAGATACTGCTGAAATAGAAGAGCGCGAGGTAAAGCTCGCATTCTAGCTGGCTCTAGCAGAAATTCGGAGAACTATATGCATGGTCACATGCATGACCTGTTCTTTCACGTAGGGTTCAAATGGTACGCTGAAAGAACGCCTCCTCTATTTTTTTTTTCAATGCCACATGCAACATTCGCTTCTCAGTGGGAACCGTTGATCTGCCTTAGTTCAGAAGTAAAGCCAGCAATGTAGCTGGCTCCAGAAGCAATTCTGATGACTCTGTACGTCGCCAAACGAATGGCCTATATTTCACATAGGGTACCAATAGTACTCTGAGACAACGGCTCCTCTATTTTTTTTTTTGCTATGTCAGATGAAACGTTAGCTCCTCAATGGGAAGCGTTGGACCACCTTAGTTCAGGGAGTTGTCCTGGTGCGACGCCACTTAAAGGACACGACTGCTTGCGTCACACGTGCATATGAGGCGTTGCCATGGAGATGCGGTAGACACGCTCTTTTTCTCGAGACTACACCATGCGTCTGTCGCATCGTTCCTTTGTGCTCCTTTATTTAATGGCTCGAATCAATACCGTCGCTGCCTCACAGCACTGGTGTGGCACCTGTGGTGTGGCACGCTGGTGTTACTTGGTCGGCGTCTTTCGGTATGTCGTGAATTCGTGACATACCGAAAGACGCCGACCAAGTAACACACGAAACTCGTTGCTGCCTTTAACGGCGGTTGTCGGGTATTTGAGGCGAACGTAGCTTTCAGCACGAGACATCTAGTGCTATCGCAAGTAAGGTATTGCAAGCTGGAACCTAGTGTTGTGTATTAGTTGCCCGGAGAACGCGAAGCACGTGCAACAGCTCTCACGTCGTTGTTTTCTGCCCGAGGGACGTAAGTTCGATCTCGTATAAAATTTTTTCGGTGTGCACGCATACAAGAGGTTGCGCACGACATGTCACGTTGTATTTAAGTACGTTATTTCCTGCGCGATCCTTGCTTCTGTGGTATGTCGCGAATTCGCGACATCCGGCATTTGAGTCAGTCAGTGATGACTGCCGGTATGACCAGTTCATGATGGACTTTTGCTCATTTTACGGGAAAAAAAAAGGCTCCGCACACGCTTGCCACCTGAAGATAAAAGTGACGACAGCTCTCTCCGTGACAGCGAAGACGACGATGTCGATCCGGATCCTCATGCACAAGCACGAGTGTCTTCATCGAGGAGTGAGGATGAAGACGAATATATCGTACACGTACACCAACCAAGCTAGTGCCTCTCTAAAAGATGCAGTGTGGTGCCAAAAAAAAAAAGACTGTCAAGAACAGCAGGAAATGTCACACTGGAAAGCCGCTCTTCCTCAACGTGACACTGTCTGAGCTCCTATTGAATATTTCAAGGAATTTTTTTATGACACCTACATAGATAACATAGTACAGCAGAGCAATCTGCTTGTGACGCAAAAAAAATCCCAACAAAGGACTGGCTCTGTCTCGTGGCGAGCTAGATCTATTTCTCGGTGCCGTACCCTTCATGTCATTCTGTCGACTCCCAAGAAGTCGGCTATACTGGGTGGCGGAGTCTAGGGTCCACACGGTGGCCGACACGATGTCACGTGATTGGTAGGAGGCAATAAAGACAAACTTGCATTTGACAACAATGACGACGCCAAGTTACATCGCCCTCAACAGATCCGCTTCATTTATGCGGGGTTGCCATACTTGCGTTGCATTGAATATATCGCTATATTGATTGGCTTAAGTGCGGGTTGTCGCGAATTCAGCGACATACCTAAAAGTACGCATTAAAGTTACATTTTGGATAATATGCCTGCTGATTTATTTAAAGGTTGCTATTTAAAGCTTAAAATGAAAACCGAATTATTTTCTTCGGCGCTTTCATATTCAGGCATTAAAGGGTTAAATCTAACGCATGCAGCAGCGTCGCAGTGATGCGCCCGCGTTGGTAGCCCGCACACTCTACCCGCTTAGCACAAGTTAGCACCATGGACGGAGACGCGCCATCTCAAAACCCCGCGTCTCCTGGAGAGCCTGCGTGACAGCGTGGTCATGAGGGACGCAAGACACCGCCCCACAAATATGAAAACAAATAAACAAGAAAATACCTCCACTGACTTCTGTCGTGGGGCACTACCTAGGGTACTCTCCCCAATGAACGCAAAGCAGGCGCCAAGGCTAGTCAAGAGAGGAGTGTAGGAAAGGATAAGAGGAGAGGGTGGTGAGCGGCTGCATCAGGCTGAGCTTGAAGAAATAAGGGAGGCGCTGCGTGAAACGTTCACGTTTTGCTTCAAGCCCGGCGATGGCACCCATCTGCCAAAAAAAAAAAAAAAACACAGCTAAATCTGAAGCCACGACATTCAGACAGAAAATATCCACCACACGACTGACCTGAGCCTAACCCTTGGCGAAAACACTAGAGCCATAGAGAGTGCTATGAAAATCACAGGGGTTTGCTTTAATGAATTCATGTTGCGGAACCATCACTTTGACTATTAGGGAAATTTCCACGTATACTACCAATGGCAGTAAAGTGGTTAATATATAATGATCTCTTCACGTCGAATATAAACTGCTGAATTGCGGATTCGTAACACCTATAACAAAGAAGCTAAACACAACAATATGTTACTAGAGACATTGCAAACTTACATGGAAACTTCTCAATTAACCCGACACGATGCCATGAACACTGGTGTGTCCCGCACCCGCGCGCATATGATGGATATCGAACACCGATTATACGTAACCATATAACTTAAATAAGCTTAAAATGACGAAACAGAACATAACCACCTCTTTTTTGTTTGTATTAAAAACGTATACGAGAACTATCTTTTATAATGCTATGTAGTATTGATTGAAAGTCTCTGTTTTTTAAGAGCTAGAGATGCAACAAAAATAAATATCTGATATTCTTGTTATACTATAATATTGTCTACGCAGTGCACTGCTTAACACTGCTTGTCCTAGTGAAATTTAAGTATGTGTTTTTTGATCGGAGCACTCTATATTCTCTGCTCTGCAATACCATGTACCCAAGAGCTACGGCAGCATTGTCAAGCCCATAAGCTTGGAACATGTGTGAAGCATGCTTGCTGAGGAGAGCAAAAGACATGTTGAGCTCACCAAGACGGTACCTGGTAATCTCTGCTACAGCGTTGGTCTTATGTTAAAGAGCACCAGATGTCTGGTCACTGAGTCTGCAAGCGTTCGCATTTCCTTCCTACCACTGTCTCCAGCGAGTCCTGAAAGTCCTAGAGGAAAGCAACACGCACAGTCGTAGTCGTTGTTGCGGCAAGACAGTCTTAGTATCCACAACAATGGGACACACAAGCCTTCCCTGGAGTCTCTCGTCACAGACTGGTCGCTCACCGTCCAACCAGCGCACAAAGAAAAGCAGCGCACATACCAAGTTCGAAGCAACCGACGGCACTCACACAGCAATGCAACATTAGCTTTTCTCGTGCAGCTTACAACCGCGAACTCAGCATGGGATGCCAGCCAGCACATGAAAAACTCGATATACATCCAGCGTCGAAGTCCAGTGCTGCTGAAGTGAGCAAAGCGCTGATGTTAACGCTCCGCCGAACGCCTGCGTCGGTGAAGAACCGCCGCCAAGCACAGCGCGGAGCCCTGCGCTTGGTGGCGGTTTCCTGCGAAACGAGCATTTTAAAGATGTCACGTTAAAACATAAAAATATATAAAGAACATGGTTGATCCCTCCGTCATAGGAATCGGAATAACCCGAAAGTAAAAAGGTGCCCTCATAGAAGTAGCTGAATGTTTACTGTACATTGATATAAAAGAATTTGCACAATGTATATGATGTCTGGCAGCTATAGGCACCCGTCACTGACCAGAGGGCGCGATGGAGCTCTTATCGAACGCCTAAGTGTTGAAGGCACCAGCCGCCAGGGATACCAAGAAAATGAAACGCTCGCTGGACACATCGACGCGCTCAAGTGTCTCCCTTTTGGGCGCCTCTTTCAACGAACGCTTCCTACGTGCGTTCGTAATCACCTGAGGTATGTTGCCACCGCCTTCAATGCAGCACAAACGCGTTTAGAACGCGCTCTTTTCAGGCTGTGCCAAGGCAGCAGAAACGCTACAAACGCGTTTCAAACGCACTGCATTGAGGCGGTAGCAAGTCACGTTCAAGTCAAGGAGCGTTTCTGAACATGGAGGATGCGGAGGATAGACACTCGATTTTGCTGCGTCTACTCGCTAGGCTGTGTTTTCTGGCGCTACCATCGTATCTCGGAAACTGCATTGCCGGGTGCCTATACCACCGTTTAACGTTAATGCACCCACTTTGATGTTTGGTGATACATCTCCATGCCGACGACTAATGTCCATGTTGAATGATTAAACAAACCCTTGTGGTAGCTGTAGTAGTTAACGGTGAAAGCATAATCGGAGAATGAGGTGTGAGAGCCAGAAGAGCGTCGCATATTGGACGCAGAACTTGGTCGCCATCCCGCGGTATGTTAAAATGTGATTGAACACCACGGCCGGACTACAGGGAAACGCAAAGCGCGTCGTGCCGCCCCGGTAGCCCGGCCGCAATTTTTCTCGGGGCAAGCGCGTATGCGAGGAGCGCGGTGTTACAGGCAAGTGACGCAGGCGCGCGTCGCAGAGCTATCTTTGGTTTGGATTAGCGCGATGCTAAGAGCGAGGCCGACACTTATACGACGCTTTAGGGTGCCTTGATGCGCGTTTTGTTGCGCGGGGGCGCACACATCGAGGCACACCACGACGCTTTAGAGTAACTGTATATGCTACCTTTAGGTAGCAGAGTAGCGCATAGGTCCGGCTAGCAACCACAGCTATGCGGTGAAGTCGCAGTCCATTTTCGCAGGCGACATGCCTACCGCGTCGCCGATAAACATGTCTGGCGCGTCGAAGGCCGGCGATAAACATTGGCTGTCGATGACTAGTATTAATTGAGTGAGCTGCAGCGGCGGCGTCGAGAAATACAAAAATTGGCCCGAGCGTCAGCTTCTCCGCAATGCATGGTTGCTAGCGGCGTTTGGAAAACGGATGCGCAACTCTGCTACCTAAAGGTAGCATATACAGGAACTCTACGACGCTTGGGCTAAGATCGCCACCTCGCGGTGTGTTAAGGCATTGACAAAATGGACCTTCTACTGAAAACGCGCCGAATGAGACGAACGCGTAACGCGTTGCAGGTGCTAATCGCGGAGGCCACAGCAATGACGAATTACTTTACTTTACCGCTACCAGAGGGCAACACCACCCCGACGACCGGGAGAGTGGTAGATATAAAAGGCGCGTTCGTAAAGCCTCTAGAGTCTGTGACCGTGGCGCAGTGGATAGCGTGCTCGGCATCTGTTGTTGCGGACCGAGCGGTCGTGGGTTCGATGCCCGTTGACGGAACTTTTTTTCTTTGCCATCTGATCGTGTACATTTTTTCGACGTCACTTCCGTGACGGAAATACGTCACTGAAGTCTTGGTGGACCCCGGCATAAAACACTTGCGTGTTAAAATACTTGCAAACAAAACCATAGAAAGAGAATAGCCTGACGAAGGGAAGCATCAGCTTCACTGCTTCGACGGCTTTCACGAAGTCTAGCTGGCTGATTTTTTTTTTGTTGACTTTAGCCGCAGATTTTTTGTTTGCGTTGGTGTTAAAGCAACGTCAAAATTGTTTATATAAAGCACAATTTCACTCACCCGTGCTCGATGAATTCGCGGTTGAATGAACTGACCATACATAGCGCGAAAAATGATGCGAAAATGAAGACGCAGGAACAGTATGTGTCCTTTCTGTGTTTTCGTTCTGTCTCCACTTGTACCAGCTGCGCATACGTTCATGTCGAAGACACAGGGCACGCAAACAAAGCACAAGAGCGAAGTCATAACATCACGAGCGCCACATATTTTGTACTCGATATATTAAACCAGGCTGCGGTTGTGAAGCAAAGTTTCCCTGTGTCAGTGAGGGGTCCCGCGCCAACGGCCACAAGCGGATGTCATTTCTAGTGATAGTACCGTCCCTGCAGCCGTTTGTTAGGGAATTAATAATGAGTTTCAAATAAGGTTTGGCGTTTCTTGCGGATACTAGCCTTCATTCTTGCTAATATGGGATACGTTTTGCTATGCAACGCGTACTTTCAATAAATACTTGTCAAAAAAGCTCCCGCCAACGGTGCGCCTGAAAAGGAGGACTTTTGAGTGAAGTTCTGTTCTAGTTGGCTCCATCAGCAGTCCATAGTGCTTCCTGGTCCTTTTCAGTGTCACAATTACAATCATTTTCTCTATGATAACAACTCTCCCATACTAGAGTACGTAGAGTACTCTAACTCACTAACATTTTCTTCTAAACACAGCTTACTGCTGAAACATAGTATGCTACAATTTGTTGCTCTTGATTTAAATCTGTTTGGACATCAATGTAGATGGTAACACGGCACGATACAGTCTACAGCATGTAATTATTGCTCTGGTTTAACGTCCCAAAACCGCTATATGATCACAGCTTAAACTCAATCCAACAAAGTAATTACTACGCTCGAATCTAAAAAGAAATTTTTAGGGGCGAAGCTCCTTAAAGGGCCCCTCACCAGGTTTGACAATTTTGAGCTAACGAGCGCAATGCATGCACTGGGCGTTCACGATTACGTCTGCCAAAATTTGCAACGCTACGCGCCGCGTAAATGGGTCAAATTTCATGTTGAACGCTGCTTTCCCTTCTTCTCGCGTCCGCGCGCCCAGAGAATGAGGGGATGACGTACATGAGAAAATGGCCCTACGTAGATGGTAGTGCTGTGACGTCGCTCCTCTACGTAGACGACTGTGCTCTGACGTCGCCAACAGTAGCACGTGACACTGCGATAATTATTTGACACGACGTGTAGTTTGTGTAATTTGTAGCTTGAATGGATTAATAAAACTTGAGAGCAATAATAAAACACACAAACGAAATGTATGTGTTTTCTTTTTTTTAATTTTTACTGCGAATCGCAGCGAGATTCGAGACTAATCTACCTCCGTTTCGCACGCGTTTGTGTTTTCGCGCTTTGCACATCGTGCAGACGCCACCCTTTGCAAAGAAACTAATTTTCTACCGCGTTCCAGCGCTCATTAGGCTCATTTATCCTCCCGCGTCTAACTAGATGTTCATGCGGCACACCGCTAGTCTCGCGTCCGTACAAATGTTGCAGCACTCGTGCTCAGTAATAGGTTAAAAGCCAAGTGATCGGCGAGGGCGCATTCGGCATAACTTGCAGAGATGAAGCGCAGAGAACGCCGCCACAACACCGCTCGCGTCTCGGGGGCTCGGGCTGGTTCGGGCACGTCATGCGCTCGTGACATTTTGTGCGCATGACGTGTTCATGCGTATGCGTTATGTGATCCTTCTGCTCGCGTGCCGAAGAGGGCAGGGAAGGGATTTGGCTTGCGAAGGCTACACGGGGCGAGGGGCAAGGGTTTGCAGCTCGCCTCCTCGCATCATGGTTTCGCGCCGCTACAAATTATTGTTTTTCTCAGCTTCTAACCGACCGATTAGAAAAATTCTTGTGGCAAAATGCTCTTCATTGGGCTCGCAACAACTTGCAATGTCTAACTAAAATTCATTAGGTCACCTGGTGAGGGGCCCTTTAAAGCGGCACCCGTTCGTCCCCGTCGTAGTGCGTAACCAGTCTTAACGCTAGTACCAGATCTTGACCTCCAAGGTGGTGCCGGTGGGAGATTTCTCCTGTGCGTTGTTGAACAATAAAAAATTCGCAGCGTGCGCGTTAACTAAAAGCCGAATTCTTCTGTCTCTCATTCCCCATTAGCAGCTATTGGCATGTTCCAGTAGGAAAGGTTAGTAGAAGTAGAAGTGTAAGTGTTAGCTAAAAGCAGACTTCCTCTGTCTCTCATTCCCATTAGCAGCCATTGTTTACCTCCAAGGTAGTGCCTGGTGAGATTTCTCCTGTGCGTGATTAAACAATGCAAATCTTGTTCAAAACGCCGTTGATTGATGAAATAAACCAACGAAAGACGCCAGATGTTTTCTAAAAGCAAAACGAAAAGACGCCAGATGTTTCTAAAGCAAAACGAAAAGACGTCAGCTGCTTAACGAAAGACGCCAGATGTTTTCTAAAGCAATGGTTTTCCAAACAATGAAAATTCACAGCGTACATGTAAAATTAAAGTGAGCTGCAAGTCGTCATAACTCTCATCGAACCTTTAGTATAAACGCGCCCGATCTCACGTCGGTGATGATGTATTGGGCAGAATTCACGGAAGATTCACGGTTTACCGATGAACCTCCGCAGCTTCGCTCACTCATCATCATTCACTCCGTGGATATGCTGTGATTTTTTTTCGTCTCATCGAGATCCGAAATTGTAACGATGCCACAGCCAAATGCTACCAATCCATTCTTCTTGCCACCTACCTGCACATGCGCATGTGAAAAGCTCGCGAGGGCGGCTCTAACACGAAGCCTCCCATGTCGGCTGGACATAGGGCGCAGCATGTACGGACGATGCTGGCCAGAAAGAGGTTTACGTGAAAATGACGGACGAACGATATGCGGAGACGCGGAGAACAAAAAAATTGGCCATGTATCTGCGTGCTTCGCTGCAAATGTCGTCTAAAGACGATAGAAGAGGCGCTGCGTGAGATATGAACGCCATCTGGCAATACGTCGGGAAACGTGAATGCTGTGTTGCGGGCTGGTAGTCCCGGCGCAGCAGCAGGCGAAGACCGGCGGTGACCAACGCGACCGGCGGGGACGCCAGCCAGCCCGAACACGCGGTTTGGCGCGAAGCGCCGAAGCAGAAGAAACGTCCGCACTCAACGAGTACTCTCCACACATTCTTTTATATTCACGTCACCTGGGTAAAGCAGGAACAGCAGGAACAGCACGAATGCCAGAGCGGCGCCCCATGGCATTCGTACAGTGCAATACTGAACCGAAACCGAAACACAACAATGAGCTCGTGCAGAGGGCACGGAGGAAGCCAAGTTTCGGCGCAGTCGCATTTTCAGCGCAGCTTAAGAAACTAGGGTCTCTAGAATTACGTATCTATGTATTTTCTATTAAACGAACACACCACCTAATACTTACCTAGTGATGTTGCGCCTCAGATATGCGTAATGTTTGCTTTTTGATCAACAATGTACACAAGTATGAACCTAGTCAGCCGTTCATGATGGCTGGCCCTTGGGCAAGTGGTTCAACTTTGGCCGAGTGGCTGAATTGAGGGACGTGCCGACAAACAGAAAGACAGAAAGGCAGACCAAAATTTCTGCGTTTAAGTTCCCCAAGAAAGACTATCGTCTTTAATAAGTGAATACGCGAGCAGGCTGAGCCAGAAAGTTGGAAAGAGGCGACTAGCGCCATGAAATGACGAAACCAACCACCGTCTTCCGTAGCACCATCCGGGACGCAAGAGCGCCACCGGCTACCGAGTCGAGTGCTTCATGCTTGAGCTCGACGTGCAGCCTCGTCAGACTAATGTTATAGGGCCGTGGGTAGGGCACGTACACGCCTTAATGCCATAGCGTTAGAGTGCGTACGCTTGAATTGGAATGAAATCACGCTTTTTTACTCAGGCATTTCCGGAAAAACTTCGTTGAATAAGGTTTGCCGGCCAATGTAGTTCGTTATTTCGGGTTGAAGGTAACACTGAGCCTCAGGAGTTCTTGCCGGGGAATGAATATTTGCTCGATCTGCTCGATCGATCGAGAACTGCGTTAAATCTGGTTTCATTAGATCTAGTTTTAACTGTATGAGGGACGCCGTTGAGGAGGACTCCGGAAATTTTCACCACCTGGGGTTCTTTAATGTGCACCTAAATATAAGTACACGGATGTCATGAATTTCACCTCCATCAAAAATGAGGCCGCCGCGGCAGGCATTCGATCCCGCGACCTTCGGGTCTGAATACAGCATGAGCTTTGCGTGTTTGCAAGGAATACCCTGACTTATCTTGACAGATAACGAAATACTTCAAGCTATTTTATTTGAATTTTGAAGACTAGAAAAAAACCGTGGCTTCTTTTCTAGACTTATATCAATAACCACTAACAAAAGAACAACAAGGGAATCTGGCCTAATTGGTTATAGTTCGTTTTTGATCAGCTGCGTCCTCGTCTTTTTATTGCGCTGTAAGCTGATCGAAAAAAAGAAATGTCTAGCAGAATCTTCAAATAAAAGCCGCAAAAGGCGTGACGTTGGAAATGCGTAGGGCGAATATGATGAGTCCGTCAACGTGTAACATGAAAACATTGACGCGTCGGATTACATATGCCATAAACGCAATGGTTTTCCACCTGCACCTGCTGCCGTCCAAGCTGACCCTCATAACCGGATTTCTCCGACTACGACGATATGTTCTCGCTGCCGGCAGACGAAGCTACGTGTTTCGACAAAACTGGTGCCACGAAGCGGTGGCGCAGGTGTTAAATAATGGAGACGGCACGTCCGTTCACTAATGTGACCGATTTCGTACTCCACGTCATGTTGCTCTCACCTTATGTCCTCACACAGAGGTCTCCTACCTTCGCGCGGGGGTCCTTCTAATGTTCAGCCAGACCTTTTGTTGTCCACACTCCTTTAAACCTACAAGTAGTCCCCATTGCATGCTCGCACGGCTTAACTGCAGGAACAGTGGGACAGCTAACCATACGTTGGCTACGATGCTCTACACAAATTTTACACAATGTTGCGCTTCAACACATTTTCTGCATCTCGAATTGCGCCAGCAATCTCATGTCAGCCAGTTTACTGACTTGTTCTCACAAAATGTTCTTGCGCAGCAATTTAAATTGAAATTCAAGAAAAGACTTCCCCTTTCAATGCTTTTCAATAACACATTGAAAAAAGTATATAATTTGGTAGAAGTGCTGTTGTATCCACATACGCCTTCCTTTTCAGTCCCATAATTTTGCATAATAATCTGTCGTCACAACAAACAAGTCAAACATTAAGGATGACACTACTTATCCAAATCGACTACAAAATGTCTTAAAGAAAGACATCCTGTATATGTTCCAAAGCTACGTGCAATCAAACAAACAAAAAATTGGCCGCGTATCTGCGTGCTTCGCTGCAAATGTCGTGTAAAGACGATAGAAGAGGCGCTGTGTGAGATATGGACGCCATCTGGCAATACTTCGGGAAACATGAGTGCTGTGTTGCGTGCTGGTAGTCCCGGCGCAGCAGCAGGCGAAGACCGGCGGTGACCAACGCGACCGGCGGGGACGCCAGCCAGCCCGAAAACGCGGTTTGGCGCGAAGCGCTGAAGCAGAGAAACGTCCGCACGCAACGAGTACTCTCCACACACTCTTTTATTTACACGTCGCCTGGGTAAAACAGGAACGCCAGAGCGGCGCAGCAGCGTTGTGGGCAGCCTGAAGGCCGCCCACAACGCTGCTTTCTCATTTTTTAAATATTTTTTTTCACCTTCTTGGCCTTCTCAAAACTAAAGTTTTTCAGCACCAACCCATGGCATTCGTACAGTGCAATACAGAACCGAAACCGAAACACAACAATGAGCTCGTGCGAAGCGCACGGAGGAAGGCAAATGTCAGCGCAGTCGCATTTTCAGCTTTGTTGAAACAGCGCTCACTAGACGACGACGAAGTAAAAGAAAGCACAGGACAGGCGCTGCCTGTCCTGTGCCTTCTTTTACTTCGTCGTCGTCTAGTGAGCGCTGTTTCAACAAAGATGAACGCATACCAACTCGCTCAAGCTTCCATTCTTATGTATTTTCAGCCCAGCTTAAGAAACTAGGGTCCTTAAAATTACGTATGTATGCATTTTCTATTAAAGGAACACGCCACCTAATACTTACCTAGTGATGTTGCACCTCAGATATGCATGATATTTACTTTTTGATCGACAACGTTCACAAGTATGAACAGCCGCACCAGTTCAAGACGGCTGGCCCTTGGGCAAGTGGTTCAACTTTGGCCGAGTGGCTGAATCGAGGGACGTGCCGACAAACAGAAAGACAGACAGACAGACAGACAGACAGAATGACAGACCAAAATTTCTGCGTTTAAGTTCCCCAAGAAAGACTATCGTCTTTAAAAAAAAACGCCAGGCCTGCGCGGAAAGCGCAGCACAGTAACAGCGAAAGCTGGAAGAGCTGCGTTTCTAGAGCCCGTTCTAAACTTTCTTTAATACAAGTACACTAGCAAGGTACCCACTACGCCATAAATCACAATTTTTGTGAAGTTGGGAAGCATCTACTAAGCCATTATTTGTCATTCTGCGGAGAAGCGAGGTACCAGCTACACGTCTGTAAGGCATTATGTGCACTTTGTTGACGCTACGAATGATGACGATGAAGAATTATGGCTCAGCCCTTTGTAGTAGGTTGGAATCTTTAAACGGTCCACCAGTTATGTAACTTGCATTGGGTGACGACCGGTCACTATTTCCCTCTCCCGCTATTCTGTATAACATACGTTGACGTGGGAGAGAGACGGGGGGGGGGGGGGGGGACAAAGATCTTTATTGAGACCCCGAGGAAATGGCTCATGCGCTTATGGGCTTCCTTGGCAACCAATACAAGTGCACTTGCGAGGAACACACTACGCTATAAATCATTGTAATTTTTGAGAAGTAGGGAAGCAGCCACTGTGCCATTTTTCGTCATTCTACGGAGAGCCGTGGTACCTGCTAAATGTATGTGAGGCATTATGCGCATTTTGTTTATGCTGTGCCTGATGACGATGAAGAATTGTGGTGGAGGCCTTTGTAATGGGTTGGAAGCATTCGACAACCTACTCGTTGCGCAATTCGGATTGTGTGACGCCTGGTTACAGAATTCGCGTTTTGCGACCCTTGGTGGTTATTTTACTCTTCTACCACGCCATATTGCATACGTAAATATGGTTCCTTCCCGACATGAAGCCTGTATAGGACCTTCATGCAAAGCAGTTTCAAGCACCAGCATGGCTCAGGTTGTTTTATGTACAAATGAACCAATCCAAGTCCACCATATAGTCTTGGTATGCAAGGCAATAAAGAAAAAAAAACCAGCATGGCTCAGAGGTAGAACACTGGGCTCCCACGCAGAGGACCCAGGTTCGAACCTCGTTCCAGCCTGGAATTTTTTGCTTACTTTGTTTTTTATCTTATTTCGAGCGATAGTGGTTACGGACACCGGCTGCGGCGGCGGCGGCGGACAACTACGGCGCCAGAAACGGCCGCTGAAATGATCCCATTACAGCTTTCACTGTAAAAACATCCCTATAAGTAGCTCAAGCAACCTCTAAATCTAACACATCCGTCTGTGTACACTCACTGCTTGATCGCCTACACAAATCACTCATGAATATTGTTCGGACATGCACGATCGGTTACTTAAAGGGCCCATGACATCCAATTTGCCATCATGATCTGTGTTATGTGGATTATTCCTTGCGGATTCACAAATAAGCTGGCGAAATTTTAGCGTATTTGGTCGAGCACCTAATTTATAATCGAATATTTTTATAAACACGCGAGCGGCCCGAGAGTCAGGCAACACTGGTGCACTCGCGAGCCGTGACGTAACAAGCAGCTAGCTGTGCAAGCCTCTGCATTGCGGCGAACGATATTGTTTCGTGGTCAGATACCCGTGATATCGAGATATTTGAGCTTTCTTCAGCTTGGCACTGGAGTTGAACGATTTGCAGCGGCTGAAACTTTGGTAGAAGACAGGGGCGTAGCCAGAAATTTTTTTCGGGGGGGTTCAACCATACTTTATGCATGTTGTGCGTGCGTTTGTATGTGTGCGTGTATATATACGCAAGCAAAATTGAAAAATTTCGGGGGGGTTTGAACCCCCCCAACCCACCCCCCCCTTGGCTACGCCCCTGGTAGAAGACGACGGCTCCGTTCCGTGCTGCGTATGACGTCACACGCGCCATAGCAAAATGGCGGTCGCCGGCGGTGGGCCGGCTTTACAGCCGGCGACTTCTAGGTCTTGCTTTGCACTGAAATAGCCTTTTACGGCCCACTTTTGAAATCCGTATAGGCATAATAGACCCTCTACTTCCAGTTTTCGCTGAAATCCACAAATCTTTGGGCGACCGTGTCATGGCCTCTTTAAGCTTTTCTAAGTTGTGTGCGTGGGGGGGCGGATATATATATATATATATATATATATATATATATATATATATATATATATATATATATATATATATATATATATATATATATATATATATATATATATATATATATATATATGAAATATTACAAGTTACAGAAGCGCTGTTGTGTACAACATAACACTCTGAGCAAAAGTGTGTGACCTTACACGCACAAAAGAAAACCTGTGGTACACGCGCAATGGCAAAACGTAGGTGCAACAGCCGTATTTTTCAGATATTTTAGGCTGGCTATAATAATTCAGTGCAAGTGAGTGTAAGCATATTGGAAAGCGCCGCTGGCAATATTATGGTAGCTGCGGCATTTCTAACGAACTAGAAGGTGACTGAGAACTTGAAGATCTCAGTACTCTCAGGTACGAAATTCTTTATTAAAAACATTTGATTGTGAAGTCTTGTGTAAAAAAGTGGATTGCTCAGACCTCTCATGTGCTCTCATAGTAGAGAACTACGGAGAACTACAGAAAAAGCTCAGATATCATTCCAGATAATTGCACTTCCAATACTAGGTCCATTGCTGCACAGGCTCGAGTATATATACTGATATCCTAGCACTGATCAAGAAGGGAAAATAATGGAGATTACGTCTTTGTAAAACAGAATTGCCAAATAAAATGCACAAATATAAATAAAATGCCACTTGTGAATTGCTTAATCTACAGAGGATATCGTGAAACTTATAAACACGCATGTAAAACAAACCAAATAAATGCACTGCCCGTGATTATAGAAGTCATTAATGTCTGAAATGAAAAATATGCTGCCAATGGGTTAAAGCCTCTTCAACGCAGGGATCTAAGCATCATCTTCAAGTCACATATCTCACTTTTTTCACTTCACTGCCATCCCTGACAAACACAGAAACAGCGAAAAAAGCACTGTAGCCAAATGACATTTTTCTTGCTTGCAATCACCACGAGACGACTCAGGTGGGCATAAAGCAGTCCTTTTGATACCATGTGAACTGACAGCACAACCTTTTGCAAAGAGCAAGCATTGCACCCCTGTTCCCTACAGCAGTAGGCTTGTTACCACAGTAGACAACATCTTCACAGCAGTCCACTTGTGCCGCAGCAGTAAACTTGTTTTGAAGTTGTGTTATCTTAACTCCAAACCGCAGTTACACCTCGATGCACAACCGCAAGGAAGAAATTCAGCAAATTAGGAACAATAATATTTAGCAAAAGTGGGTTCAAAGAATGTTTCATGTCACAAACGTCAGCTTTATAGGTGTGAACACTATTGAGAATTAAGTAGATTAGCTTATACGCCGAAAACTATTGGGCAATCGTCAATATTACCACTTCCATATGATTTAACGGCCCATTTTTCATTACACATTTTTAACATTCACTTTTAAAGTTTCACAAACTTTTTTTTTTCAGAATTACTTCAAAAAAGCCGGACTAAAAATAGCTAGCATATAAATAGTTGAGTGAGATCTGTTAATGAATTGTGCTTTCTTTCCTTTATGCTCCGATTTTATATCGCTTGTATTGTTTCCAGATTTCTGCTTCTGCCTACAGAACTGAAGGTTATAATCTATATTTGTGCATTTACATACTAACTTTATTGTCCTGTGCTTCCGTAACCAACTCGTCCAGTCTCTCATTGTTTTGCAGCTCTAACGAAGACCCTCTGCATTCGTGTGTAGCATTTCATAAAGTCTGCAATAACACTATCAATAAGATTTCTTCAGAGAAATAATTTCGCAGCGCCTTGCCACAGGCTATAGGCTGAAGGGGAGTGCCCAAGCTAAGGAGCCAAAGTTTAAGCCAGGAACTTGCCTTTGCAAGGTGAATCCCCGTCGAAAATCTTGGCAAGACACCCCACCTTCCTGCTACTTACCCAACCATGTTTCGTCTTCAGATAGCCTTGAAAGATTAGAAATTTAACTTACTGTTTCCTCCACCAAGTCGTCTTGCAGAGAGGTCCCATGAGTTCCATTCGGTGGTGTGGGAATATCACCATGAAAAGGGTGTCTTGTTCTTTCCATATCAAGTGATGTACTTCAAAAGCTTAGGACCTGGAAAGAGTTAAACTATTAGCATAAATGGCGGCGCCCCTCCTCCCCCCATTTCCCCGACAATAGGACGTAACAAGATAATGTCTCGGCTTGATCTTCCTTTTAATGGTGAAATGAAATACGTCAACAAACAAACCTGGAGTTTAGAGGCAGCATTAACATTTCTGGTAGTTGGTTAGGGTGTTGGTGACAACTAGATCTGCACTGAGTATTCTTTCACGTTGCTTGCGAACTCGCCTTGCAACTGATAGTCTCTTTTAATACGCTCTGCAACACACAACATTCACCATTCACATAAAACAGCTGCCAACTCACAGACTTGTGAGACATCAAATGCAAAAGTGCTCACTCATTTGCTGCTATAAACATGAGTATACTTACATAAACATGGCTTCTTGTTTCTTCAGACTTTGCTACATACAGGTCAGGCATGATTAAATCTTCAGAAGATTATCACCAAGGGCCTTGCACATCCAATGACACAGGGCCATGTTGCTTCTGGTATAGGACTGTCACTGCAGATGGTTGAGCAAAAATATTGCACTGAAGTATGCGTGTACTCCATTTCGGCATCAGGACGCACATAATTGCCGTTTCGTTGGAAGCTCGTGAACTACATGGAAAAAAAATGACATTTTGAGGTTGGTTTAGCGTCAGTAAGTAAGGGAGCTCACACTAATAAAAGTGCTTTTTCCACCCGGAACTGGCGACATAGCTGTTTGTGCTGTCTGTGTGAAAGCGGTCCGCCGCAAGAAGCGGTTGCAGACGTGTCGAAAATGCAGGCAAAATCTTTAGGAGCCTCTAGACGAATTCCCGGAATAAGGGCAGTACAAGAGAATTACGACAGCAGACACATTTTAGGGGCGAAGCTCCTTTGGGTGTGGGTCTCTCCCTCCTCTGTAGTATGTAGTAGTAGGTAGCCACCCCTATTTATGGGGGTGTTCACTAGATGGCGCTGTCGAGTCACCTCTAGTTTTCAGAAAGATCCCTAGATGGCGCGGAGGCGCTCGCTGCGTTGCAGATGCGTGTCTAGCCCCTCCCCCCCTCTCACCTCGCGAGGCCGGCGCAGGCAGCGTCTGCTATCGAGTTTATTGATTGAAAAAACCGACTGCTCGCGCTGCACAACGGTTCACTGACGACCCCGTATATATAGGCACTGGATTTTGACCTCCAAGGCAGTGCCTGTGTGAGATTGCTCCTGTGCGTGATTAAACAATACACATTCACAGCGTACATGTAAAATTAAAGAGAGCTGCAAGTCGCCATGACCCTCATCGACCCTTTAGTATGAACACGCCCGATCTCACGTCGTTGATGATGTACTGGGCAGAATTCACTGAAGATTCAGATATGGCGCGTGTCATTGGTGGAAGGCAATCGTTCTATTTAGTGCGGCGACGTACGCTAGGGAGGCCGTTGTAATAAAATCCGCTAGCTGTTGGCGTGCTTTCACTTTCGCTCGGAATATTCACGGTTTGCCGATGATTCCCTCCGGAGCTTCGCCCCACTCATCATCATTCACCCGTGAATATGCTGTGCATTTTTTAACCATATATATTTCAATGAAACCAAAATCTACTTAACAACTTTTGGTTGCGTCTAGGCGTAGTTGACGCCCCTGAGCTCGTGCAACGCACAGAACTAAACCATCTACAAGTGAAAGTGGAGGCTACTGAATTACGCAGTGAAATGCGGTGCGCATCTAAAGAGCGTCTAAAGAGCGGGTGGGAAGAGGGCGAGCCAGAAACCGAAGAATTCGACTTCGCAGTTTTCCCTGGCACAGAGCGTCACAGTCCGACAATGCAAGTAGCGCTCTGGCGCTCGCCGCTTGAGATTTTTTACATTAGTGCAAGGACAACGCATCTAGAAAGGTTGGCGCCTCTAGTCTGAAATGGTGCTGCCAATTTTGACCATCATTTACGTCGTTGCAGGGCTGGACAGTCCTCCATTGAGACCTGCACTTTTCTGCTGCAAACTGAAGCCCGTGCACAACAGCGACTGACCAAGTTTCCCTATGACGGTGCCATCCCTGTGAGACGTGTTAAACGAACAGTGTCTTTGAGTGATCGCAAGATAATACTGATGCTGCTGCGCAGTCGCCATCATGTGTAAACGCGTCCGTCCGCCTATTAACGTTTGGCTGAATGTACAAATGCGGCATGGCCACCTTCCCATTGCCTGCTTCGCGTAACATCGATTCCGCCAGTGCGTGGCATGATCTGCTATTTTTTTGCCACTTCCCTCTCCCCTAGTGAAAGGCAAGCTGCAGCCTATTTTACATCTTTTGTCGAAAGCAGTAGTTGCATGGTTTAATCCGTTGTCACGTCTGTGTATCAGGGCTACCTGAAGCACTGTTGTCGCAAAAGACGAAGAAGAATGGCGACGTTCACCTTGGCGGGTCAGCGAGGGAGCCCCAGTTTCAGCACATTAAACACTTCCCCACTTAAGCGCACATCCTTCACTGACGCACGAATACTGGCACTTATATTCCGTTGACAAGCCTCGACAAATTCAAGCGATGAGGAGGGAAAATTGCGAAAAAAAAAAGAAATGATAGGCGGTTTGGCTCCACCAAACAACGTAGCATTATGCAAAAGCACGTTCGTGACTCATGAACAAAGGCCAACGCGGTTATTACGTCAAAGATCGTTACATCAAAGCGCTACAGCCGCGCTGCCGAAAGTGACGAAGAACGCCAAGCCCGAGTGGTCCAGGCACACGTGTAGAAATACCGAAGAGCTGAGGGCCACTGGTGACAAATGCCCATAGTGAGTTCAGCTGAAAACATTCCTTTCCTGATGTCCACAAAATCTCGATAGGTAGAGTACAGAGTGCTTTTGCAATAAAAGAAGTCCGTCTATACAAAGCACAAATCAGAACAACAGAAAAACACTTACCAAGCTCGAGTATTCCGTGCGGTCGAAGGCGATTGCCTCAGTAGTCGCACCGCATGTTTGTTGAACTGAAAACAAAGTAGTGTTCACAGTCTCAAAATGCATCCTTGCAGCGGCCGTGCGCTGCTTCGAACAAATCCCGGTTCATCACTGCCGTGACCGGATGCGCACGCAACCCGAACGGCACAAACTTGTGCGCTAACCATAGAGGAAACACGAACAATCCACACAACGCTCCCGTGCAACGCACCGCTCACGACGCCATTTTTGCAACCCGTTCCCGAAGGATGCGCGAAGAGATGACATAGAAACATGGCCGTTGCTTCTGCCCTGAAGCACAATTCGGACTTTCCGATCCGGCTTGACAACGACACGGCGATCGTGAGTTAAGCTAAAACACAACTTTGTGGACAATGTGTGCTCTTGGAACCAGTGTTACTACACGGAAAAAAAGGAAACAGGATAACTTCTAAGGGCTTTTTTCTTTGTTAGACACAACATTAATGAGAACTAACAGACAATAATGCCAAGGAAATTATAGGGGGTATTATTTGTAACAATTAAGATATAAACGTGAAGAAACTAAAGTGGACGACAAGATAACTTACCGCCGGCAGGGACCAAAAAAAAAAAAACCTTTTCTTTATTGCTGGCAGGGCGCCAAAGCATTGCTTGCTTCCACTTCACACTATTGTGACTTTCATCAGTCTAGCTGGATCTGCAGCAGGGGAGCGGCTTTGCGCGCTTTTTCCGTGCAGCAAGGCCGCGTTGGCGACGAGAATTGACGCATTATGCTAGCCGATTTATTGTACAATATAGAAAATCATCTTGTGCTGCTGATGTTTTTTATTCATTTCAGTTCGTTTCAGTTCGTGAGATATTTAGTTGTGCCGTATAGATGTATACAATATAATAATGGGAGAAGTGCCAAGCGTATAAATCATTCATTTCGTTTTTTCAAAATTTCCTCCTTGGCTAAGGACTGTTTCCTGAAAATGCTAATCAACGTGTCTTCCGTTGGGACCACACTTAGTGTCTTGGGAGCTTTTTAGGAAACATCGCATTGCGCCTGCAAGGAACATTTGGTATATTATAGTCGGTGCGGTGAATTATAAATTGTACAAGGGACCGAAATCTGTGTAGGCAGCAAATACGATGTCGCAGGAAAAAGAGGTATAGCTCTCATTTTGTAGAGTCAGTGATTCCTCGCCCAGCAAATATTTTCGTTAGGCATACAGAAAATTTTCCTGCGGTATACAGGGTGTTTCAAATTTTTCTCTAGAGTTACTATTTGAAACGTTCATTAAGCAATCTTTGTTAATTTGCGAGCTTGGCGGATTGGAAAAAAATATTCTGACGTGACCTATATGGCTCAGAACAATACTGCGCTAATTGGAGACGCGTAGCCCCTATGTTTAATATTTTTATTACTTGGTGCTTTTAGCTGAAACACCCTGTATACCGCAGGAAAATTTTCTGTATGCCTAACGAAAATATTTGCTGGGCGAGGAATCACTGACTCTACAAAATGAGAGCTATACCTCTTTTTCCTGCGACATCGTATTTGCTGCCTACACAGATTTCGGTCCCTTGTACAATTTATAATTCACCGCACCAGGGGCGTAGCCAGAAATTTTTTTCGGGGGGGGGGGGGGTTCAACCATACTTTATGTATGTTCGTGCGTGCGTTTGTATGTGTGCGTGCCTATATACGCAAGCATAACTGAAAAATTTTCGGGGGGGGGGGGTTGAACCCCCCCCCCTTGGCTACACCCCTGCACCGCACCGACTATATTATACCAAATGTTTATTGCAGGCGCAATGCGAAGCAGGCTTTGATAATTGGTTTAACTTACATTTGAGGGCACTAAAAGCGCCGCGCGTTTGGCGGCAGTCATGTGGTATTTTCTTGAAATTCGCGCTCTTTAAAGAAAGGCCGGAAAGAAAAATTAAGCAGGGTAGTTTTCTTAATACAGATTGAAAAATTCTATGTTCCTGAACAAGCGCTACAACTTTTGTATTGAAAACTTCTCTTTAGAGTTGCAATTTGAAAAGTTCAGCAATCTTTGTTAATTGCCGAGCTTGGCGGATTGAAAAAATATTCTGACGTTCTCTATATGGCTCAGAACAATATTGCGCTAATTGGAGACGCGTAGCGCCTATGCTTAATTTTTTAATACTTGGTGCTTTTTAGCTGAAACGCCCTGTATAGTTCCGATATAACTCCCTGCTGGCTCGATGAGGAAGATACCTTGAGGTGTAATCTGTGACTGGGCGGCCGTGCACGTGTTTATTAAGCGCATTGACCATGCGGGCACGCAGGCACCTTATCCTACGCTTTGCTCACGTCTAAATTGCGAACTTCCACTCCATTACTTAGGCATCCTTGGGATCTCGGTTCAGGGTTACCAGAAAATCTGTTGGTTACAATACAGGGGTTTCATGCCGGCAGCAGTGAGAAGTAACTGATAAACAGGTCCATTCGCGTTCTGTTTCGACTGTGTAACCCTTAACCCGAGCCAAGATATTAAAATCATCAAAAGTTCGAACGATGCAACCACTAGTTTATAAGTTACTCGAGTTTATAGGTATACTTATAGGTTATTGGGTTTACAGTGTATCACTCATGATATGCGCAACATCGCATCGTAGTGCGCACTTCGTCGCCATAAAACTGATATCTCGGCTCATGGGACGATGAGCCGCCCTACACACGCTAGTGCACTTGGTGTGCCTGGTAAGCCCACGATGTACGCACAACTCAATTTACGCAATGGCGTCGATCCATCTGGTAAAGATTAGCTCAAAGCATATCTTGCTTAGATTAGTACTCGGCGACTGCTTCACATGAAATCGATTCCCAGTCTGCATGAGATGTGCCGAATTTCTTTAGCTTGTTGTCCTCGGGCAAAATGATTGTTTCCTTTGTTTTTCTCACGTGTTGTTTGATGTTTATTCAACAATGGTTGACTTATAATTCTTAGATTCATCAAGAACAATAGTTCATTCTAATTGACTTCATTATCTCTAGTAGCAATTGAGATTTTTAAGCTCATTTGTTCCACCCGACTCTTCGCCAAGCCCCTTCTGAGGGTAGATGAGAATTACCCAAGGAAGATCATGATAATAATCGTCATCGTCAACACCAAGTGAAGTCAAGCCATTTCTCGTTGTCAGCTGCCGGTGCCACAGTGGTTACGGATCTCGACTGCTAACCCGAAGTCGTGGATTTGATCCTGGCCGTGGCGGTTGTATTTTGATGAAGGCGAATTCCTAGAGGCCGGAGCAATTATACTTAGGTGCGAGTTAAAGAAGTTAACTTGGTCGAAATCTCCGAAGCCCTCCATTACGGCGTGCCGAAAATCATGTCTTAGTTTTGGCCCGCAAAGACCTCTGCTATTATTATTATTACTCGCACTCGACCAGTGCTATGCTATTATATATCATTCTGTCTTCGTGAAAGCATTCCGTTGGCACGTGTGTGCATAGTTTCTTCCTTGTCTCAGTAGCTGCGCCATGGTGCAACATGCATCGCCAACTCGCACAACTTTTCACGTTGCTAAACAAACACGTCTAAAATGGATTAAACAAAGATGTAATTGAACTAATCGAACAGGATGAGAATAACTTTGTTAGTTCCGTAGTTATTCGTTAAATTATCTTTTAGAATCCCTAGAAAATTCCGGCATTCTTGGCAGACTTCATGATTGAAATAGTAAAAGTTATTAAGACACAATCGTCAGTGTCGCCTGAATAAACAATAACAGAATAATAATAATAATTGTTGGGGTTTTACGTCGCAACAGCCTACTATGATCATTAAAGATGCAGCGGTGGAGGGCTCCGGAAATTTCGACTACCTCGATTTCTTTAACGTGGGCCTAAATCTAAGCGCACGTCCTCTAGTATTTTGTCTCCATAGAAATACGACCACCGCGTGCTTCGGGCCAAATATTTAATGAAAGGGGCTAGGTCAGTTTCCTTTCTCAGGAATAAATGCGAAGTATGCCAGGTAGTATAAGATACTTTATTCATGTCTACGGACATTGTAAAAAGATAGAGTGTAAACGTAAAAAAAAATATTAAGATGTCATTGCAAAATACGATTACAAAGACGCACTGATATTTCGTGGTTCATTTCGAAAATTGAAAGTTCACACCACAGTGGTCAGCCAACAAGTGTTCCTCCTGTCATCTCGGGATTTAAAAGTCCGCATTATGCCCATTTCGTGCGCTTTGTGCCATGAAATACGATGGTCGTCATAACAGCGGCTACAATGTTCCTGGTTGTCCCAAAAATGCTAAATACTGGAAATGAAAAAGCGTTTACCAATAGTGCACGCTGTAGCATCAGTATTAGCAAGTCGGTTTTGTACACACATTTCTAGCGTTCCTTATTACTAATCTGAGTTAATGAAATATAGAAACACCTTAGTGGTTTTCCCGAGGAACCCTGGTGACATATGCCACAACAATATCTTGTTCGTACCAGCAGATTATGCTTCACGCCGGCTCTGCAAAAAGCTCGGGAAGCAGCACGCTGCGGCAATATGCCACCGCTACGGCAGCGTAGAAGCCAATAAATAACCCTGAATAAAAAACAATTCACTGTATGCACAGAAGGTGCAGTTATCACGGCGAGACATGTTCTGCGGAATGCTGTGAGCTGTCTGGCGTAGTATGTGTCTAGAAAAATTGGCAATTCACTGCCATTCGTCGACTTCGAGATAACGCCGACACACAGCGCTCCCCTTTCTGCGTATTGAGGCAAAGCGACATTATCAGGGCGTGTGTACTGTTTCCTTTTCGTTCACCCTTATTTAGCGCCGCGTCACTGCGTACGTCATGCCGGGACTTTTGAATTCTTAAAGCTAGGTACGCCACTTCGTGCCATTCAGGCGAACTAAACCGCCGGTGTCCAGACAAGCTGCATATGCCAGGATCGGAGGCGCTGGATGATTTCTGCACCTCGCCTTGTTTTGCAATGGCTCCGTGATCGGCCGAAGTTTGACCAAGCTACGATGTCATGCGATGACGTCATATTGACGTAATGTTGAAGTCATTATGACGTAAAAAATTTAGATGCCTATGACGTCATGGTTACGTAACACGGTGACGCCGTCATGAGTGCGTGATACCCATGATGATGCCGTCATCACATGATGATGTCCCGTGACATCATGCTGACGCCGCGGGACGCTGACGATCCATTGTTGCGTTTGATGATGCATCTAAGATTTTCGCCTTTAAAAAACTGTCTGCAAAGAACAGGAACGCGGACGTCCGCTGAAGGAAAAAAATTACACCATCTCCCGCTAAAGGGGACCATGAGGCGATGCGAAGCCGGAGCACTTGCACGATCGCGTTCCGTTGGCGTTCGTTGGGCATGCTACCGACCTCGCGTCGTGGAACGCGAAGAGGGACGCTACGCGCGTCGTATCTTCCATCTAGCCTGGCCGTTAATTCTCACAGGGCGAGCGGGGAACGCGGCCTACAGGCGGGCGAGAGGGGGGCAGCGTAGGAGAGGAGAGAGAAGGGGATGGGACGCGCATGCGCTCGAGCTCATCGCGGCGTTGAGCAGGGGAGAATTTCGGCATGTCTAGCCCGCGTTTCAGAGGAAGAGTGGAAAGGGGGAGGGGAGAAGGGGAGAGGGAAAGTGGAGAGGGGAAGTGGAGAGGGAAAGTGGAGAGGGGAAGTGGAGAGGGAAAGTGGAGAGGGGAAGGGGAGAGGGAAAGTGGAGAGGGGAAGGGGAGAGGGAAAGTGGAGAGGATGTGTGGAGAGGGGAGAGGAGGTGTGTGGAGAGGGTATGCGCATGCGCAGTAAGGGTGGTCAGAACGCACACCACCACCACCACCACCACCGGATTGAGCTCCGCCTTAAGATACTTCGCATCTAAAAATTTACGCCTAGAAGGTAGAAGAACGTAAGCACAAAAAGTATGGTTGAAGTTTTCGTGTGATATTTTTTGTAATAGAGATATGAACAGCGCAATTTTCCGCAGATAATTTTTTCGCATTTTGCAATTGCATTTAAAGGATCTCAAGGCCAATTAACAATGTTCAACCATAGTGATCTATGTAGAGGTTGCCAACAAGCTTGAAGAAATATGCAGACGGGACCTGCACAGTAACCTGAGCAGTGACGGAGGACTTTGAGGTTGAGCTTTTTCAGCAGTTCCATGTTATATTTGGCTCCATTGACAGTGGCCTTGTCAGATCTCGGTGACCACTCCTCCATAGTAGAGTATACTGTGTCTCGTCTCCTCTGTTCTGATCTAACTTGCTCAGTGTGGAGAGGTTGTTGTGTGGAGCACCTCGGTTACACAATTCCTCTACATTCTGTAGCACAAAAAAAGAAGGTATGGTTAAGCAAAAACAAAAATGCCCTATTAGAGAAATTAGGAGCCCTAGCCCCATCGGGAAAAGCGCGTCAAATGAAGCTTCACTCGTGTGTGCCTGACGTACTGCTTTATTTATTTATCAATCGCACTGCGCAATGTTACCTCTTAACTACTGTCATCCTCCTTGCATAGAATTGGACCTTTATCCACGTGCTTAGCAGCGCAGAACTTCAGTAGTACAGGCAACAACGGCGATCACGCGTTCAATCCAGGTTACATTGGAATGTGGCAAAGTGAAATGACAAATCACCTCGAATAAAGATCAGATTGCCATATCAGAAATGACTGATCGCCGACAAGATCACGATAGGGACAGCCACGATTATTGGACACGGCGCATACAAATACGCACGCGACCGGCGCACCTTCGAGTTCTGCATTTATGCCCACTCGCCGGCGCCGGATTTTTCTCGTGCGATGCGACAACCGATGTTGGTGAGTGATAACGAGCTTAGCTTGAAAAATCAGCACCGAGTGCTCTGTAAAAGTGGTTAAACAGCCACGCTGAAACGCGTGGGCCTGGCATTTATTCTTGAGCTGCGAAATCTCATACCTCGTTGTTTTTCTCCGATGTTAGCATTGCTGATAAGTGAACCATTGAGAGGGCTTTGTTTTCGCAAGCATGAAAAAGAAAATCAAGAAAGATTTTTCGACATGTGCTACACTGATTGATTGAAATAACGTTATTGTCCTCCTGCGGGGCGCGTGCTAGCACGCATTGGGTTACTCCCATGTTGGGACCTCCAGGCCAAACCTGTCGGCCGCTTCGCGGTCCTGCTGGACAGCCCAAAGCTGGTCGACCAGGAGCGGGCTGCGAATGACCGCCTCCTACCTGCCCATGGAGGAATCGGGGCTTGATTTAACGCACCCCCAGAGCATGTGTCCTAATGTGGACACCTCCCCGCTTGCGGGGCACACGTCATCCGGTTAGCTCTCAGGGTATATTGCATGTAGTGTAAAAAGATTTGGGCATGGTTATGTCTGTAACAATCTAAACGTAAGCGCCTGAGGCCGATTGAGCTTGGAGTGAGTAGGGGGTATTCTGGGGGTGATAGTTTGCAACAATAAGCTCACAGCGTTGAACCGTGATGGTATCGAACGGAAACGTGTCCCGCCACATTTCCCTCCGCCCCCTCGTGCCCAGTAACCCATGTCACCCAGGTGTACGTCATCAGAGTGCTTTGGAGTTTCAATATATTGGGTGCTTGGGCAGACACAGAACAAAACAGAAAAAAAGCGATTAGCATGAAATTGGGGGCTGTTGCACATCTAAAGGAATAACCTGGGCACTAGAAAAAAAAATCGGCAGATCCCACGCACTGTGGGAATCGATGAAATGCGAAGCAGCCAGCAAAGAGCTGCATATATCGCCTTGTTTGTCTTTGAGGCAAATGAAATCATTCATGCCATGCCATCTAGTCTACCATATATCGCACGTTTGCCATGCACGCATGCATTCACTGTCTAGTGTACACCATGCCAAAGAAACGCATATTCTGGTATATAAATGCATGACCTGACGTTTATTTTCATCACGCATTCGTGTCATGCCATACCAATTTTGGTATATATATGACGTTAACAAAACGGCCGGAAGCGCACCATGACAGTGGCATGTAAATCATACCGTACATGACATGCACAACATGATTTGCATGTTAAGACCTCTCATTTATGTTCGTCATACAGTCACATCGCGCAATACCAATTTTAGTGTATATCAAAGGAGCGAAATGGCCGCGAGATCACCATGAGTAGAGCATGTAAATCATGCCATACATGACATGAATATTATGGTTTTTCGTGCTACCACCTGTCACTAATGTTCATCATAGAGTCACATCGCGCAATACCAGTTTTGGTGTATATCAATCTATCGAAACGGTCGCGAATGTACCATGAGCGTGGCATGTAAGTCATGACATACATGGCATGCATGTCATAGTTTTCATGTTTCCACCTGTTATTCATGTTCTTCATACAGTAACATCGCGCAATACCAATTTTGGTGCATAGCAATCTAGCGAAAGGGCCACGAGTGCGCCATAAGCATGGCATGTAAATCATGTCGTACATTTCATACATGTCATGATTATCATGTTACCACCTTTCATTTACGTTCGTCATACAGTGGCATCGCGCAATACCAATTTTGGTGTATACCAAGCTAGCGAAACGGCCGGGAAAAGCACAATGAGCGCGGCATGTAAATCATGACATACATAACCTGCATGTCACAATTTCCATGTTACCACGTCTCATTTACGCTCGTCATGCAGTCGCGTCGCGCAATACCAATTTTGGTGCATGTCAAGCAAGCGAAATGGCACGAGTGCGTCATGATCATGATATGTAAATCATGTCATGCATGTCATGTATGTCATGATTTTCATGTTACCACGTCTCATTTACCTTCGTCATACAGTCGCTTCGCGCAATACCAATTTTGGTGTACATCGTGCTAGCGAAGCGGCCGCGAATGCATCATGAGCGTGGCAATTAAATCACGACATACATGACATGAATGTCATGGTTTTCATCTTACCAACTGTCATTCATGTTCTTCAAACAGTCACATCGCGCAATACCAATTTTGGTGTATATCAATCCAACGAAACTGCCGCCAGCGCATCATGAGCGTGGCATGTAAATCAGGTCGTACATGACTGGCATATCACGATTTTCATGTTACCACGTCTCACATACGTTCGTCATACAGCCGTGTCGTGTAACACCAATTTTGGTGTATATCACGCAAGCGAAACGGACGCGAATGCACCATGAGCGTGGCATGTAAATCATGACATACATGTCATGAGTGTCATGGTTCTCATGCTACCACCTGTTATTGATGTTCTTCATAAAGTCACATCGCACAATACCTGTTTTGGTGTATATGAATCTAGCGAAACGGCCGCGAGTGCGCCATGAGCGTCGCATGTAAATCATGTCATACATGACATGCATATCATGATTTTCAGGTTACCACGTGTCACTTATGTTCGTCATACAGAAATGTCTCGTCATACCAGTTTTCGTATGTATCCCTTCATTTAAACGGCCGCGAGCGCCCCGAGACCATGTCATGTAAATCATGCTGCACATGACATGCGCGTCATGATTTGCATGTTAGGACATGTCATTATGTTCGTCATGAACTATTATCACGTCGTACCAATTTTGGAATATATGAAATTAACGGAACGGCCGCAAGAGCCCAAAGGCCATGGAATGTAAATCACGCTGTTCATGACATGCGTGTCATGGTTTTCATGATATGACCTGTCATTTATGTTCGGAATAAGGCCATGTTATGACACACCGATTTTAGTATACATCCGATTAACGGAACGGCCAGGGAGCCCAAAGACCGTGGAATGTAAATCATGCTGTTCATGACATGCGTGTCATGATTTTCATGATATGACCTGTCATTTATGTTCGTATAAAGCCATGTTATGACACACCAATTTTGGTATACATCGGATTAACGAAACGGCCAGGAGAGCACGAAGTCGTAGGCGGCTAGATAGATAGATAGATAGATACGCTCAAAGTCACAGAAGTTCGCTAAGAAATGCCTCGCATTTAAAACATGGCTGATCCCTCTGTCATAGGAATGGGTATAACACGAAAGTGAAACGTGTCTTCACAGACGTAGGTGAGAAGCGCGAAGGAATGAATGCTACAGCAACAAATTGTAATGTCACGCGAAGAACGGCAAGCAGCTCGAAAGTTGGAACGCACTGTTCAAGCAGAAAGTGCGCACGGAACGAACATACACAAGATGAGCGCGAACTAACTGTCACAATTGTAACTTATTTCTGTGTGAGCAGCGCGCTCCTTTCGCAAAAGCGGCCGCTGCAGTGAGCGACGTGACCTTCGTGCTCTCAACGCAAACTTGCGGTGACAGCACAAGGCGTACATACCACCGCGATCACGAGATAAACCCGCGCACGAGCGACCACGCCCTCTAGAGGCGCGCACCCGTCCGCGTGGGGCGACGACCTTTAATGCGCACTGTTCGAGCGCTTCGCGCCATCTCACTAGTGATAACGAAAACACACTGATGTACCACCGAACTCTGAGTACCGCCACCGGCAAATGGTGCATATATATAGATCGCCGTTAGTATGGCAAAGAACGTGCCGTCTGTTGCCGAATCGTTTGGCGCCCCACGCTGCGGAGCGAGGGGTCGTAAGTTCAACTATTGGCGACGGAACGTTTTCTTCAGGAGTTCTTCTTTGTCAACTGTTCGTTTTTTCAGTTTACGACATCATATCTCCGAGGGAAATATGTCAGTAGAGCCATGGTGGACCTCGGCATAAAGCGCTTTAGTGTTAAAAAAGAAAATAAGTGTCTGGGTCGCAAGTTATGAAAATGTGTCAGGAACGATGCTGTTCCCATCAGCGATGGATTATACACTATCTCCGCGCTCCAGATATAAGTGAAAGCAAACATTCCACAATAGAGTTAGTTATATGCTTCGAAGATACCACAAGTGTGTGTTGACAGGAAAATGGCAGCTTTCCGCGCCTGAGGCTGATAAATGAGGGCATATCACGACTGCCATTTGTCATGCAGTTGGCCGCCCAACTTCAATAACACGAGAGTTCCGGCATGTTTCACAGCATGAGCTCTTTGTCACCACAAGCATGACATTAGCTTCGCGCTAAGAGAATACTCGCGCCGCTTCCAAAGTATACGTAAATAGGTAGCGAAGCGCCATGGATCACCGCTGTAGAAGTTTATCTGCCTGAAAACAAAAATCCTAGCCGGCAAACTGAAGCGTGATGTCCTAGTAACTGTGCAATGAAGCTCACAGGCACTCTAATCGCACGAAGTTGATTTCAGTCCTCGTTCTGGGGAGACAAAATCGATCTAACAGCCTCCCATATTTATCGCCGAAATGCTCAAAGCACATTTGTGATTGAATCTGTTTGTGAAGGCTGTAGTGGCAGAATATGGCTATGACATGCATTTATTTCTTTTTTTTTCACCGCTCGCTTCTAGAATGCCTTCAGTGAGATGAACGCAGTGAAATTAATGAGTGAGTGTCCAGGACAATAAACATTCTACACGGTATCACATTACAACGCGCACGATGACATGAGATGTTCGTAAGTTATTAAGCTGCGAAATTGCAACCTGTTTGTTCTTCGCCAATGTGAGCACATCATATAACCTAACCAATGAACGGGATTTGTTTCTGCAGGTATGAAATAAATGAAACTCCTGTTCCGACATGTACATAGCCTTATTTTAGGAACAAGAATCTCGCCGTGTAGAACCACAGGGTACAGAACAAGAATACACTTTAATTGCTTTTATATAATACCTGAAATCTTTAACTACGTTATTTCCGGAAAGGAAAGTTACAGTTGTCCAGAAAATTTTAGTATGGCATTAATACTCTTAAGCATGGAAATTGAGAAAGGGAGCTGCATTCTGCAGGCTAGCCTAAATAAGCTGGCGACAAGATTCTGCATATATTACTGTGTGTGCCACTCTATTATAAATGCAACATCCATACCCTGCACGATGCAAACTTTGTAGAAGTGATCGTAACTAAAAATGCAGTAACGAAAATGTGTGTTCTGAAATCGGATGCCCATAAATTCGCCTGTACACAGAGAAAACTCTGAGTAAAAAAAAAAAGATATGTCAAGTGTGCTGAAAAGAATGTTACGGAACACCGAAAGGAGTTGTGACAGGTGCGCATAATTCGGTAAGCAGCGAGCAGGCACATGAAGCTCATACCTCACGCCGGTGTTCTTACCTGTCAGCCGCACTGCATATCGCACCTCAACATGCATACCGACATAAGGGAACGCAGTGCGTGTGCACCACGTCTGCACACCGTCGACACCTTTCCTTACACGGGTAAACAATATATTGCTGCAGCAGAGATAACGAATAAGACCTCAAGTGGCCAAGATAAATACCGAATGTCACACGACGTGGGATGTATAATAGAAGAATTTGTTTTCGGGAGGTCTCGGAGAAGTTGAACATGACGCTACGCGCAATACCGAATATGCAGTGAATGAATCGGCATGAAAGAAATGTGGTTCTTAACTATGTCTGTCGAAGTCTGTCCCGACTGCATGCGGGAAAGAAAACGTCTCATGCGGGAAGGCTATCTCATGCAAAGTGAGAGCCGACGCGACAGCACAACCAGACCAGGTATAGGCAATAGCGCCCCACCCCCCCACCAAAAAAAAGGAGACGAATTGCATGAAACATGGGGTTAATGTACACCTGAAGGCAAGCGCGGTGTTTGGAAAAAAGGAAAACAAGCATCTGCATCTGAGGTTATGAAAATGTATGAGGAACGATGCTGCCCCTGTGAGCGATGTATTATGCCCTCTCTAAGGACTTCTGACATAAATGGTAGAAAACACTTTATCACAGAATGATATATGTGGCGAAAACGTGGCACGTGCGGATCGAGAGGAAGGTGCCAGCAATATGCAACAGCGGCTGATAAATGAACGCTTACCTCGGTTCGCACCTGTCTTGCAGTTGGTAGCTTCACTTCGATAACACGAAAGTTCCTGCACGTTTTACACCAGCTACGCTTTGTGAAAAGAAGCATGCACGACATACGACTCAATCTGCTTCGTACTGAAGATTAACTTCACGCCGTTTCCAAGATATACGGAAACTGGTAGCGAGGCTTCCATATAAGCCCACATGCCAAGGCAACGACGGCTTGCTACAAACGTCGCCCTCTACGAATATTGGGGTGGACTACCAGCAAGCGAAAATATCTTTTTTTTATTTGAAAGTGACGTGAGAAGGGAAACGCTGACGACGTCACGCTTTGTCGCTACGTGGCACGAAATCACGGTGCTTCTTAAAGGCGCTGCTGTTTTTCTTGCCAGCACGAGATGGCAAAACGGAACGTTTCGCTCACCAATATAAAAAGCCGTTGATGCGCGAATGGCTAAATTATTTTTTGAATGAAATCAATGAAAACCAACCAGAAAATCTTTTCACGACGAATGTTGCGGTCGTTGCTGAGAATTTTTAAGGCACTGTCGTAAAACATCCGAAGCACCCTTCTAGTTGTAGTATTTGTAAAACCGAAGACATGTTTGCCTGATTATAATGCTTCGTTGCATTTCGCATCGTTATACGCCTCCACAAGAAAAAACGCCAGGCCTGCGCTAAAACCGCAGCACAGTCACAGCGAAAGCTGGAAGAGCGGTGTTTCTAGAGCCCGTTAAGCTCTCTTGGGGCTACAATGCAAGTACACTAGAAAGGTACCCACTACGCCATAAATTACAATTTTTGTGAAGTTTGGAAGCACCACTAAGCCATTATTCTTCATTCTGCGGAGAAGCGAGGCACCAGCTACACCTCTGTAAGGCATTATGTGCACTTTGTTCACGCGACGAATGATGACGACGAAGAATTATGGCTCAGCCCTTTGTAATGGGTTGGAATCTTTAAACGGCCCACCAGTTATGTAATTTGCATTGGGTGACGCCCGGTCGCTATTTCCCTCTCCCGTCATGCTGTATAACATACGTTGACGTGGGAAAGAAACGCGGGGGGGGGGGGCGAAGAACTTTACTGAGACCCCGAGGAAATGGATCATGCGCTTATGGGCTTCCTTGGCAACCAATACAAGTGCCCTTGCGAGGAACCCACTACGCTATAAATCATTGTAATTTTACTGAGACCCAGAGGAAGTGGATCATGCGCTTATGGGCTTCCTTGGCAACCAATACAAGTGCAGTTGCGAGGAACCCACTACGCTATAAATCATTGTAATTTTTGAGAAGTATGGCAGCAGGCACTCTGCCATTTTTCGTCATTCTACGGACAGCGTTGGTACCTGCTCAACCCATGTAAGGCATTATGCGCACTTTGTTGATGCTGTGCCTGATGACGATGAACAATTATGGCAGGGTCCTTTGTAATGGGTTGGAAGCATTCAACAACCTACTCGTTGCGCAATTCGCATTGTGTGACGCCTGGTTACAGAATTCGCGTTGTGCGACGCTTGGTGCTTATTTTACTCTTCTACCACGCTATATTGCATATGCTAATGTGGTTCCTTCCCGACATGAAGCCTGTATAGGACCTTTTAGCATAGCGGTTTCAAGCACCGGCATGGCTCAGAGGTTTAATACTGGGCTCCCACGGAGAGGGCCCGGGTTCGAACCTCGTTCCATCCTGGAATTTTTTTCTTATTTAGTTTTTTTTTATTTCGAGCGATACTGGTTACGGACACCGGCGGCGGCGGCGGCGGCGGACAACTACGGCGCCAAAAACGGCGGGTGAAATGATCTCATAACAGGTTTCGCTGTACAACTCACAGAAAAATGAGAAAGCGGGAAAGGGACAAAAAAAAGTTACTTGGATCTGAGCTGCCGGCATATGTTTTCTATCCCATCGTTAAAGCGATACTCTAACAAACGCTTATGCGTGGTCAGGAATATTTTCTGTTGAGAGAGCAGCATAGACAACGCATTTTCTAGCTCATGACTCGCTTCTATGCACTCGATGAAAAAAAAGTTATTCAAATCTTTTTTGTGTGCCCTGACTTGCCACGTATGTGACTCTCTTTAAAGAGACACGTCAACTCTCTTTATAGATCTTAATACTCTCTTCTTGTCTCCTTAAAGAGAGTCATAACGTCTTGTCTCCTTAAAGAGAGTCATAACGTGGCAAGTCAGGACTCACCGAAAGGAGTCGCACATACCCTTTTTTTCTTAGAATACGGTGCGCATTCGCAATCAACCTTAACAATCCTCCCCTCTACGCCCCGTTACTTTGCCGGCACATATTCATTGTCGCCATGGTTGAAGCAACATAATACTATTGTTCAACCTAACACATTGTGAAGTAAGCGCGAAATTGTGCTACATGTTCGTGTGCTAATATTTTGTGAACTGTAGCAACGCTGATGGCTATTACCAAGGTACTTCAAGTATTCAAAGACCCCAATATTACAAGCAATGTCTGCCATATCCCGTTAAATATTGCAGATATATATGCGGGGTATGTCGCACTGGCGCAGACACTTCCAACTCACATGCTCTGAGACTGTAACGAAAACCCACAAGGTGCTAACTGCGGCAACCTTCCGCTGCGCAGGCCGCTGCCTTGCGCAGTCCCGTCCTCTGCGACCAAATGTGGGACGTCCAGCAGGCCCGCGAGTCTGCCTATAGGCAAGACCTTACGCCCCCATGTGGGAAACTTAATGGGGCCCTGCGACACTTTTGCGACTGCCTTATTTAGCACCGCAAATGCGTGTAGTTATGAATGCCGAGACGAACGCAAAAAGAATTTTGCAAATTGGTGCATGCAAAGTGAAGTTATTAGTCCTCAAAGTTCAAAACTCAAGCAGACGACGACGAGAAACGTTTTTTTCGGATTTCACTCTCCCGCTGACGTCAAAGACCGGTGCCAATCACCGCGCGCGTCTTATAAAGACATACCGGAAATGTCACCTCATGGTGGCCTTCACACAGTACATTGCTACACCTCTTGTTGACGGCGTTGTTACCATGCTTACGACAAACCACGTCCGTCAGCTAGCAGACGCTCCCATGGTTTGTCGTGTAGTGCACAAAATGAGTCTGGAAGACCTAACAGACCTCGAGCGCGAGCTCTTGCGACGCAGTGATTGATTGCATGCAAGGAGGTTTAAAAAAAAATTCTGGAGCGGAAGCTCTCGCAATGCCTTGCCAGAACAAGTGAAGCCAGCTTTTGCCCACCAAAGAACTCGGAAACATGCTCTTTTCTGGTGGTGCCTACTAAGAGATTAAATAGCTTTGGTCTGTTAGTATAAATACTACGTTAATTATAAAATAAAAGATAGTTGTTGCCGACAAAAGTAACCCGTCGAGTGGAGTATTGGCGACTGATCTCCAATAAAATTTGCCATGACTTTGAGGCTTACTGATGAAAACTAGTAACACAAAGACACGCTTGGAGCAGTATCTGACCCGTAAAAGTTGCGATATTAAACTCGTCTGGCGTGCGTGGAAAACGCTCGCTTTCCTTCGCCAAACGCCGATGATTTATCTTGCCCCTACTAAGATGGCGGCCGCAGCCGCCATCTTGTGGTGGGCACGGCTTCACTCTCGCGCAATAATCGCCGCTCCAGCAATTTTTTTTTAACCTCCTTGATTGCATGTCGTGCACGCCATTGCAAATTGAAAGTGCGTCGCTGAGCCCCGCGCAACGCGAGGATGGCTCCATGGGCCCAGACGAAACGCTAACGCCCGATGACGCGGAAGGTGTCGGCCGGTAAGCGTTTAGAATTTTTTTTTCGTTGACAGCATCGCGCCGAACTGAGCGTTGCGTGTTTCGCAGGTGCCGGTGTGGCCGGTGTCGCTCGATGCCGCAAAAGGCAAAACGCGGAAGAGTATGGTTTATTTATTTTTTATTTTTTTATTTTCAAATACTGCCAATCCCTCAAAGGGATTATTACAGGGGTGGGAGTTAATTCATACATGAATGTACAGAAGTAATGCGAACAGCAAATTATGCGCTCTGTAAGAAATAGACATTTACACGTATAAACAAAAACAAAAATGCACACTCTAAGTAAGCAATTACATCAAGCATACCACAGCAATAACAATAAAACAACAGTATTAAACAGAGTAACATGTGTCCGCGTCAAACAGCTTCATCCACGAGTTCAGAGAATAATTCTAGCGTAGGCTGAGTAACAATAAATTCATCTAAGGCATTCCAGTCTCTTACAGCTCGTGGAAAAAAAGAGAAGCGAAATACATTGTTAGTAGGACGAAATTCTTCTAACGTGAATCTGTGTTTGTGTCGCGTATTTCTCGCAGAGCTATATGTAACAAATGACCTGGGGTTGATCTTAAAACTATTTTGTAACAACAAATACAGGAATTTCAATCTGTGCACTTTCGCTCGGTTAAACAAAGTAGCGAGGCCAGCCAGCCGAAGAAGTTCTGTTGGGGAATCACTACGCCTGTAACGATTGAAAATAAAGCGGACAGCTTTCCTTTGTACCCGCTCAAGCGCAGCGATGTTGTGTTTAGTATGCGGAAACCACGCAATACTGGCGTATTCCAATGTCGGCCGGATGAGACTGGTGTAGGCAAGAAAACGTGTTTCAAAGGTAGATCCGGCAAGCGATCGTTTGAGGAAGAACAATTTATTCATTGCTTTTTTAGAAATTTGCTGCACATGCGCATTCCAGCTTAGGTCACTGCTTATCGTTACACCCAGATATTTGTACTGTGAAACGTTTCGTAGTGGGGTACCGTTGATACTGTAAGGAAAGGTAAGTGTTGATTTCTTGTTAATAATGTTCATGTAGACCGTCTTTTCTGCATTTAACACCATTTGCCAGTCTGAACACCACTGAGCCACTTCGTACAAAGAATTACTAAGTTTTGTTTGGTCATCTTCAGTTTTGATTGTGTGGTACAGTACGCAGTCATCTGCAAATAGCCTAATGTTTACGTCGACGTGCTTAGTTATGTCGTTTATATATAGTAAGAAGAGCATTGGGGCTAATACAGAACCCTGCGGTACACCAGATAAAACGGGAACAGTATCAGATACGTGGTCATTGTACTGTACGTACTGATAACGGTCTGAAAGATAATCTTCAATCCAACACGTGAGTGGTCCTTCTCCTAATAGACATCTTAATTTATAGCTAAGCTTGAGGTGGGAAACGCGATCGGAAGCCTTGGAGAAGTCCATAAATATTACATCTATTTGTAGTTGGCTGTTAACATCTTTGGCAAAGGCATGAAGCGTTTCTACTAATTGAGTAACAGTCGACAGGCCACTACGAAACCCATGCTGATTGGAGTGTAATATGTCGTGACTTTCGACGAACTCTGTTAAATATTTCAGGATGATATGTTCCAGTATTTTGCAAGATGTGCATGTCAGAGATATTGGCCTGTAGTTAGCTGGGGAAAACGTATCACCTGATTTGTGCACGGGTACTATCTTTGCTAGTTTCCAGTCAGCTGGAAGATGACCAACGCGAATTGACTTTAAATATATTAGCTGAAGGAACTTGCTTACAGGCTCAGCGTATCGCTTTAAAAAGGCATTTGGAACGTCATCTGGACCAGTGCTTTTCTTTTCGTCGAGGTTTAGCAAGAGGGATAATACACCCGCCTGCGATATGAAGGGGGTGTCTAATGGTGTATCTACGTCACTTGGTCTGAACTGGCCGCGTTGAAGTAGGCCGTTATCAGCGGTGAAAACAGACTGGAAGTAGCTGTTGAAAAGATCGGCTGTCTGTTTTCCTCCCGGGGTAGGCGTATACGCTTTGTTAGTATGTTTCACACTTATGTATCGCCAGAACTTATGAGGCGCTGTTTTGATAAAACTGTGTAAAGAGTGACTGAGAAAGCGTTTTTTCGCTAAATTCACTTTGCTCTTAAGGGACCTACATAATACTGGGATTTCCGACGCAATACTACTGCGTGGGTGAGCTTTCTGAGCTTTTCTGAGCCTTTTTAATTTACGCTTCATATGAATTATGTCGCGCGTGATCCACGGATTGTGCTTTCTGATGTTTTTTGTGACTGTTGGAACAAAGTTGTCTATGCAATGCCTAACAATATTTCTGAATGTTGACCATATCATATTTACCGTTGAGTGTTCATTTGAGTAGAGGTCCAGGAAGTTGGGAAATTCGTGAGCAAGGTATGTCATGATGGCAGCGTCATCCGCTCTTTTAAATGCAGGTACTCGTTTTGTTGTAGCTTTTATATGAATAGCGCTTGGATATTGCAAACAACACGAGACTATTTTGTGGTCAGATAGGCCTTCTAATGTCTCTACGTTGATAGGATACTTTAAAAAGTGATCACTTATAAACACGAGATCTAGAATAGAAGCGGAAGAGCCTTGATTGCGCGTAGGAACTGTAACAACTTGTGTAAGGTTAAATGTGAACATGATATCAGCAAGCACGTTACCAGTCTTCGTCGCTAGATTCAGCGAGTCCCATTTCACTTCAGGCAGGTTAAAATCACCTGCTATAATAATTTTTTTCCCACGAGGAGCGTGTGTAAGCGTATAATCGTAAAGTGCTTCTAAAAATGAAACTTCAGCATCAGGTGGTCTGTAAACGACGCCAATGTAGGTTATTTCATCCTTGACGTAGAATTTACACCATACTGCTTCGGTGTCAGAGGCCACGGGCATAGCTGTGTAGGGAATACCGTGCCGAATTAATAGGGCTACTCCTCCTCCTCTCGTTTTCCTGTCCTTGCGCAGAATCGCATACCCCGGTGGTGCTACCTCGTGATCTAGGATACCGGAATGCATCCACGTTTCAGTGAGCGCTACAATATCAGGTTGATAAGACAGTAGGACAGCTTCGAGTTCATGTGTTTTATTGATAATGCTGCGACAATTTACATTCAAAAGTGTCAACGTGGATGGTTCCGAGTGTGGCGCGCTTTTGCGCGTCTTTGTCCTTCGTTTTTTTCAGCCTCAACGATGTCATTTCGTTCAATGTCCCAGAAGAATAGGCGGCCATTTATGCGAACTTTATCGTAAATTAATGTAACCTTCTCATGGCGGTCACGATTAGCTTTTGTTTTTTGCCACAACTTTCTTCTGATGTCACGAATGGGCTGGGAGAAGTCTTCGCTAATCGAGAAGCCTGTGTCTTTGAGTCTTGAACACCGTTTTAGAATGTTAATTTTGTCACGGTAGTCCAACAGCCTTAAGATTACTGGTCTTACTTTTTGTTCATTACCCGGTTTTCGAGCACCCAGTCGGTGAATTCTCTCTATTCCTGAGGTAGTAAATTCTAGTATATCTTGGAATACATTTTTCGCAACCGTATCGTGTAAAGATTTAGACGTTTCATTCTGTTGTTCTTTCACACCATAAATGATAAGGTTAGATCGCCGGCTTCTGTTTTCTAGCTCGTCGACTTTTTTCGCCATAGCCGAGAGACCGTTTTCCAGTTCCGATATTCTTTTCGTACAGTCTACTATTTGTTTTTCAAGCCCGCCGATTTTCTCGATCTTTTTATCTATTGCATTCAACTTCTCGTTGATTTCAGTTTTTCCGTTCTTAATTTCCTGAATGTCTTCAGCTATCAGTTTTAGCTGTTCTGCTACTGTGGGACCCGGATTTTGTTCGATGTCGCCACCGAGAAGCAGCAATGATTTTAGAGAATCTATGACATCGTGTAACATTTCACACAATAGCATTATGGACCGTGGGCACGGCAGCAAGAGTAAGCAGACGTCGTCGCTACGATAAGATTTAGCGTTGCGTTTCCTCACCTGCATGAAAAATAGTAGCGGGTTTGAGCACTGCATCTTGGTGTTGCTGCCGAGCCCACTGCCGCACGGTCCTTGCGAAGCTTGTTTTATAGCTGTGATCCTCGATACCGATAGATCTGCCGGTTCCAAGAATGGTAGGGTAGCGCCGCTAGGGACGCCATCACATGGCCGGTAGCGAAGCACGTCATGAGGCGGTAATCTTTCGATCGTCATGTTGGGCGCTAAATGTTGCAGCTGTAGCGCATCACATTGTGCCGCTGTTGATGATGACCGCAGCAAGCCAAGCAATATCTGCATGAAAAATAGTAGCGGGTTTGAGCACTGCATCTTGGTGTTGCTGCCGAGCCCACTGCCGCACGGTCCTTGCGAAGCTTGTTTTATAGCTGTGATCCTCGATGCCGATAGATCTGCCGGTTCCAAGAATGGTAGGGTAGCGCCGCTAGGGACGCCATCACATGGCCGGTAGCGAAGCACGTCATGAGGCGGTAATCTTTCGATCGTCATGTTGGGCGCTAAATGTTGCAGCTGTAGCGCATCACATTGTGCCGCTGTTGATGATGACCGCAGCAAGCCAAGCAATATCTGCATGAAAAATAGTAGCGGGTTTGAGCACTGCATCTTGGTGTTGCTGCCGAGCCCTACCGAGCTGCCGAGTTTGATTACTAAAGTCCCTGAAAAATAACTAAAGTAGCGCCATTCGTGTCAGTGTGCAGACACCTCCTCTCTCGTGCGCTTTGTAGATTGCAGATGAAGTTAGTTGAGCTGCGACGCTCGCAGGGCATGGCTATTGGACAGAAAGAGAGGCTAGTGCAATTATTCCGCTAGCGCCCCCGAGGGCGCTACGTTTCTAAGTGACGCAGTGCGAAAAGTTCGCGAAATAAGGAGCATTAAAAAAATCACGCCATTTCCACGAAGTGAATTATGCTTGAGGAGCTGGCTCGGAGAACATCAGGAAAACCCGTCAATCTTCCGTACAAGTCCTCTACCATCATATGAAGACGTGACACGCGTTGTTATACATTGTGAGCGATATGGTTCGGGTAATCACGGCAACTTAAAGAATTGTTGCCGAGACGGACGAAGACATTTGTATCTTGAGTAATAAGGCTTTAATGCGACAAAAAATGATGATGAAGTTTGGCGCGTTACAATGCAACAGCGAAGAATTGCCCTATAGCTACGGGCACGACACACGTTCTTGCAGGACTCAAGGTCTGACCCTCAGTGTAGTCCCCCACTGCACTACACAAGATTTTTGTGAACACTTCACCGTGTGACGGTCGAGGCAGAGCAGTCGATGAGTTGCGTTGCGTCTTACGCCGACAGCAGTGACACAGGCATGGTCGGAGCGGAGCGTGCGGCAGAGCCGATGTGGCAGTTAAAGACGTCCCGGACAGCCAGTAGTAGGCCCAGGTCTGGAGTACGCCCGGGTCCAAGAACAACGGACCGGCGCCAGCTGCTGGAGCGCCTGGTAGACGGGAGCCAGGCTCGAGCGGTCACCAGGCACAGGGGTAGGCTTCGGGAGCAGGACCCGACGAGCGCTTCACCCTGCGACTGCTTCGTTCGGTTTCCGTTCTCGAACGCTCTCCTCGTCTTCCTCTTCTCCTCCTCATGGCTTGGCTTGACTTAGACGACACGATGCCACCTTTTTCTTATCTCATCGTCGTCTTCGTCGGCGCACGGCACAGCACAAACCCACGAACACCACCCACCAGATGAGCCTAACGCGCACATCATGACAAAAGCCCCCCCTTTCGAAAGTTTTTTTTTTTTCAAAAAAAACTGTCCAAAGTGCGCGGGAGACAAGACCTATGACAAACAAATGTAGGCAAACGGTTGAACTGTGACACTAGATCTATCCTCTGAAGTCTGCAAACAATACGAGGTCTGTATATGGCTAGCGCCTGCATCTGCAACCTACACACATCCACCACATTATCATTCCCTGAACCTATGATATCTTCTAGGCGGAAGGTGTCTTGAACGTCGTGCACGTTGGACTTGTTGTTTGATACCGAGTGTCTCACTGCCTTTGCCCTCATTGATAGTACATGTACGCAGAGGTGATTCAGATTTTCCTTCTTGGACCACGACGACTGAAGACGCCTGAGTAACCACTTGTGGTTGACGTTCGTCGTAACGCTTGAGCATGTTTATGTGAAACAGTTTCGTGGCGTGTCCGAGGTCCAACCAATAGTCGTGGTCATTTCTCTTTCCTGTAACCAGAAATGGCCCTTTCCATTGCACGAGAAGCTTGTTTTCACTGGTTGGGAGTAATATAAGAGCCCGGTCACCAACATCGAGTTGTCGTGTCTTGGAGGTTCGGTCATAATACTTCTGCGTGTTTTGAGTTTGGGATAGATGATTCTCTTGAGCCAGCTTCAAGGTGTGTTGAAGACGTTCTCTAAGATCAAGCACATATCCGTAGGTAGTCTTGATATCTTCTTCTAGGTCTTCTGTCCAGAGTTCCTTAAGAATATCCAGGGGTCCTCGGGGTCCTCGGACGTGCCGGCCGTATATCAGTTCAAAAGGTGAGAATCCCATAATGGCCTGAGGTACTTCTCGATAGGCGAATAACAGAGGCGCAAGAAGTTGGTCCCATGACTTCGGCTTCTCTTGGCACAACTTGCGCAGCATCTGTTTCAAGGCGTCAGCGGTCCAATGATATCAACGGCCACACGTTCGAATGGCGTGTCAATCAAAGGCATTCGTCCAAGAGGCGCTTTGCCTACTTTGCCTTTGGGATATGTCCTTTGGCATGCGTCGCATGATTTAACGAACCTTCGGACCTCCTCTTGTACACCGGGCCAATAAAACGACTCCAAAACTCGGTCCTTCGTTTTCTTGATACCCTGGTGACCAGATATCGGGGATTCATGTGCCAAGTTCAACACTTGGACACGCAACGCCTTTGGAACCACCGCTTGTTGAAATGATTTACCTGGAGCCAAGTGGTAAACGCGGTACAAGATTCCTTTCTCAAACATAAATGAGTGGTATATGGCTGCTTTGCCGCGGATGATGGTGTCGACTTTCGCCCTACAAACATCCAGCGATCGGTCTTCCTCTTGTTTTTGGCGGAATGACTCTTGTGTCACCTGTAAGCTTCCAAACTTAGCAGTCGTCAGCTTCCGGCGATGTCCTTTGCTTGAAACACCAACCATGGTGGTGCTATTTGTCCCGTATCGATCCTCGGGTTTCTTTTCAGACTTCAATGTTTGATTAGTCGCCGACTTCTGGATCGCTGACTCCTTCCACGTTGAGTCGGGGTCATTAGCGCCACGGGCGCCGGCAACATTTCCTACGATGACATCGTAAAGTGGTGACGTCATGCATTTGACTATCGCATTGCCGCTGAAATAGGGCGATAGAATCCGTACTTCTGCTTCCGGTACCTCGATGCAACTACCATCAGCCAATAAAATCGTGGCGGTAGTACCCGTCAGCGCATCATCGGGAACAAGAGAACGGCGCACGACCAGGGTGTTGCTTCCAGTATCCCTCAAGACAGATAGAGTATGTCCAAACACTTCTCCCTGTAACACCGGCAAGTTTCGCGTTGCTGTTGCGGTGAGTTCTGTGAGCGCACTGGCAACGTAATCATCTTGTGACGAATCATCGGCGCATCCCGGTGGCTCCGATTTCTGCTCGGTAGACACGATGCAAGATGTCGTCGTCTTTGACCCACCGTTGTTTGGGCATGCTCTTGCATCACGGCCTGGTTTTCGACAGTGCCCACAGAAGACTCGTTGGGGTTTCGTGCGGCAATCAGATGCTCTGTGCCCAGGTCGATCACAGACGAAACATCTAAGAGGAGGCTAGGTATATGTACATTCATCTTGCTCCTTGGTAATGTTTCCGGACTTGTTACGAAAGACCAACAAGTTTGTTTGCCGCTGGGCCTCCAAGAAGATATCAGCCGCTTCTGCCATCTCTTCTACGGTCTTACGTTTCTTCTCCCTTAGGAAAAGTGCCAGGCGATCGTGACAGTTATTCAGGAATTGCTCAGCTACAATAAGGTTGCGCACGGATGCAAAGTCCTTGTCCGTTTTCGACATTTCCAGCCATCTATCGAAGAAGCTCTGTAATCTCATGGCGTACTGTTTACAAGTTTCGCCGTCTTCCGGCTTGCTTTGCCGAAACTTTTCGCGATAGCCTTCGGCTGTGAAACGAAACCTCTGGAGCAAGGCCATTTTCGTACTCTGGTAATCCATCGAGTCTTCCGGCGACAGACGACCGAAGACTTTCAACGCTTCCCCACTGAGGCATAAACTAAGCGCTGTAGCCCACTTCTCCTCAGGCCACTCTTGACCAACAGCTACGCGTTCGAACCTCTTGAGATACGCATCGAGATCGTCACGCCTCTCGTCAAACACTGGAATCAGGTTGTGAGGATTGATCAAGCACGGGCGGCTTTGACTTCTCTCAGGTTCTCGGTCCCGCGCTGCTGGCTCTCGGCTACCTTCGACCTCAGCTAGTCTAATTCGCAGTTGAAGAGTTCTCTCTTCTATCTCCAAACGTTCCTTCGCCGCCTGCCTTTCCGCGGAACGCTCTTGACGCGCTTGCACAGATTCCTCATGAGCCCGCTCTAACCGCGCATCTACCCACGTCTTTAGCTCAGCTCCTTGAAGCCCCATGCGTTCCGCTAGCGTTATAAGCTCTTGCTCACTCATCTTCACTACAAAGGTTTTAACTCAGTGCAAACGGCTTCGTCCTGCCTCGCGGACGCCAATTGTGAGGGATAAGGTTCGGGTAATCACGGCAACTTAAAGAATTGTTGCCGAGACGGACGAAGACATTTGCATCTTGAGTAATAAGGCTTTAATGCGACAAAAAATGATGATGAAGTTTGGCGCGTTACAATGCAACAGCGAAGAATTGCCCTATAGCTACGGGCACGACACACGTTCTTGCAGGACTCAAGGTCTGACCCTCAGTGTAGTCCCCCACTGCACTACACAAGATTTTTGTGAACACTTCACCGTGTGACGGTCGAGGCAGAGCAGTCGATGAGTTGCGTTGCGTCTTACGCCGACAGCAGTGACACAGGCATGGTCGGAGCGGAGCGTGCGGCAGAGCCGATGTGGCAGGCAAAGACGTCCCGGACAGCCAGTAGTAGGCCCAGGTATGGAGTACGCCCGGGTCCAAGAACAACGGACCGGCGCCAGCTGCTGGAGCGCCTGGTAGACGGGAGCCAGGCTCGAGCGGTCACCAGGCACAGGGGTAGGCTTCGGGAGCAGGACCCGACGAGCGCTTCACCCTGCGACTGCTTCGTTCGGTTTCCGTTCTCGAACGATCTCCTCGTCTTCCTCTTCTCCTCCTCATGGCTTGGCTTGACTTAGACGACACGATGCCGCCTTTTTCTTATCTCATCGTCGTCTTCGTCGGCGCACGGCACAGCACAAACCCACGAACACCACCCACCAGATGAGCCTAACGCGCACATCATGACATACATACATATATACACGTTTTATTAGTTTATAATTTTGATGACCCATGTACCCAATTTACCAATATATATACATTGATGAAGTATATATACAAGAAATATCTAAGAGCGTCTGATTCTGCATTGTCGACACTTCTAGACGTAACGCTCCTAGGCCCGTATTCACAAACCAACCTTACCTTAACGCTATAAGGCGGCCTTTCGTAAGGAAGGGAAAAGTGTAAGGATAAGAAAAGGTCACAGTGCGTTTCATAAACTTGCCCTACTCGGTTTTAAGGTAGCCTTAAGGAAGGCGGCCTTGTCGTCACAAGGAACGAGCATGGGAGCGAGGCTATGATCTTTTACTGGCTTATTGTTGGTTTATTAGCAGGAAATAAAAGCTATATGCTCCTCAAAACAATAAGAAAAATGCAGGAACGCCTACCCGTGCAAGTTTCGGTACGAACGCGCCTCGTCTGGCCGCGCCGTTTGCTCCTTTTTCTTTGTTAACGTTTTCTCCGTTGTCATAGCAACCGGCGGCTCGCGTAGACGCGCCGGCACATGCGGAGTCACACGCGCCGGTCCACGAAGCGCTGGTTTCTACGAGAGCACCGAGGCGCGTGAAGTTGCGAGCCGTTTTTGTCCGTCTGCCTGCGAGTGTGCGTGTGCGGCTGTTTGCGTGGATCATACATAGGCTTGTTATTGAGTGCGACAGAAAGGCGAAAATTGAATTTCACTGAAGATCGAGCGCTGCTCGTCGACTTGAAAGCGTCGCATTGTGATAGCGAAAAATTGTGATAGCACGCGGTGTTAGTGAGACAACACTAGAAAATGGGAGCAGCTCAAAGCAGCAAAGCGACGTGCGGCTGCGGACCGAGCAGCGGCTACGTGAGTACAAAAATAGGTAAAAAATATCCAATCCTGCAGAGAAACACGTCGGCTTCCGCGCCGTACCCTGACTGATTTTTCCACACGTTTAATAATGCGGGGCAGTGTGGAAGTCACCATTCACGATTTGAAGAGCACCTGCGCCGCAGAAACAGAGCGCCACCAGCAGCTGAAGGAGCGGTGGCACGGGAAAACCGACGTAGTGAGGGCCGTTCCCAGCGGCAAGCTCGGGGACATGAAGTTCTCGCTTCGATAAGCGGAATCTGCTCAGCAACACATCGTCGCTGAACTCTTCCATGGAATTTTGACGGTTACCGAGCACTCGCAGCATAAATTGCACATATGGATGCCGGTAGAGTACGTCACCTTTTCTTTAATGACATTGTAAAGCTTCATGCGTAATCAGCAATAGAGTGCCGCATAAGTGGCGCCTTAAGGTACCTGCCGGGCTACCTTATCGAACGCCACCTTTTCAAGGAGATAAGGTTAAGAAAAGGTTGGATTGAGACATAAGGCTTGCTTATGAAACGCGTTAAGGTGTCGAAAAGGTAAGGAGGGCAAAAGATAAGGATAAGGTTAATTTGTGAATACGGGCCCTAATGTTCTTTCAATTTGAAAAGTGCGCTCGAGACGCGCACGACAAGGTGGCCCTAAATATAGCTGTCCGACGCTCGCCTGGCTGTCGACCGCGTTCCACGCTCGCCCCCTGAGAAATAATGGCCACACTAGAGGGAAGACACGACGCGCGTAGCGTTCCTCTTCGCGTTCCACGACGCGTTGAATGGATGGCTGCAGGTTACAGCGAGGGACTTCGCTCCAGCTTAACAAACTGGCGAGCCAGCTCCTAATAGCGATAGATACGGCAATGTAATGTGTACAGAAGCAAGTGGCGTCTTTTCGTGGTGTCCGACAGTATAAAATTGTACGCTACATAATGTTTTAGTTGGCAAAAGTGCTCGCTCCTGATGGCAGCGCCACTGAAAACTCGGCGGCGCTAAGAAATGGCTAGTTTTTAAGAGTGGCGCACTAGTTTTTCAGAAGGTCGTACGAACGCCATCTTGTTTGTCCACGTCTCGGTTGCTTACTTGATCGGTGCACGGTGCGCGGTCGACCGCGCTTGAGTCAGTTCGTACGGTGGTTCTGGATGCTTCGGGATGCCGACCTGTTGTGCCAGTGGCAGCAATCACCAGTAAAACAGCAGAAAGGTGTTTTCACTACAGCAGGTAAAATTCTTAGTTTCCCAGAGGACACCCTAGAGGCGCTGATGCAGCTGCTAGGAGAGGAGGCAGAGGCGAAGGGACGCAGTTGGCGCTACTTTAGTTATTTTTCAGGGACTTTATTGATTATTATTCCACAACGCACCTAGCGTCGTGTTCGTTGTTTTGAAAATATATCAGTTAGAAACAGGAATCATTTGTTTCTGAGAAAGCATAAAAATGGGTTTTGCTCCTCTTAGACCTCCGTAGTATGGCCTAGCTACCACCATATGAATATTGCTCGTCACGTGTCGCATCAAGCCAATCAAAAGGAACGGTCTTTGTCGTCACTGTCACATGACATCACGTCACTTCCTGTAACAGAAATAGCCGATGTGTGTCGCCATAGTGCGAAATAAAGGTAGTTTATCCCGGGAATTAAAATTATAACCGCTTCGATTTCGGCGTTGCCACTTGCGCAACAATATCGGTGCATTCCACAGTGCCAGAAGAACCGATGAAAAAGACATGCTCAAAATGTGTCGCAGGGCCCCTTTAAGGCCCGCTAGTCGACAGCTCTGCATCGCTATCAACGAGATTGTTACCAACCAAATACAGTCACTGGCTTCAAAAAGACACTAAAAATCAAATTAGAGATAGACTCTAGTTTCACGTACGTTAGTACAACGTACGTGAACTTCTTAAAGAATCACAATTGCGCTCATAGAAAGGAGCCTCCTCAACTCCCACTACGCACGCGAGATTCGCTACCCTGTATTGCGCAGTCTACGTACGCCTCGGGATCCCCCTGCGACCAGCGCCATATCTCGAAACATTCATTGCTGGTACAGCGTAACAAACAAAAAAAGATGGCTGATCCCTCCGTCGTAGAAATCGGTATAACAGGAAAGCGAAACGCCTCGTCACAGAAATAGTTGACTTTTATAGTGCATTGGTGTATCAGAGCTTGTATAACGTCTATTGTTGTTCGGCAGATACAACACCCCTTGACGTGGACGCACACACGTTGACGCCTTGTGGCATATCTCCGTCCCGACGACTAAAGCCTACGATCATGATCCAAACCTTTGCGGTAGCTGAAGTTGCCAAGATATATCTGGACACCGCATATGGTGAATCCCGCCCAAACAAGACATCAAAAAGCGCATAATAAACAACGATACTCGATATGCACTTCTTCGAAGCGTCGTGAAACGCGAATAGGCACCGTCCACTGACCAGTGGGAGCTGCGTCGCTCGCTGTGGGCCGTCTCAAGTTGGCTGATATTGGCCGCTAGGGGCAGGCAGAAAACAGACGCTCGCTCGCGTCCCCCCTTCTGGCCCGGCCACAGTCTGCACACTCATGCAGAGGCGGAGAGACGCGCATCGCGTTTTATTTTGTCCCTGGGCCGTCTCAACGTTGCTTTCTTTATCCGCTAGGCTGTTCGTTCTGGCGCTGCAGTCACATGTGAGAACTCGACTGCACGGTGCCTTTGTGTCTTCCCTCTAGCCTGGCCGTTAATCCTCACAGGGCGAGCGGGTAACGCGGCGCCAAAGGCGCGCGAGCGTCGGAGAGCCATTTTTCTATTTGTATGGATGCTATGAGCGAGGCTTGGGCTAAAGCCGCCACCCCGCGGTGTGCTAAAACGTTGACGAGATTACACTTCTCCTATTGGGAACGCGCCGACTGGGATGGCCGTAGCGATGGCGCGTTGCAGGAGCTAATGGCGGAGGCAGCGAAGTTTCTTTTTTTTCGACACTGGTGGCACACATGCCAGCGCCCCGTTGTAAAGCTTCGCTAAGAAATGTTCCGCATTTAAAAAAAGTTACACCATCTCCCACTAAAGGGAACCATGTGTGGATGCGAAGCAGCGGTGAGATGGTTCGCTTGAGCGGGAGATGGTGTAATTTTTTTAGGAGCTGGCTCCCCAGGTTCTTCAGCTGGGGCGAAGTCCCACGCCGTAAGCTGCATCCATCCATTGAAAGCGTTGTGGAACGCGAAGAGGAACGCTACGCGCGTTGTGTCTTCTCTCTGGCCTGGCCGTTAATTCTCACAGGGCGAGCTGGGAACTCAGTCAACAGGCGCGCGAGAGGGGAGCAGCGTTGAAGATAAGAGAGAGGGGGGGGGACGCGCATGCGCTGACGCTCATCGCGGCGTTGTGCAGGAGAGAATGAGGCGCGCGAGATGGTGGGAGCGTAGGAGGGCGCTCATCACGGCGTCGCACAGGAGAAAATGAGGCGCGCGAGACGGGAGGAGCGTAGGAGAGGAGAGGAGGGGGAGTAGCTATGCAGTAAGGGTGGACACGCCACACATCACCACACCGGATTGAACTCCGCCATAAGCTGCTTCGCATCTAAAAATAGCTGTCTGTCAAAAAATGCCCCCACGGCCTTGAAGGGAATCGTGAGGAAATGCGAATGCATTTGTTGCGCCGAGAGTACACGGCGTAGTAATTTTATTGGCGTAAAGCTGGGCACATCGACGCGCTCAAGTGTCTCCCTTTTGGGCGCCTCTTTCAACGAACGCTTCCTACGTGCATTCGTAATCACCTCAGGGATGTCGCCACTGCCTTCAATGCAGCACAAACGCGTTTAGAACGCGCTGTTTTCAGGCTGTGCCAAGGCAGCACAAACACGTTTCAAACGCACTGCATTGTGGCGGTGGCGCAGGGAGGAGAGAGAGAGAACGGCGAGAGAAGGGGCGGCGAAGCACTGCACCTACCCCCTCCCCACACGCGGGAGCTGTCTAGGTGGCGTTGGGGAGCTCCGCCGAGCTTCTGCGATGCGAGCGCCCTCACTCATCAGAGCGCGCTCCTCCTCTCCACTCTCTCTCCGCTACTCCGCCCGCAGCACCTGATCCGGTTGCTAGGGGCGAGGATAAGCGCGCGCGCCCGCAGCTGTTGCTATGGGAGAGGGGAGTGTGAGCGAAGAGGCGCGCGGATAACGCCGGACGCCTGACAGCCCGACTAAGAAATGCAAAAGCGGGTGTCCGCTGCTGGTACACAAATTGACGTCGAGAGGGTCAGAAGAATGTAAGCAGAAAAGAACGGCTCCTAAAGCTTTGCGTGCGATTTCTTTTGCAAAATACATATGTACTGTGCAATTTTCAGCAGATTTACTTCGCATTCGGAAATTGCAACTAAGGGATGCGAAGACCGAATAAACAAGTTTAATCGTGAATAGTTAAGTAGGGATCGCCCATGAGATCGTACAAATATGCAGGCACGACCTGTAATTTCACCTGAGCAATGTCGGAGGCTTTTAAGGATACGCTTTGTTAGCAGTGACAAAGTAAGTTTGGCTCCATTGGCAGTCACAGTCGTGTTCGGCATGATGTTCGACACACATAGCGGCAGCTTACCGCTCACCCATAGTAGGATATATTGCGCCTAAAGGCTCTTCTTTTCTGGTCTATCTTGCTCAATGTGGAGAGGTTGAGGTATACAGCACCTTGGTTACTCCATTCCTCAACACTCTGCGGAGCTACATTGCACACGTTTTGCGATAGAACGGAACGAAACGTCACGAGAGGACGAGAGGGTAGAAGCAGCCTATAAGCGAGCTGAGGAAATTCGGAAATGTTTTCAACGCATGAAGAAACATAGAATTATAACCGAACATCAATACTGGCAGGAATTGTTCTTGAAAGCTTGAAATTGAAGCGCGCGATTACTTTAACAACTTATGCGTGTTAATGTCTTCATTGGTATTGGGCGGGTTGGTTGGAATTTTAGCGAACCGTTTACGCGGGATTGGATTAAAGGAGACATATTGCAGGCTAATTCGATTCTTCGGCCCGAGCGCTTGCGTTTCGATCCAATCCAAGTCGCCCGGAGACCCTTCTGTATCTCTTCTGTCGAACGGGACGGTGCCTCCGTCCGTTCTGTGCCCGTTCTTCGGCAAAATTATTGACAGCGCTCTCTTTCCTTGTAGCTATTCTCACGTCTCAACATCAGACGAGCCTCGACCAATCCCGTGCGGCTCCGTCTCGTCTTCTCGTAACGTTTCTTTCCGTTGTGTCGCAAAACTCATACAAAATGGCTCCCCTGGAGTACGAAAACGAGGTACGGTTCACACTAAAAAATGTAGAAGTAAAAAAATCACAGTTTCACCGCAAGGGTGAAGCAATGAATGTGATAGCAACAATTTCTAATGTTATACGTAGGGAGGCTGGCAGCTAACTGTTTTGTATCCGATCTCACCTAACTCTACAAAACGCTGATGTAAGAGAATACGGCCGCTCCAGGGAGAGCTGCCCTGTGCACATAATCAGGCTTGAGAGCGAAGCACGTAGAAAGGGCTGTACGAGCCACCCGATGATGGCTCCAGAGATAGCGCGCAGGCCAGCGACAGCAACCGCACCCTTGGAATCCAAGTTCAACGTTTCTGCTCAAGCGACAGCCTCCCCCCCCCCCCCGTCTCGAATTTTCATGCTCGTTCAAGACTTGCGGGGCATTTCCTCTCTGCTTCGACGGCAGAAAGGAAACACCCCGCGGAACCGCATGGCAAAGGGGAATCGCATGCGCCCTCCGAGTGATGAAAATGCGCCAGCTCGTTTGATCTCTGCTTCGGTCGTGTTCGTCGCCCGCGCTCGCGCGCTTTTACCCGCGGTAGAACATATGATGCGTGGGGGGGGGGGGGGTATCAATTTGGACTCTATACGGGACATGACGGCGACGGCAAAAGGCAGTACAAAATATCCAAATAATTGCTACCGCAATAAACAATTAGGTGTTCTAGAATTATTGGGAGATGCTGGGCAAGCGAAGCTGGGCTTGTGCGAGCGTGACGTAATAGTTTATATATTTCAATTGCGCTATGCAATGCTACCAACTACTAGCATCCTCAATGGCGGGAATTAGACCTTTATCCACGTGCTTAGCCATGCAACACTTCAGTTGCTACAGGAAACAACAACCTTCATGCGTTCATATTCAGGCAACAATGAAATATGACAACGTTAAATGACAAATCACCTATAATAAAGTCCAGCTTGTCATTCCAGAAACGGCTGATCGCCGACGAGCCCACTATCGAGGGACTCACAATTGCTGGAATGCGGCTTATACAAATACGCGTGTGTACGACGTACCTTCGAGGGCCTCATTTATGAACGCTCACCGGCACTGGGTTTCTCTTGCGCGGGGCAGCCACCGAAATCGGTAAGTTATGACAAGCTCTCGCTAGAAAAAACACCATCCAAGCGCTCCGTGCAGATGGTTGCCAGCGAAGCTGAAACGCGTGGCCCTATTTTTTATTCTTCAGCTGCGAAATTTTTAGGGGCGAAGCTCCTTAAGGCGGAACCCGTTCGTCCCTCGTAGTCGTAGTAGTGCGTAACCAGCCGTATCGCTAGTACCAGATCTCGACCTCCAAGGTGGTGCCGGTGGGAGATTTTTCCTGTGCGTTGTTGAACAATAAAAAATTCGCAGCGTGCGCGTTAACTAAAAGCCGAATTCTTCTGTCTCTCATTCCCCATTAGCAGCCATGGGCATGTTCCATTAGGAAACGTTAGTAGAAGTAGAAGTGTAAGTGTTAGCTAAAAGCCGACTTCTTCTGTCTCTCATTCCCATTAGCGGCCATTTTTTACCTCCAAGGTAGTGCCTGGTGAGATTTCTCCTGTGCGTGATTAAACAATAAAAATTTTGTTCAAAACGCCGTTGATTGATGAAATAAACCAACGAAAGACGCCAGATGTTTCCTAAAAACAAAACGAAAGAACGCCAGATGTTTGTAAAGCAAAACGAAAAGGCGCCAGCTGCTTAACGAAATACGCCAGATGCTTTCTAAAGCAATGGTTTTCTAAACAATGAAAATTCACAGCGTACATGTAAAATTAAAGTGAGCTGCAAGTCGTCATAACTCATCGAACCTTTAGTATAAACGCGCCCGATCTCACGTCGGTGATGATGTACTGGGCAGAATTCACGGAAGATTCACGGTTTACCGATGAACCTCCGCAGCTTCGCTCACTCATCATCATTCACTCCGTGGATATGCTGTGATTTTTTTCAACCTATTTGTTTTTCTCCGATGTAAGCACAGCCGATAAGTCGACCATTGAAAAAGTTTTTCTTTTTTTTAACGAGGGTGAAAAAAGAGCTCAAGAGATGTTTGAACATGTGGCACAGGAATTCATGTTTTGCAACAACAAACTCAAAGCGTGAACCGGAATGGCATACAATACAATTTCAATTCTGTTACCATTATTTTAAGCATTAAGGCCTTATTTATCCCTTTTTCTCGAAAACTAAAGGTAATGCGCCAGTGAAGAACATTTCGGCATTACTTTAAGATTATTTGGTATTAAAATTACAAAGGGGACAGCATTTCTGCAAGCTTCGTAAGCTTGCGACAAACTAGTAGACCGGATAAACGGCCACAAGTTTCTCCTTATGCTGGTATCCCGCATGTGTGTTTCATATCATAATCACATACCATAAACCCAACTATGTTTACGTAAACCTAATTAGATAAAAATGAAGAAACGAAAATGCGTGTTCAGTAATCGGATACACAGACGTTCGCCTGCTCAGAGAGAAAATTTTATGTCCAAGAAGGAAATCAACGAAGTCTGCTGAAAACAATGTTTGGAAACACCGCAAGGAGCTACGACAGGTGCGCAGAATGTGGCACCTAGCGAGCAGTAGCATGAATCTCGTCCTTCGCGCCACGGTTCTCAGCAGACAACCACACTGGATAGTGCATCTCAACCATCGTACTGTCGTAAAGGTACCCAGTGCGTGCGCACCATGCCTGCCCGCCATCGGCACCGTTTTTCACTACACTACTGTCGAAAACAAACATTGTTGAAGCAGTCCGAGATAACGAAAGTAAGTTGTCTTGGCGTGTGCGAGTGGCTAGGAGAAACGCCAAACGACGTGGAATGTAAAAAATGTTTTTTTTTTTTTTGCAAGGTCTCTGCGAAGTTGACAATGAACCTACGCGCATGACCTAAATTCCACTGAAAAAGTAGTGAATGATTCATCATAAAAGAAATGTGGATTTTCTCGCCAATCGCACACATGAAAGAAGGCTTCTGATGCGTGAAGGCAGTCTCATGCAAAATGAAAGCCGACGCCTCCACACAAACCAGATCAGGTATGCGCAACAGCGGGCCAAAAAGAAACGTATTGCGTTAAACAGGCGGTTCCTGTGCAACTAAATGCAACCGCGGCATCTGAAAAAAAAAAAGCTAAATCTAAGAGGCCTCAGCGTCACAGGTTACGAAAAGATGTCAGGAACGATGCTGTACTCAGCGCCGGATTGCACTCTACGGCCGCACCCCAGACATAAAAGTAAGCAAACATCCTGCAACAGAATAAGTTATATTTTGTGAAGACAACGCCTAAGTGTGGGTGGAGAGGAAAATGTGAGTAATCTGCGCCTGCTTCTGATAAGTGAAGACATATCGCGGTTGTCATTTGTCTTGCAGATAGTGGCTTCACTTCTATAACGCGAGAGTTCCTGCAGGTTTCACGCCAGGTGCGCTTCGCGAAAACACGCATTTACCTTTGACATGCGCGAAAACGCGCATATCAAAGAATCCCAGGTGGCCGTAGTTTGCAGTGCCCTCCAATACGGCGTCCCTCATGATCACATTGTGTTCTTGAGATGTAAAACCTTAACAATTATTATTATTGGAACCGAAGCAGTTTTATGGGTAGACTCTTTAGTAATTAACAATAAATAATGCATTTTTGAATAAACAAGACCATAGAAATATTAGTACAATTTTTCCCCAATTGCTTGGTCTTCAAGCCACAGATGAGTTGCAGATATATGAACAAATTATACTGAATTGATCGCGCATACATTATAGTTTATGCAGAAAAGATAGGGTTCTTGCTAGAAAGAGACTTCGAACAAATCTTCAAGCTCTAAATCGAATTTGATTTGTGGGGTTTACATAATACAAGTCTTGCTTCAGATTGTGAAATCTGGTTGAAGATGAACACGTGAGCTTTATTTTGTTGCTGGATATCTATTTTGTCAAGGGTACACCAGAACGCGCACTACGCATCAGAAATACTAGCAGAAACTTGCGCGCAGCGTTACCGTAGATGCCGGGCAGCATTAACAGCGTGGTGGCCACGCGTTTGGCAACTTCGCCACTGCGTATCTGCAGGCACGCCGAACATTGCGTTACGGTGCCTTGATGCGGACCAGCCAATTGGTGGGTGGAAGACACGTACGCGCATCTGGTGACACGAAAGAAAGCCTTAAAACAATTTCTTCTATCTGCGAATAATGAGGAAGATGGCTACCTGAAGCACCATATCAAAAGTTTAAAAGTGGCCAGAAAGAAGCGATGGAGCCAATAGGAAATGTTCGTCGCCAAACTGGGTCGAAAAGCAGTCAATTTGGCGCAAAGTAGTCACCAACGGCAGCCGTGGCTCAGTCGAATGTTCCTGGATGTAACGTTCATTTGCTTTTTCTCAACGTGTGCTTATCAGATGCTGTCGTTTATAGCTTTTTTTCAGCACCCATCAAAAACTAAATAGTTTAGGAATTTTATCTCGAAAGTATCGCGCAATCATCTGCTTGAATCCACAGCGGAACAACTGGCGCTAATATATAGCTCACTTTTTGTAATCTCCCGTTAGTTTATTATAGGTATATTTTGGATCACAATCACACATCTTAGTTGCTCTCACTGCTAAGGTAGCCATATTGTTCTGCAAACTGTCATTAGAGTTACGTCCTAACCTTGAAAATTTTTGTCTTAACACTCTTCTACTTGCTTATTTTTATTCGCTATCGTCTTCGCAACTACTCGCCTTTCATTTAGCTTCGCCTGTTTCGCATAACTATGATTAAGAGAACATATAAATTTCGATCTGCGATTCAAAATTCAGAGGCGTTTTAACTGATGTTTTCAAGCGCTCTCACAATGGTACAAAAGCGTTTGCTTTAAGTGAGTAGATAAAACTGAGCCACTACAAAATACGAATATTTCGTACCCCAAGCGCCACCCTGCAATCAAAATGCATACAAGCGTACACAAGCGTACAAAAGAGTATGCGTGACTCTTTTCGGAGAGTTCTGACTTGCCACGCATAGGACTCTCTTTAAATAGTCACGGCGACTCTCTTGGTGGGTCAGGGTCGGCTCGCTCTAGGAGAGTCCCCTGACCCTCTAGGAAGAGTGGAAAGACTCTCATCCGAAGGATAACGTTACCACTTATAGGGAGTCAGACGACTCTTGCCGGTAACACTCCTACGGGGGTCAAGTGACCCACACCGAAGCGTCAAGCGACTCCAGGAGTATTTTAAGCTACTCATTTGACCCTTGCTCTACTTTTGCGCGACTACACTCTAAGAAAAAAAAGAGTATGCGTGACTCTTTTCGGAGAGTTCTGACTGGCCACGTATAAGACTCTCTTTAAATAGTCACGGTGACTCTCTCGGTGGGCCAGGGTCGGCTCGCTCTAGAAGAGTCCCCTGACCCTCTAGGAAGAGTGCAAAGACTCTCATCGGAAGGATCACGTTACCACTTATAGGGAGTCAGACGACTCTTGCCGGTAACGCTCCTAGGGGGGGTCAAGGGACCCACACCGAAGCATCAAGCGACTCCACAAGTATTTTAAGCTACTCATTTGATCCTTGCTCTACTTTTGCGCGACTACTGTTGAAAATAGTGGAGTATTCATTTTAAGCAAGTCCAATAATACTTGCCGTTCTGCCCAACGACTGTAAAAAAAGAATAGTTCAGTATTAGCATTACTTTAATAAAACTCGTCAAAACAACACATATTTTCCAGCAAAGTTATATAGAAAGCGCGAAAAGATGGTCTGTGATTTCCAATTAAGAAGTTTGGGTACTCCTCATTGACATGCTTCTATGAGTATAGCCAACTAAAATGTGTGACTGTGATGTGCACAGTGTCATATGGTGCTAAATGAACAGCAGAAATCGCCATCATTTTCCATATTTGTTCCTTGTGATTAAGAATAAATCAAAAAGTGGTGACGGCTTGAGGCATCAGACTTGTGGCTTGCTAGGTTGTCGCTCCTGTCCAGCGTGAGCACCATGAAAAACGGTATCTGAAAAGCAGAACGTGATATTATGATGAGAAAATGAAATTGCAGGAAAGGTTTGCAAAACCTACACAATAAGTGGTTCACACAGACATAATAAAGGCTAACAACAAAACAACAAAGCACATCCTCCGGCAGCCAGGGGCATGCCGTGAGCGGTTATTGACCGCATGTTTTACAAACGTAAGCCATCCTTAAATACTGAGATAAACAGATGCGAGTACTAGGGCCCGAACGACACCCAGCGCGTGCGTACGCCGTCTACGTCGAGATCAGACATGTCATATGCTAGAATTAGCGCACATAACTCCCACAATCACGTACACTCACTCGATTCTGTTAGAGCGCCCAACGTCATCGCAGTGTATGCAAACCACGAAAACAGCAAACAGAAACGAGGGAAAAGAGTGTACGCCGGCGGCCGCAACAACGCGCGCCGTCGAAAGTCTAGAGCTTTTTCACTTTACCGGCGAGGCGTGTCCAACTTGAATGACTACCGCATACATTCTGGAAGCCACCGTACTATATCTGCACCTCAAACTACCGTCTTTCAGCCAACAAAAACCATTACATATAGCGCGTCTGAGCGTTCTGTACACAGGCTTTTTTTTTCACGTTCCCACGCGTGGAAGCACGCTGCACACTCAAAGTCGTTGGAAATGTTATTATGAAGCGACTAAAGTGCATCTCAAAACGACATCTTGCACCTTCAGTAGTGCAGACACGACGTGCGATCAGCAAGAAATGACCCTCGATTATTTTTGCATCGCTCACTTTATGGGAGCTTGTACAGCAACGCGCATAACGGTGGCAACTCGTTAACTGACAGCTTTAGTTGGGCATCCGCAACAGCCCCGCGGATACAGGCTACTGTTGGAAATGGCTGGCAGATTCCGCAGAGCTGCAGCAGACGCCCAGCTAAAGCTGTATAATTAGGCAGTACACTCACCATTAACTGGCGCCCGTTGTCGGTGTCCGCAGCTCCATCAATATTCGCAATGCCCACGAACTATAGGTGGCGCGCCGTCCTTTTCAAGATGGCGCCAGGAGGAGGGTAAACCCGTTTGTTAGCATAGGAACAGATAGTACGTGCGGACGTACGGCCCCGTGCCACTTTCACCGGATGAAGTCATGAGCTGTGCTGAATGGGATATGTGACTAAACTACTTTCCCAAACCATGGAAAGTGCTAAGTACTCGCCACCTAATTATTTGCTGCGGCGTGAAAGGTTATATTTCAGCTCCGTTTCCGTGCATAACGATGCTTTTCGAAATCCTGTGTGTGCTACATGAAACTGCATGAACTAGAATTGACGTATGAGCTGAACGGCACTCCGAGGTAGTACGTACCGAGCCTGCCTGACGGATTTGCCGCAGTAGTAGGCTGCCAGCGAGTAGCGCCATCGCTGCTGCACGGGACCGCACGTTTAACGTGGTGATGGTTTGCAAACATAATACGCCGTCGTCATTACTTGTGCACTCGGGAACGCGGAGTTACGTCTTCAACGGAACACAAGCATTTAACTTCCCATTCAGTAGCGCTGGTGTCACAGCAATGCTGAGACTCTAGCAGTGTGCAATTCACTTCACTCGCATGTTGCAGGCTCGATCAGCACGATCGAAACACGAATATCGAAAAGAATGCACACGTATCCTTTTTGCAACGTCGAAGAAGTTAGCCGAGAGGCGTGGATTGTGGCTGTGACTGCACGTTCCAACGCTCTAACCATTTCGCTTCTCTGGTCGAGCTCGAGCGTGTTGGCGGCATGCGGCGCTCCATAATACCCACAATAATTGATACATGCAATGCACAAGAGGAACTATGCTTTTATTTTGATCTCGCTCAAGGATATTATACATTAAATACAATCAAACTGACTTACGAGCGTGAAAGAACATTAACGCACGGGGGGACGTGAAGTGCAACTCGCTCCTCGTGAGTCAGCAGCTGATCGTTCACCGTCGCTGTCACTCTCGGTGCCTTCAGAGTCTTCTACGTCCAGTGAAAAATCCTCGTCGTCAAGATGGTTTCTTTCAACATCACTGCTGAAAGCAATCTGAAGAATTTCCTCCGCCGAACAACTTCGACCACTCCGCGTCACCACGTTTACAATTACAGAGACGTCTGGGCGCGGAGAACATTTCGCTCTCAGATCGGTCAACGAGCAAATCGCTTGCAGTGTGCTGCCACCTATCAACAAACGTACAAAAACAAGCGGCGCAGCGCTGGCTATGAAACCTATGAAACACTGGCGAAGGACGGCGTGGAAAGCGTTCGCTCCACGAAAGGCGTGGGGAGCAGACGCGTCCTCGAATGATTGAAACGTCGCTCGCACGACTGGTAACAGCGCTTTGCTGACAAAGGATAGAGGCATGTTTTAATGTATCGACAACTTGAGATCGCTCAGTTTTACAAGAGCACATCGCGAGCCGGCGCGACCTCCCGCGTACAGTGTTATGGGATTCATGCACTACAAGAAACACTGACCAATGCTATATACAAGTAAAACAGGGTGAGCTTCAACTGAATATGTCAGACGATAACATTTAACTAACCTACGTGGCTACAGAAAGCCTCGCGAAGCTGATAGTATGCGTACGCTGTGGGCTAGCATTGAAAGCGCGAGTCGCCACGTATTTTCACGAAAACTTCGCGCATCGCAAGAACGAATCAGATTTCTCGGGTCACGGAGGGCCCGGTTTGTTCACTGATGCAGGGAACATGCCAAGTCGTAGTGTTCCTTCGTTGCCAACGCGTTAACACTGAGGTTAGCTCAGCCGAACAAGGGAGCGACTGCGTAGTGCTGCCATTTTGTCGTCTACTAACCCTCCTCGAGAGGACGCTCCTGAATTCTGCTTGGCGGCGCGACAGTCTATGGGCATTGCGGATTCCGCCCTCCAAGCGTCACTTCGTGCACGGAGCCGGCGTCAACACCACCGAAGACGCGCAACCAACGCAACCACGCAATGCATTCCAATAGACCAGGAGACTGACTGAGACGACTGAGAGAGGAGAGCGGCGCGCCACCCCGGCGCCAACCCCGTCTGCGTCTCTGCGTCGCCGAGCAAGGCGCCACAACGGCGCCAAAGGGCGAGCGTGCGATATGTATGGCGTATACGGCGGCTCTTCCGTATACCGAAGCCAATCGAAACGCTCTTCAGGAGGGTCCAGTGACTCCTTCCCAAATGCGAACTCTTTTTCTCTGTCTGTACCTTCCAAAAGGGGTCAGATAGACACCCGAAGAGAGTCACGGTTCCATGACCCTCTTTTGACTCTCTTTTTTCTTAGAGTGTAGACTACTTTCAGTTAGCTTATTCCAACGTCCTATCGCTTCATTAGTAATGTGAGCTGCCTTTTACACGGCATTATCCATTCAATCCATCATATTCGCTAAAGACACGCTGCTTATATCCCCATTCGCGAAACAAATTGCTTCATATAGCTGGACTAAAGGTGGCGGTTAGAAAATGTGAGTTGTCGTGAACTCGTCTGGCGTTTTCTTTGGCTCGTTTGGCACATGTTGTTCGGACGTCGCTAACGCCCACTGACTTCGAGCACGACCAAAATAATCGCGCTTCCCCTCGACGTCGCTTTCGGCACCCTTCAATAAGTAGCCCCGTCTAGTCTGATCAAACTCCGGGTCGTTCCGGCGCTTTCATCTCGATACATTGTAATCATGTTTACTGACGTCTACTGCGGACGCGAGATGCTTCGTTTGTTATTACGTTCATCGTCTGCGTCTCGCGGCGTACATGTACAACACATCCGGAGCCGTGAAAGGCGGTGGCGCGTCTTGCGCAATCTCTCTGCTCAGTGGCGCAAAGTGTAAGGATGTCCGCACGTTTCTCCGAAGTGCTCAAGTTCTGTACTGCTGCCAAGACAACGGGAAAAGGCGAAGTAGCGGCCTTTTTGCTGCAATATACTGTAATGCACCCGCGTTCGCGTGACTCTTTATATAAAGCGGAAAGTTAAGATAGTTGGAACTACGAATATGACGTTTTTCGTCGCTAGAAGAAAGAACCTGTGTTCTGATGTTCCTGTACTTTCTTCTTCTCTGCTGCGTTTCTCATATCATATTCGTGTTAGTGAGGTTGCTGTCAGTTTATATTAAACCGAGTAAGCTCATTTGGCTCTTTCTCAGGAGGTGAAAGGTTTGTGTAAGTGGGAATGTCCTGTGTTACCCGATGACTGGCCTACATTAGCACTTAGGAAGAGCCCTAGGATAAATAAACGGGAGGAATTTCCGCTTTCATAGAGCTATTTGTATTCAAAGCTGCAAAAAAATGCCTGCACAATTGTCGGAAAAGAAATCACAATTTTCCTCAACTGGGAAGCTTTGTTCACAAATTGTTAAGCAATTCTTTGTAGTTTCTTTTGACTACAGTCGTGTGGATGGCATTCTTTTTTCTGTTTCATGAATCTTTCTCAACCTCAAGGAATTTGACAGAACTCATTGGCTAATCTCATTGTAGCAATGTCATTGTGAATATGGGCCAGCGGCTTATAGTTTAACGACTATGGTGTTGCACTACTAAGCTCGAGAAATAGTTCCTCCTCCTCGACATGGTAGCAGCATTTAGATAGAGACGAAATACAAAAACAAAGAAGAAAAAAATCACAGCATATCCACGGAGTGAATTATGATGAGTGGGCGAAGCTGCGGCGGTTCATCGGTGAACCGTGAATCTTCCATGAATTCTGCCCAGTACATCCTCACCGACGTGAGATCGGGCGCGTTTATACTAAAGGTTCGATTAGAGTTATGACGACTTGCAGCTCACTTTAATTTTACATGTACGCTTTGAATTTTCATTGTTTAATCACGCAGAGGAGAAACCGCAGACACGCACTACCTTGGAGGTCAAAATCCAGTGCATATATATACGGGGTGGTCAGTGAACGGTTGTGTAGCGCGAGCGGTCGGTTTTTTCAATCAAGACGCTGCCGCGACGCTGCCTCGCGACGCTGCCTGCGTCGGCGCCGCAGCGCCGCGAGGCAAGATAGGGGGGGGGGGGGGACCGTGGCCATGAGGCGATGCGAAGCCGGAGCACTTCCACGATCGCGTTCCGTTGGCGTTCGTTGGGCATGCTACCGACCTCGCGTCGTGGAACGCGAAGAGGGACGCTACGCGCGTCGTATCTTCCATCTAGCCTGGCCGTTAATTCTCACAGGGCGATCGGGGAACGCGGTCGACAGGCGGGCGAGAGGGGGGCAGCGTAGGAGAGGAGAGAGAAGGGGAGGGGACGCGCATGCGCTCGAGCTCATCGCGGTGTTGCGCAGGAGAGAATTTCGGCATGTCTAGCCCGCGTTTCAGAGGAAGAGTGGAAAGGGGAGGGGAGAGAGGAAGTGGAGAGGGGTATGGGAGAGGGCAGGTGCAGAGCGGTATGGGAGTGGGGAAGGGGAGAGGGGAAGGTGAGAGGGTGAGTGGGGAAGAAAAGGGGAGGGGTAGAGGACATGGGGAATGGTGAGGGGGAGCGGAGAGGAGGTTTGTGGAGAGGGTATCCGCATGCGCAGTAAGGGTGGTCACGCCGCACACCACCACCACCACCGGACAGATAGTGCCGTTTACTGCCGGCTGCCGGGAGATACGCCGGACAACAGACGCGTGACAACGTTCACCATGGTGGTCTAGTGGTTACGGCGCTCGACTGCCCCGAAGGTCGCGGGATCGAATCGCGGCCACGGCGGCTTCATTTTCGATGGAAGCGAGAATGCTTAAGACCTTTGTACTTAGATTTAGGTGCAAGTACCGCAGGTGGCCCAAATTTTCAGAGCCTTCGACTGCTGCGTCTCTCATAATCATATCGTGGTTTTGGGACTTTAAATCCGACATATTATTATTATTATTATTATTATTATTATTATTATTATTACTATTAGGAACGCCAGCTAGTCGAAACGAAACCGGAGCATCCCGCTACGACGTAATTCATATTTATATCAAGGTTTTTACTGGCAAAACTCGTGAAATTATTATTTTATAATTCATTACATGTTGCAAAAGTTCACGTGACAATTCACTGAATATATGCGGGCTGCGCGACCGTGCAATGCTTATCTTTGAGAGTGTCATATGGACGCCTATACTTTGCAGACAACTCTGCACATCTGCGAATTTTGAACTTGTAGTACCCCGTTTTCTGGTGAACCTCACCAATGCCTACCTCGCTTCACTGGTGCATCTACTTCTACATGCATTTTTTTTAAACCATACTTTGCTGTTCCAACCATGCCCGGCTTAAGATGTCTCTCACCGATCTCTCACGAATGAACCAACGTATAATGAAGTAAGCCCGAGGTCACCTTTGTACGGGACGAAACTTCGAATGCGGGCAGAATGAACCCTATACTGCGAAAACCCGCAAAGAGGCTTATCGTCGTGAAGGAGAAGATATCTTCCCGAGGACGTCGCCTACCATCCGTGTATCTTGTAAAAAAAAGGGCAGGCAAACCACCGCTCTTCTCTATGGCTGTCGCATAGTTTGGTTTTTATTTTGCTTTTTTTTTCATCGAAGTTTAGAGGTTAAAGAAACAAGGAGTTTATAAAGCACAACATTACTGGTAGTCTACTGCTGAAAAAGTACACAGCAGCTTCCTTCAACAGCGGCTCTCTGGCGTTAAGCCTTTTTTCAGGCTCAGCCCTTTTTGACGCTCGTATTTTCAACGAAAACCGCAACAATTCAGTCTAAAATTTTAAACAGCGAACGCTATTAAGCAGTACATGTAGCAAATCTATTCTCAGAAGAAGAGTTTTATGGGCCCACACCTAGTGGGGAAGCCCAATGCCAGGAATATCGCCAGTATATATGTACATTATTATTGTCGATAGCCTTGGTGTGGAAAAAGCAGATAAAGTTGATTATCATATCTCCCCATGTTTGTTATTACTATGCTTACGTTACAAACTGAAACGCCGAATATATTAGCCTTGCGTGATTACCGAATGTGCAGTTCGAAAAAGAAGTGCTGTTCTTCAAGCAGAAAACAGCGCTACGAGACGGGACAAAAGAAATGACACAAACACGGCGTTGACTATCAAGCAAATGTGCTTTATTCCACCAGTCCGCATATTTATACTCCACCATGACTAAAGAAAGCATAACAAAAAAGCTGAAAAAACCCGGTCAGCCTGCGCAAAGGCAAAAAATTTTTAACTCGACAGAAAAGTTATCTCCTTCGGAAGCAGTGAAATCGAGGGGAGGCTAACACATGCCTCGCCGCCTTTACAAATGTGATACGCTTCAGAAACGAGACGCGCACGTTCGTCATAGTACTTTGATAGGAAAGTCGAATCTTTAAAAGATGGCTGGCAGCCGCATTCATTGCAATGAATGGACAGTTGGCTGTCTTTTGCTTGTTTAGAGACCTTGTTCGCGTGCTCTCGCAAGCGGTCATTAGCACACCGGCCAGTCTGACCAATACAGTAACGCCCGCAGGAAAGAGGAATCTTGTACACAACAGAATCGCAACATTCAACAAACTTTTGCCGGTGCTTCATACTACATCTTTCCGTCTTGGTTTCTCTGTTTACCTGCTGACACAGGCTACCAAGTTTATTTTTGGCAGAGAATAACAACCTTACCCCAGCCCTACTGACCACCTTTTTAAGATTATGTGCCACCTGGTGCACATACGGAATGACTGCAACTGGTTGCTGGGGGTGTGTCGGTGATTGCACAGCTGTGTAGACCCTGTTCTTAAAGCTAGAAAGGAGGCTTTCTGCGATGCTGGTCAATACAGTTTCCGGGAAACCTGTCAGCTTCAAACGTGCTAATTGACAGGAAAAACTCTCCTCGACCTGGTGGTCACAGGACCTCTCAAGCACCGCCTTCATGCAGGCCCTGTCAATGCCGCGTTTAACAATCTTCGAGTGCGCGGACGAAAAAGGGAGAAAGCTCTTCTGCGACCTAGGCGCATAACCCCAACAAACATGGTTGTTTGAGAACGAGAGAGTTCCAAGTCCAAGAAGCGTAGCCTATTGTCTAAGGGATGCTCAGTGGTCAACTCAAGTGGGCTTAATTCCGTGAGGAATATGTCAAAAATTCCAGCAGCAGGCTGTACGTCACGAGGGTTAGTACAATGAAAAACTAAAAAGTCGTCCACGTACCGCATCACCTTTACCACGTTAGTCTGTCTAAGCTTGCTGTCAAGATTACGGTCAAAGCGGGCTAGTAAGATGTCGCTGAGAGCAGGGGCGATGCATGTGCCAATGCAGACTCCTTTTTGATGAATTAAAAACTTATCGTCAAAACTTATAAAGGTGGATTGCATGTTGTTTGTTGTTTCTGCCTATCTCCGAGATGACTGCCCAGTGGGTGTGCGTGCCTTTTCAGTCGACATGAAGGACTTATACTACTCGTTGCCTCAGAATGCTGTGTGTGCCGAAGTCAGTAATTGCATTGACGGATACGGTGTTGTTAAGTTTCAGAATGCATGTGGAATCACTGTCGACAAATATTTAGAGTTCTTAAAGTGTTACATGCAATCCATCTTTATAAGTTTTGACGATAAGCTTTTCATTCAGCAAAAAGGAGTCTGCATTGGCTCATGCATCGCCCCTGCTCTCAGCGACATCTTACTAGCCCGCTTTGACCGTTATCTTGACAGCAAGCTTAGACAGACTAGCGTGGTAAAGGTGATGCGGTACGTGAACGACTTTTTAGTTTTTTATTGTACTAACCCTCGTGACGTACAGCCTGCTGCTGGAATTTTTGACATATTCCTCACGGAATTAAGTCCACTTGAGTTGACCACTGAGCATCCCTTAGACAATAGGCTACGCTTCTTGGACTTGGAACTCTCTCGTTCTCAAACAACCATGTTTGTTGGGGTTATGCGCCTAGGTCGCAGAAGAGCTTTCTCCCTTTTTCGTCCGCGCACTCGAAGATTGTTAAACGCGGCATTGACAGGGCCTGCATGAAGGCGGTGCTTGAGAGGTCCTGTGACCACCAGGTCGAGGAGAGTTTTTCCTGTCAATTAGCACGTTTGAAGCTGACAGGTTTCCCGGAAACTGTATTGACCAGCATCGCAGAAAGCCTCCTTTCTAGCTTTAAGAACGGGGTCTACACAGCTGTGCAATCACCGACACACCCCCAGCAACCAGTTGCAGTCATTCCGTATGTGCACCAGGTGGCACATAATCTTAAAAAGGTGGTCAGTAGGGCTGGGGTAAGGTTGTTATTCTCTGCCAAAAATAAACTTGGTAGCCTGTGTCAGCAGGTAAACAGAGAAACCAAGACGGAAAGATGTAGTATGAAGCACCGGCAAAAGTTTGTTGAATGTTGCGATTCTGTTGTGTACAAGATTCCTCTTTCCTGCGGGCGTTACTATATTGGTCAGACTGGCCGGTGTGCTAATGACCGCTTGCGAGAGCACGCGAACAAGGTCTCTAAACAAGCAAAAGACAGTCAACTGTCCATTCATTGCAATGAATGCGGCTGCCAGCCATCTTTTAAAGATTCGACTTTCCTATCAAAGTACTATGACGAACGTGCGCGTCTCGTTTCTGAAGCGTATCACATTTGTAAAGGCGGCGAGGCATGTGTTAGCCTCCCCTTGATTTCACTGCTTCCGAAGGAGATAACTTTTCTGTCGAGTTAAGAATTTCTTGCCTTTGCGCAGGCTGACCGGGTTTTTTCTGCTTTTTTGTTATGCTTTCTTTAGTCATGGTGGAGTATAAATATGCGGACTGGTGGAATAAAACACATTTGGTTGATAGTCAGCACCGTGTTTGTGTCCTTTCTTTTGTCCCGTCTCGTAGCGCTGTTTTCTACTTGAAGTCATGCACCAACCAGCCCAAATTCGTACCTTACTGAAGTGCTGTTCATCACTGCAGGTGTTCGCAGAGATGTCATGTCATACAGCCGAGAAGCACACAAGCTTTCCGGGCTGCATGACTCAAGACCGATGCGGACCGAAACGTGCTTTTCTAGGTTCCGTGCGAGCAGTTATTTATTAGTAATAGATTGCCACTCTTCTTTGTGTACAGAATTTTTTTTTACATTTTGTGTGATCCCTCTCGTTGCGGTTGTTAGCATGGCTTTATTATATATATATATATATATATATTACAGCTACACTTCTTCAATCTGTTTCCGTTCCCACCACGAAAGAGAGCTTCGAGAATCGTATTTAATCTATAAGTTTAAAGCCGTCACTTGTGGTATGAATGAAAGCGCTGGAAAACTTTCATTTTTACGCCATTTAGTTTCCTAAACACTCTTGACTACCCCCGCTATTATTGCCGCTATGCTTTCACGCAGATAGATTAGTTCCCTGTTTGAGCTTTGTCGGATCATGACAAGATGTTACACCCGCGTTTATGTTTATCGATAACTTGCTCGCAGTTGTACCTATGACGTGCTATTGATGTTTGTGCCGGTGACTCACGCGTTATGTGGCTTCATCATTTTTTACTCATTGTTAATCATTTTTTACTCTTTTATTCGTTTTGTCTTGCGCAAGTGCGCACGCGTGTATTCTCGTTTTTTCTTGTCCTATCACGCGCACTGTTTCCCCACGTGCTTTTAACAACCGCTTGTCAGCCATTACCAGCGCTATGATACGTTACTGCGCATTTTATATTGCGGTACCGTCGCATGTTCGCATCACTCCGACGAAGGCCGGTCCCGCGGCCGAAACGTCAGTCCTTTACTGAGCAATTTTTCCTACGTGCTTGATGTTTTTTTCAACTATATATATATATATATATATATATATATATATATATATATATATATATATATATATATATATATTTATATTTAATATTCACTTCTAATATTCACCGCCGTCAAAAATGCTGATGCGCTATGAAGCCGATGCCGCTCATTTCGTCACGGTTCGCGCGCACAGCTGATTCGCTTGAAGCACAGTTCATAGCGCGGCAGTACGGTTGTGCATAACGCGGTGACGTGGTTTTATATAATATTCTGCGTGCTCACTTTAAATCCCCCTCCGCCCTCACGTATATTTTGCAACACGTATGTCCCAAAAAATGGGATCGTTCGTTTCGGAATGACCTCTACAATTAAGGAAACACACTTGGCCCTCAGGTGAATATTAAAAAAAAATATGCCATAACTGATCTTAGTCAGTTAACTTAAGCACAATATAAAACTACCGTAACGAGAGCTACACGGCGGCAAACCAGATCTCGTTGATTTCATTCAGTTGCCGTTAATCACCATTATTTTTAATCATTTGTTACTGTTACGTTAGACACTCTGCATATACGAGCATAGTGTACTACAGTAATTGAAGGGGTTCGCTTCGTCTGCCCCAAAGAAGGCGCAGCGAAAGCAATAAAAATAAAATACAAAGAACACGAGGCACTGCCGGGAACGCAACGCACATCACAACACTCCGTCAGTCACACTGTCCGCCAATCCGCTCGCGACTGTCCGGGCAGCGCCACGGCTGCCTCTCTTAAGGAGTGCGAGTGGGCCGCGCGCACCGCTACCACGCGCCACGCGGTTTAATAGGCCAGCCAGGTAGTGTGGGCAATTTTCACATTATATACTATATTATATTATGATATAATATATGTTATCATATTACATTATATATTATTATGGTTTATTATATTGCAATATATTATATTTTTTCATAATATGCAAAAGATCTCGGTAATTCGGTCACATTTGGCCGCGACCCGCATCATCCGGACGAGCAGCGGAGCACGCCGAGCGCGAAGCGCCGCTTATGTGCAACACAACAGAGCGAAAATGGCGTTTGCAGACAACCGAAAGGAGGCCGTGCTGTCCGCATCGCTATCCTCATCAGTTAGTGACCACGGTTTTGCCCACATGCGGATACGTCATCAAGCAGCTTCGTTTTGACTTCATGCAATGCGCGCGAAATGTCACAAAACTCAAACACGGCGAAAGCTGTCGAAGATGAAGAGTTTCCAGCCGCGGTGAGTATGCTGGCGTAAAACACGTTTTCTGTATTGTGATGGACAAATTATCAGGTGCCGGCCATTTCACTCGCGAAAGAAGTATCGTCACTTGCGCGTGGTGGCGATGGCCGCACGCGGTACCGGCACGGGTGCGGAGCACGGTTCGGGCTCTCAAAACGCGGGTGTCTGACGCCGTGGTCGCATTGAGGACTAAGTTGCAGGATGAAGAAAAGTGCGTCTTTTACATTGCTATTATGCAAAATATGCACAGGATTTACGTATTCATCAACAAAATGAATGTGTATTGATGTAACAGACATTTGTTTATTGCTTTCTTGATCCTTTCGATAATTCGCCATTGATTTCGGACACATTTTTCTGGTGCCGTGAAATCCTAATTACGAGCTTTTGCTGTATTATATTATGTTATATTATATTATGTTATATTATATTATATTATAATATATTACATTATATCATATTATATATTGTATTCTTGTCAGCAATATCTGCCCGAACTTTACAAATAGTTTAGATGCAAATAATTAATTGATACGCTGTTTCTTACTTTTCCTAAAAGAGAAATTTAACTGATGCCGTTATATTTAACGCATCTATGTGTAACAATCAACAGAGAAAAAAAAAAGAAACTAACATTCTCAAAAACGATGGTCTTACGAAGTGAAGGTGCCAAAAGGAAAAGTGTGTCACTGCGCTAATATCTTGTTCCGACAATGTCCCCTTCTTCAACCAACTTAACGAACTCCGACACGTCATGAACACTTGTTCGCTGAGAGCTAAGCTAAGCTGAGGTGCACCTCACATGCGAGTTTCGTGAAAGCAACCAACCGTAAAAAGGAGCGGGAACTTCAGTGCCATTAGGAAGTACGTTGCTCCTAGCGACAGTGACTTATGGCTAGGCCACGGCACATCCTCGCACGTACGGCAGGCTTATTAAGCATTTTAATTAAAAACATCAATCACGTCGGCTTTTCACAGAGTGCAGAGTGTTAGCAATCAAGAAAATAAAGAACACCTTTCGGGAACAAGGTAGCGCATTCCTGACAATTTCCTCCGTATTTTAATCGAGAGCCAAGAATTATACATATGAAAATAAAACAAGGTCAAGAAAAAAAACAATTGGACGGTGGTAACAATTATGGGCTGGTGGTTAAAAGCATATTAACGAGTTTTAGCAGTATATTTTAAAATTAGGTGTAGCCAGGTCCGTAGCCATGAATTTTGGTCGGGGGGGGCACTTGCTGACAACCTTGACTTTTTGAAAAAAAAAACTATTTTAATTATTTATTTTTGTGAAAATCACATACCTCACCAAAATTTCGTGGGGGGGGGGGGGGGGTTAGCCACCCCCCCCCTGACTACGGGCCTGGGTGTAGCGTATTCCTTAACTTTACCTATGGGAAGTAGCCTTCGTTGAAACAAAACATGTGATTGTTCTGTCATGTACAACAGAAAGATTGTAGTCGTAAAACGATTCACGTTGCCTTCGTCCGCAAAACAATGACATTCAAGAGGAATTAGCATTGCGGGCTCTAGTTAATGAAATCATTTTTTGATCTAATGATAATACAACCTCCTCATGTTATATGGTAGACCTGAAGAAAAGCTGTCAATATCACCGTTTCTTTCTCGTTATAAATGAAATGGCTGCTAGAAAATAATAACCTTCAACCTGTGTGAGGAGGAGCTAGGAGTAAGAAAGGCAGGAAAGATGGGCAAGTCAACCAGATGCGTGTTTGGTTTGCTATCCTACTATGGTGTAAGGGATTAAGGGGTAAAAAGACAGAAAGAAGATGGATGATGGTTTTATACGAATGGAACATGCGTGTCTGTGGGGATATTACTCTCGCTACCTTCTGGGCACACTGTGCCGTGTTACCACGCCCACTTAGAATAGGCGTGTCGTCTTTAGGCACTTCAGAAATAGACATTTCTTTCATATTGAAAGTGTCAAGTGCCCCATAACCTATGTTGGCGTCAAGCAACTTCTTGAAGAGTAACACCATCATCAGCCTGTCTACGCCCACTGCAGGGCAAAGGCCTCTCCCATGTTCCGCCAATCAACCCGGTCCTGTGCTTTCTGCTACCACGTTATACCTACAAACTTCTTAATCTCATCTACCCACCTAATTTCCTACCTCCCCCTCACGCGTTTGCCATCTCTTGGAATCCAGTCAGTTACCCTTAATGACCACCGGTTGTTCTGCCGACGTGCTACGTGCCCGGCCCATATTCATTTCTTATTCTAGAGAGGTGGTGATACCTTTGCGATAGGTGGCGAGACATTGGAAGTTGTAAAGGAGTGCGTCTACTTAGGACAGGTAGTAACTGCGGAGCCGAACCATGAGAGTGAAATAACTAGAAGAATAAGGATGGGATGGGGCTCATTCGGCAAGCATTATCAAATCATGAATGGTAATCTACCACTATCCCTCAAGAGGCAGGTATATAACAGCTGCATCTTACCGGTACTTACTTACGGAGCAGAAACCTGGAGACTTACAAAGAGGGTTCAACTTAAATTGAGGACGACGAAGCAAGCGATGGAAAGGAAAGTGATAGGTGTAACTTTAAGAGACAGGAAGAGAACAGAGTGGGTCAGCGAACAAACGGTGGTTAAGGATATCATAGCTGAAATCAAGAAGAGTAACATATATTCGCGGAAAAATTCGTCAAATGCCAGCCCGCAATAAACTCCATCTATATGAAACGTTGACCAGTCGAAAGATTCGAGTACGCTTCTGCTGTCGATGACCGTTGGTCGAAACTATGTAATTTACCCAGAAACGCTCAGCCCGATTTAAAATCAAGAATTTTGCTCTTGCGGCTAGTGTCAATTTTTTGATTAAGTCAGCTCTTCACCTTCGAGATCTATTAATAATCAGAAAAAATTCCTGTCTTTCGCTCGTTCATAACAACATCTTTCATAGTCTGGTACTCCCTACAGGAATTCCTTTAACGACCTGCTTACTTTTCAGCCTGTGATGATCACCCAATTAATGTAGCAACCGCTTTCTGCCTGGTGTCATAGGAAGGTATACCGACCATTCCGTAGTAAGCACGATATATCGAAGACTCCCGGGACTATTCCGAAAACTGTATCTAAAAAGCATCTTGATAATTTCTTTCTTAAAGCAGCTAGCCTTGATCGGAATCCTGGTAAGGCTAGGTTGTTCCCAAAATCCAGTTTCAGAGAGAACGTTAAGCTGGCATATTGTTCGTGAATGAACGAAAGCTTTACGCAACATAATTACGATTAATTAAAGTACTTACATTAATTTTAGAGAAAAATTAAACATCTAGTGAAAGTTTCACAAAACGGTGCTTTATATTTCACATAGAGAATGCAGCGCTGACTACTACGTTCAGTAGCAAAGCGGTGATTATTAAGGCGAGAGCCTTAGACGTCTGATCAAAAGAGAAAATTGACCGTCGGCGTCCCGTGGCTTGGGCGACGAGTGATCAAAAGAAGCAATCATGACGTGACGACGTCGCCATGTGACGTCATTATGACGTCAAAGATCGCGAAAAGATGAACTTCATTATGACGTCAACGTCACTGTGACGACACGTGACGTAATGGTACACGATGACGTCATCACATGGCATCTTAGCTTGGTCAAAGGTGGGCCTTCAGATCGCGGGTACCCGGATTCCCATCCCACCGCCTCATCAGAAATCTTTTGTCGCCATGATTTTCCCTGTCTTGATATGTTTCTGTCTCTCTGTTTCTTTACCTCTTTCTTTCTCTCCTTCTCTCCATACTCGTTCTTTCCTCTCACCAATCAGGGTTATTACAGGCCACGCTGGAGAAATCGGCTCACGTGTTTTGGGGGTGAAGCAGAAGTGGAAAAAAGACACATCGAGAGCGTACCAGTTCATGATGATGATATTTACTGTTCACTCTACCCGACGCAACGAAAAGCATAAAGAGATGCGCCCTTAATATTTCCCACGCTAAGCATATAAAAGTGCGTTTCGTAGGCGGAACGCCGAAAGTGCTTTGATATTTAGATCTTGTTACGAAGTTTCTAGTCTCCGAAGCTTTCTAGCGGCCCATTCTTTCTACAGCTGGGAGTACAAAAGAGACCTTTCACTTCGGTGCCATGAAGCCTAACGTTGATACCAGTAACACCGGAGGACAGTTGATAGAAGCTTGTGTGCCGAGGGACTGCCGTGCCAGACAATGCCTTGGGAACGTAATCTATAGCGTGCTACTGAATTCAATTACTGCCGTACTTTCTGGAAGCTTTTGAAAAGACCCCAGAGATCGGCTTTCCGCAGTCAACAAACGGCCCGGGGGCTCGCAAACAGAACATAGTTGGAGCCGTACAGAATGCTTAGGGCTATAGCCTCCTCTCGGAAGCGAAGTTCAACACTATCGCACTCTAACATAGTGCGTTGTTTGTCCTGAATTCCCTGAAGCTTGCAGCTCTCCTGCTGGAATCAACGCACAGAGAAATGCAAAGTAGAAGCATCATTTCTTCTTTGTTTCCCGAGAAATTACACGCTGACGTTATTTCGGGAAATAGTGAACACAATATGATCTTCGAAAATCAAAATGCAAAGATATCTGGCAACAAGCCCTACGCTGTGTTATACGCCGGTAAAGCAATGTGTGGGCTCGCACAGAAATATGCACGTAAGTAATTTTGTCTAAAAGGTGGCATACCCTAGAAGTGGAGCTTTTGCTCATAACACGTAGAGCTTCCCGGAAGATGAAAATTCACTTTGACAAAACAAGCCTTCCCTATATTACCGGTCACGACAACGGTACCGATTATTGCTATTTTGAAAAACAGTGTGCATGCACAAAGCTTTCGCTCTATGGGTTAGGCTCTGAGAGCAAGAATTGCTGAGTTGAGGCGTCTACGTCATTTATTAGATCTTAAGACGGCACGGCATTCACTTCGTATTATATGGTGTCCAGGCTATGGGTGACACCTATTGACACCGCTTCAAGGGACAATAAATGCCCACATTCACGCGAATTTTTTTTTCTCTTTACCTAAACAGCCGAAGGGAAGGTAAAAATATAGGGTACTCAGTGAGCACATACGTGGGCTTCGCTAAAGCACGCTTTTAAATTTCCAACTACACTGGATGCGAGGACGCGCATGACGTGTAATGAAACACAGAGCAGGGAGGCCACGGATCACTCACAAGGTCTCATTGAAAGAATTTAATCCAGCAGAACACGAGCTGGGTGCAGTGGCTTACAAATGAAACACTTTTCTATTGGAGTTCGTCAGTTGCTCTTCATTTACCATTATCATATAAGACATTCTTACACACGACCAAGGCACAAAACACTTCCGGATGTTATTGCTTTGACGCCGCAGACGCCGCAGTGCTGAAAAGCTGGTTAAGTAAGTCTAACCGAGATAACTATAATTACAAAACATTACACTACTCCCACCACGCTGCAGGGTTAGATTCATGTCTATGAGATTTTTGTTTACTCAGCGTGCTGTGTGGCCAGTCTCCTCTATAAAAACAGGAAGCGTGACCAGTTTGACTCTATTCATAAGCAATTTCCTGGGGCAGTACAGAACGGATTGTGATACGCAAGCGGTTAATTTTATGGAGGCAGAGAAACCGACGATTCACTGACGATTACGGCACCGCCTAATGCAAATTCTGACCGTAGCTTCGTCTTGGGGCAAGCCCAACTGTTTTTTGAAGCTTTGGCTTTGCGCAGGGTACCGACTACCTCATAAATCCTAATTTTTGTGGGACAGCACCCACAACGCCATTATTCGTCCTTCTGCGGATAAGCGATGCAGCCGTTACACATCTGTAAGGTATTTTGTGTACATTTTAACGCGGTAGCGTTAGAGAGCTCGTGTCGCAGAAATTCCGCTGTCGGCGTCGTTGGTTGTGAGCGAAAAATCATCCGTGAGCGAAAAATCGAGAAAGTAGCAAATAAAATCAACGATAAAATCTTCGGTCCCAATGAGGATCGAACCCGGGCCGTTCGTGTGGCAAGCAGGTGTCTTACCACAAAGCCACGATATTGGTTGCAGCTGCTTCGGACAAAAACACTACATAAATGTCATGTAGTGAAAGGAGTCTCGACGCATTTTGTTCGGCAGGTGTCACGACAAAAACGAGCTCATACGGTAGGCGCATTCGCGAGGCCATCAAACTACGTCGAAAAAAGCCGGGATAGTGCAGCCATCGCCGCTAAATACACACACGAACTTTCAAACAGCTCTAAAAATGGACAACTATGTCCATCTAGAGGAAAATATATCAAGCCAACGCAGAACGCTAGATAATGTGCTGCCATCTGTGAGGCATTGTGAGAAATATGTCTCGATTTTTCATGGCATCCGAGAGGGCCGGCGCGCGGCGTATATCTTGGAGGCCATGCGACTCTTGCTTTAGATCGAAAGCCTGTAAAATTCGCGCGCGTGCGTGCGTGTGTGTGTGTAACAATACACATTAATAAGTATGCACTTAGTGGTTGAAGTGCGCACTAGGGGCCGGATTTCGCTATCGCGTTCAACTCTTAAAGGCGAAGCTTAAGGGTCCCCCAATTTTTTGATGCTGCATGTGGCTTATGGCGGGGAAGAATTATGGCTCAGCACTTTTACAGTGGGCGGGAAAAAGTAAACCACACACTCGTTGCGCAATTAGCTTTGCGTGATGAGATGGTTGGTATTTTATTCTTCTGTCACGATATATTACATAGGTTAACGCGATTCCTGTCCCGACATGACACCTGTATAAGGTCTGTTTTGCAAATGAGTTTCTAGCACCAGCGTGGCTCTGTAGTAGAATACTCGACTGCCATGCAGAGGGCCTGCGTTAGAATACCGTTTGATCAAGAGTATATTTTTTTTCTGATTATATTTTTTCAGGTCTATCGGTTACTATTTCATGTCTATCGGGTGCACCACCGATTGCGACGGCGGCCGGCGATGCCGCTCAACGCAGAAAGCGGCGCATAAGAGCTGCGCTTTTAAAAGCTTATTCACTACGCCCTTATGCTCGGGAAGAATCTTTGCATAAACTATGCCGCAATTCCATAAGCGTCCAGAAATGCGTGGCCCTCGTGAGGTCGTGCCTGATCTTTGCGGCGCAGCTGAAGCATTCTAGATCACGTCGCTCATCATGAAAACACAAACAGAACAGTCATCTCAAACAGCGCATACGTGGGTATTATGGGCCATCATTTTCTCGTTAGGCGCCATTTACTTTCGATTCAGAAGCCGAGGTTGTTTTCTATCTAAGAATCCCGAACAGCTCAAAAACATTGCGAGTAGATTACCTTTTTATGTTGCAGAGGTAATTTAGTGTTCCTAGAACAGCTTTAGAGCTTTCACCGCACTTCGCAAGCTGCAGGATCATTATTTCAATGTTTTTGCAAGCAATACACATCCTTGCGGCAGGTTCGCTTAGAGACCTCGCGAATGCAAACTATTGCGCTTTTCTTTCGTCCTATCGTTTACGCAAACCCTAGTATGTATCTCTTTCAGTATTATGCCTTTCAGTATTATTTTATCATCATGCCGGTGCGGCCACGTCAAGCCATGTTAATCACAGCCAAGCCTAAAAAAACGTAGTTGAACGTTGTAATACCTATATAGATAAGTATATTTTAGCTAAATATTTGAGAGCCTAATTATTCCTAATTAAGCTGAGTTCGTGTGCTGGCGTGGCCAGTCATGCCGACCTCGGCAACATTTGCCGAGCTCAGCCCAGTTAAGCCATATTAACACTGAGCCTAGTTAGTGCTAATCAGATAACTAAGACAACGTTGACTTGAGATGCAAGCTAACCGAGACCAAGCCTCGTATATGCAAATCAGAACAATTAGGCTAAATAGCCCAATTGAGCTAATTAAGACAAATAAACTAGTTCAGCTACTTAGTGCTGGGATTGCCAAGAGATTCCAAATCGAATCGATTCGATACCTAGCCAATGTTCGGGATTTGCAATGTGCTAACGGGAATCGGTGTGTCAATGCACGTGTGCCTAGTCATGCTAAGACCAGCCGAGTGACGACCAGCTCCGCTCTGTCCTAGCATTGCGTGACTCAGTGCAAGCTGCGCAATTTTTTTTTTGCTACTGGAAATCATGCAACGCTGACTGCAAATGTGGAAAATAAGAAGTTGATCACCACCTTCCAAGTGCATAGCACAAGATAGGAGCTACAGACTTGCGATCAAACTAGGCGATCACATACATGCCTTCAATAGGTTGGCAAAGTGAACTTGACAAATCTGTCTGCTTCTGTAGCAACTGGCGTCATGTGCAAGGAAGCCATTTATGTGCAAATACTCTAGAACAAAAATGAACAAAGATGAAATTTAGTGGCTGTTAATTTACTGTTTTCAGGACAGAACTCTTAAAATGGTGGCGGCTTGGGCTAGCTGGTATGTCACGATGGAATCATCATGAGCTCTTAAACCTTTTGGTTGCGCCGGTTTGTGCGAACAGAAACTATCATCATCGTGAATAGGCACGCGCTCTCTTCGACCTCTTCTTCTTCTTCTTCTCAGTTGTCTTCATCATCTTCTGCTTGTCTCCCAAGACACGCGTGCCGATTTCTCCGGCGTGAGATGGAATAACTGATCAGTCAGAGAACTAGAAAAGAGAGAGAGAAGCAAAGAGAAACTCTTGGCAAAAAAATTTGTTTGCGAGGCAGAATTCGAAACCGCACATCCATGGTCTGAAGGCGAGCGTCCTAACGACTCGGCTATAAAGGATCGCTAGCAGAGCATAGCATGGCCTTGCATAGTAGGTACACCAAGCTGGCGGGAAAAGGACGTGAGGGTAATCAGGAGGGAAAGGAGGAGGGGAGATAGTAAAGGATAGAATATAAAGAAAGACAAAGAGAGGAATAGAGAGGAAGAAAGGGAAGAAAAACAGAAAGAGAGAGAATAAAACAAAGAATAATGCCATAGGAAGAAATACTTCAATACAGAGAAAAAAACGGGAAGACAGAAAGAGCAAGAAAGAGATAAAAAGAGATAGAAAGAAAGAGCGAAAAAGAAAGAAATACGTAATGAGGCAGAGCAAGAAATAGAAATAAATAGCGACAAAAAGAGAGAAAAAAGCGAGAAAAATGAGAGAAAAAGAAGGAAACGGAGGAACACTAAAAGAGAAATATAAAGACAAACAAAGAACGTCTCCCAGCTCCGCACTTGCTTCAGGCTTGGCACCCGTAGTGCGAAGCCACCTTAATTATTTCCACTAATACGATTCACAAAAAAACGGGCCAGAGAGTGAACTATCATTAGACGTTGGTAAACGTGAATTAGTATGGATAATTACATTGAACAGTCAATCTAAAGATTTTTCTTGCAGTCTAGGAAATGTCCGGGGGCAATCCGCGGATAAAACGTTGACTTCGGTTGACATCACTGAGCAGATTCATCATAGAATGAAGACACGTTCTCTACTTTCCCCTAGTAGAGCGCATAGAGTATTCTGACTCGCCGACCATATTTCCAAACACACATAGGAGCTGTCTTGGTTGTGTACTCGTAAGCGGTCAGCCGTTTCTTATATGGCTGTCTCATCTTCTGCCGAGGTCATTGTGATTTCACGCTGACACATTTCACTGTTGTTTTTTTATTGCTGCATTATATTGTTTCGCGTATGACCGTTGTTGTGTCCTGTAGAGAGAGAGAGAGAATAAGCTTTATTGAAGAATTAGAGTACGTGGCTATTCCCGGGTGGAGCCCTCTTGTAGAGCCCCACTGGCCACGGGGGCTCGCCGGGCCTGGTCTAGGGTCACCAGTTGGCTCCCCAGGGCCAGCTCGGAAAGCCGTGCCTCCCAAGACCACGTTGTGAGTATTTGTAGTGAGCGCACCAACCTAGATACTGCATTGGCTGGCCGCTCGGTACATTGGTAAGTGTGGTGTGTAAGTGTGGCTGTGTGGTCACTCCACCAGGGGCATACACCTGTTGTGTATACCTGTGAAAAAATTGCGTGTAGTTTTGATATGTGGGGATATGTGTTCGTTTGGAGGCGGAGCCAATCCCGGGCTTGTTCGCTGCTTAAGTTGGGATATGGAGGGCAATACTGGCGTCTTGTAAGGCGTTGGTTTTTCAATATCTGCCTGCTTGTCACACTTTGTTCTTCATGGTGCACTGTGAGATGTCCTGAGGAGAGTCCTGCGTCTCGGCCAGTAAGTCCCCGAGCAACGCAAACTGCCTCCTCGTTCCCCTTCAGGCCGTCATGCCCTGGGGGGCGATCGGAGATCTGTTCGTTCCGCGTTCGTTCTGCGGTGCCTACGTCACAGAAGTGAGAGGAGGCGCAGCGCTCCCGCCTAGAACCGCCGAGAGGAAGAGAACAGCCAATCGTGAAGCGGACAGCTTTCCGGAAGTAGACGCGCATCCTGTGACGTCGGCACAGGGACCGTGAAGCGTTTCTCGCCTTTTAATAAATATAATTACTTTACAGAAAATTATTGTTTTTGCTTCTCAAGCTCAAACACTCTTTCAAACAGCAACAGCTTTGAGTGATGATATTTAATAATGGTAGTTTTTTTTGACGTCGTCGCTAGATGGTGTCGCGCACGCGAAAAAAAAAGAGAAAAGTAGCGGCTGACGTAGTTTCAAAATGTCGTCCGATCGCAACGTCTGCGTTGGTTCTCGGGTGTCGGATCGTCAAAAGGAGCTTCTGCTGGCTTTTGTGAAAGAGCACCCACAGATCGCGACGCTGTCGTGCCCGCTGGAGCCGTCTTTCACGAGGGAGGACCGGGACGACATGTGGCAGGAGCTAGTAGCGCTTTTGAACGAAGAAGTCCCTGCGCGTAACACCAGGGCCCAGTGGCAGGCCCGATGGAGGAATGAGCGCTACTATTCGCAGCAGGGTCTTGCCAAACTCCGAGGGCAGCAGAGGTGAGTGCGAGCACAATTGTATTGTGGTCGGTCATCTTACACGTCCCGCTTGTGCTTTACAGCGGCACCCGAGGCGGCCAGATTTCGGATTACCGCGGCCGCGTCGTGCTTGACAGGGACGAGTGTGCGAGGCCCATAGTTCGTGTGGTCTGAATCGGTAAGCACTGGCTTAGAATATCATTGTTACTTGTATGCTGCGAACAAGTGGGCTCGTTTGCTTCGAGCCATTACGCGCTGTTAGTTTTACTTTTTCAAACAATATCGAGTGGATCACCCGGCCGCCGCGTTAGCTGAGGTGCTAACACGTTGCGCCGCCCAGAACAGAATGCGAAACAGCCACATTTGCGGTGATGACGAAAGAACAGCTGCGAACTATATTTCGAAGCTCATTAGAGCACCCTACGTGTTCCAACCCATTTCTCAGACCCTCGAGTCGAGTGAGGTGCGTAGCCAGTAGGCTTGCCTCCCTCCACCCCTCTCTCCGAAGTCTGTGTGTCATAGCATGCCGCTGTTGAAACATTCTAAAAAAACATTGCTATTGTCCACTTCCATTCCATACTTCTTATTGCACTCAGTGTGTCAATCAAGAAACTTCTTACTATAACAGGTGAGCCCTGCTCCAGCTGCTACTGGTGTGGCTGAAGAGGATGTGGCCCAGGATCTTTCCCGTGCCCCAACTCGTAAGTTTCGCTGATGTTTTTGATTAACTGTAGATGGTGTTACATGCTCACAGGTGATGCTCATGCGTGCAGGCATATGTTTGTGAAGAGATGACATCTGTGGGCATAAAGACAAAAGGCTGCACAAAAGAAATTTGGCAAACGGTTGCAGGAGCTAGTTGTATGCATAACTGTCAGATGGAATAAACAGGTGTCCTGCCTTGCAGTTATGGTGAAATGTAGCAAAAAGGTAGCATTGCAAAAATGTTCAACATCTTGAAATGTTTCCCTGTTTTGTCAATTGCTTCAAAAGTGAAACTGAAAATGTGCTATTGCTAAATATACTGTTCAAAAAGCAAGCTCGTTATATAACTTTTCACATACCATCATACACAAATGCACATGTTTGCACCTGTGTTACACCTGCTTGCTGTATGTTTTGCATACTGCAGCAGCTAGGGTTTCGGAAGGAGATTGTGTCAGTCATCGCGTAAAGCCGGGCAAACGATTGTGCAGCCCTGAAAAGGGCTGTTTGGTTGCTTCTCATGCAGAGATGGTTAGAGGCGTGAGATGCGTTTGATGAGATGAGCGAAAATGAATTCCGGCACCGCTTTGGTCTGTCCAAACGAAGTGCGTTGGTTGTGCGGTGAACCAAGCACCATTCATGGATGCCGTTGGGTCAGTGGATTTTCAACAGAGAGGAAATTGTTGCACACACTGAAACTCTTCACGAACAGAAGCTTCCAGCGAAGAGTCGGTAGCAGCAAATTTATAGATGATAATGGCAACACATTTCTTGGTTTCCAGCTCATGCCGCAGCTGCGAGATGGGGGCAACCGGCAGGCCGAGGCGCTGGAGTTACTAGCCGCAAACACCAGGCGGCAGGGCCAGGCATCATTGGAAAGCTGCGCCAGGTTCAACTTCTCGGTGACGCGGTCCACAAATTGCAAGGCGTTGGTACCCTCGCCCGGGCCCTCATTGCAGCGGAAGGCACCTGCACAGTGATTTGTAAAGACTAGTTGTACATATATGTAGATTTATTTTTGTTCACATCACGAGCTATGATACGCTGGTTTGCTTCAATGGTGCCCTGCAATTTTCTTTCAGTTAATTTTCTTTTTCTGCATATCAGAAGCACTGATGTGCTGTTTCATTGTACATAGTAAAGTGTAGATCAATGGTAAATCTTGTCCTGCGATGTCATTTGTTTTTAATCTCGTCGTGCGAGGTGATGCATTCAGCAGTTTTGTAGTACATGTGCATAGCACAGTGTGGTTTCATTTATAAATCATGTTTTGCCATGTCATTTTTTAAAATCTCATTATACAAAGTCATGCATTGAGCAATTTTGTAGTATATGCACAGAGTGCACTGTAGTGTATCTTTATGTTTATAGTGTATACGTGTAGAATATTGTGGCACACTGTACGTTTTCTATCGATTTTTACACGTCCTAGAAAAAAAGAAAAGCGTTTGTGAAAGGTCTAGGTTGCACAATTTTGAAATATTGCAAGACCAAAAAACAGTTGACGAATACGTGTTCTGTTGCTTAGAAGTGTTTAGATAACAGGATTGGGTACAAACAGAAATCAATAATAGAGGAAGACATATCAGCAACCAACAACTTGCATTTTTTAGCGAGTTCAATTAATACCGGTTCGACTGTGCCTTGTTTTCATGTAATACAATGACTTTCGTGCTGCGAGACGCGTGTGTTGTTGCAGAGGAGCAGCAGGCACTTTGTAATAACTCCATTTGTATATTATAAAAGGAAGCTACTTTTGTATTCTTTTCCTTGGCATTAAATTTAAAGGATATTTATTTATTTTGCTTTTTATGTGCATTGCTCGTGATACTTGTAATAAAATTTCAATTCTGACACCACCCTTGTTGTTCATTTCATTTACAAGCACGATTCTTGTTGCATTAAAGCTACCGCATCTTGCTGTCCTGATTCAAACAGCCTTTTCCGGTTACCACTTTGGCTGTGAATGGCACCATGTGCCATTCACAGTTGAGCTCTCACTTGTGCTTAGTGTGAAGCGCCATATTTTACAACCTGGTCGAAGCATTTCATCAGCATGGCGTTGTGTGACAAGGGGGCATAGGTCGGCAAAATCACTCATGAGTCGACTCACTCAGATTCAGATCGAGCTGTGAGTCCAAGAGAGTAATACATTGGTGAGTTCGAGTCCGGGTGAAAACATTTTAGTGAGCCTGAGTCCGAGTGAATCCGCTTGAGGAAAATTTTGGTGAGTCTGAGTTTGAGTGAGCCCCAAGAGCAAAATATATTTCACGAGTGAGTCAGGGTGAGCTTCACATTTTTTGCCAACCTATTCAAGGGGGTTATTCATTGATAGGAGAACGCTGTTTCGTTGATATGTGTAGCAAACATTTGAAGCGTAGTAAAAAAAAAACAGTGACAAACACATTGAACAAAGACAAACACGCACCACGCAATGCTGCCGAGGTCGTTGCAGGCGGCGGCGTACTCTGCGCAGGTGCTCAAGCATGCAGGCCCTGTAGTTCTCGAAACAGGTTCACTACACGGTTGCGCTGCTGCTGGCTCCCGTTGTGGTGGTGGTGGTGGTGGTAGCTCAGCTGCTGCTGGCAGCAGTCAGCATCGTCGGTGTCGTCATCGTTTCCTTCGAGAACAGGCTCATGTGCCGCCAACGCAATGTCGTGCAGAGCTGCACAAGCAGCAATGATGCTTGAGCAGCTGTGCACAAGCTTACAGCGATGCACCACTCCACAACATTGCGCAATGGCGGTGTGGGCCTTGTTGTAGTGGTCATCAGGGGTGCCACGAGCTGGTCGTCCGGGCACTGGTGTCAGGAACCACGGTTCTAATGTATAGCTGGAGTCTCCTGCACGAGGTCGGCATGACAGCTGTAGTGATAACAGTCTTGAATGTGGCAAGCATTGACAGCACTTACCAAGCAAGCCGAAGTTTTGCTTCCAGGTGCTGACGGAGAGGGCTCCCCCGCCATACCCACTAGTCATGACATGACCCCAGGAAACATGGACTGACATCCAGAGGTCGGCATCACATGTCTGCAGAATTCAATTCAGTCAAAATTGTACCCATAAATGACCTTGGGTACAATGTTGGGTATTATGTTAATGTAACTACATCTGTCTTCACTGTTACTGACTGTTGAAACATAGCTATGGACAAATCATCGACAGGGTAGGACTTGTACCATAAGTTCTAACACGAGGACAATGCAGTGTCAAAGGGTAGTCTGCATGTTTACTGCTTGGACCAACCCATCATTCAGCCACCAAAGCCTTTTAACCAAATTATTGCTGTATGTTTAAGGCAATGTATCACGAAATATCTACAACACGAAAAACTTCGACTGAAAAAAGGGTTATGAAACAATGCGTATTTAATGTACATGCTAGGGCGCGTTCCGAGGGACCGAAATAAAGTTTATTCATCCATCCATGTATTGATCCATGTAACGTCCATCACGACAATGAACAATAAGGACATACTACGGCACATTCTGGGAGCGCTAATCTCAACAAATACAAATCGAGAATCAAGCTTCGGGTACACATGGCGAACGAGCAACGGTAATATTATGCACTGTGTAGGCCGCTGAACCAATGTGTACTCCGCGTCACATGATTTCATCGCTTATCCTAAGCGAAGTGCCCTGAAACGAACCAATTCCCGTTCTGGATAGCTCGAAAATACCGCTCCCACTTATACTCAGTTGCAACAGCCTCAGTAAAGCGGAAAGTTTAAGCGATATAAATGAAACAATTCGTTACGCATACAATGCATGAATAATACTCACGATCGTGGTGTTGAATGCGTAGAGTCCCTTCCCCGACATGTAATGCGTCGTGTCCGCGGAGCTCAGGCCATGGGGCTTCGGGATTGCGATGAGCGTACCATCCACGCACCCGACCACAACGGGAATCTGCCCGAGCCGCGCGAACGCCGCCTTTGTTCGCTCTTCGCGTCTGTGGTCTCCGGAAAAGGCCACCCACCGTTTTTGCCCGTGAGCGACAGTAATGGCGTGTTCCTGACGGACGACTGCGACAGGCCGCTGAATTCCTCGCAGCCGACAGCTCGCTGGAAGCATCCGATCGCAAAAATCTCAGCGTGCACAACGCCTTCCGCTCTGTTTAAATCCCACTGGTTCGTTGGCACCCGATGACGGGGCCGAGATCGTCGCACAACCAAGGTACAGTACGTTTCGAGAAACGAAAGCGACGCCGGAATTCACACTCGCTCATCTCTTCAAACGCATTTCGCACCATCTTCTTCGAGAAACGCCAACGTAGCAAGGAAGCACCGTTGCAAGCGCCATTTCCTCAAAATCAGCTGTTGCGGCAGCCGCAACCGCCGCATCACTCGAAATACATGCCGTGCGACGCCATTGTTCGCTCGAGAGAACGCGAGCGAACGGGCTCGCTCTCCGTTCACTTTTAGCAGACGACATGCTCGTTATGACGCGGCATGACGTCATCAAAAAAGAAAACATCAAGGAAAAAAAAGAAATGGCCACGCCCCTTAGAATGGCGTGAGTTGTCCGGCTTCAGCCAATCAGCGCGCTTGTTCTCCCCCAGGAGAACGAACAAGCGGAACGAACAGATCTCCGATCGCCCCTCTGGGCACCAAGTGACGCCATGTGCCTCCATCAACGTGGGCCCCAAAATATCAGTGACGCATCTTGGAAGTGTGCCTCTAAGGGATAAGCGACATGCAGCTTGTGAGTCTGTCAAAATATACGCTGGGCGCCCCCTTATTTCGGCTTCTTTAATTGCCAAGGCTATGGCTGCTGCCTCTGCGGTGGCACTTGATCTGGTGGGTAGGGACGCGCAGGCCACGACTTTGCTTTGGTTAGCCACTGCCAATGCATATGCTTGTTTTCTGGGGCCTTGTGGCGGCGCCGGATAAAGACTGGCGTCGGTAAAGTAGGCGTCTGGATCGCTACTTCTCTGCAAGAGTTTTCGGGCTCGCGCTTGACGGCGCTTTTGTTGTAGAGCGGGTGCATTTTGCCACGCCCACTTCTTGTTTTATTTTGAATTATTCGAGTTTGACCTGCAAGAACGTTTACCAACGATCGACGCTGTCCGCAAAGCAGTGTTCGAGAACAGTCAGTGCTGGAATGCCGACCTGAACTGTCTGCACAGCGAAAATCGTTTAAGGCCTTACTGAACTTTTTGCGTGCCAGTGGCCTATTGAATAGGCTTTAGTACTGCCGATCTACAGCTTCCTTTTGTTTATATCTTTTTTTTTTATCGCGCGCCTGCTCTTCTCTCCGCTGTCCTTTCCATCTTTCTTTCCCTTTCCCCCTCCCCTTAGTGTAGGGTAGCAAACCGGATGCTACAATTTGGTTAACCTCCCTGCCTTTCTCTCGTTTTATTATCTCTCTCTCTCTCTCTCTCTTCTCGATTGTAGTAGATCGTTTTGTTAAGATTGCGCGCCGCCCGTGAATGTTCTAGCTTTGTCGAGAGATAATGCCGCCACCAGCGATATTGCTGGAAAGTTGGATAGCGCCTGTATAAAAGCCGACGCGCTTGACCGCTTGTCAGTTGATCGACGGACGACGCTCTGTTCGCCGCTATCATTGTATCATTGTATTGCTGTAGTTCTAGTTCTCATTTTCCGGCCACAAGTTCGGCGAAATAAACAGCTTCATCCTGCAAACGCCGACTGCTGTCTTCGTCAACATCACGACCACGTGACAATATTTTTTGGAACTGATTCCACGATGATTTGATCACGTATTTGTTTGGGTAAAATGACCGTCTCATCGCCACAATATTGAGGAGTGAGAGGGTATCCCAGCCTCTGTAGCAGTTTTCTTCCCTGGTGCGTTGTGGTGACTCGTTCTCGCTGTGGGATTAGCGTGGCGACTGCCAGTTCTTCATACGTATTATGCATGCCGAGTCCCATTTCTGTGCTTGTGCCGTTCGGAAGTCGCAGTGCTGCTTTTTATGCAATTCTGATGAGCCTGTCAATGTGCTCTATTTCGGCCTTGCGTGTTGCTTGAAAGGGAAGAGCGAACGTGACTCGGCTGAGAACGAAGGCATGTGCAAGGCGTACCGTGTCGGCCTCTGTCATCCCATCATTACTTCGCGCAATTCTAGCTATAAGGAATGCAATACTCTTTACCGTATGTCTGAGTTTTGCTATTGCAGTCTGTGCGCTGTTGTTTTCTTGCACGTGCATGCCTAGTATTCGAGTTACTGGGATCTTGTTAATGATCTGTCCGGCAATTTCCAGCTGCAGCGCGGGTGCGCGGTTGGACTGAGTGCGTGGGGGTCTTATTTGCAAATATTTCGATTTGTTAGGTGCGCATGACATGCCTGCTGCAGTGAGGTAGTCTTGAATCATGTATATAGCGGTTTGCAGTACATCTTGTCGTTCTCCATAGGAGTCCTTTGTTGCCCATAGCATAATATCGTCCGCGTAGAAGGCACAGCCCAGGTTTGGTACAAGCAACCGAAGTATGGCTCTGATATGCATGTGGATGAAAGTCCAATTCCCGGCATCGAAGAAAAAGTTATCCCGGAGCATTGCGCAATGAAAAAGAAATAAATTAAGACCGAAAGAATGAACGAACGAACGAAAGAAAGAAAGAAGAAAGAAAGAAAGCAAGAAGGAACGAAAGAATAAGAAGAAAGAAGGTAGGAAGGAGGAAGGAGAAGGAAGGAAGGAAAGGAAGGAAGGAAGGAATGAAGGAAGGAAGGAGTAATAAAGACAACAAAAAAAGAAAGAAAGAAAGAAAGAAAGTAAGAAAGAAGGGAAGAAAGAAAGGAAGAATTAAAGAAAGAAATTAAGAAAGAAAAAAGGAAGAAAGAAAGGAAGAAGCAGGAAAGAGAGAAAGAATAAAGAAAAGAAGAAAGAAAGAAAGAAAACCAGGAAGAAGAAAGGAAGAAGAAAGGAAGAAGGAAAGAAAGAAAGAAGAAGGAAAGAAAGAAAGAAAGAAGGAAGGAAAGAAAGAAAGAAAGGAAAGAAGAGAGGAGAAGAAAGAAAGAAGAAAGAAGAAAGAAAAAGAAAAAGAAGAAAGAAAGAAGAAGAAAGGAAGAGGAAAGAAAGGAAAAGAGAAGAAGAAAGAAAGAAGGAAAGAAAGAAAGAAAGAAAGGAAGAAAGAAAGAAAGAAAGAAAGAAAGAAAAAAGAAAAAGGAAAAAAGAAAGGAAGAAAGAAAGAAGAAGGAAAGAAAGAAAGAAAGAGGAAAGAAAGAAAGAAAGAAGGAAGGAAAGAAAGAAAGAAAGGAAGAAAGAGAGAGAGAAAGAAAGAAAGAAAGAAGGAAAGAAAGAAAAGAAAAAGGAAGAAAGAAAGAAAGAGGAAGGAAGAAAGAAGAAAGGAAGAAGAAGAGAGATAGAGAAAAGAAAGAAGGAAAGAAAGAAGAAAGAAGGAGGAAGGAAAGAAAGAAAGAAAGAAGGAAAGAGAGAAAGAAAGAAAGAAGCACGGAAAGAGAGAAGAAATAAAGAAAAGGAAAGAAGAAAAAAGAAGGAAGAAAGAAAGGAGAAGGAAAGAAAGAAAGAAAGAAGGAAGAAAGAAAGAAGGAAGGAAAGAGAGAAAGAAATAAAGAAAGAAGGAAAGAAAGAAATAAAGAAAGAAGGAAAGAAAGAAAGAAAGAAAGGAAGAAAGATAGAAAGAAAGAAAGAGAGGAAGAAAGAAAGAAAGAAAGAAAGAAAGAAAGAAAGAAGGAAAGAAAGAAACTCTCCCATAAGAGTGTACTCATTTTATCGAATGCTTTCCCCTCTACTCTAAGCAAAGTCAGACTTTTACTCTTAACAGTTTACGTGAGATATGCAAAGAGCATTTATGGTATGAGCGAAATGTTACCGGCAACTATACGCCTTCTGAAACTAATGGACCACTGATTTGTGCGGCATTGTAACTATAACAAAACGTTAACTATCTATCACTTACAAATTTTTATTATACAAATAGTGACCGCCTAATTGGCCAAACTTCCTTGAATATACGCGCTGGAAATACAATCTCAGTATGAGGGATGACTACTGAGAATATTGTAAAATACTTTTTTCACGATCTAGGATTGCTTACGAGTGACACGCAGCAACACAAACAAGCATATTTAGTCCGTCTTAACGCAACAAAACTACAACGAAATTACATAGGCGTTACGCCACCTATGCGGGTGGCATCCTCTGTGTACAGTGGCACCAATTGAGCGGAGGTCACCCAGTCCACTGTTAGTCACATATGTCCCTGTAAATGTCCGGTAGGGGGTTGTGGTTGTTGTGGCAAGCGGATTGGTCGCGACGAATGAACCACGATTCCAGGAGTTTTCTTTGCCCTCACCCTTGTTCCCGAGCCACGAAGTCACCCGGCTTTTGGAATATTTTTGCAAGCATATTTAGTGAGTTCCCACAGGATTTCTAAACGTTATCTCGGTTCTGAAAAGAGACTCTTGGTTTCAGTGAAAGAGCAGCAAATAGTGTCAGAAATGTAACATAAATGCTAAGCACCAACCAGTAAGGCGCGATGTTGGTATTGAGCAATTAATGATCTGCTCTAGGTAGGCTCAAGGAATATACTTTTGTGGGCAAGTCTTTGGTTTTCTAAGTTTAGGCTGAAGACAATGCAATAGATAAGATCTCACGCGCTTCATGTGATTGGGACGTAAGATGGCACCACATTTGTATGATGTCATGTAATGGCACAGTGGTATAAGGGAATGCAGCTCGGAATAATCAATTAGGCCTGGGTGACTCGGAAAATAAGCTTAAACTGAAATAGTGACCTCAACGGGACAGTTCTGTTTTGGTGAGCTGAGAGAAAGACAACATTTGGTATTATAATAAATACCGCGACCTTTCGCCTGCACTGGAGCCCGCCAGATACGGGAATGCGATGTTCCCGGCGTAAAAAACCGTCTTGAACTTCTCATTAATTAATTTATTCCGCGTAATTACAAATTCTTAAGGTCCCATTTTTGTTTGTTTCTGCCGCATCACGTTGGATATCATGGCCGAGTGAAATAAATTAACGAGCATGTGAGCAGGAATAATGAATGCCGAAACCCAAAGTGACTGAGGATAATGGCGCGTCGCGAAGCGAAGAATGCCTGTGCGCCAAGAGACATCCATTCTGGACCTTGCGCGGTGTGAGATGCGGAGCAAGGTCGGGGATCGTGGAGCGTAATGCAGCGTAGATTGAGGAGCAGCCTGTTAAACAATCACTGTGGGGCTTCACGCATAGCGTCTTGTTGCTAAAAACATAATTACGAGTGCGGTACACTGCAACCTACGCTTTTCCGGTATCTCGAGTAGCGTTTGAAGTCAAGGGTACAGCTTTTTCCCGAAAGAATCGATTTGGAAGCAACCGATGCCTTAGAGGGTGCGAAAAAAAGCAACAAATTCTTGCTTCCTGCAAGATTGTCCCTGAGTCCCTCACACCCTTAATACCCTTAATAGTTGTGCCAAAAGTACCGCGCTTATCCTGGAAAGTAGACCAAAAGTGCTCCTTTCTCGCTATATCTAATACTTTGGAAGGCTCTCAATAATTGCGCACGACCGCTTATATTTAGCGAAATAGCCATTTTTTCTATCTTGATGGCCGTCTACATGCCTGCATGTCAAACCGCACAGATCTTAGCGCGCGACTCATGCCCGGAGTAGTTGAACAGCCTATTTTAAGCATAAAAAACAAGTAGTAATTACGCGATCTCTATCTTGTGGTGCCGCGTTCGCATGGCTGTCTCAACTCGCTGCCTCCTGCAAGATTTGTATATTGCTTCAGTCAACATTTTCTTTACGTGTGCGACTACCAGCTCATACCTATGCAGGTCTGTGGTATGCCGGCAGAAAAGAACGAGGCATATATGCCGAATGAAGATGTGCTCATACACTTTCATGACCACGCATTTTGAAATTCATTCAGAAAGCTATCCCCGGTCGCGGCGGATGCTTTTGCGAAGGAGGCGAGAATGTTTGAGGCCCGTGTAACCTTAGATATAGGTGCACGTTAAAGAACCCCATGTGCTCGAAATTTCCGGAGTCCCCTACGGCGTCTCTCATAATCATATCGTGGTTCTGGGACGTTAAAGCCCGGAATTATTTGCCATTCAAAAAGCCAACGACTCTTAGTAAAATATTCACTTATATGTTTTTCTCTTCGGGACCTGATCGGAAATCGACAAAGATAGGGCACATATATCACCGCCATTTGAACTCGTAGTTGCCGGTGGCGCATTTCTGGCAGCCCTCTGAGTCTATAAATAGCTTCTTGCGGCTGACTGTCGAAGTAGGCCACCATGAACGAATATGTAAAGCTATTTATTGCTGTCTACCTGGCTGCTCTGATCAGGAACAGCAACCACTACGCCTAAGAGAAAGCTTTCAAAAATATAATAATAATAAATACATAAATAAATAAATAAATAAATAATAAATAAATAACAATAAATAATTGGGGATTTCTGAATCGGGAAAAGGCCGCACGGGACGAGTTTCCTGACCGGCATACTGCGATTCCGCTACCGAAGGAGCATTGTGCTGTGGCGGGGGCATTAGCGAGATGGCAAACCGGATTTTGCGAACAATGAACGATGTCTTTGAAACGTAAAATACCCACGTATTTTCAACCTTCCTTAATGACTCAGGGTCCTTTCAATGCGAAACTAACGCAACTTGACCTGGAATAGTGCATCAGTGACCAGGCAAGCTTTTTAATGAGGGAGCATTGTTATGGCGGTCGTTGCCCATGCCTAGCATAAGAGTGGGTGCGGCATAGACGGCCGTCTGCCGACATGGGGTGAGAAGAAATTGCATGCGAAGAAGATACATCCTACTGCCCGTTCGCCCTCAGCATTTCGGGCACATTCATCGCTGTAGAATCCAACATCAATCGACGGCTTAGAGACGGCCGGCATAGCGCCTTGGCGCAAGTCGGTTGCAGACCAGTTTTTTGCGGGCGCGGCCGCCTGATTACTTTACCTCGGACCGTCCGGGTGTCTTGGCGCAGCATATGAACAGCTCTGCCCAGAAAGGCGAACGAAAATTTGCGTCATCAAAGACACACTGAGCACTTTCAGCCGAGGGGGCAACAGGGATATTCCACGAATGCGCGTCAGGCACTCACGCACACGACATAGCGCTAGCGTAATGGATCCGTGCATCGCTTCGTGAGCCCCGAGGATAGCTGCGACGATGGCGGAATATCGGTCTCGGAGATTCAGGTTGCTGTAGTAACCATTGCTCAAAACGAAACGGAAACGATTATTCGAAAATGGCATAATTGAACCGCGGACCACGTACTGTTGTTTTCCTTTCCACCTGCCTTTACCTGGGCTGGAGATCTGCGGTCTTTAAAAAAGCTGGTTGAAATGCATTACACTCTAAAGCAGATGTCCGATAAAAAGTGAAATACGTAGGTGACTTGGCTCTACCTAGCTGGTCCTATTACGCGGAGGCTGATTTTAATAATGTCTGCAGACTTTGCCTCTGGAAACTCGAACGACTATGGTGTCCTTGTAATATTGGATGTACCCGCGTTTCATAAGATACTCCAGTTCCGTTGATAATGACATAATTTCTCCGGCTGTCATAGTCAGCGCTCCAGGACATTTAGCGGAGCATTTATATGGGAACATAAACCTGCCAAGGTGAAGACTAGTTGCCTCAATCTTGCCCGCAGGCGCCGGGTCTGGTCTACTAGAGCATTGAACAGCAAAAAACATGTCTAGGTTATTTGCAGATCCGGAGTACCCATGAAAAGCGTTCTAATGTTCTGGACAAATACTCTAAAGACTACGTTTACAACGGGGAGCCTACAGTGGAGCGCAAGCTGAGAAACCGCTAGAGTTTTACAAGAGTGTGTGCGACTTTGGCACAGTAGATAAAAAGGTGATGGAAGGGGTGTGAAGAACTAGCGCTAATACATTACCCTCCTTGCTTTATAGAAGTAACGCTAGAAGACAAGATAAAAGAAAAACAATTGTAGTGGCTTAGCTCGGCTATGTCGGATGTACAGCGTGAGCTAAGGTCGATGATTATCCTTAGCTCTCCTGGTTGTCTAGGATTAGCTTGATTATCATGCTTACTGCTGCTTCATGACACACAATATGTTACGCATTATATGAGACATGTATATTTATTTAAACACGAAAGTGCTTTATGCCGGTGTCCACCAAGACTTTCATGACGTATTTCCGTCACGGAAGTACTGTTCAAAAATGAATGCCATCAGAGGCAAAGAAAAAACTACAGGAAAAGTTCCGTTGACGACTGTCGAACCCTCTCTCGGTCCACGACGATGGCTGGCGAGCGTTTAGCCCACTGAACTACCGCCAAACACATTACGATGGATACATGAAGGCGCCTTTTATCTTTCACACTTTCCTCTCGAGTGCTCTGGATGGATGGTGCTATGAGCGTCCCTTATAACGGGGTGGTCGATCTGTGCCACAATGGCTCGAAAAAAAAAAGGAAACGCGCCGTTGCTACGACCATCCCATTCAGCGCGTTTTCCAATACAAGTTTAATTTCGTCAACGCTTTAACACACCGTCAGGTGGCGCCTTAGCCAAAGCCTCGTTCATACATCCATCCATATCGAAAAATAGCTATCCGACACTCGCCGGCAGTCGCACCGCATTACCCGCTCGCCCTATGAGAAGTAACGGCCAAGCTTGCTGGAACACCCGACGCGCGTAGCGCTTCATTCGCCTTTCACGACGTTTTGAAGGAGTTCATATCAGTATCAGTGTTTACTATGTGCTTGTTTGATGCCGTCTTTGCATGGATTTATCCATATGCGTGTCCACGTATACGTTAAAAACTTCAGCTACCGCAATGGTTAAATCTGATCATGGGCGTTAGTTCGCCGTTACGGAGATGTGCCA